>NC_080163.1:52300959-53004660 GCF_950295315.1 Erinaceus europaeus | reverse complement strand
GATCTGAAGCATGAGATGAAAAAGTCTTGGATGCTTTCTGAGCAGGTTATTTTACCTGGGTAGATAGATGTCATTCTTCTGATTGGTCTTCAGAAAAACATCTTGCTTATCTCTTCTACCCTTGATTGGACTTAGGTTGAAAACAAAGGGAATGTCAATGTAAGCAAAGTCAGCAGAGACAGACACAGGAAACTAGGAACACTCATCACATCTTGTAGCACACATATTACAATGTACAAAGACTGTGGTTCGCCTGCATGGTGGAAGCTTCATAAATGGCGAAGCAGTGCTGCAGATGTGTTTCTCCCTCTATTTCCCCTTTCCCTCTCAATTTATTTCTGTCGCTATCCAAAATAATCAGGTGCTTTCTTTAGAAATGGGGACTCTTAAAGGCATACTGAGAGTATGGACCGACCAGTCAACGTCCATGTTCAGCAGGGAAGCAATTATAGAAGCCAGACCTTCCACCTTCGGCAACCCACAACAACCTGGGGTCCATGCTCCCATAGGGATAGAGAATGGGAGGGGATGGGATATGGAGATTGGGTGGTGGGAATTGTGTGGAGTTGTACCCCTCCTATCCTATGGTTTTGTTAATTTATCCTTTCTTAAATTAAAAATAAATTTAAAAAAAGAAACCAAAAAAAAAAAAATAGAAATGGGGACTCTTCAGTTCACTTTAAAAGCACTTAATAAATAACTTACTTCTCCATCATCTTACTAGAATCAGTTTTCTTCAATCAACAGAGTAAGTAACATTATATCCATTTAAAAGCAACAAAATTGAAACTCAGATAACAACATTCCCTGGAAGGCAAAAGAGCTCACTTAGTGTACCTGCTTTGCAAAGTATATAACCCAGGTTCAAATCTAACCCCTGTGGCATTGGAGGAAGCTTTGGTGCTGTGGTTTCTCTCTCTCTCTCCCTCTTCCTCTCTTTCTATCTTAAAAAGAAAGAAAAAGAAAGAGAGAGAGAAGGAAGGAAGGAAGGAAGGAAGGAAGGAAGGAAGGAAGGAAGGAAGGAAGGAAGGAGGGGAGGAAGGAAGGAAGGAAGAAAAGGAAGGAAGGAAGGAAGGAAGGAAGGAAGGAAGGAAGGAAGGAAGGAAGGAAGGAAGGAAGACCATCAGCCATTGTAGTGAAGACCCAACAACAAAAAATGGCATTCCCAAATTCCCTGCTAGACCCCTTTCTGTTAACAGTCACAGACATGATCACTCAACTTACTCATAAATGATTCTTGCACAAAGGAATAAGAGGTTTTCTTTTGGTCTTTGTTACCTTCTTTGTTTAAATACATGCATTAATTAAGTTCTAAAATAACCTATATTTTCACCACCTACTTTTGGTACATATACAATAGATTTAAATTGCACTTTAAACTTAGTGCTAGATCACTCTATCATAAGGACTCAGAAAAACAAATAGGAAATAAATGCAAAGCAAAAAAAAAAAAAAAACTCTTGAATTATTCAGGAAGTCTGCTATTCTATGTAGAACATAGCCACACCCTGCCTGCCCACACAAACACTCTCTCTCCCTTTCCTGCTTTATGTTTCTGCCTAGCAATTATTACTACCTTAGACTTTATTTATCTTGTGTAGTGAAAAATGTCCCCTATTGAATAATGAGCTGTATGGGTCAGAGGATTTAGTGGGGGGTGCTTTGGTCACAGTTGTACCCCTACACCCAAGAGTACTGGCAAATTCTTTGTAAATGTTTGTGGAATACATGAAGGAGCAAATGAATGAATGAGACTAAGCCTGAGTTACCATATTGTAACATGCTGCCCTTAGAATCTATTCCCTGGTAAGATGGAACTACATTTCTATCCATTCTACTTTCCTCCCACCTCCCATCTTTCTCTTTCTCCCTCTCTCCCTCTCTCCCTCTCCATCTCTCTCTCTCTCGTTTTTGCATAACTCATGGTTTTGTGTATATTCATCTAATTTCCCTCACCCAAACCCTTATATATAATAAATAAAAATAAAGCATGCCTTTTGTCATCCTAAAACATTGCAATCTCATTAAAAGTAAATATGGGAATAAATGAAAAGAAAAAAAAAACTCTGTATACCCACCAAAATGGAGTTATCAGTAACATTTCATATCTTACTTTTTAGTTCATTATCTATAGAGTATAGGTTTTCAGTGACACTATTCTCATACTCAGTAGATAGAACTTTTCATACTATAGTTTTAACAGGCTTGGAACCTCATTACATGAAACAATTTAAGGAGATCAAAGTTTACTTAATTGCATCGGTGAAATAGCTCACTTGGATAGTAGGTTGCTTTGCCATGTGCACAACCCAGGTTTGAACCTAGCCCCCAGTGCACTGAAAGAAGCTTCAGTGCTGTGGTCTCTTTGTATTGGGGGACTATCTGTTTTCCCAAAATTTAAAAGTTCCTAATGCATAATTTCAACAAAGAATTGAGGAGAGGGCATGATATTCAGGAATTTTACACTTTATTCAGGAAAACTGAGGATATTACATATTAGGCCAAGAGAGAGAGAGAGAGAGAGGAGTCCCTTGACTGACAGTGCACTCACCTAAGCAGAGAGAACAAGAGCAGAGCGAAAGAGAGCAAGAGAAGCCCATGTTGACAGGGCGCTCACCTAACAGAGAGTGCAAAGAATGAGTGAGAGAGAGACCCCTCAGAGCTCCTACTCACATGTTGAACTAGCAGAGAGCACAAGCCTGCCCACAGGTCTAGCTTGTAACACCCAAGCCAGGCCTTCACCTTTCCAAGCCACACCTGTCACCACTCCCATTTCCTGGGTGACAGTTTACTTCCCCCAGGTACTGCCTGTCCCTCAACTTCTTCACTCTTTCTTTCTCTATCTTTAAAATTTTCTTTCTACTTAACCTCTTTGTATTTCTATAACTACATGTTGTCAGTGTTGGAGTAGGGGAGTTGTCTTGTTTCCTTTTGCACCATTAAAACATTTTTTTTTTTGTAGAAAGCTAGTTCCAAATTTGGGATTAAGGATATGACTCTGGAATGGCCCCCCAACCCCCCTAAGCAGCCTGCCATAACCCTCCCCACCCCCTCACCTCACTGCTGATATAATTTATGACTCTGGCTTCATATCTGTTTGAAGCTGATCCCTTAAGGGGTGACCTCCCAGTGTCTTCAATTATTATTTTAAATGATGCCTTAGGCCACTGCCTGCCACAGCAGTGCCCTCACCTTCCTGCCTCTGCCTCCCAAGAATGGTGCTCAGCTGCCAAACTGGCTATGCCCCCTTCTTATCCCCAGAGCTGCCTCCAGAGTCCCAGCAGAGAGGCAGATTAACCCCTTTTGTTAGCAGAGGTAATTTGCCTGGGCTCCACATTAATAAGGAAAGCCCTAAGCAGTTGGGGTCAGGAAGAACAGATCCATCAGGCCCCAGGGTTAATTTAATAGCAATCTGTTGGCTGTCTGCCTTGCATATTAGCTGTAAAATCCAATGTTATATTTTTCTTTTGCCATTAAGTTCTTTGGGACAACAGGGGAATAATTGGAATGGAGAGCTTTAAAGGGTAGGCAAAAGAAGATTGACTGTCAAAATGTATCATTCCATTTCCAAGACAATAACAAAAGCCAGACTTTGCTCATCTCCTTTCCACTTGCCTCCCAACCAGAAAAGCAACACCACATGTGCTCAAGGTATGTGTATCTCTCTTGGAAAAGTGAGAAAAGGCCTGGTTTTCTGTATGATGTAGCTGTAAAATGTTCCTTCTCAACATCCCTACAAGCCATTGCATTCTTTGGCAGCAAAATGTTTCTAGAATTCAGCAAATCCTCTGTCCATTAATGGTTCATCAAGGCATCCCTTCTCCTGTTTCTTTTTTTTTTTAATTTTTATATTTTATTTATTTATTTTCCCTTTTGTTGCTCTTGTTGTCTTTTATTATATTGCTGTTATTGATGTCATTGTTGTTAGGACAGAGAGAAAGAGAGAAGAGGGGAAGACAGAGAGGGGGAGAGAAAGATAGACACTTACAGACCTGCTTCACCGCTTGTGAAGTGACTTCCCTGCAGGTGGGGAGCTGGGGTCTTGAACTGGGATCCTTAGCCAATCCTTGTGCTTTGCACCACATGTGCTTATCCTGCTGTGCTACCACCTGACTCCTGCTTCTCCTGTTTCCGTCCCAACTCTTGACTCAAAAACTTTTCTTTATCAGATCAGAGGACACAAGCATTCTAGATACTGTGAAAATTCAGGTTCTGAGAAAAAAAAAAAAAAGCTTTTTGGCTTCTCACTTTGACAGGCAAATTAAGAAATTAAGAAGCCCAAAGCAGAGAAGTGGACTAGCCAAGGGGTGGGTTTGTTTAATATTTTTCTTTATTTTTATTTAATAGAGACAAAAATTGAGAGGTAAATGGAAGATAAAGAGGGGGAGAGAAAGAGAGATACCAGTAGTATTACTTTGCTGCTTGCAAAGCTCCCCTACTACAGGTAGCTCTAGGGGCTTCAACCTGGGACCTGGTGCATTATAATACATGCACTCAACTGGGTGTGCCACCACCTGGCCCCTCTGGGATATTTTCAAGAGAGCCAGAATTGCCAACATTCAGAACATCTTTGGAAGGGTCTTCCTTAGGAGAGGCAGAATATAGACAAGGACCCAGATCCTGGAATTATACAAACTGGGATTCAGATCTCAGCTCTGCCCACTGTTTGTTGTCTCACCTTAAGTAATGTGCCTTGGTCGCAGTTTCCTCTACTGGAAAACAGGTCTATTAACAGTAATGACCTCATAAGACTGAGGTGATGATCAAAAGGCAATGGATGTAAAGGGCCCTAATTAAGGGCAGACCTAGCACTGCTTATTATTGTTGTCACCCTTGCCAACACACTTAATTTTTTTAATTTATTTTCCCTTTTGTTCCTCTTGTTTTTATTATTGTTATAGTTATTGTTGTTATTGATGTTGTCATTGTTAGATAGGACAGAGAGGAGGGGAAGACAGAGACGGGGAGAGAAAGATAGACACCTGCAGACCTGCTTCACCCGTTAAGCGAATCCGCTGCAGGTGGGGAGCCAGGGGGCTCGAACCAGGATCCTTACATGGGTCCTTGTGCTTTGTGCCACATGCACTTAACCTGCTGCACTACTGCCCGACTTTGGCCAACACACTTATTAAAAAGAGTAGAGGGTCATCAAAATAGCTCACATGGATAATGTGTGTTGTTTTAACCGAGCTGGCTTCACGGGCGGGTAACAGAGATGACCAGAGACACGCGGCTGGGCCGAGAAGCTGTATTTCTTTATTCACGAACAGGCAAATCACCACACCATGTGCTTCCCTATCCTTCTTTCTCCCCTGCTGCTGCTGGGACTCTGGATGTCCTTAGCATAGGGGGTGGGGAGAAAAAGGGGCACGAAACTAGCAAGGGCCAAACTATTTCTCTCAGAGGTAGGGGGAAGGGGGCCAAACCAACATGAAGAATACCAACAAATGTGCTGCTTTACCATGCTCTCAACCCAAGTTCAAGGCTGACCTCTGCACTGGGGAAAATTTCAGTGCTATGATCTCCCTCCCTCTTCTCTATATATATGTATATATCTCATCCCAGAATGATAAAAGCCAAGCAAAGACAAAAAAGAAAAATGAATCCCATATTGTCCCATAGGACCCGTAGTGTCAAGACTCAAATCACTATAGCCCAAAGAGAGACTTGAATTGCAGGATAATGGACAGACAGACAGATAAACAGAGAGCTCTAGGATGGAAGTGGACACTTATGAGGAGGGAGCAGCCCTAAGCTAGCTCACTGAACCTACCCCAACAGTGGTGTTCTTGATAATGGACAGACAAACAGACAGACAGAGAGCTCTAGGATGGGAGTGAAGAGAGACTCATGAGGAGGGAGCAGCCCTAAGCCAACTCACTGAATCTACCCCCACAGTGGTGTTCTTGAACATGGGGGATGCTCCCAGTTTCGCAGATCTGTTGAAGCTTCATTTTCACACATCCCGACTCTGAGACTTTATTTTTAGGTGAGAAAAAAATAACCAGCGATGTGATACCTCCCCCTCCCACACAGTGAAGATCCCTTCCAGTTAAGCTTGTTGTGAGAGCTGTGCTGGAAGAGGTTGAGAAAGCTGACACCAGATTTTTCTTTCCCTATTTTGGGAAGAGAAAAACATGCACACTGGCACAGCAGGGCATGCAGGCTCTCTCAGGAAGGTGATAAAATCTGACAACAGCTGAGCACAAACCTCCGCTTGCCCTACCCTGTGTGTGGCCATCAGGCCCCTAGGTGTGGGTCAGGGGTTCTGCTGAGAACATCAGAGCTGCTTCTTGGGGGAGGGGGCACAGGCTCCTGCTCCCCAGCATGTGGTCCCCACTGCAGTCTTATTTATAACTCTGGCAGCAGTTGAGTTGAAAGGTAGTGTTTTGTGAATAGCTGGGACCTGCGTACTCTGGAGACCCAAGTGAGGTTTGCATCTGGGTTTGGCAAGGGAGACTGTAGTAAAGTGTAATGTTAGTTTGGTCTCCAGATAATTTTAGCAAGAACCCACCAGGATTTATAAGGGATAATTGAAGGGGAAAGAGGAAAAGAAGAAACATACAGAAGCAAGGCCATTATTGCAACAAATTGTACAGTGGAATCATTGTAGCAGAGGTGAGGGGTGGTAACAGATGACTGACTACTTTGTGAGTCCTGTCTAACTAAAAATATCAGTGCATTTCCTTGTACCTCATGTATGCCCTATCAGAGACTTTATGAAATGCATCAAGAGTATTATCTAGCCTGTGCTAAGGGAATAATCTGTGTCACTTCACTGCTTGTTGATTCAATGCCATGTCTTCAAAAGTATGATACATAAGCTCATGGCACTGACAGAATTTTCATTGTTACATATTTTCACATATGTTACTTAAATTGTGACTTGTTTGTTAGTCTTTGGTTTTATGAATATTGGGTGATAGCTTAGACAAAAACTACATAAAGAAAAATAAAAAAAGGACAGGAGCTGATTTAAGTTGGTCTTAAGAAAGAACTGTACATTCAACAGGGTGAGCCACTGCTTGTACCTACCCGCAACCCTCACAATCTTAAAAAATGTATTTTTTACTCCTTTACCATGCACAAGGAATCGGATTTGAGCCCCTGCTTCCCTCCCGCAGGGGGAAAGCTTCATGAGCATCGAAGCAGGGCTGCAGGTGCCCCCTCTTTCTCACTCCCTATCATTTCCTCCCCACTCAATTTCTGTCTGCCCCATCAAATAAAAATAGAAAGAAAAAAAGGGGGTGACTGTCAGGAGTGGTGGATTCATCATGCAGTCACCAGGTCCCTGCAATAACCCTGGTGGGAATAAAACAAAATGTTTTTTAAGCCAAAACTAAGGATATGTTACCTGGGTAGCTAAAACTGTCCCACATACAACTAAACAGCTTTTTCCCCTTGGTTAAACTCCCACATAATCTCTAAACTGGGTCACTATTTACAGACTCTTGAGATCTTATATACCTTTCACAAAAGAAATGATGCATAATTACTAAAGAATGCAAAATTTGCATCTGACATTTCTAACCATATGACTTAGAAAAAGTTGTTTCAAATTCTCTGAGCCTCTTTTCCCACCTTTGAAAAATGGAGATAAGACAAGTGCTAGTTGGGCTGGGGAGATAGTGTAGTGAATATACAAAAAAAAAAAACTTTCATGCCTGAGGTACCAAAGGTCTCAGGCTCAATCCCACAGCATCACCATAAGCCAAAGCTGAAAAAAAAAAAAAAAAAAAGGAATAAATAAAGGATAAAACAGAAAATTTTAATGAAAGTGCCAGTTACAGAGGTGTTAGAAGGATTCAGAAGGGCCAGGTGGTGGCACACCTGGTTGAGTGCACATGTTATAATGCACAGTGACCCAGGTTCAAGCCCTCAGTCTCCACCTGCAGGGGGAAAGCGTCACAAGTGATAAAGCAGTGTTGCAGGTGTCTCTCTGTCTCTCTCCCTCTCTAGCTCTCCCTTCCTCTCAATTTCCAATAAAGATAATGAAAAAAATTTTTTAAGAATTCAGTGAGTTAAAGTATATGATGTGCTTGTCACAGTGGTTGAATTACAGTAAATGATAATAGCTATTATTATCATTGTCATTATCATCAACATATTATTAAAGATCTTGAGAGTTTCCTGAGGATTTAGTCTATCCTAGATGTCATGTATTAGCCCAAGTATCTTGGTGATGATTCAAATATACTTAGTTCAGACAGTACTGGTTTCTTTAACCACTGTTTGCAAAGGAAAACCTTTGCAACTTGGAATTTTTTAGCATTTTTGCATCTGCAGATGATTTTGATGGTGAGTGAGATGCTTACATCTTCATGTTATGGAGGATGAAATGCTAAAAAAAAAGCCAGAGACACCTGAGTCCTCATGCTCTCTTTCAAAACCCTGGGCCTCACCTGCCCAAAGTCAGCAGCATCTGCCTGTTGGCTGAGTGATGAGGCTCCTTTGTATGTGGTAAATGCTAATGTTACATTAAAAGGAGGTGTTGATCTTCTGGTTACCTGAGGTTCCACCATTTACTGGTCCCATCCTTGACTCATCTGTGCCAGATATTGTTGACATTAAGCCAGCCAACATGGAGGAGCTCACAGAGGTGATCACAGCGGCTGAGTTCCACCCCCATCACTGCAACACTTTCGTGTACAGCAGCAGCAAAGGGACAATCCGACTGTGTGACATGAGGGCATCGGCTCTGTGTGACAGACACACCAAATGTGAGTACCCACGGATTATGGGGACCGGGCAGGGGTGCCAGATGTGTTCTCTCCCCTTCCCCATGTTAGACACATCTACCAGGAGGAAAGAAACTGCAAGTGTCACTTCTTGGCCTCAAGCAGAAGTCAGCTTCACATTCCGTACTTTGATAAAGATGAAACCATAAACATTTGCTCCCAGCTGTGGAGTAGAGAGGTGAATAAGACATAAGCCCAGGCATGCAACGTCATGACAGGATCTGAATTATGTCTTAAGATCACTCTGGCTGCAGTGGGATGAACTTGAGGAGGCAGGGAGAGGAGAGGTGGGGGGATTGTTATGTGACTGGATAGAGATAAGGAGGCTGACCCGGTGATGTGGAAATGGAAGAGCTGCAAAGACCCTTATGGGCAGATCTTAGCAGCATTGTTGATGGGAGCTGTAGGACTGTGTGGGAGGTTGAGAACATACGAGAAAAGCAGTTGTAGATGGGTAGGAACCAGCACTCTATTATGACACTGGTGGACATTAAGGTAAAGAGTTCCCAAGCAGGGTCAAGTGCATCCACACTCCTTGGTAATACTGGAGTTGTCAGAGAGTTGACCAGACAAAGCAGCTCCCTAGCCAGTGCAGGAGGTATGCTTGCAGCCTGAAGACTGGTGGAAACAGGTGACACCTGCTGGCACAGTGGGCACTGCTGTGGTGAACAGAATGGACTTGGAGATAGGTGGAAGGCAGGCTTTTTAAGAACAGAAAAGCCTCCTCAGTATTAAAGTACCAGGAAATCTGTGGTCATTCACATCCAGTGTCTCCAGCTAAATAATCTGCAGCTGCTAAGATTGTTTAGAGATACTAGAGCTGTGCTTGTGCAGCCAATGCCTTGTGCTCAGAGCAATCTTGCAGTCTTCTGTGAAGAGGCAGACATGAAAGCTTTTCTCTCCCTGATCCTGGCTTTCAATTTTCATCCCTGTATGGTGAGAGTGAACTGATGACTGACTATGTAGAAGTCTAACTAGGCAAGGTACATAGTATCAATATCACATTAATCCCTTCCATTTGCTTATTTACTGCGAGAGAGGTCGGTCAAGGGTGTGCTGGAGGGCTCATTGTGATGGTTTGTAACTCACAGACCAAATCAATGCCAGACTTCACCTGTTATTAACTGTGTGACTCTGTCCAACTCTCTGAGTTTCTGTTTTCTCATGTAAAATATAAAATGCCTATTGTCCCATAAATTTGACACAGGTCTCCCCTGCAGCCCAAAAGCAAAAGATTATAGTAGGGTATAATTCCATAAGGCATTTGTGAGGGAGAGAATCTTAAATATATATGGAGAATCTAGAAAGACACCACACCACCACCACACCAAAAAGAAAGAAACGTACCAGATCACACCAAATAAGAATGTTCTATTTTCAGATATGGAGAAAAACCTATAATTAGTAACTGCTAAAGCAACGTTCAGCCTTTTTATCTCATGCTAAGTCTCCAGAAACATGGTGTACATTTTATACTTAAAGCAAGTTTCAATTCATATTCCCCACATTTCAAGTGTTCATAACCAAGTTTGGCTAGTAGCTACCATTGTAGCTGATACAGATTAAGGACATTTCCATCATAACAGAAATTCTTTTTTTATTTCTTTATTGGGGTGCCAGGCTAGCATTGCAGGTGTTCCTTCCTGGGCACGTGCTCTCTGGCTTGGAGAGAACTTGACCAGAGCCAACCTGGGCTGCTGCTTACTCAGCGACGTGGGAGAGAGACCAGGAACTTTTGGCAGAGCGGGAACACAATGCAGTACCTTTATTAATCAGAGACAACACCTTTATATATATGTCTTTAACCTGAAGTGGCAAGTGGGAAAAGGAAATGGCTAGGAGAGGGGGTGGAGAAAAGAACATGAAGATAGAAAACTTCCATAGCAACTATTGCAAAGGTTCTAACCAATACCCTGCAGGCAGGGCGGGTCTTAGGCAAAACAATGATTATGTAAATAGACCATAGTATCAACAATGGAGCAGGTGGGCTGTTGTAATGCCCAACATTTATCCAACATTGGATAAATGGTTTACAGTCAACAGTAAAATACAATAGTTTTTACATGCATAACACTTCCACATAACAGTACAACCCCCACTAAGTCCTCTGCCATCATGTTCCAGGACCTGAACCCTCCCCACCCCACCCAACCCAGAGTCTTTTACTTTGGTTCAACACACCAACTCCTGCTTAGAGTTTTCCCTTCTGATCTTGTTTTTCAACTTCTGGCTCTGAGTAAGATCATTCCATAGTCATCCTTTTGTTTCTGACTTATCTCACTTAACATGATATCTTCAAGCTTCATCCAAGATGGGGTAAAGAAGGTGAATTCACCATGAGCCTGAGACTGGAGCCTCAGGAATAAGTCTCTTTGCATAACCACTATGCCATCTACCCCTGTTCACATCTCTCAGTTTTTCCATATAACAATTCAGCTCCCTCTAGGTCCTCCTCTGCCATCACGTTCCAGGACCTGAAGCCTCCCCCACTACCCCAGAGTCTTTTACTTTGGTGCAATACATCAGACCCACACTTGCCTGGATTGACTTGTGTCTAAGTAAGGTACTTAAAGGGTTCACAGTTATGGAAACTAACAGTTGTTTCAATGTTGTCTCAATCCTTAAGGTGAAGCAGGTGGCTGTTAAACTCTCTTTTTTCTTTATCTTCCCTGTAGGCTATGGGAGCCTGTGGGCTTTTTAACTATAAGTAGATTTTTTTAGCTTCATTACTCACTCCTAACCTGTGACTTGGTGGGTTCCCAAAGTATTCAGAGTCATGTCTTGTGTTTGCAGGTGATCTTTGTTATTCTTAGTTGACCAGGGAGAGGAGAGAAATACAGCTGCTTCTACTCTGTAGCCCCGCCTCCGGAAGTGTCTATAGCAGACACTATTAGAAAGTGCCTAAGTGCTTACTTAGTTCCTTGAGCACATGGACTTTTCCTCACCTAAAATAGTAACTGACTACTTTAGATGTTTTTAAATATATATTTCATTTGTTTATTTTGAAGAAACATAAGTTGAAAGTGAAGGAAGAGTGGTAGAGGATGAGAGAGAGGGGAGGAGGGAGAGGGAGAGAGACCTTCAGTACTATTTCACCACTTGTGAAGTTTCCCTGTTATAGATGGGACCCAGAGGCTTACATCCAGGTCCTGTGTATGTTCAACCATATATGCTACAGCCCAGAGCCCTATGGCAGATGCTTAATAATACTTTCTTACATACGCCAGTGAGGAGAAGCATTCAAGACAGAAGGGTTAACTCATGCATAGTACCAAGCCATTGGAAGTCAGACTGCAGGGTGACAAGGTGAGCAGTTGGTGTGGAGGAGATGGCTTGAAGAAGGAAGAGGCTGGGAAGGAAGGTAGACCTGGTCTCAATGGCAATGAAAAAGAACTTGGATGTTTCTGTTTTTTGCTCAACTTCAGTGAACACACACTAAATCCACTAGGGAAATAAAATGACCAGACTTAATATTTAGAGCAGTTGGTTAAACAGGAGGTAAAGGCAGGGGGGTCAAGTGGTGGCGTACCTGGTTAAGTGATGTGTTACCAAGCATGAGGACCCTGGTTCTAGTCTGTGGTGCAGCTGCTTTACCTATAGGGAGAAAGCTTCACAAGTGTCAAAGCAGTGCTGCAGATAGTTCTCTGCCTCTCTCTCCTTCTCTACCCCCTTCCCCTCTCAGTTTATCTCTGGCCTAGAAAATAAATAAAGTTTAAAAAATGAACAAACAAAAAAAGCAGAATATAGAAGGACCAAAGACATATATGTGTGTGTGTGTGTGTGTGTGTGTGTGTATAATTTATTTATTTTTACCAGAGCACTGATCAGGTTTATGGTGGTGCAGGGGATTGAACCTGGGACTTCAAAGCCTCAGGCATGGCAGTCTGTTTGCATAACCATTATGCTATCTACCCCTACCCCCAAAGCTATATTCTAAAGGAGAAGGTATAGGTGCTATAAAATCAACAAGGATTTTTTTCTTTTTTTTTTTTTTTTTTTTTTTTTTTTTTGAGAAAGAGGGAGGAAGGCAAAGAGACCACAGCACTGAAACTTCCTTCAATGCATTGGAGAGAGGGGGAGAGGATTAAATCTGTGCCATGCACATGGCAAAGCAGCACACTATCCAAGTGAGTTATTTTGCCAGCCCTATACAAGGATTTCTTAATAGCAAAGTTGTTGGTATTGTGTGTGAGGGCCTTGCAGTCTGTAGGCCACACTGACATTCCTAAATGGTGGTGGCAGTGACCACAATGACTCCTCCTGAATTCCCCTCTTCCACACTGGCAGGTGCTTGATGCTGGCAGCTTCCAGCCTTGGTCCATATGTGCAAAACCCTGTTCTATGTTCATTCAGTGTGTCTTGAGCACATACTGCATGTCAGATTCTATACCAGACTTGGAGAAATGATAGTGAGCAAAACCAGACATGAATTCCTTTCTTTTAGCCCTCATTCTCTGTTTTAGTGTCCATAAGAAGATAAAACTTAACAGGAGAAACAGCTCAAGCTATAAAGGTAAAAGATGGAGATTTTAGATATATGTTTAGATACATACTAAGGTAGATCAGTAGGTACAAGGGCATTGTAGATATAAAAAGTCTATAGTTGATCCTTTAGGACAAAGTGGATGGAACTGGAAGTGATTATGCTTAACAAAGAGGTAAAAGACAGCTGGTTTCACTTATATGTGTGAACTAAACAGAATTAAAACAGATAAACTTATAGAAAAAAAAGACCAAACTGTCTCTCAAATTTTGTGTGAGAACTATGGGAAGGGAGTCACAGAACTTTGGTGATGGGTGTAGTGTGGACGTCTACTCCTGTGACTTCAGTCAACTAAATCACCAAGGATCTGTGTGGTGGCACACCTGGTAGAGCATACATGTTACAGTGTGTAAGGACCCGAGTTCAAGCCCACAGTCCCCACCTGCAGGTTGGCAACTTCACAAGTCATGAAGCAGTGTTGCAGATGTCTCTGTCGCTATCTCCTCCTCCCTCTCAATTTCTCTCCTATTAAAAGAAATTAAATAAAATGAAATGTTTTAAATCACTAATTAAAAAATAGGGGAAAAGGAGATTCTATACAAGGGCCAGCAAGATAGCTAACCTAGATACTACACCTGCTTTGGCATGTACATAACCCAGGTTCCATCCCAGTACTCACAGCACTGGGGGAAGTTTTGGTGCTGCTGTATCTTTCCCCCTCCTTCTGTCTCTGTCCATCTGAAAAATAGCAACTCTTGTCAGCTCAACAGCGCCTACAATAACAACAATAAAAGAAAGACTATAGAAAACTGGCTTACATGAATATAGGGGCTGACAAGTCCCAGGTTCTGCAGTGGGACCACAGGAGACCCAGAAGCCTGATGGTGTTAATTCTACTCCAAATTCAAAGGCCCAAGACATAGGAAGTATTCATGTTTCTTTCTGAGTGCAAAGGCAAGAAAAAAAAAAAAAAAACATGAGTTCCAAGGAGCCAGGCAAAGGACTTCATCCTTACTAGGAAGAGGGTCCAGCTACTTTTTTGTTCTGCTCAGATCTTCGAATGATCAGATGAGGCCCACCCACCTCAGGGAAGGCAGTCTGCTTGTTGTTACTGTCATCTCTGGGACTTCACTGCCTTCACTCACCTTTTTCATATAAAAAGAGAGACTTCCCCCATCATCTTGCATAGTCATATAAATCATTAAAGCAATTTGCATAGTCATATAAATCCAATAAAGCAGGGGCTTGGCAGTGGCATACCTTTTTAAGTGCACAAGGACCTGGGTTCAAGTCCCTGTCCCCACCTGCAGGGGGAAAGCTTCATGAGTGGTGAATCAGGGCTGCAGGTCTCTCTTTCGCTCTCTATCTCCCCCTCTCCATTCAGTTTCTCTCAGTCTCTATGCAATAATAAATAAATTAAATTAGATAAAACATTTTTAAAAATGCAATAAGGCAGTTTGGAAAAAGAGCCACAGAGGGTGAGAAAGGGACATCATTTCATCAAAGCCTCCACCAGTGTCATAGTACTCCTGGGTCATGCCAGAGTTTGAACTAGGTGGCCTGCTTGGCAAAGCAGGTGCCCTCCCTAGTGACTGCAGTTAAATCTATCAACTTAAATGTATTCCAAAACACCCTCATGGAAACAGCCAGAATCTTGTTGGGCCAAATTATCTGGTTATCCCATACCCTAGTCAAATTTTCACACAAAGTGACCATACTATTAAAGGGACAGATGTGTATTCCCCATTGCAAGTGTGGACCGTGGTCTGAAAAGAGGCACAATAAGCAAGACTCTATGAGAATGTGCAGACAATCTCACAGCCCAAATCAGTGGCTGCTCCATTAAGGCCAAAAGATAGAACAGTTACCTGGGGAAAGCAGGGAAGAGTCCTGGGAAGAATTCAGGTGGTTTAGTGAGCAGTACATGCAGGGACACCCCCTCCCTCAGTCCCTCCATGGTGGGGGGACAGTCTCTATGGAGGCCCAGGAGTTAGCTAGTGGCCTTAAGTTCCCACCCCAATACCAGCAACCTCTAAGTTGTGAGCCACCAAACTCCTAATCTAGTTAAGAAGTGAACAGAATTCATTTTCCTGACTCGACTCGTCTGAAGTGGCAACCTTCTCAGGAGGCCATCTCCCTTTGTTCAGAGGCCCTGGCTCCTGCCAGCTAGGAAAACAAGTTCAGTCTGACCTCCTGCCTGACATTTCATATTGATTTTTCTCCCTCCCCCTCCCATGCCAGCCTTCTGCGGGGGCCACGTTTCAGCCGAGGTGCATGCAGAATTGAGACAGTTCATCAGAGTTCAGAATGAAAAGCAACATTGGCTTTCGAGAGATGAGCTCCAAGGAGGAAGATATTTAATAACCGTCAGCATTTAATCAAAATGCCGAGGAGCTCCGCGCTATCAGAACTGCATATATTAATTTCCATATGTCCCTCATTCTGCAGGCTCAGCAGGGGTTGTAAGGGAAGACCCAGCATTTCTCTGGGTGTTTTTTTCCCCTCATTTCATTTGCAGTTTGAGATTTTAATGTCTAAAACAACAGGGTGCTAATGGCAGCTGCACTTGGTGGGTGTGTCATGCTTGTCCCTTTTGATGCAAGAGTGCTGGAGGTTATGTGTAGAAACTGACCAGGTATGATGAATTCCAAGGTGGCATTCAATCCCATCTCCTTGCCATGGTTCTCCTAAATCCATTCCTTACCCATCTCTCCATCCTCAGCTCCCCATGCTGGCCTATTATCTGCATCTTCGACACTCCAGCCTGCCCTGCCTCAGGGCCTTTGTACAAGTTCTTCCTCTGGCTGGAATGCTCTCTCATCATGCTTCTGGTTTGATCTGTTCTCATATTTAGGCTTCTAGGGAGATGTTACTGTGCTATATTTATCTCGCACCTCCCTGTTTTTCTTTTTTTTTTTTTTTAATAGGAGAAATAGACCAAAACGCTGTTCCATCCTGTTTAGTGCTAGAGCTCAACCCCAGGACCTCAGCATGTATGAATTGTGCTCAAGCAGCTGAGTCACTTCCCCAGCTGCTCATCACCCAATTTCTATATATTTCTTAAAGATTTGTTTGTTTGTTTGGGGGTAAGGTGGTGGCACACCTGGTTGAGCACACAATTACAGTGCACAAGAACCCAGGTTCAAGCCCCCAGCCCCCACTGGTAGGGGAGAAGCTTCAGAAGTGGTGAAACAGTGCCACAGGTGTCTCTCCTTGTTTTTCCCTCCCCTCTCAATTTCTGTCTCTATCCAAAAAATAATGTATTTTGATGACAGAGAGAGAGAGAGAGAGAGATATCAGAGTGTTATTAGGTCTGACTTATGGTGGTGCTGGAGATTGAACTTGAGACTTTGGAGCCTCCAACAAACTACCACTGTGCTTTAACACACTGAGCTGTTTCCCTGGCCTGATTGCTTTATTTCTTGTGTAGCACTCATCTGTAGATGTTTGTGCTTTGTTCACTGGTTCTATTCAACTAGAGTGAAGTCTCCCATGAGGGCAGAGGCATAATTATCTTCCCAGCGACAGACTTACCCACACCCAGGCTGGAGAAGGGCTTGAGGGAACACTAGCAGAACAGCCACATCTGGATAAAGGCAAATGGAAGGTGGATTCACTCACTAGAGTTGCTGCAACAGACTAGGTAGCTTACAGAACAAAGTCGTAATTACCATCTTTCTGTTCTGAAGGCCAGAAGTACAAGGTTAAGGTATCACCAGTCAGGCTTGTGCCTTCTAAGGACTGGGAGGGAAGGCTGTGTTCTTCTTCCTTTGGCTTGCTGATGACAAGTCTTTTTTCCCCTGTGTCTTCATGTGTTCCACTCTCTGTAGGTGTCTTATGTCCAAAACTCCTCCTCTTAAAGAGAAGACACCAGTCACATTGGATTTGGATCCAGGTTAATAACCTCATTTATTTAATTACTGCTTCTTTTTTATCAGAGCACTGCTCAGCTCTGGCTTATGGTGCCATGGGATTTGAACCTGGGACTTTGGAACTCTAGGCATAGAAGTTATTTTATGTAGCCATTATGCTACCTCCCCTACCCTAAGTTCTCCACTTGTACAAATTCAATCATATTCTGAAATATTGGGGGCTTGAACTTCAAACTAAAACTGCAAGTAGGGACAGAGCTGTTGAACCCAGGTCCTTGAGCATAGTAACATGTGCACTCTACCAGTTGCACCACTGCCTGGTTCTTTCATTTCATTTGTTATTTCAGGGGGTGCTGGTGACTGACAGAAGAGCCCTCTTCCCCATAGGTGGTGCTGCTCAGAGGGTCATTTCCATGTGCACACCCTGGATACCACCTAACTTAGGTCAAAGACACAGGCAAGGTATTTCATAGCCCAGAATGGTGTTTCCTGGCTTAGTCCACTCTCAGTGTTACAAAAGAACACAACCAGGCCAGGTGGCTTAAATAGCACACATTTTTTTCTCAGTTCTGAAAGCTGGGAAATCCAAGATCAAACACTAGCAGATTTGGCATGCAGTGGGGATCTCTTACCTGGCTCTTAGACAGCCATCTTCTCACATTAGAAGATCCACCTCACAGAGTAGAAAGGAGAAGAAGGAGTTTTCTGGGGTGTTCTTTATAAAGGTGCTAATCCCTTGGGAGTTGGGCAGTAGCGCAGCAGGTTAAGTGCATGTGGAGCTAAGCACAAGGACCGGCATAAGGATCCCAGTTGGAGCCCCCGGCTCCCCACCTGCAGGGGAGTCACTTCACAGGCGGTGAAGCAGGTCTGCAGGTGTCTATCTTTCTCTCCCCCTCTCTCCATTTCTCTCTGTCCTATCCAACAATGATGACATCAGTACCAACAGCAATAATAACTACAACAATAAAACAAGGGCAACAAAAGGGAATAAATAAATTTTAAAAAAAAAGAGGTGCTAATCCCACTTGAAGGAGTCCTGCCTTCAGGAACTAACCACCTCCCAAATTTTTGCTTCCAGATACCAGTGCATTGGGAATTTCACTTCAACACAGGAATTTGGTGTGTGTGTATGGAGGGGGAGGGGGACAAGAGCATTCCCTTAGGCATGTCCCAGAGCTGTGTCTCTTCCCTGCTGTCAACTAAACAGGAACAGAAAATGAACTCAGAAACAAGGGGAGGAGGTAAGGGAGGAAAATCAACCTGGTACCCACTCTCAGCCTATGTCTAAAGCCTACTCAAGCGATCTTTATTCTTTTTCAATTTTAAGGTCCATTCATTTATTTATTTTACACAGGACAGAGAGAAATTCAGAGAGGGAGGAGACATAGGCAGAGAGAAAAATAAGAGGGAGACTTCTGCAGCACTGTTCCACCACTTGTGAAGCTTCCCCCCTATAAATGGAGCTTGAATCTGAGTCTTTGCACATAAGAAAATGTGTAATTTAACCCAGCGTGCCAATATCCAACTCCTGATCAAGTGATATTAATGATAATAATGATATTCTCTGTGCCTCCGTTTACCTATCTATAAGACAGGACTACCTCCCCATATTAGGGCACACAGAGAATGAAAGAGATAGCACGTCCTATGAAGGTGAAGCTTAGTTAGGGGTGTAATGAGGCATCACAGTTGCTTCCATGTCTGAGATCAGAAACACATGGAGCAGTAGATGTCAGTGTAGTAATCAGCTGTCATCACAACTGACCTCTTACAACACTTCACTAAACTCAAAAAACTTCCAAAGTCTGAGCTCATTCAATGATCTTGGCATCCCTGTAAGACATGTACAGTAATGGGCCACATCCAGACATGGGGGCAGCAGCTCAGAGGATTAGTGATACTTGATGGCCACCCAAGAACAGGTGACAGGACAGGGGGATCCATTCAAGCCTTAACCAAAAGCCACTTATCCAACCAAGATGTTTCAACACCTACTTCTTCTTGCCTTTAAGACACCCAGCTCTACTGGAGAGGGAGAACAGAAAACATAGGAAAAGTCCTTCTTAACTTCATTGATAGATTCTTGGAAGCTAAAGTTAAACCAGTGAATGTATAATGAAAGCAGGTCTTTGAATGACATAATTTCACTCACCATCTGCCGTGATTAGCTTTTTTTCTTCTTATCATCACTGAACAAAATGATACTATTCAAGGACCTGCTGTGTGAGTATACAGATAAACAAGGATAATTCCAGGCAGTGAGAAAAGCTGTAATCAAATTAAACAGGTTCAAAGAGTCATGGCAGTAGAGCTACTTCCACTGGGTGAGGGAAAGCCTTTGAACTGAGGCCTGACTTGTCAAAAGAAGGCAGAAAGGTAACATCTAAGCATGAAAGCCCGAGCATAGAAGCAAATTTATGTGTTTAGAGAATGGATTAAAGGCCAGTGAGTGAAGGCTAGTGCATGAAGGAACAGTAGAGCAGGTGAGATTAAAGAGAAGGTAGGATGGGGGCTGACAAAATAGATCACTTGGATTGTCTGCTGCATTGCCAAGTTCACAACCCAGGTTCCAGCCCAGACCCCACCACATTGAAGGAAACTTAGATGCTGTGATTCATCTCTCTCTATTTCTCTATCTCCCTCTCTACTGTATTCTGTCTCTATCTAAAAGAAAAAAGGTAGGGAGGTTACAAAGGGGAGGCTGGGAGCAGTTCATGCCTCCTTATATACTAAGTCAGAGAACCTGGGTTCTATTCTAGTGAGATATGACCAGTGGACAGTTACAAGTAGGCAACTAATCTGTCACCATCTGGAAAATAAATGGCATTGGTACTGCCTATGCTGAGGGTAATGACAGAGTGATTCGTGGGCAGATATAGGATCTACTCAGGAGATAAGGCTAGGAAGAGTTGCTGAGGGATTAAAGGCAGAAAGGTGATAGAAAGTGAGGAATATAAGATTACTCTTAGGTTTGGGTCTTAAGCAACTGAGAGTATGCTAAAAACATATACTGAAGAGAGATGATTGAAAAGGAGCAGGCTTGACCTGGAAAGTAGACAGAGTTCTCTTTGGGGCGTGTCCAGGTTGAGGTGACTAGGACACAGCTAGTTGGTGATGTCTCATCATGTTTGAAAACCTGAATCTAGAGGCTATAGGAAAGGTCCTTCTGCCCTGGCAAATCTATAACTTGAGACTTGGCCACAGAAGGTGCCCTCCTTCAGATGAGTCCAAGCACTGTGTGGGGGGCAGATTGCATCTCCCTCAACTCCACAGCACTTAAGTTTGCTTGTCAGGTGTGAAAGAAAAACTGAAATTGAGGGCCGGGTAGTGGTGCATCCAAATGAGTGCACACATTAGCATGTACAAAGACCCAGGTTCAAGGTCCTACTCCCCACCTTCAGGGGGGAAGCTTCACATGCAGTAAAGCAGTGCTACAGGTGTCTTTTCTTCTCCCTTTCTATCTCCCCCTTACCTCTGAATTCCCCTCTGTCTTTCCAATAAAATAAAATAAAAATAAGTAAATAAATAAATAGCTACCAGGAACAGTCGGTTTGTCATGCAGGCATTGAGCTCCAATGAAAACCCTGGTGACAAAAAAAGAAAAAAAGAAAAAATACATCTGATTCTGTCATGCTCTGGTATAATGTTCATGCTTTAGGCCTCAAAGTCAAGCATGTTCATGATTATGGTGGCCTTTGGGAAAGCAGGTAGAATTCCAATGCAAACGGCAAGTTTAATGCCCCAATGAGAAATTTTCTTGTTCTTTGAAGATATTTACTGGGGTGGTGGAGTAGACATTATTTTTGATTCCTCTGTATCTCACTGAGGTCTCACTATCACCCATGAAGACTGGTGTAACTTGATTGACAGAGGAGGCGCACATAGGGGCAGAAATTTGCCATAGATCATATGAAAGAAGCATGATTTGAATGAACCCAGATCTGTCTGCTTCTTGAAGAATGTATTCTTTCTATAAGTAAGGGAAATTGGTAGCAGGAGAAGTGTTGGGGGAGGTTGTGTGTTTGTTGTTTTGCCTCCAGGGTTATCGCTGGGGGCTGGGTACCTGCCTACAATCCACTGCTCCTGGAGGCCATCTCTTTTTCCATTGTTGCTGCTTCTGCTGCTGCTGTTGCTGTTGGATGGGAGAGAGAGAGGAGGGGGAGATAGAGAGGGGGAGAGAAAGATAGACATCTGCAGACCTGCTTCACTGCTTGTGAAGCAACCCCCCTGCAGGTGGGGAGCAGGGGCTTGAACCAGGATCCTTGCTTTTTGCATGAGGTGTGCTCAACCGGGTATACTACCACCTGGCCCCCAAAGTGTGGGTTTTTCCCCCAGTTTATTGGGAGGTTAATGGTTTATGATATGGCTGTTGACACACAGGTAAAGCCTGCCATCTCCCCATTATAGGTGTCTGCAAGACACTCTCTCCCCCAGTCTAGGTCCCTTTTGCATCATCATGCACCAGGATGCCAGAAGCCCTGCATCCCATCGCTTCCTATCCTTCTCCATGGTCCTTTGCTTTGGTACAATACAGCCTACCCAGTCCAAGTTTCATCAGGTCATCCGGAGCTTGATCTTCTAAAGAGCATGTTCTGTTTCTAGCATCTAGAAGGATCATTGCTGGAGCTGTGTTTTCTATAATCCCCATCTGTAGGATCCCTCCCCCCCCAACACACACACACACACACACACACACACACACACACACACACACACACACACACACACAAACCAAGTTACCAAGTGGCAAAATCACCTCTGTCCTTGCACAGAACCTGGAATGTACTGTCTCCACTCATCAGCCTCATCTACAACTGTAACTGCCAAGCCTCGATTCTATAGACCACTATATCTCTAAGTAAACCTGCAGCTCATCCCCCAGGTCTCTGATGGATTGTGACCAAAGACACCAGCTGAAAATGCGATGGAATCTTAAAACCTCTGAGGTCTGGCATAGCCTCCAAAGGGGGTTCAGTATTGATCAGGGGCATAATTAACAGTGTTTATTTCAGGGGAGCTTGGTTAGGTTAAAAAGACAAGGCCCTTATTAAAACGCTTGTGCCTGATGACAGGATTATAAACACATACAGACACCCCTCTCCCTCCACTCCTGGAAAAAAAAGCCGAACAGACTTGCTACAAGGAGTGGGTATTCATTTGTCCCTACCCCCCAATCCAGTGTCTTCCCCTTTCAAGCTTAGCAGCAATTAACAACAGAACAAGCCAGCCTAAACTGAGAGTAGAAATAGAATCCCTTCCCCCATCCACTTCTTCCACCCTCATTTCCATTTTTGATTAATTTAACCAGTTGTGTCAATTAGTTATCCTGGAGGCTCTAGTTAAGTGGATTTTCTATAGAACTGGAAGGCTTATTAATTTTGGAGGTGGATGTCATTCATTAGCGGTTGACACCTTCCTGCCCTCTCCCCCACCAGGGGTCTTGAATGAGAAGTCAGGAGGAGCTGAAGATGGCTCAGGCACAGGGCTGCAGCCCCAGAGACACACCAGAAAGGTTGGCTGTGAGGCTATAGGGGTCATTGGGTGATCTGAGTTTCAGATGCCTCTAGGTCAACTTGCCTGTTGTCATTGTGCAAAGTCACTACTGATAGAGCAGTCACAGACACCAAGTGGGCAACTGAATCAGAGGTTCAAGAGGACCCCAGTCAAGGAAATACTTGGGTAGGACCTTCCCCAGGGAGGGCCACCAGAGTGCTCTGCCAGGGCAGGCTAGATCTCACAGTAGCCCAGCCCTTCCCACCCTGAGGAGATAGAACATTCATTCCCTATAGCTGCTGTAACAACTACCACAAAACAGTGACTGGAAAGGATGCAGTGTATCATCTTGGAAGCTTTGCAAGTCAGAAGTCTGGCATGAGTCTTGCTGGGTAAAAATCAAAGTGTTGGCAGAGCTCTGTTCCCTTTTGGAGGGGGCTATGGGTGGACCCATTTCCTTGCCTTTTCCACCTTCTAGAGGCCTGCTGCATCCATTAGTTTATGTCCCCTTTCCCCATCTTCAAAGCCAACAAGTCCTTCTAGCATCCTATCCCACTGATTCCTCTCATCTGCCTCCCTCTTTGACTTTTAAAGACTTTTATGGTTGACATAAAAGTAGCCCAGAATAATCTCCTTATGTGTAAGGTCAGTTGATAAATAATTTATTTCCCTTTTGCCATGGGAAGTCACATAACACAGTTTCTAGGGATAAGGATATGAACATCCCTGAGGAGTCATTATTCTACTTACTACACTCTTCAAATTTCAGGTCAGTACATCTGCTTCAGGAAGAATTCCTGGATCCTTAAGTAGGACTAAGGTGCCCTCCATCAACTAATACTATAGTTTTTGAGAGCCTGATTTTCCTTATGACTCTCCCATAAAATAGTTTCTCCATATGATCAAAGTGCTTTATTTCCCCCCCCCCTCTATACATAGGCTGTTACATAAGTAAATAAATATTTTAATCCTAAATATTTGTTAATGAGATTGTGAAAGACACATGCCTAGAAAATAGTATATGTGCATACAGTCTTATGTATTTGTTTTATGCACTGATTGTCATAGCTAGACTTTACTACTTCAGGCTGTTTATTTTTTAAGTCATATATTATTGATTTGATAGGACAGAGAAAAGGGGGATAACAGCATAAAGTGATTAAACTGATAGCTTTTTCATGTTTTATTTATTAATTATTGGATAGAGACTAAGAGAAATTGAGAAGGAAGGGGGAGAAAGAGACACCTGCAGCTCTACTTCACCACTCATGAAGCTTTCCCCCTGCAGGTGGGGACCAGGGGCTTGAACCCAGGTTCTTGTGCACTATAATGTGTGCGTTTAACCAGGTGTGGCATCAACACCTAGCCCATAACATAGCTTTTCTTCTTTTTTAAAAATATTTATTTATTCCCTTTTGTTGCCCTTGTTGTTTTATTATTGTTGTTATCTATGCTATTGATGTCATCATTGTTGGATAGGACAGAGAGAAATGGAGAGAGGAGGGGAAGACAGAGGGGGAGAGAAAGACAAGACACCTGCAGACCTGTTTCACTGCTTATGAAGTGACTTCCCTGCAGGTGGGGAGCGGGGGGCTCAAACCTGGATCCTTACACCAGTCTTTGTGCTTTGGCGCCATCTGTGCTTAACCCGCTGTGCTACTGCTCAACTCCCCAACATAACTTTTTTCTATCTAGCACCTTCATATCTACAAAGGTCCTTCTCGTTTACTATCTTAATTGATCTTCAAAAACCCCTTTGAGTATTTTTTTTTCTTTTGAAAATCAAGTAAATCAAGACCTAGAAAAGATAGGTCTAAGAAGCCAACAAAGATTACAGATTTATCTTGGATTTTTTTTTTTCATTCCATATAGTGAGGACAGCTGCCTTTAGGATTTGCCTGATACTGGAGGACAGAGTGGGGAAGGAGGACTAGCATGGGTGTAATTGACCCATGTTTAAGTATATCAGTAATTTGAGTCCCCATGAGGCTCACATGAGGCTCTATTTTGACAGCTCAGCAGGTGGTATCAGTAACTGAGATGTAATATCTACTGTCCACTCTAGCAGCTTCCAGCCCATCGGGACTGGTCCCTTTATCTACTGAGTGCATTAAAGCACCTGCTGGCCTCCCACCATCCTTAAGTACAATTGAGGGGCAACAGAAGGCAGGGGAGTGCTCACCCCCATGAGGCTTATAATGATAACTTGCTTTTATTTTCTATCATTCATCTAAACATACGGCTTGAAATAGGATTTATCTCATGGATGGGCACCTTTAATCCTTCATTGTGAAATGTTGGCACCATTTAAAATGCTTTATAGTGCAGCAAAATTGTCATTGGAGAGTTACATATGAGAAAAAGGGAATCACTGAGCTTTGGAAAAAAGACCATGAGATCACACAAAGCAAGGGACTGATTGGTCAGTAAGCATTAAGATAGTGAACTAAGTACAATGGGCTAGGCAGACATGTAAGAAATGTCACTGCCTCTGTGTAGAGTATCATGATGAGGTGAGAAAAATAAAATTATGGAAAGTTTCTATTATAAAGTCCATTCTAAACAGAACATGGGCTTTAGATCCCTAATGTCCTAGAGGAACTGTTGCAAAAACGTTTGTGCAGAACACGTGTCAGACTGTGAAAATGAACTGTGGTGCCAGATGTCATTGCTGGTGCTTCCTCCATGTTCCCCAAAGCTCTGTGCGTAGCTCTCGAGTGTGTTTGTTGATGTTATTCACACATGACTGTAGGGCCACAGAATTTCACATTCCTGTTAATATAATGCATGCTTGTCTGCCTATGTGGAGAGCATTACTTAGTAGAAACATTCTTGGGACAGTCCCTGACAGATCATGGATACTAAACAATATATGCTAGAGGTATATATATAAAATTTCTAAACCTCAGATAAAAATTTGTTCTGCTTCAGAATACTCCAGATACTCTGATTCTTAAGCCAAATATATAAACGTAGGGCAATCAAATCAGCTAAAACTCAAGAGTTCTCTTAGTTTTAAAATTTTATCCCAGAAGGTTTCCTGAAATGTTTATGGTCTGGATAACAGAATCCAGTAAAAAAAAATAATAATAACATATTAACACGGGTTATGTATAATAACCTAATTTAAGGAGAGCATAATATTTTATGGTGGTCTGCACCATGACTCTTGTGTTCTGATGAGAACTTACCTTAGAACTTCAGAAAAGGGAATTATTTTTTTTTCCACTCAGCAGTCCACAAAGGATAGAAGAGACTGGTGGGAGGGAAAGGAGTGACATTGAAAAGAAGCTATCAATATGCCTATTAGTGAATGTTGAATCCAACTGAATATCTGTCAGCAAACTTTGAGAGTCACATGCCAACAGGAGGCCAAGAGATAGCTAGCCTGGTAGAGTACACACTTTACTATGCAAGAGCACTCAGGTTTGAGTCCCTAGTCATGACATAGAAGCACCAGGCAAAGGGGAACCTGCACAAGCAGTAGATCAGTGCTATGCTGTTTCTCCTCCTCTCTCCTTACCTCACCAGAGTCCTACCCTACTAGGGGAAGACAGGAACAGGCTGGGGGTATGTACTGACTTGCCAATGCCCATGGAACAGGCTGGGGGTGTGTATCAACTTGCCAGTGCCCGTGTCCAGTGGAGAAACAATTACAGAAGCCAGACCTTCCACCTTCTGTTTCCCATAAAGATCTTTGGTCCATACTCTCAGAGGTGTAAAGAATAGGGAAGCTTCCAATGGAGGGGATGGGACATGGAACTCTGGTATTGGGAATTGTATGGAATTGTACCCCTGTTACCTTACAATTTTGCTAATCATTAAGTCACTAATAAAAATTTTTAAAAAATAAAAAGAGAGAGAGCCTGCTAGTAGTGGTAAAGTTATATTGGTACAATGCTCTAGTGAAAACTCTGGCCAGGAAAGGAAAATAAAAGGAAAATGGAAGGGAAGGGAGAGAGAAAAGTCATGTAATAGCTTTCAGATATAAGGTCATCAACTCTATTGGGGTTTGTGAAAGTAGGAAAAAAAGCTGTTTGCAGGTCTTTGTGATTTAGAAACAGCGCTCTAGTGAGAATGAAGAAAGAGAAAGAATATTCACCAATGGGAAATAATGTTCTGGTGTTAGACAAAGTGTGGGCAACTTGGATAAGCTACCTGTACCTGACCTCCCTCCCTAAGCTGCATGTCTCCCTCTGTCAACTGCGGACCCTGTTGTGAGGACTCAAAAAGGTAATTCCTGGCCTGTGATAAGTTCTCTGTAATCATACATATTTTATTCTTAACACAACAAGATTTGGTGAGCTCAGAGTTATAAATAAGAACTTTGAGACTCAGAAAAGCAAGTAATGTACACAAAGCCTATAACTGAGTCATAAGTATAAATTCAAACCAAAGTCTAAAACCCACAGTTGAAACTGTTGATAGGTGACACCTAGAAACACTTCCCCTCTGCCCTGGCAAACTTGGTGGTAGCTGGGGAGACCTGGTACTGGGGGAACATAAAAAGCTAAGGTATGGGTTTAGGAAAATAGCATAATGGCTATGTAAAAAAAACAAAAAAAAAAACTTTTATGCATAAGGCATCAAAGGCCCAAGGCTCAATCCCCAACTCCCACCACCATAAGCCATAAGCATTGCTCTGGGGAAAAAAAAAAAAAAAAAAAAAAACTTAGGTTATTTCACCAGGGTAATTGGCTCATAGAAAATCAACACACCACAAGCACCTGCTGAGGTACCCCCAGAAACACTATAGGGAAATACTCAAACTATGTAGAGATGGGACACTTAACCTCTAGCCAATTTCATGAGAACTGTCTTTCTTCCATGTGAGTAAATCAATAAGCAAAAGTGCTTGGTGAGGGATATAAAGTTTTTTAATTTCTATATCAGAGCACAGGGGCTTCAAGGTCCTGGGGGGTACCTTGGAGGAAAGTAGAGCCCATGGGGAGATGGTGTGTCAGGAGCCAAAAAGATGGCTTAGCAAGTGACACAATGATCAAGAAATATGGCAATTGGTGTGTACATTTGCCCTGGTGCACTGGGGCAGGTCTACTTTAAAGAAATACCTGTGGCTCATTGACCACAGTTGAGAGTCCACAGCTAATGAAGCCCAATGCAGAGGTTAATCCTTGCCTCTAAATTCATTCTAACAGAGCCATGCTGGGGTGCGCACCTATCAGCAACAGGTTGAAAGGGGATAGGGGCTGTTACCCTTTCTGGCCATGGAACTGGGGGAAAAAATGATACAACTTAGGTGGATGACAGGGTGTAGGTAGTGATGGCCAGAGAACCAGAACTGGTTTATATCCAGTTCTGTCTCTTTCTGGTCTATGACCGATGGTAGGTGATACTGTGATCCTTATTATTTTTTATCTGTTAATAGAGAATATTATAAAGATGGGATGGACTATCACATAAAGAGTCTGGCACAGTAGCCAAGTGGTGGAGTGCAGGGCTAGCATACCTGAGGATCCTAGTTTGATTCCTGGACCTGCATGTACCAGAGTGGTACTTCGGCTTCTCTCCTCTCCTCTCCTCTCCTCTCCTCTCCTCTCCTCTCCTCTCCTCTCCTCGCCTCGCCTCTCCTCTCCTCTCCTCCCCTCCCCTCCCCTCCCCTCCCCTCCCCTCCCCTCCCCTCTTTTCCCTCTCTCTCTTTCTCTCTCTCCCTCTCCCTCCCTCCTCCCTCTCTCCCTCTCTCTCTCTCTCCCCCCTCATGTCACATATGAAATAAATCAGTCTTTTTGGAAAATTTTAGCAGAACCAACAAAATAGTTCACCTAGGTAATATGTCTGTTGTGTCATGAGTGCAGCCCATGTTCAAGCTTATAACACTGGAGGAAGCTTCAGTGCTGTCTGTGGTGTCTCTCCCTCTCTCTGTCTCTATTTTTCTGTCTGAAAAAGTCAGTCCAGAGTAGTAAAACCCTGGGGACAATAAAAATCTAGTACAGCACGGCAGAGACAAAGCTTCATCTATTTCCACACAGTAGAAAACTTCCTCTTTCTGTTACTGCTCAATGTCTATATGACACAGCACTGTCAGTGGGTAAGAAACAAGGCTGTTCCATAGAAGTCAGTGCTGGGAGCACAGTGCATAGCCACAGAGCTATAAGAAGATAAGGAGCAATAAGAAGCACAGCCCACCCCACCCCCGCCTCCCCAGGGCCCCATCCAGGCAGCACCTGGCCCACATGTACCTGGAGGAGCCTCCCGCCCAGCTTCAAGGAGATTGCTGCCAGCAGGAAGCTGCTCCACTCTCCCTTACCGTGCCTATGCCTCTAGTCACAGTGATTATGTACACAGCCTGGGAAACGGGGCCATCCTAGGCAGGCAGCCCTGGCCTATGTGGTGCCATGACAACCAGAGTCCCAGCAATCACCCCTAATGATGGCCACTCACTCACAGACTCTCCCACCTGGGCCGAGGCTCTGTGGGGAGCTGTGGCTTCTCTGGAAGCAGCTGCACACAACTTCCAGTTGGGAAGAAACCATTGGAAAAAAGAGAGAGAGATCAGAGGGCAGGGAAGAGGCTGAGAGAAAAGAGCAGACAGGAGAAGGCTGCAATCTGGGATATGCCAAGTGGGCTGGGGGTCCTAGGAACACTGTCACATTCCCAAATTCCACACTGGAAACAAAAGGTGCTATAAAGAGCTTGGGCACTCACCCAGCTCAGAACAAGAGGGATGGGATGCAGTGAGAGGCCGGCTGGCAGATTTCTTCATTAAGCTCCTGTTGAGACACCCACGGCTGCCCATCATTTTGTCTGGACAGGAGCCGCCTCCCTTCCCTGCTGTCAGCTGGCGATCGATAGGTTTCCAGAATGCCAGTTCTCAAAATAAGACTCTGGCCTGGCTTGGCTAATAAGTGATGATTCTTTAGAAAGGATGACAGGTAGCTCCCCCCCCAAATTCATCAGCTAGTTCTGCAGATATTAGCCCAAATTCAACTGTTAGGCTGACAGGGAAACCTCAGCCAAACCCAGGACCTGGTTTCTACTAATTTCCTTACCTTCTCCTTCTCCTTCTCCTTCTCCTTCTCCTTCTCCTTCTCCTTCTTCTCCTTCTCCTTCTCCTTCTCCTTCTCCTTCTCCTTCTCCTTCTCCTTCTCCTTCTCCTTCTCCTTCTCCTTCTCCTCCTCCTCCTCCTCCTTCTCCTTCTCCTCCTTCTCCTTTCCTTTCTTTTTCTCTTCAGTTGCTACCAGGGTTATCTATGGGGCTCAGCACCTGCATGACAATTCCCTCACTCCCAGAGGCCTTTTATTTCTTCTCCTCCTCCTTTTCTTTCTTGATAGAACAGTGAGAAATTGAGAGGGAAGAGGGAGATAGAGAGAGAGAAGTGGAGACTAGGAACTTGATCTAAAGTCTTTGTGCATGGTAATATATGTGCTCAACTGGGTATGCCACCACCTGGCCCCTCTTTTTTCTTTCTTTTTTTTTTTTATTTTTTTTAATTTTTTTTTAATATTTATTTAATTTATTTAATCCCTTTTGTTGCCCTTGTTGTTTTATTGTTGTAGTTATTATTGTTGTTGTTGTTGGATAGGACAGAGAGAAAATGGAGAGAGGAGGGGAAGACAGAGAGGAGGAGAGAAAGATAGACACCTGCAGACCTGCTTCACCGCCTGTGAAGCGACTCCCCTGCAGGTGGGGAGCTGGGGTTCGAACTGGGATCCTTATGCCGGTCCTTGTGCTTTGCGCCACCTGCGCTTAACCCACTGCGCTACAGCCGGACTCCCTTTCTTTCTTTCTTTATTATTATTATTATTTTAATTTTTTAGATCAGAACCTGAAGAGGCTGAGGCTCCTTTGTGAGAAGGCTCCAAGCCTATAGGTCATGAGCCTTCATGATGCTTTTCTCATCCAAAACTTAGGGGCCTCCCTGTCCCATATTTTCAAGTACATTCAATACATCATATCCATCAGCAAAGTTCTAATTGCCCTTTCCCAGTATCCCAGAGCCCCTTCTACCCTGTACTCCCTGCCCTTCTGGTGATCACTGTTTTGGTGTCAGAGTCTAAGGGCTGTTTTCATTGATCTGCTTTGTTTCTTTGTAGTCCACATGAGTAAAACTATCCAGTTTTTTTTTTGTTTGGCCACCAGGTTTATCACTGGGGCTCAGTACAAGCACTATAAGTCCACTGCTCCTGGTGGCCATTTTTTTTAGTGTGTGTGTGTGTGTGTGTGTGTGTGTGTGTATGTAAGAAACTGAGTGGGGAGGGAGAAATGGAGAGGAAGAGAAAAAGAGAAACACCTTCAGCACTGCTTCACTGCATGTGACACATCCCCCCTGCAGGTGAGCAGGAGGCTCCAACCCTGGTCCTTGCACATGGTAATATATGCACTCAACCAGGTGCACTGCTGTGCAAGCATACCTCATCCATTCTTCATCTTGCTCAGCATACATGGAGTGTCGTGTGTGTTGTCACGAATAGGAAGATGTCATCTTTCCTCACAGAAATAATCCCTTGTGAGTGTATATCCATCATAAAATCGAATCATAGGCACTTGGGTTTTTTGGATTTTTTTCATATCTTGACTATTGTAAATAGTGCTACAGTTAATGCATACATCCTTTCCAATTAGTGTTTTTGTATTCTCTGAATAGATACATAGATGTTTAATTGCTGTATCCTATGGTAGTTTAATTTTGTGAGGGATCACCATGTTGTTTTGTGTCAAGGCTGTGTCAACTTACATTCCCACTAATAGTGTGCTAGAGATCATTTTGCTCCACACCCTCATCCACACTTGCTCCCTGTCTCTTGTCTGCTTTTACAGGTGTGAGGTGCTATCTCCTTGTGGGTTCTATGTGCATTTCCTAGAAATAAATGATAGTGGACATGTTCTTGTAGGCCTATTGGCCAACTGTATGTCTTTGGAGAAGTGTCTGTTCAGATCTTTTGCTCATTATTTAACTGCATTTGTTTGTTGTTCAGTTCTTAATATATCAATACTTTGGGTTCCCACATCCCACAAATTAGTCAGCTCCTCAATTCTTGACTTTAAATGATTATTTATTTATTTATTTATTTATTTTTGCCTCCAGGGTTATTGCTGGGGCTCGGTGCCTGCATTACGAATCCACTGCTCCTGGAGGCCATTTTTTCCCATTTTTGTTGCCCATGTTATTGTTATTACTGCTGTTGTTGTTGGATAGGACAGAAATTGAGAGAGGAGGGGAAAACAGGGGGAGAGAAAGGTAGACACCTCCAGACCTGATTCACTGCTTGTGAAGTTGCCATTCTTCTTGTGGGGAGGCCTCTTCACGGGTGCAGACTCCTGGCATGCCGACCCTGTTGTGCACCAGATGGCGGGGGAGGGTCTAGGAGAATGTCACCCAAGGCAGCAGGGGCTGAGTCTTACAGGACTCACTCTGTGTCCGCGACAAGAGATGACCCGCAGACCAAGCTGGTAGTGATGATTCGTTTATTGATCAAAAAGGCAAGGCTTTTAAGGGGTTGCAGATGGAGGTAGCTTGTTTATACCATATATGGTTAAAGCAGAAAAGGGGCACAGAGAGGTAAGGGGTTGGGAAATCTATCAGGTGAGTGATCTAAGGAATGAGGAAGTCAGGCTTTGATGTGCACGGGTGTAGGGGTCCTTGCATGTCAGGAGGGTGAAGTTTGGTTATAGTCTTATTCAGAAGGGCAAGAACAAAGAAGTGAGAAAAGGGGCCTCTGATAGCATCTGTATAAGCAGGAGAGCTGTTTGGGGAATGAGGAAGTAGGGTTATCAATGGCTAGCAGACAGGGAGGTGTCCTGAAGGTGGAGAGAAGATGGATCAGGTATGATAACTTCTGGTAGCTTTTGAATAAGCAGACCATTTGGTTTAAAGATAAGGAAGTAAGCTGTTGTATTGGGAATGCAGTGTCCCTGTGAGGCAGAGAGTCTGACAGGTGAAGCTGAACCTGAAGGCTGTTCTCTCCCATGCTCAATCTCTGGTAGAGAGAGGCTGACAGGAAGACCGTGTTCCTCAGCCACCCATCTTTCAGTGGGAGGCTCCACCACGCTCAACCGTATCCTCACAGTTTCCCTACATGAAGTGACCCCCCCCACACACACAGGTAGAGAGCCAGGGACTCGAACCCGGATCCTTACATGGGTCCTTGCACTTCACCATGTGTGCTTAACCCACTGCTCTATCACCTGGCCCCCAATAATTTTTTTTAAAGAAATGATATTTATGAACTACAGCCAGCCTCCATTTAGGAATTCTTTTTTTCTTTATGATGGAGCAAGGATAAATTATTCTAAAGAGAAGTCGTATTTTGAATTTTGATCTTTTCTGGACTAGTGGTATGTGGCATTGGACAATGGTCATGAGGGACATCTCTAGATGAGTCACACAATCACAAGAGTAAACAATGGATCTATTACAGAGTCTGTATTACCCATGTCTTTTGGCCATTGTATCTTCACATCCCATCATACCTCCAAAATATTCATCTGTGTCTGAGATGCCCAAAACTTAATTATAGAATAAACTGTATTCAGTAATTTTGCTTTACTGGCAACTTGTATAGACATTCTGAGCACTTTTAAGGTAGTTGAGGCTAAATTATGATGTTCTATAAGTTAGGTATACCTTGAACTAATGCTACTTGGGATATAACCCCATCACAAATCAGAGACATCTGTGTATGTATACAGATATATTTTGAAAATAGAAGTTGGATATCAAAAAAACCTCTTCTAAATGAATGGCTCATTCTCTATAAGGCTATACTTCATGTGACTACAGTGTTCACTGTTGAATAATTGTTTGTAGAATTAATGAAAGACTGTATGAAAAAACAATTACAAATGTTGGGCAATTGGGTTTTATTATTTCCCAATTCAGAATCCTCAGAGTCTTAATGTGATCTTGTCAGGGGACTCTGTCATTAGACTCATAGTTGTAGGGTGGCCACTAATTAAATCTTAAACTTCCCTCACTGTCCCCAGCTGGACAAAGGCCAGCATTATCAATCCATGGGAGTTCCTACCCTCTGTGGGAAGGCTGTTTCTGTCACTGGGCAAAAATATTGGATGTGTCTCCTGTCTCATAAAAAACACTAGCTGCATCTCAATCGGCAAGCCTTTTCTCTCCAGGGGTGAAACTGTTGCCTGCATATCTCTGAAGAAAAATTACCATCTGCCTCACTCTTTAGGAAAATTGCCAGTTGTGTCCCCATTATGGGGAGATTGTCAACCACAGAAAGGCCTGCCAGCTGTGCTTCTCCAGAGAAGAAGTGTCAGCAGAAGTGAGTCGTTTAAAGCCATGTGCGTGATTCAGAGTCTGTTCCTTTAGCATCACCAACAGCCTTCACATCCCCTTGCAAGCTTCTTCTACTCTGTCTCCTTGGGTTGTTAAAGCCAGGTGGGGATGGCTTACATCACTCAGCACCAAACTACAACTGCTTGTGTCAAAGAAATAATATTTTTTTTGTTTGTTTATTTTGTTTGTTGGGACAAAGAGGAATTTAGAAGGGAAGGAGTAGAAAGAGACCTGCAACACTGCTTCACCACTCACTAAGCTTCCCCCTGCAGGTGAGGGCCAGTGGCTTAAACCCAGGTCCTTATATATGGCAACAAATGCATTCAACCAGGTATGCCACCACTTGGCCCCTTACCTAAACACTGGAAAGATAAAGGAAATGAAATGTTGAAAGGAGTTTAGCAGTTTGTCTAGTCTCTGTACTTTGTAAGCAGTGCTGCTGGGTCTGAACCCATCACTGCCGAGCTAGGACTCACCTACACTGTAGCATGTGGACAGAGGTTGAAAAGACAGATCTGTTGTCTTGGGCTCAGTTCCTGGCTGCCCACTTCAACATGGGCATGAGTTCCTGTGCAGGGATCAGTGTGAGGTACAGAGAAAGGTACTCCCCCTCCCAGCATGGTTTCTTTTATTATTTTTTAAATATATTTATTCATTTATTTATTTATTTTTCCCTTTTGTTGCCCTTGTTCTTTTATTGTTGCAGTTATTATTGTTATTCTTATTGATGTTGTTGTTGGAAAGAACAGAGAAAAATGGAGAGAGGAAGGGAAGACAGAGGGGGAGAGAAAGACAGACCCCTACAGACCTGCTTCACCGCCTATGAAGCGACCCGCCCCCTGCAGGTGGGGAGCCAGGGGCTCGAATTGGGATCCTTTCGCTAGTCCTTGAGCTCTGACCCACCATGGTTTCTATACCTTGTCTCCCCTGGCCCCAACTAGGATCTGTGTGCTTCCCTTCTACTTTGGCACCAATTGAAATGAAGGTCACTTTAGTGTTTTGGTTTCTCTGAGGTGAGCAGTGTTTATTATTATTATTATTATTATTATTATTATTATTATTATTATTATTATTATTATTATTGGTTTGGCAAACGCTAGAAGAAGATTATTGGTTTAATATTTATTTACAAGACTATAAGCTAACAAGGGTATAACTCTGCACCACTGCCATCACTAGAGTTCTGTGTCCCTATTCCCTCCACTACAGCAGTTCTCCCAAGGTTGCAGATATGGGTTAACTATTATTTCTACAACTACCTGTCTATATTTGCCTCCCACCACTACCACCATGATCCCATCTTCTCTTCCCTTCCAAGTCACGTGTATGCCTATTACTATATCTTCCCTTTTTCCTGATGGATTTGGGAGTTCAGAACCATTTGGTCACCTTCCTCCTATCACTTCTCCACCACTGGGAGTGTGAACCAAAATTCTTTATGGGGTACAGAAAGTAGAGTTCTGGCTTCTGTAATTGCTTCTCCTCTGGACATTTGCAGGTCGATCCATACCCCAAGCCTATCTGAGATGAGCAGTTTTCACTTGAGCTCTTTCATTTATGATTTTAACCCTTTCCCAGGATTCTGGGCCCTTCCTCCTTTTATTTATTATTTTATTGGGTGGGGGTTTAATGGTTTACAACATGGTTGTTGACACATGGGTACAGTGTCTAATTTCTCTGTGATAAGTATATGCAAAATACTCTCACCCCCATGTGTTGGTATTCTTCATGTTGGTTTGGCCCCCTTCCCCCTACCTCTGAGAGATTTGGTTTGGCCCCTGCTAGTTTCGCGGGGCCGCTTGTCCCTGCTCCAAAGAACCCCTACAGAGTTCCATAGTTCTTGGCGCAGCCGCGTGAGGAGAAGGATGCAGGAGAGATCTGTGTGGTGAATAGTTTGGGTTAGTTTATGAATCGTCGTTCGTGAATAAAGATTAAACTGCAACTTCTCAGCCCAGCCATGTGTCCCCAAGTCTCTGTCTCTGTCTACCACCGAGATGCTAGCCCTGCCTGCTGGAGCCTCTGAACATTAACAACAAATGGCGCCCACGTGGACCTGACCTGCGCATCTCTCAGAAAAGTGAAGACAATTTGGCTACCTATGTACTATGGCCTTCTCTTCTGCTTGTGAAGAGATCTCCAAAGGCCTCTGCCCTTTCTTCACGAGACTGTTTCGCTGTTTCTGGAACACTTATCTCTGGACCACTCTGTGGTTTCCGCCCAACACCAGCCCGCATGAACCGGCTTTCCGCCATGTGGTGCGGGGCATTGGGCGAGGGCTCCCTCCACGCTGCTCGGCCAGCATGGCAGGGCCATGGGGCAGGGACGCGGCAGCCTATCCTGGCCGCCACCCCGTGGCACCTCGGCCCGCGCCTTCTGCACAGCTGGCCCACCTGCCCTCCTGCTATGAAGTCTCGGCAGATCTCGGACCCCCCCTCCCCCGGAGACCACGGGCTCCCTGCCAAAACTGGGCCCCCTGGCAGAGATCCTCAGCTCGGGTCTGAAGGCAGAGGAGCTAGTATATGCAGAAATTCGTGCAGAGATCGCAACCTACAATTCCTGAAGCTGAAGTTGCCCAAGAGGCCACCGCTGGAAAACGCACTCCCCGAAGACAGTACAGATCTGAATTCGTGTTTGAAATGACATGTCTTCATAACAAAAGTTTCTCTCCTTGTGTATTGAAGACCATGTGTATGTGTGTTTAAAGTTTGGTAACATTAACTTTAAGGTTAAGAATGTAACTTTAAGGCTATATTCTTACCAGACAAAGTTAAATGAAAAAGGTTTTCAACGTAATTCTCATAAAGATAAAATTAACTTACATTTATAGTCTGAGGTAAAAATTAGTTTAAAATCAATATATTTTAACTGAGTTGGTCTAAAAAAAAAAAAAACCTGTGCACACCTAGGGTGTGTCTCCATCTTGAATGGGTGTAACAAAAGGTTAAAAAGACATTGTTGATATGTAAAAGTCTCAAATTCCTTCTCAATTAGAAATGTTAGATTGCGCTATGGTTATGCTAATAATTCTCATGCCTGAGGCTTTTTTCTTTCTATGGTTCATGTTTGTCTTTCCACATTTTATTGTTTGAACTTTAAATAGCCTTGGAATCGTGCTGGAAGGGACTTCCAATTGTAATAGAGTTATCAATTGTGGTAAACTTCTAACCTGCTACAAGTTTTGTTTCATAAGTAAGTGAATTGCAGCTGTCAAGTTCTCTACAGAAAAGCAGAATTCCGATGGCTGACATTCCCCATCGAGACAGACATACAATTCTTCGGTGGACATCTGCTTTGGCCTCCCATTTTTATCGAACTCACTGGTACAACTCTTGGACACTTTGCACAAAACTAGCCACTTCCCTGTATGCTGCTGGGTTTCTCAAAGACTGTCTGCAGCCAGCTGCCTTGTGACTCTAGGCCATATCCCCGCCCCCATGCTAGGTAATGCCCACAGAGAAAAAAAAAATGCCCGTAGAGGTAAAAGCCCCCAGAGGCAGCAAAGGTTCTTTAGCTGATAAAGCTTTGCCCACAGAGGCAAAAGCGCCCCCCTCAGGCCTTCTCTTGGCAGCACACTGGTCCTTGTTGCCCGCTTACATGTTTCTCCATGTTTGTGCCAGTTTCTTTTTTGAAAATGCCTGTACGATATAGGTTTCTTTTCACCCCACACCCCTGATGCTGTGGTCATTTAGTTAAAAAGAAAAGGGGGAATATGTTGGTATTCTTCGTGTTGGTTTGGCCCCCTTCCCCCTACCTCTGAGAGATTTGGTTTGGCCCCTGCTAGTTTCGCGGGGCCTGCTAGTCCCCGCCCCAAGGAACCCCTACAGAGTTCCAGAGTTCTTGGCACAGCCGCGTGAGGAGAAGGATGCAGGAGAGATCTGTGTGGTGATTAGTTTGGGTTAGTTTATGAATCGTCGTTCATGAATAAAGATTAAACTGCAACTTCTCAGCCCAGCCATGTGTCCCCAAGTCTCTGTCTCTGTCTACCGCCGCGACACTAGCCCGGCCTGCTGGAGCCTCCGAACATTAACAACACCCATGCACCAGGACCCCAGAGCCCTCTCATCCCCTTCCTTCCTAGTTTGAATAGCCTCATAAAGGATGACACTGAACACAAGATACTTTCAGCTCTGTGGAGAATACACACATCTTCACTTGTTATAACATAAAGGACCCTGTAGAGTTTTTTTATGGAAAAGAGGAAGTAAAATGCTTCACAGTTTCTATAGAGTCAACTTTTTGATTAATTTAATCAATGAACCTCCCTAATAACATTGATAAGGTACTCTAAAATCCAAGAACACTCAGTGTCAGAAATACTTTTTAAATATCTATTCCCTTTTGGTGCCCTTGTTTTTTATTATTGTAGTTATTGATGTCGTCATTGTTGGATAGGACAGAGAGAAATGGAGAGAAGGGGAGAGGAAGATAGACACCTGCAGACCTGCTTCACCGCTTGTGAAGTGACTCCCCTGCAGGTGGGGAGCCAGGGGCTTGAACCAGGATCCTTACACTGGTCCTTGTGCTTTGAGCCACATGCATTTAACCTGCTGCACTACTGCCTGACTCCCATGAAAAATATTTTAATAATTAGGAAACAAAATCACTGAAACCACAAATATAAGCAACATAAGTGAAACGCTTCAGGACCATGACGTCAAAAGACATATTCTAAGACTCAACCCTATTGCCAAAGGTATCTGGAAAAAAAAATAAAAATAACCAAATGGTACTACATCCAATTAAAAAGCTTCTACATACAGAGAAACTTGCATAAAGATGAAAAAGCAAACTAACAATTGAATCTCTATGCACTTCACATATCTGGTGAGGGATTGATGATGAAAGCTTACAAAGAAATCATTATAAAGCAACAAAATGCCCCCAATAAAAAGTGGACAAAACATCTGAATAGGCAGTTCTCTAAATAAGGCATACAGATGGCCTATTGACACAAAAAAATCTACATCATCTATTTAGAGAAGCAAATTAAAACCACAATCGTATACCAGGAACCTGTAGAATTTAAAAGTGGCTTTTGGCTATATCACTATAATCCAAAGTGTTTTATAAGGAGTTCTGTACTGGAGAAACACTAGGCTCCTATCAGCTAGTAAAAAATAGAATTTAGGAAGAAGATGGGTAAGATGTGGCCCAATAAGATTTAAAAGCTTGGATTCTAGCCTGACGCCTAGTGTCTCATGATGGGCAGAGATGTGGGGCTATGCACACAAATCAAACATATTTGCAATACCAGGAGCCCAGTTTGACAGGCAGATGGTAAGAGTTGAACGCACATCTCTACTAGCTCAGTGACCCTAAGCAAGTTAACTTAGCCTCTGTCCTAGTCTGTGTCACCTCTAAACAAGGACAGAGCAAGTATTAAATGGGATAATGTGTGCACGGCACAAAGACCAAGAAAATGGTAGCAGATATTATCTTTGTTTGTTTTTGCCTCCAGGATTATCGCTGGGACTTGGTGCATGCACTACAAATCCACTGCTCCTAGAGGCTATTTTTAAATTTTTTTTCTAAGATTTTTATTTATAAAAAGGAAACATTGACTAAAACATAGGATATAAGAGGGGTACAACTCTACACAATTCCCACCACCAGAACTCCATATTCCATCCCCTCTCCTGATAGCTTTCCCTTTAACCCTCTGGGATTATGGACCCAAGGTCATTGTGGGATGCAGAAGGTGGAAGGTCTGGCTTCTGTAATTGCTTCCCCACTGAACAGGGGTGTTGACAAGTCAATCCATACACCCAGCCTGCCTCTCTCTTTCCCTAGTGGGGAAGGGGGTCTGGAGAAGTGGAGCTCCAGGACACATTGGTGGGGTTATCTGTCCAGGGAAGTCTGGTTGGCATCCTGCAAGTATCTGGAACCTGGTGGTTGAAAAGAGTTTACAAAGCCAAACAAATTGTTGAACAATCATGAACCTAAGGGCTGGAATAGTGCAGATGAAGAGTTGGCGGGGTCCTCCATTTTGTAGATAGCTAATAGGCATATTTTAGTTATATTCCAAAGAGCCTGTGGATATACTAGGGTTTTTTGTTTTTGTTTTTGTTTTTTCTTTTTCTTTTTTCCCCTGAGCCTGAAATCTGATATGCAGATGGATCCAAGTTATTGTCTGGAGAGATGATGTCATGGCTAGAAAAAAGACCAGAAAGCTGTATCAGGGAAGAGAGTAGCTAGCTCCCTAATACGGGAAAGGGGTATAGATATTGTTGACTATAAACCCATCGATTTGACCTGATCTGGGGCCCATATTAAGCTTAGGATCTTATGTGACCTCTGCATCCCTCTAGATCTTTGCTCACATTCTGTGGTCATGAGTAGGAACATTCCAAGCTGGCCTAATTTTAGGACCCATCTTCCTCAGGTGTAGCATAGAGTATGTTGTCCATCCTCCCTCCAGAGGATGGAACATTCTCTACCATTGTTGATCCAAGTTGAGGGCAAGGTCCTATGGGGGCAAACAAAGGGGGTCTCTTGTTTTGTTCCTGATAGCGATTACCAGTAACAATAGAGAGAGGGATTTATTCAAGGTCTAGGCCCATCATGTCTGCTTGGCAATCTTAGGACTCCCCGATTAGGGCCCCATCTGATGGGGTGGTGCCGGGCTAGTGTCACGGGCAGGAGAGACAAGGAACTCGTGGCAGCATGGTAATACAATTCTTTATTCACACGGGAGCCCCAGAGTCGGGGGTGAGCACAGCGGGTTAAGCCACATGGCGCCAAACTGCATCCACCTCCCTGTCTGCACCCCTGCCCTCCTCCAGGTTGGGACACGGAAAAAAGAGAGAGAAACCAGAAACAGAAGTTACTTTTATAGGATAAAACCGGAAGTGGCAAGTCAGAAACAGAAATGGCTAGAAAAGGAGGTGGAGAAAGGCAAAAGCATGCTGGGAAGTTGGAAGCTTCCTTAGCAACTGTTGCAAGGGTTTTAGCTGGTAGGATTAATGTTACCCTACAGGCAGGGCGGGTCTCAAGATAGAAAGAAGATAGGTCAATGGGTGGGGATCTTTCAGGCAAAACAATGATTATGTAAATAGGCCATACTATCAGCAATGTAGGATGGAGTGGGGGGCTGGCTTAATGCCCCAACAGGGTGGCCTGATAGTGACTAAAGAGTCATCATTAAAGTATGCCAGTCACTTGCCCTTATTCAGCTTTTGCAGTCCTTGCTTTGATAAGGTTAGCTTTGGAGTGAGTGAGAGAACTGTAATAGGAAGTAGGTGAGGAGGGTATCTAAGTCTAAGTAGACACTATTTCATTATGAACTTTATACTGACTCACTACAGACTATTGTATACTTTTGCTTTCAGGTATATATTTTGCCCTAATTTATGGATACCTGTGAATATATGCTCTATCTCATGGGACCTGGTCTATATCTAGGTTTTGGGACTTTGTTAGGAAGTGAATCACCTGGAATGAAATTACAGAATACTACGAAAGGAAAGGTCTCACCTGAGTAATGAGGGTGAAGGGCTGACATTCCATGCCTGATGTCTCTAGACACAGTCTGAAGTGAAGCATGCTGAGGTGGTACTCATTGCACTGATTAGGTTGAGATCGGCAGACGCAATATCATTTGGTATGAATTGAGAGAAGCATGCAGGAAAGTGATAATCACAGTATTTGGCAGTTGGGTTACCTTTGAAATATCCCTTTATTAGGATTAGCTGTATCATACACATCACCATAATTTATGTCCTTTGACATTATTTGTTTATAGCTGTGCCACTGGTTGCTTCTGTTCTCCCTGGTCTAAGCTTTTAAGAGAGTCAACATATCAAAGACTCAGCCTATGTATTAAAAAAAACTCAGTCTGTGATTTAAAAAGTTTGAGACAGTCAACCAATTTTCCCCTCTCATATTAATTAGTGATTTATATTACTACAAATTAATAGGAGTGTAAAATACCATTCCCACCACCAAAATGTCCCATCCCACCCCCCACCCCCCCTGCCCCATGAAGCTGAACATCCACCCTCACCCTCAACCCAGGATTTTTACTTTGGTGCCCTACTCCAAATGGAGCTAGAAGGAATTATGTTAAGTGAGCTAAGTCAGAAAGATAAAGATGATTATGGGATGATCCCACTCATAAACAGAATTTGAGAAAGAATAACAGAAAGGGAAACTAAAAGCAGGATTTGACTAAATTTGGAAGCTATTTTTTTTCCTTTTGTTGCCCTTGTTGTTTATTGTTATTGTTGTTATTCCTGCTGTCATTGTTGTTGGATAGGACAAAGTAATCAAGAGAGGAGGGGGAGAGAAAGATAGACACCTGCAGACCTACTTCACTGCCTGTGAAGCAAACCCCCACCCCAGGTGGGGATCTGGGGGCTCAAACTGGGATCCTTATGCTGGTCCTTGTGCTTTTCACCATAGGCACTTAACCACTGTGCCACCGCCCAGCCCCCATTTGTTACTGTTTTTGTTGGGTGCTCCAAGGTGCATGATCCCTCTGGGCAAATTTTACCCCTCCCCAGTGACAAGATCTGGGCTACTAGGACACTTATCAAGGCCACCTCCTCACAACAGGAACAAAACTCATCTTCTAATTCTCTTCTTTTTCTTGATCTCTTTGTTCAGGAAGTTAATTAGCATCCCTTAAGATCAGCAAGATTTCTAAAGGTGAGCCAAGAGCATCCAGAGGAATAACCAATTTGGGGTTGGGCAGTTAAACACAAACATTACTATGTACAAAGACCCAGGTTCAAGTCCCCAAACCCCACCCGTAGAGGAGAAGCTTCAGAAACAGTGAAGCAGTGCTGCAGGTGTCTCTCTCAATTTCTTTGTCCTATCAAAAAGAATAAAAAAAATCATCACTGGGAGTGATGAATTCATCATGCAGGCACCGAGCCTCAGAGACAACACTGGTGGGGAAAAATTAATTATAAAAGAGAAATAACCAGTTTTGTTTTGTCCCAAGCACCAGATCCTTTGCACCCCATGTTCACTAAGCAAAAGAACCATAACACAGTGATGGTTCATTTGCATCTGTTTCCTCAACACCTTTCCCTCTGACAGTGCAGATAAGTGTCATGAACTCTCACCTGTAAATGTATGTAACTGCTTGTCATTTGTCTCTTCCTGTAGCTTATGAGTCTATCAGAAAGACTGGATCTGTCTTATTCCTTGGTGTTTAGTGAGTATCATACCTCCACCAACAATACTCTTTGTGTGCATGAGACAATGCACTGCCTGTATCTGCATATAAGACACTTAAGTGAGCCTGTGAAATAACTCTTGGATAGTGTGCTGCTTTGCTATGTGCACAACTCAGGCCCCAGCCCAGCCCACATCACTTCACAAGAAGTTTCACTGCTATGGTCTCTTTTGCTCTCTCTCTTAAAAGACACTGAAGTGGCTGATAAATGATCTTGAAGTACAGGTGATTTCTTTACAATATATTTTTTTCAAGGTCTTCAAGAAATTTGAGGTGGATAAGCACAGCTTAAATAGATCTTTTAGATGAATGGAATATGGCTGGTCAATACAGAAGCAATGCATACTGATGATTTAAAAACTAGCATTTGATGGTTATTGGCCAAGCAATATGCATCCCCTTTCTGCAGCTGAGGGTAGTAGATTGAATGAGAAAGTAAGTTAATGAGAGGCAGGTGTGTCACCTGGAGGTGAACAAGCCTGGAGCTCCTACTTCCCACTCCAGCAAGAGGTTTTCCCAGGAATGTGCCTGGACTTTTTTTTTTTTTTAATAAAATGGAAACACTGATAAGGCCATAGGACAAGAGGGGTACAATTCCACACAGTTCCCACCACCAGAACTCCATATCCCATTCCCTCCCCCTGATAGCTTACCTATTCTTTAACCCTCTGGGAGCATGGACCCAGGGTCATTATGGGGTGCAGAAGGTAGAAGGTCTGCCTTCTGTAATTGCTTCCCTGCTGAACATGGGCATTGGCAGGTCGATCCATACTCCCAGCCTGCCTCTCTCTTTCCCTAGTGGGGTAGGGATCTGGAGAGGTAGAGCTCCAGGACACATTGATGGGGTCATCTGCCCTAGGGAGTCCAGTTAGCATCATGGTAGCACCTGGAACCTGGTGGCTAAAAAAATTAAGATAGGAAGCAGAGCAAACACTAATCATGAACCTAAAGGCAAGAGTATTGTGGATGGAGATTTAGGATCTCTGTTTTGGAAAAAGCTCGTAGGCCTATTTTAGGTATATTCCAAGGGGCCCAAGACCCAAGTAGTTTTTGTCTGCACCTGACATCTAATATGTAGGTGATCTAAGCTATTGTCTGGAGGAATGGTGTCATAGTTGGAAAAAGGACCAGAAAGCTGGATCAGGGAAAAGAGTAGCTCCCAAATACGAGGAAAGTATATAAAAATAAATATTATAAACCCCATCGATCTGATCTGGGGCCCATAATCAGCACAGGAGCCTATGTAACCTCTGCATCCCTGTAGGTCTGAGCTCACGTTCTGTGGTCACAGCTAGGAACATTCCAGGCTGCACCAATTTCAGGACCCATCATCCTTGGGTGATAGGCAGAGTATGCTATCCAACCTCCCTTCAGAGAATGGAACATTCCCTACCATTATTGATTCACATTGAGGGTAGGTCTGATAAGGGCCCACAGAGGGGTCCATTATGTTGTTCCTGATGGAGATGACCGGTAGTGAGAGGGAACTGTTAGAGGTCTAGTGCCTGGAATTTCTAAGTCCCCCATACCAATGAGATTGCCTTGGGTTGAAACTAATGTGACAGTCCAGTATTCCCCATGAGGATACTGATGAGAACCCAGAGACCTCTGTTAATGTGCCAAGTTCCAGAGATGAGGGTATAGGCTGAGACACTGGATCAGGCCCCATGGTAAGCTCTCACTTTCCTCCTTCAATGGGGTTTGCTTAATTCTGCCTGATCATATTTGTTATTCTGTAAGTTGAATCTGTATTGTAGTTTAATTCATTAAGTCTTGAAAGAAAACTCTTGGGAACCAGATGGTGGTGAACCAGATGGTGGTCAACCAGGGTTGAGCCCCCCTCTCATAGGTGGGATGTTTCACATGCAGAAGCAGGTCTGTGGGTGTGTTTCTCTTTCCCTCTCTATCTTCTATCAAAAAACAAAACAGAAAGAAAGAAAGAAAGAAAGAAAGAAAGAAAGAAAGAAAGAAAGAAAGAAAGAAAGAAAGAAAGAAATGGCTGCCAGGAGCAGTTCATTTGTAGTGCTGACACTGATCCCCAGCAATAACCCTGGTGGAAGATTTTCTAGTCTAGTCTAGATAACCCTAGCCTGATTTTCTTATTACTTGCTAGATGGAATTTGATACTGACTAGTTGAGTTAGCCCAATATCATGATGCTTACTTACTTCAACCTAAAATTGTGATTTTGGGGTTGAGTTGCCCTACTAAGTTGCCATGGTTGTAAGTCAAAAATTAATCTAGTTATAACTAGATGGTACCATGTGCCCGGATCTGGATCCAGGCCTCCCATCCCCAATTGCAAGAGGGAAACTTCACAAGTGGTGAAGCAGTGCTGCAAGTGTCTCTCTCTTCCCTCTTAATCTCTATCCAATAAATAAAATATTTTAAAAGTTGTTATCTGATGGGCATGTGAGTTGTGCCTACTTGTGCTGACTATTAAGAATAATGCTTCCATGAATATTCGTGTTTTACAGCAGGACTGCATACCTAGGCTGCATGACCTTAGGCTGTTTATTTGACTTTGCTGTGCCTACAATACCTCTGTGTAGACTGCCCCCTTGCTCTGCTATCTTAGGTACATATTGTCTCTTTCAGTAGCTTCAGTTATTTATACATTATAGGCTCAAGAGCATACCTCCCTGGTTTATATCAGAACTATCCCTACCTGCCCTAACTTGATTTTCTATCTAAAATTTCCTTTTCACACTGATAGAAAAAAATCTTGATGTCCCCCATTCCTGTTCATTGCCTGATCATCCTTTGTTAATGCAAAACCTTTTAATTTATATGGCTCATCTTGTACCAACTATGTTAGCTCCAAGTGATCTTTTCTCTAAAGTCCCATATTACTTTAAGAATTCCTGAGTCTGGCTTATCTCAAAAAGGCCATGAGTGTCTAAAGGTCAACTTTTTTTCTTAATCTTTGTTAAGAGTCTCAACATTGCTCCAGCCAAGTAAAATATTTTATTGAAAACATTAATCAAATATATTAGCAAACGTTTTGCTATTTTTTTTTTACCTACAGCAATAGGAACTGAATATGGTAATTCAACCTAATAATTGTAATCAACTGATAAAGGTCATTTATCCATGCAGTAGAATATTATTCAATCATAAAGATTAATGAAGTACTCCTGTATGCTATAGTGAACCTTGAAAACATAGAACTCATTTACAAAAATAACACATATTGGATGATTCCATTTGTGTGAAATTCCAGAAGAGGCAAATTCATAGAGCCAGAAAGTATATCAGCAGTTCTAAGGCACAGAAAACCACGAGTGATAACTAGTGGGTATGGAGGAGTGGAGATGGGTGATGAAATATTTTAAACATATTATAATAATGGCTGCACAGTTATGTAATGATTATAAATATTATTAGACAATAAAGTGTAAATGAGCAAATTTTATATCAAGTTGAATTATGGGGAAATGTGACAGAGAACTAGTTACTCAGACCTGGAACTTTGTAGCTAGATCTTTGGGAGGGATCACCTATTAGAAAGAAAATACAGAGCTAGGAAGATAGCATAAAGGTTAATGCAAAAAAGACTTTCATGCCTCAGGCTCCAAGGTTCAATCCCCAGCATCACCATAAGCCAGAAGTGAGCAGTGCTCTGGTGTCTGCCTCTCTTGTTCCCTAAATATCTCTCATTAAATTTTTTTTAATTTTTGTCATATTTATTTATTTTCCCTTTTGTTGCCCCTGTTGTATTTATTAATGTTGTCATTGTTAGATAGGACAGAGAGGGGAAGAGAAAGATAGACACCTGCAGACCTGCTTCACCACTTGTGAAGCAACTTCCCTGCAGGTGGCAGGCCAGGGGCTCAAATCGGGATCCTTACGCCAGTCCTCGTGCTTTGTAAAAAAAAAAAAAAAAAATTTTAAAGAAAACACAGACACCAGTTGACAACTTCTGCTAGTAAAGAGCTATCAGTTCTCTGTTAGCAACCTACTTACACCCTGCTGGTAGCAGCCTAACCCTAAACTGAAAAGTGGACTTTTGAGCTGGCCCAAACACCATCGAGCCCGTTGATGAGAAGGTATTAACATTATCTTTTTTCTTCTGTAGTTTTTGAAGAGCCAGAAGATCCAAGCAACAGATCATTTTTCTCTGAAATTATCTCTTCAATTTCGGATGTGAAGTTCAGCCACAGTGGGAGGTATATCATGACTAGAGACTATCTGACTGTGAAAGTCTGGGATCTCAACATGGAAAATCGCCCCATCGAGACTTACCAGGTATGGAATACCAAGTTGGGCTTCCGGGTCAGCCTCTGCTGTCAAAGCTTACAGAGCTGATGCATCTGAATGGTATAGGCATTTTATACTTTAAAACAGGGGTGAACATGGAGAACTAGAATTTAACCCATATACACATAATGTGAGATAGATGCTACAGATACAAAGATAAGCAAGACAGACATAGTCCAGCCTCTCCTGGCACAGTCTGGTGGGGAGGCTAGAAAATGAACAGAGCATCGAGTGTGCGAAACACAAAAGAAGGTATTGGGTGCCTTAGGAGCACCTGCAGGTAGGACTACCCTGGGAAGTAAAGATAATTTTTTATTTGCACTAGGGCTATTGCTGGGATTCAGTGTTTACGTGATTACACTGTTCCCAGGAGCCTGTTATTATATTTCTTGATAGAGGCAGAGAGAGGCGAGATAACTGTAGCACTGCTCCACTACTCATGAGACTTCCACCCTATAGGTGGGGACTGGGTCCTTGCACATGGTAATGCATGTGCTTTATTGGGGAGCCCCTGGAAAAAATGAGTCTTGTATTCCTTTTTTTTTAGTTATTTAATAATGATCAATAAGAATGTGGGTTAAGAGGGGTACAATTCCCACTACTAGAGTCTGACTCCCATCCCCTCCATTGGAAGCCTCCATATTCTTTATACCACTGGGAATATGGCCCAAAGATCTTTATGGGATGCAAAAGATGGGAGGTCTGGCTTCTGTAATTGCTTCTCCGCTGGACATGGGCCTTGATAGGTCATTCCATACTTCTAACATGTTTCTATCCGTCCTTAGTGGGACAGAGTCAAGATGGTAGTTTGAAGGCAGACTAGAGTCTTTTATTCTTAAAGAAAAGTATTCCTAGGGCCAGGTGGTGGCATACCTGGTTGAGCACACATGCTACAATGCTCAAGGAACTGGGCTCCCACCTGCAGGTGTCTCTCTCCCATAAATAAAGATAATTTTTAAAAAATTAAAATAGAAAGATATTTTCTGAAGTGAGGTAGGTTCAGAAAAGAACTCTTTACCACATGACTATCATACACGAGGAGAATGAGCTTGAAGGTGTAGATCCTGGTAAAATAGCTAAGATTATTTTGTCATTTCCAGTGTACAACATTTTAAAATATTATGAATTTCTGGTTTGTTACCATGTGTTTCATGTTGCAGTTTGCCAAACAGACTAAGGAAATCTATATAGGAGGAGATGGTAGTGATTTTGACTGCAGTGGAGATATGTAGGTAGAAAAAAAAGGAACCAAGTAGATGTTGTGTAACAAAAACAGTTTTTAGAATTTTTTAAAAGAAAAACCAAACTCTACAAAGTATATAAATAAGCTTGATTCCAGCCAAGTGTGCAATGGAAGCAAAGATTAAGTGGCAAGAATAAACTAGTTTTATACCTTGGGGAAATACACATTGTTTTGAAATATAGTCCACCACCTTTCAAATTACACAATTCCATGGGTCCTTATATTTACAAAGTAGTGAAAAGGTCACCATCTTCTACCTGTATCTTCTGCGGAGGATAAAACAAGGCAGGATTTGAAATAAGACGAGAAGAAGCTCCAAGGATCATGCCATATAATGATCATGTTGATAACCCATCCTAAGCTATTAGGCAAAGGGATTGCAGTTCCATTTAGATAAAGAAATTGTGTCCAAGAATCATGTACAGTTCTCAATTAGAGAACTCACTCAGTGTGAATCTGGGTATGTGAATATAAAGGGTATATTAAAGTCATCAGTATCAAACATATAAGGAAATGAAAGTGACTAGAGAATGAAGAGAATTGTGCCTGTAATCCCAGGGAGATAGTAAAACAAAGATTTCCTCCCAGAGAAAAGGAGAAGGAACTTATTAATTACTGGGTCAAGAAAGAGAGGACAGAGAACTGGATTTAGAAATATGGAGATGGTCGGTTGTCATTAATTCAAGAGAGATTAACTAGTATGAGTAAAGACAAGTCTTTCAAGAAATACTGGCAAGAATGGAAGACAGATTTATGGAGTTATGACCATATATTATATGTTAATAGGAATAAAGCACTAGAGAAGGAGACTATTGAAACAATGAAATCCTTGAGGAAAGCAAGGAGGACAGTCCATTGAATAACTGGCCTTTAGTGGGAAGATGGGCAATTCCTCCAACAAAGGAGAGAAAACAGATGTAGCTGATTTGGAAATTGTGTGATGGAATTTTCTTCAATAAGAAGCAAGGTCAGGGGAGTCGGGCAGTAGCACAGTGGGTTAAGCGCATGTGGCACCAAGCGCAAGGACCCTGGTCAAGCCCCCGGCTCCCCACCTGCAGGGGAGTTGCTTCACAGGCGGTGAAGCAGGTCTGCAGGTGTCTTTCTCTCCCCCTCTCTCCATTTCTCTCTGTCCTATCTAATGATGATGACATCAATAACAACAACAATAAAAAACAACAAGGGCAATGAAAGGGAAAATAAATAAATATAAAAAAAAGAAGTGAGCAGAGGGTAGATAGCATAATGGTTATACAAAGTGACTCTCATGCCCGAGGCTCCAAAGCCCCCAGGTTCAAGCCCCTGCACCACCATAAGCCAGAGCTGAACAGTACTCTGGTAAAAAAAAAAAAAAAAAAAAAAAAAAGAAGCAAGGTCATTACCTGAGTGAGAAGGAAAAGTATAAAGCTTCCTTTAAGCAGATGAACTAAGGACATATTTGCTATAGGAGCCCACTTAATTTAAAAGTGAGAGTAAGTTGTTTGGTATAGGGAAGGAGAGAAGTTTCACCAGTAGTGAGGCAGGTATCTCTGTTCCTATCAAAAAAAAAAATGTTTAATGATCACTAGAAGCAGTGGGTTCATTGTGAAAGCACTGAGCCCCAACAGGAAAAAATATGTAAGAAGAGCAAGTTTGTTGAAAGTTCATGCTAAGAGAATGGTTGTATTGTTATTTCCCTCTCCTCCATATTGTAGGTATAATTGACTGAGGAAAGTGGTCAGGTGAATTGATAAATTCAGAATAGTAGAGGAAACCACAAAGATGAGAGGTGTTAAGGCGTACAGTTATAGTAATTACCGAGGAAACAACAGAACTCACTGAAAAGATGAGACTACAGTATATAAATCACTAAGAATAATGGCATCAGTGCTAGGACTGCTTCCAGAAAAGAGGCAGAGAGTCTCAGGGAACTGTCTAGACCACACAGATAGGAAGTTTAGTTTGATAGCATGAATTTAAGAGACATAAAGATGTTAGATAAGAATGTTGGGGGTCAGGCAGTAACGCAGCAGGTTAAACGCACATGGCGCAAGGATCAGCATAAGGATCACTGTTTGAGCTCCCAGCTCCCCACCTGTGGGGGTGTCATTTCACAGGTGGTGAAGCAAGTCTGCAGGTGTCTATCTTTCTCTGCCCTTCTCTGTCTTTCCCACCTCTCGATTTCTCTCTGTCCTATTCCAACAACAATAATAACCAAAATAAGGGGGCGGGGGAATGGCCTCCAGGAGCACTGGATTCATGGTGCAGGCAATGAGCCCCAGCAATAACCCTGGAGGCAAAAAATAACAATAAAAAATGTCTTGGGGTGGGAGAGGTGGTGATGCAACTGGTTGAGCTCATACTTTACCATCTGCAAAGCCGTTCAAGCCATTGGTCCCCACCTACAGGGGTAAAGCTTCCCAATTGGTGAGGCAGTGCTGCAAGTATCTCTCTCTTTCCCCCTTCTCTTTCAGTTCCTGTTTCTACCTAATAAGCAAATAAAATATTTAAAAGAATGACTCCGTAAAAGCAAGGAATTCCCAAGGTGCTGGGGACTAAGTTCCAGAGGGTAGAAAATATCCTCAGTTTTCAAAGCCCCATTCCCTCCTCTCTATTATACACAGACAAGAGGCAAGTCCAAAAAATGTCAAGGTTCAGTTCCAAAACTATCCTCCATCAAAGTTGTTAACTTCATTTTCTTTCAAAGAAATTGAGCTACTTCACAAGAGAAGGGAACAAAAAAATGAGACCACTGGTAGCCTATGACCTAGAAGCCATGTCCTGTCTCCCTCCTGCTTTTTGTTAATTAAGTTTTATTGGAACACAATCCTACTCATTTGTTGTGTTTCCTATGGCTTCTTCTGTATTGTAAGAGCAGAGTGGAAAAGTTTCAATGGATATCATATGGCACACAAAACAATCATTATGGTAAGAGAAACTTGGGTTAGAGATGGGAATATTCTACAGACATCTATCACAGGGAAATCAGAAACTTTGCTCATGTATCAACTGTCCAGAAAAATTATATAGATAGATAGGTGTTGTTTTCGACGGGCTGGCTTCATGGGCGGATAACAGATGACCAGGGACTCATGGTTGAGCTGTACACAGTATCTCTTTATTCATGCAGGATGCAGTGCAATCTAAGCCGAGCTAGACTAAAACTAAAACTACAACTTCAACTTTTCACTACCAAAACGAACAATGTTGTTCTTATATACTTTCCAAGTAGGGTGTAAACAGGATGTGATGTAGAGAGGGTGGAGAGAAAAGTGACTGGTGAAAATCAGGGTGTGACAAGGAGAGGGGGCGGAGCAGGCGAGAATTCTACCACTGAGCCACTAATGCCCTGGAGGGAGTGTGGTGCTTTATGTAAATGTAAAAGTGATTTATGTAAATAGACTGCTTTGAATGGGATCAAACCAATCCCTATACAGCCATACCGGTGCTTGGTTAAGCAGAAGCCAGGGGGAGTGTTGTATGCTTTACATTGTGTTCTAGTTCTCCCCCGCCAAGAGAATTAGATCAGTCCAGTTAGTTTTCGCGGGCCCGCTTGGCCCCACCCCTAGGAACCCCGCCAGAGTTCCAGGGTTCCTGAGTTCCAGATTTTGAGAGTTACAGAGTAAGAGAGAGTTCCACAGTTGAAGAGTTTCAGAGTTCCAGAGTTGAAGAGTTCCTGAGTTCTAGAGAGAGAGTGAGAGAGTTAGACAGTTGAAGAGTTTCAGAGTTGGAGAGTTCGAGTAAGAGAGAGTGCCAGAGTTCCAGAGTTGGAGAGTTGCAGAGGAAGAGAGAGAGGGTTCTTGAGTTCGAGAGTAAGAGAGAGTGCTTGCGCCGCCGCAAAGAGACAGCAGAGTTCTGTTTGGTGATTAGTTTGTCTTAGTTTATGAATCGTTGTTCCTGAATAAAGAAATACAGCTTCCCTGCCCAGCCGTTGTCTCTGCATCTCTGTTACCCGCCCGTGAAGCTAGCTCGGCCAGCTGGAGCCATCCAAATTTTAACAACAGGGGAGCTGGCATACTACCCAACAGATAGGTAGGTAGATAGATAGATAGATAGATAGATAGATAGATAGATAGATAGATATAGATATAGATATACTTCTATGTTGGAAAAGCCGTGATGTATATTTCTGTATTTCTATACAAAATGCATCATGATTTTTCCAACAATCATACCTGTGTATGTATGTATCCTTTGTAGAAAAATTTCATCAACCCCTAGTGTCAACCACTGGACACTTAAGATTCTTAATGATTGCAATTTAAAACTACACTGCAATTTAAAACATTGCAATTTAAAATTACCATCTCACACCTGAGAGGATGGCTTAAGAAATGACAGGTTTTAGAGAGATTATGGAGAAAAGGCAACTATGCTTTCTTGCTGGTGGGAATACAAGTTGGTACAGCCCCTTTGGAAGACTGTATGGTGCATCCTTAAACAAGTAAAAATGGAATTACCTTATGACCAGCAATACCACTCTTAGACATTTATCCAGTGGACCCTCAAGCACTAATTAGAAGAGCCATAGGCAGCCCTATGTTTATAGCTGCATTATTCACAATAGCCAAAGAGTGAAAGAAGCTTAGATGCCCATAATCAGATAACTGGCTAAGGAAGTTATAGGGTATATATTCCATGAAATATTACTTTGCAGTCAAAAGGATGATACTGTGTCCTTTGAAACAAAATGGATGGAACTTGTGGTGATTATGTTTAGCGAAATAAGAGATGAAAGGCAACTACTGGATGGCTTCACTCATGTAGAATCTAGATATCTGATTTACATGAACTTGCCAAAAAAATTCAAACAAAACAGAAGTAAGCAAACTATAAGATTTATGAGAACTATTAATAACAAAAATAAATGGTTCTTAATGTTCAGTAGAGATCTTCACCCCTAAAACAGAAATGACCTTCAACCTGAGCCACTGCCAGTATGCCCATAAGGTGGCAGAGAAGAAGGGAAAGGTAGTGAGTTCATTCATAGCAGACACACCAAGCACAGGACACAAACTCTGTCACTACAGTGCTGAAGCAGATAGCCTGACAATAACCCAGACTCTTTGGGGACACAAGAATAAAGGTGCAGAAAGTTTCTTTCTACTTGAAATATTTACACTATCCAAATAACCCACAGAGCTTTCCAAACATCCAAAAACACCTAAGGAAACATGGAATGATTCTGAGCTCAGCTTCCAGCAGAATTACAATTCTAGGGTCAAGAGGAGGGGACTAATTTCAAGGCAAAGGAGATTGAACCATCACTCTTAGTCTAAACAAAGTTTAACAGTGCTTTTAATAGTCCACCCCTGCTTTTCCCCAGTTCTCTCACCCTCTGGTCACCCAGATATAGCTCCTCTCCTTGCCTCTGTCATTATTTATCGTCTTGTCTTAGTTCATTATCTGCACTGCTTCTGTCTAGGACTGATGCTCCTGGTGAGACAGATAGCTGAGAAAACAAAGTGTGACACTCAAACCCAATGTCAAGGTTCAGTTCTCTGGCACTTCAGTCCCTATGTAATCTTAGAAAGCAAACCATGGACTTCATGCTCCAGTAAAGTGAAAAGAATGTTTCTAGTAACTATAAAGTGACTTTAGAGCTGAAATGAGATGTTTTGGATAAAGCACCTAGCTAGCACATTGTGTCTGCCTGCTGTCATTGCTAATCTCTACCAGTGGGTCCAAGAGTATGACACTCAGAGAAATACTGAACCCAGTGACTGGCTACCCTTTCAGCCATATTCATAATCTACACTTGACTTGCTGAGTGTAGCTGGAGGAATATGCCCAACCAAACCTTTGTTAAAGTGCACAGCTTCAAGTAGCCATCTGTGCCTCCCAGCAGTCCTGTGACATTCCCCAGCCCCCTTCCTCTCCACAATACCCTTGTGTCTTACTTCACTGAGGAGTAGAAATATGAGAGGATCTCCACACGTGCCAGAACCACACCCACTCAACAGCTCGCCTGTGTGGACATCCCCATCCTCTCTTACCCCCAAAATGGCCAGGCAATTGCATTCTCCCACCTCTCCAAAGACTCCCGTCTTTCTCTTCCCACATCACAGTTGCTCTACGCAAAAACTCTGTTCTTCCATACGTGTTGAGGAGTTTATGTCTTCTCACCACCCTCTCTGGCATAAGTCATCTGTCTATAGCTTTTCTCCTTACCTCTGTCCTTGAACTCTTACAGTTTGTCACATCCCAGCAAGCTCATAGAGCCTTTCTGTGAAGTCCCTTCACCTAACTCAGCATCAAGGGCCTTGTGTGGCCTAGCTCCCATCCCCACACTAGGGGGAAAGTACCCAAGTTGTTCACTGCTCTCTCTGGACACTTAGCAGTCATTCAGTAAATTGTCGTATGCTTTACATTGGTTTGTTCTAGCCCTCCCCCCGCCAAGAGAATTGGATCAGTCCAATTAATTTCGCGGGCCCGCTTGGCCCCGCCCCAAGGAACCCCGGGAGAGGGTTCCTGAGTTCGAGGGTGAGAGTTCCAGAGTTTCAGAGTACGAGAGTTGGAGAGTTCCTGAGTTCGAGAGTTTCAGGGTTACAGAGTAAGAGAGAGTTCCAGTGTGCCAGAGTTTCAGAGGGTTCCCCAGTACGAGAGTTCCAGAGTTCCAGAGTTGGAGAGTTCCAGAGTTACAGAGTAAGAGAGAGTGCCAGAGAGACAGAGTTCCTGGGTTCCTGAGTTCCAGAGTAAAAGAAAGAGTAGTGAAGAAAGAAAGACTGACTGAATAGTGTCTTCTAATATTTGTTAGCTTAGTAAATGGGATCCTAGCAGCCTGGGAGATGACATAGTGAGTGGCTAGACCATTGGGCTCAGGAATGTGAAGTTCCAAGTCTGATTCCTGGCACTACATGTGCCAGAGCAATGCTTTGATTCTATGTAAATGTTTGGGCGGGGGTGGGCAGTGGTACACCCCATTAAGGACACACATTACCTGGAGGGACCCATGTTCAAGCCCCCACTCCCCACCTATGGGGGGGGAAGCTTCATAAGCAGTAGGTGTCTGTTATTTCTCCACCTCTATCTACCACTCCCCTCTCAATTTCTCATTGTCCTATCAAATAAGATAGAAAAAGGAAAAATTGACTGCCAGGAACAGTGAATTCATAGTGTCAGCACTGAACCTCAGCAATGACCCTGGTATCAGAGGGAAGGAGGAAGAGAGAATGAGATTCTGGGCCATCAAAATAATAAAATAATAAAAAATTCATTTTGATAGTATGATGCTTGCCATGTGCGCAACCTGGGTTCAAATCCGGTCCCCACTACATGGAAGGAAGCTTTTGTGCTGTGTTCTCTCTTACACTATCTCTGCCTTGTTGTGTCTCTGTGGAAGACAGGTAAGAAAGAGTAGCGTAGAACAGAACAGAACGGCACGGCACAGCACAGCACGGCACGGCATAGCATAGCATAAGGAAGGATTCCATAACCCCTGCTTTATAGTACTAGGCACAAACTTCCAACCTCCTATCTCATAGTTTGAGAAGACCAAGTCCTAGTCCAGACCGAGAGCCATTGGGGATCCAGATTGATACCCAGAAAATGAAGAGCTCACATCAAAAGAGAATCAAAATTATTCACAAAGTAATAATTTCCTAAATGGTAACTCACCCTCTTCATTGTCTCTCTCCCTCCACCCCTAGGTCCATGACTACCTCCGCAGCAAGCTGTGCTCCCTCTACGAAAATGACTGCATTTTTGATAAATTCGAGTGTGTGTGGAATGGGTCAGACAGGTAAGAAAGACTCTGTGGCTGGGGAACCTTCCTAGGTGGGTGTTGTCCTTGTGAGGCCAGTGAGCTATTTATTCTCAGAGGAGTGCAGTGAAAAGAGGAGTCAAAATAGAGGTGCATAGGACATGTCTCTGGCCCTTGCCGTCAGGCCTGGAGAGTAAGAAAGATGTCATCAGACTCTCAGATCCTCTCTCAGGACTGGCACAGGTAACTGTTTAATGTCAACAAGAAAATCTTGTCTTTTCTGCACAAGACACTTAGAGCTAAGTCAGTATGCCTCCAGTGAAGAGCACTTAGAAGCCATTCACAAATACCAGCTCAGAGGACTGCAACATACACTTTCTAATTTCAGAAATTACCCCCTTGAAGCTGCTAATGTAAACCTGGCCAAAAGCCCTGCAGTTCATTAGCTGAATTTGAGTTGGCTTCATTTATCACAGTCTCTCCCAGTGATTTATTACTGTTTTAAGGTCCTTGATTTCAACAATGCTTCATAGTACCTCCCAATAGTTCGTTTTCAGTTTGACAAATACAAATGTGCCTCTGGCTCCCAGGAAAACTAGGCACAGGCTACCAGTGACTGATTTAGCTCCCTGATAAAGGCAGCACCTACAACTGTGCTGGGCAGCCTGGAAATTCTGATACAGGCAGATTCAGCTTTTAGTAAGCTGGAAACTGTCGGTCACTCCCTGACCTTCCTTTTTGCTTTCTTTGCCATTGAACCAATGACGCTCCACTCAGCAGGGCCTGAAGGAACCACGAGGGGCCAAGGAGTGACACATCAGGTAGAGCACACACATTACCCTGTGCAAGGACCCAGGTCCAAGCCCCCCCATTCCCACCTGCAAGAGGGAAGCTTCACAAGCAATGGCACAATGCTGCAGGTGTCTCTCTCTCTCTTTTTGTATCCCTTAGCAATAATATCAGTGGCAATAAATAAATAATAAGAGGAATGGCAGAGGAGTCAAATCCCAGCAGGCAGCTCATTCAGGGAAGACAGTGCATTGTTACATGTGAAGGAAGACCCCAGCCCTGCCTGCATAGATTACGCCTACCATCTCCCCTCTATCTGAATTGCAATGCAAAAGCTACACTTTCATAGTGCACCCATTTATGTAATGGCAACCAACCACAATTGCAAAGGTCATATTTGCCATCCCCATTTCAAAGCTGAGGAAACTGAGGCTTACCAAGATCACATAACCTGCCCAAGCTCATAAAGTAGCAAGTGGTAGTAGAGACAAGAGGAAGAGGTTTTGACTTTCTAATCTGGCAATTCACGTTCCTTCCATAACCCAACAGTTGGAAATTTTTGTTTCGGGTTCAGAAAGGTGATGGTTTTCTTCCCCCCAAAAGGGACAAAAACTGAGGGGCCAGGTGGTGGTATACCTGACTGAACACACATGTTACAATGTGCAAAAACCCAGGTTTGAGCCCCCAGTACCCACCTGCAGGGGAAAATCTTTGAGAATGGTGAAGCAGTGCTGCAGGTGACTCTCTCCCTCTTGACCACCCCCTTCCCTCTCGACTTGTGACTGTCTCTATCCAATAAATAGAGATAATAAATGATAAGAAGAAGAAATGCCAAGAGTCCAGTAAAATGCCTTCTCCTCACCCCAAACCCTATTTTTTTTTTTTTTTTTTTTTTTGCCTTCAGGGTTATTACTGTGGCTTGGTGCCTGCAATACAAATCCCCTGCTCCTGGAGGCCATTTTCCCCATTTTTGTTGTCGGATAGGACAGAAAGATAGACACTTGCAGACCTGCTTCACCACTTGTGAAGCCACCCCCTGCAATTGGGGAACCAGGGGCTCAAACTGGGATACTTAAGCCTGTCTGTGCGCTTAACCTACTGTACTACCACCCAGCCCCCAAACCCTTTTTAAAAGGCAGGTTTGTAGGGCAAGGCAGAGGCACACCAGGTTCAACTCACACATTCCCATGCATCAGGCAGATTTGTTTATTCTTATCCCCAGTATAACCATGGCGACATACATTTTCTCCCCTACTCACACTTCATACCTACATATTCACAGCAGTTTTTTTAAAATAGTGAGCAAAAGATTTTTTAAAAAGGCACCACAGTGCTGCTCCATAGCTCATGAAACTTCCCTTTCACATGGTGCTCACACATGGCAAGTGGGGGCTTGAACCTGGGTCTCTAGGCATGATAAAGTGTGTACTCTACCAGCTGATCTATCTCCCTGCCAGCTGACATCCATTTTTTTAAGAGTTTTTCTGAAAAGGCTAAGTTTAGAACTGAAAGATGCACAGATTTTCTCTCTCTCTCTCTCCCTCTCTCCTCTCTCTCTCTCTCTCTCTCCCTCTCCCTCTCCCTCTCACCTTGTTTTAAATGTGTGCATTGATGCCTTATGTTCACAAGTGTCCCTAATTTTTGAAACCTGTTCTAGCCTCACACTTGCGATGTGAGGTAGGCAAGGCTGGAACCACTAATGACACTCAGTTTCTGAGCCAAAGAACCACAAGTCACCTTCCACACCGAGATAAATCACAAGTAGTGGTATCATTGTCCTTCATTTGCAAGTTCCACCAAAGAGCTTATAGCTCTTAGAAGTCAAACCCTTTTTTTGCTCTTTTTCTGGTTGGCATGCTTTTCTAATAGTGCCATACACTGGCCATGGCACGGTTTTTGGTTTGCTCTAGAAAGAAGCAACTTCCTGTAGCCTCTACTCACTCCCTATTTCCTCTCTACCTTGCAGTGTCATCATGACAGGCTCCTACAATAACTTCTTCAGGATGTTTGACCGGAACACCAAGCGTGATGTCACCCTGGAGGCCTCCAGGGAGAATAGCAAACCCCGGGCCATCCTCAAACCGCGAAAAGTGTGTGTGGGGGGCAAGCGGAGAAAAGACGAGATCAGTGTTGACAGTCTGGACTTTAGCAAAAAGATCTTGCACACAGCTTGGCATCCTTCAGAAAATATTATAGCAGTGGCGGCTACAAATAACCTATATATATTCCAGGACAAGGTTAACTAGGAGGGCAAGCTATTACTTATAATCTCACATACTGAATACTAGTCAAACATGGTTTTAACTGGGTTTTTTTTCTCCTTTGGGTCTTCATTTGATGCACTGACTTTTCATCCCCCCTATGCAGAAAACAACTGGAATCACATTAAAAGGAGTTCATATTTCCCACCTACCCCCCCACCCCCTGTTCTCTAAGAAACTTTTGTCATACCCCATAGGGTTCCAGGACATTTCTGTTTAGAGTTGAGAGATGCCAGTGAACGGTCATTCTTCCCTAGTTGACTTGAATTTCTGATGCTTTTATTGCCCAGTTTTATCTGGTGGGTCCAGTGTTTTTGTTTCTAGGTGTCTGCTGATATAATGAGGTTGTCTGTAGTATTTAAAGAGAAAAAAAAAGAGACTACTTTTTTTTTAATTAAGCAATCCCATTTGGTTGGAAAAAAATAATAAACACCGTTTACTCTTAAGAGAAATTCTTCATTGTGTGAGCAATCAGAATGGGTCTGCATCTCCTGCACCTACACAATTTTCCTTTTGGGCCATTCCCTTTGAGTCAGAGGTTTATTTCACAAGGCTATAAAGAGGGAAGAGAACACATCCACACAGCTGTACTCCTTTTCTGTAAACACCATAGAAACAGGGAACACAGAGAATGCTTTGCACACGGTGCTTCTCAGAATCTGCTTGGCCAGGCCCTGAGCACCCAGATTCCATCTGCTGCTTTGTTACTCTGGCCTTTTTTTTTTTTCCCACTTGAAATGCATCCCTGCAGTCCTCTACATCTATGTTCCCTGGCTTTTCTCTCTTCAAATCCTTTTCTAGCTTGTTTTTCTGCCTTGACTTCTAAAGGCCCAGCTCTGGTGCTTTATTAGCTGCCATTCCAAGTGCACCTCCCCTGGCTCCCTAAGAAAGGCTGCTCTGTTCTTTGGGGGTGTGCTGTGTCTTCTGTATTTGAGTATGCAGCCATCAATCTCCATTACAGCTAGGGCAAAAATGGCCAGTGAAATAAATGTTTGCTTGTAAACTTTAATTGTCAAATGCTTCTAACCCACCCCAAGTTCACGATCAGGAAAATACAGACCAGAGAGCTCACCTCCAAAAAAAAAAAAAAAATGATTGGGGAGGGGTCAGAAAACTTCACCATGAGAAGTTGGCCTAAAAGGGAGTCAGGCAGTAGCACAGTGGGTTAAGCACAAGTGGCTCAAGGACTGGCGTAAGGATTCCAGTTCAAGCCTCGGGATCCCCACCTGCAGGGAGTTGCTTCACAGGTGGTGAAGCAGGTCTGCAGGTGTCTTTCTCTCCCTCTCTCTGTCTTCCCCTCCTCTCTCCATTTCTCTCTGTCCTATACAACAATGACAACATCAAGAACAATAATAACTGCAACCAAAGGGGGGGGGGTTGGCATGAAGGGGCCAGGCCAGGTTGAGCACACATTACCATGTAGCAGGATCTGGGTTCAAGCACCCCCCCACCAGTTCTCACCTGCAGGGGAGAAACTTCATGAGTGATGAAGCAAATGCTACAGGTGACTCCCTCTCCCCCTCTCAATTTATTTTGTGGGAAGGAAGAAGGAAAGAAGGAAGGAAATGTCCACCAGGAGAAGATAAATTCTCATGCAGGCACCGAGTCCAGCAATAACCCTGCTGACAAAATGGAAAAAAAAAAAAAAAAAAGGAAAAGAAAAAAAGTACAGAGTGCCCTAAAACTTGAAAACTGCCTCATCCTTTATCCAACAGAAAATTCAAGTATAAAACTTCCAGAATGTTCTATTTGACACACTTCTGGGAAGGAAGCTAAATGAACTCAAGAGACTTACATATTTGATCAGACAGATGGTTTAGGGGAGAAGTGGGAGGAATCTGGAATAGTGGGGTTAGGCTTCATATTTTCATCCATGTCCAGGTGACTCATTTCTCCCAACGGCTACTGAGTGGATGGCAAATGTCTTGAGATAAGGGTTTTTTCTTAAACGTTTAGTTTGTATATAGGTTAGAAGCCCCAACTTTCAGGTCAGGTGGTGGTACACTTGGTAGAACACACACATTCCCATGTAAAAACAACCCAGATTCAAGCCCCTGTCCCCACTTGCAGAGGGGAAGCTTCACAAGAGGTGGAGCAATGCTACAGGTGTTTCTCCTTCTGTATTTCTCTTCCTCTATCTCTCAACGTCTATCACAAAGAGAAAAAGGGACAGGGCTGGACGATGGTACATCTGATTAAGTGACCTGGGTTCAAGTCTCTTGTCCCCACCTGCAGGGGGAGGCTTCACAAATGGTGAAGCAGGGCTGTAGTGCTCTCTCGTTCTCGTTCTCGCTCTTGCTCTCTCTCCCTCTCCCTCTCCTTTATCCCCTCTTCTTTCTCAATTTATCTTGATCCTATCAAATTAAAAGTGTTTTATTTTTAAGTATTTAAGAAAGAAAAGGGGGGAAATGGCCACTAGTAATGGCGGCCACAACAGGTTTTGAGCCCCAGTGATAACCCTAGTGACAAAATAAATAAGCCTTAACTTTCAGGTGTAACCTAGAGAAGAGAAAACCAGTAGAGGAGCCATCTTTGAGTTCTAATTACTACCTAACTGGTAACAGTGTGTAGGCAAGGAAACTACTATCTGCTTAAGCCAGTACATTTTTGAAAGCTGTGCCCCAGTATGAAACAGCACAGCTCAAAAGTCCAGGTAGCTGCCTTCCTGCACAGTGCTCCCTTGTGTTCACTGCGGTGCAAGCCTGTCCTAGTCATCAGTAGTGAGTGGCTCCGCTGATAACTGGGTGGGACTCCCGGGGCAGTGCTTATGGAGGAGTCCTGAAAGAGTGTTAGAATCTTCTCCTACTCAAAACAAAGATAGCTCACCTGGATAGTGCGCCTGCTTTATCATGAGCATAACCCAGATGTGAGTCTAGCCCTCAGTGCACTGGGGAAGAAATGGATTCAGTGGTATCATTAAGGAATCATTAACTCCCTCTCTGACTCTACAGCTACCTGAAAAAGTCAGCTTAGAGTGGTGAAGTCCCAGAAACATCATTAAAAAAAAGTATCGGGAGTCGGGAGTCGGGCGTCAGCGCAGCAGGTTAAGCGCACGTGGTGCAAAGCGCAAGGACCAGCGTAAGGATCCCGGTTAGAGCCCCCAGCTCCCCACCTGCAGGGGAGTCGCTTCAAGGCGGTGAAGCAGGTCTGCAGGTGTCTATCTTTCTCTCCCCCTCTGTCTTCCCCTCCTCTCTCCATTTCTCTCTGTCCTATACAACAACGACATCAATAACAACAATAATAACTACAGCAGTAAAACAACAAGGGCAACAAAAGGAAATAAATAAATAAAATAAAATAAAATAAAAGTATTTTAAAGAAGTATCACTGTTATACCAGGATCAATAGGGCCAGTAAGGTCCTAAGTTTTCTATCCTTAATGCCCTTGTCTCTGTTTCTCTGAGACTCAGCTCCCCCCATCTACTAGAGGTGATTTAATGTCCCCAGCTCTGCACCATTGCTCATTTAGTGCTACTGCAGTCACCTTTTTTTCTCTTTCAAAAAGCAAGATTTTGCCTTCTTCAAAGGAATCATGAACTGTCACATTTAATGTTCCCATTTATCCTAACATGAACAGAATCACACAGACATTAACATAACAGATAAGTGCCTCAGCATCACCTCCGAGCAGTTTCTGAGCCACTAACAGCATGCTTATCAAACATGAAGACACTGACGGCACAGAACAGTTAAGTCCCTCATGGCGTCACAGGATCTTATAGGACAATGGGTTGTCACGCACAGGAGTCAAGAGCGTTTCCCCAGAAAACAGTCATGAAGGTTTTCCCTCTCTCTCTCTCTCTCTCTCTCTCTCTCTCTCCTTTCTTTCTCTCTCTATTATGGACCCTGGACATCACCTATGTTATTTCACCATTCTTGAGCTGCTTTAATATTCACATAGAAGGTGAGATACTGCATCATCAGAGCTTCCCTTGATAGCATTCCCACGTGATTCTGGGGCTCAAACTTGGGGTTGTTCGTTTTTACCAGAGCACTGCTCAGCTCTGACATATAGTGGTGTTGGGGGGGGGGATTGAACCTGGGACTTTAGAGCCTCAGCTGTGGGAATCTCTTTGCATAACCATTATGCTGTCTCCCCCACCCTCAGACACAGGTTGTGCACATGGCAATGTATACATCCTACATGTTGAATTATCTCTCTGGCCCCTTGGTCATGATTTTTAAGGGGTTCACACACTCCTACAGTCTATACCCACTCCAAGTAAGAACCCTAGACTCTGAGCCCAGAGACCAAATACCTTGGAGCCAAGAGTACAGAGAAGCCACTCTCTCCTCCACCATGAACAAAAGATACTTGAGAGCAAACATACAAGGCCCCTAGATGAAACAGAAAGGGATTGGGCCTACAGATGGAACCAAGCACAGCAGAAAGCACTACCACATTTCAACAATGACCCAGTCTTTGCTGGAGACTAAGTTCTACATTTGCCCTCCCCATCAGCCCCAGAGATGGTGCACTTAAAAGAGATGCCTACAGGTCAGTCTCTGTCCCCCTTGATATGAACAGCTGCTTTGCCTGTTCTGGGTTCTGAACCCCCTGCACTGCTGTCTCCTGCCCAGCCTGTGGTTCAGAGCCATCTGTTACCCTGAAGACATCAGCTGGTGTGGGGAAATGTTTATAAAACCCTCCTGATGCTACAACCAGACCCAACCTTTCAACACAAGCAATTCCAGAGCTGACCTTCGACAGACGTTGTGCTTTCTTGCCTGGTAGAGGAAGGTGACTTGAAAGAAACAGGAAAAAGATGCAAGCCAGAATGAAATTGTGGGACAGACATAGGAGAATGGGTAGTAGGAACCAATATGTTTCTTTTTTCTTTTTTTTTTTAACTGATTTACTACTTTGCCACCAGGGTTATCACTGAGACTCAGTGCTTACACTACTCCATCACTCCCAACACCCTTTGTTGTGTGTGTTTGTTTTTGAAAGCAGGTGAGAAAGAGAGAGATAGGGGGAGAGGTGGAGAGCAAGAGAAGAGGAAAATGCTACAGCACTACTCCACTGTTCATGGAGATTTCTTCCCATGCAGATATTCCCTTGCAGTGGCCCAGGTCTAGGTTTGGGTGCCTATGCATGATAATATATGTGCTCTGCTGGGTGAACCACTTAGAAAGCCCCTAATTAGTTTTTTTGTTTATTTGTTTGTTTTTTGCCACCTGGGTTATTACTGGGACTTAGTACCTGCACAATGAACCCACAGCTCCCAGTGGTCGTTTTTTTTTTTTCCTTTTTTCTTAACCTTCTTTCCCTTCTTCTTTCTTTGATAGGGCAGACAGAAATCAAGAGGGAAGGGGGAGATAAGGAGAGAGATAGGCCTGCAGCACTGTTTAACCACTCATGAAACTTTCCCCATGCAGGTGGAGACTAGGGGCTTGAACCTAGGTCCTTACACATAGTAAAGTATGTGCTCAACTGGGTAAGCCAATACCCAGCTCCCAATTAGCCTATTACTTCTTTAAAGTCTAGCTTTGTTTGTTTGTTTGTTTGTTTGTTGTTCAGCAGAAGCACCTTAAACCGCTCCTTGATCTTATTAATTAACTCAACTGTATCAGCCCATCAGGCAACCAGCAAGTGTGAAGCAGAACAATTATCACATGAAACAAAGATGAAGCTAATTTTGGTTGGCAGTAGGGGTGGTGGGGGGGGGGGTCAGTCACCTGATGAAATAAGTCAGTTACCAACAGCACATTGATTTTTGAACACTCCTGGATTCATTATAATCAAAGTCAGACTCCATTGCTGCTAACATGGGAGATCATAATTTCCCTTTTTCAACCCTGCAGAAAAACTGTCCAGAGCTGCCCTCTTACTCCCCTGTTTGAGTTCTGTATTTCCCCAACCCCTTTTCTCACTGTCTGTAGAGACCTAGCAAGAGTGGGGCATTGCATCCTGACTTTCCTGGGTAGATGATCTCACCAGTGCTTCCTGGAACCTCACCTTTCCAGAGACCCTACCCCACTAGGGGAAGACAGAAACAGGCTTGGGGTATGGGTCCACTGAACACCCATGTCCAGCAGAGAAGCAATTACAGAACTTCCACCTTTCTGCAAGCCATAAAGAATTTCAGTCCATACTCCCAGAGTAATTGATAGGGAAAGTAAACCAGAGAGCTCTTACACCTCCATTCCACTAGGACCTGAAGCCTCTGTCACCAGGAAGCCTGTTTTTATGCCATCAAACAAAGGGAAACAGATCTGGAAAACACCAGCAGAAGCCAGGTACTATTCCCTCTTCTCTGAGAGAGAAGAGAAAAAAAAAAGGGGGAAAGAGTAATAGTAATAGATGTAGGGGTGACTTAGGAAGGAAGGCAGAACTAATGGAATATATATATATATGGATATATATAATATATATTATATAATATATATTATACATATAATATATATATACATATAGTTTGATATAGACAGTCAGTCCATATTGGTGACCTTGCAAGAACTACTGCAGTTTCCAACAGAGAGGTGAGGACACAGGACTCTGATGGTGGGAACTGATGGAATTATACCCCTATTATATTACAATTTTATAAATCAATATTAATAAAAAACTTAAATTAAAAAAAGAATATAGCATTGCTAATAGTGAAACTGTAGAATGACACTTCTGTTGTCCACATGGTGAATAAGGGAAACCTTCCAGATGTGCCCTCACAGACAAGATGAGACCAGGGTCAATGAAATAGCTCACTTGGATAGTACATGGCTTTGCCATGAACATGACCCAAGTTCAAGCCTGGCCTCCCACCACACTAAAGGGAGCTTTGGTGCTGTGGTCTCTTTTACTTTCTCTCTCCCTTTCTGTTTTAAGAGAAAGAGAGGGACCTTCAACAAGCAGTGAGGAATTGATGTAGGTGTCCCTCTTTTGTCTCCCTGTCTCCCCCTCTCAATTTCTGTCTCTGTCAAAGAAGAAAAGAGGAATGTGGGGAGGGGGAAGACAAGGAGAAGGAAGAGCTAAAAGACGGCCAATGGGAGTGAATTCATCATGTAAGCACTGAACTTCAGTGATAACCCGGGTGGCAAGTAAATCTTTAAATAAAAAAATTCAAAACTAAAAAATATAATCACCTGGCAAACATATCATTCCACTTGCAAAGTTGGGAAACAAGTTCAAAAGACTGAGCCAGAAGCAGTAGCAGACATGTGCTGTTGCCCTTTCCCGTCAGGTAAGGAAGGGCTGGTTACCTGGTCCTGTTTTCATTTCTATCAATGATGCTCCTCACAAACAAGCCATGTCTCCCTGTGACCAAATACTGTCTGGTAGATGACCAGGGAGACAAATTTGATCTGTCATCTAAGCACAGAGTGAAACCAAGCAGCTCACAGAGGGCTCTCACCTTGGTCCTGACCTTATTATTGCTGTCTAGGCATCCCCCAATTTATTTCACCCATATCCCACTGATCAAACTGCTGGTGGCAACACTAGGGTACTCAGCCACCTTGGCTGGTTCTGGCCTCAGACACCATCCAAATAGCAGTCCCCGCTGAGCCAGCAAAGGAGATGTGTGGTGACTGCCAGGTTCTTAGTCACTCCCCAGCCCCAATCCCTGGCAAAGTCAACCACCACGGTCTCCTAGCACTCAGCCACCTCTGAAATCAGCTGTGAGGCCATTCATTTGGGCAACTGAGCCTGCTGCAGTGAAAATAGAAAGATAATTTCTCCATAGTTTCTCCTTGTGTGGGAACCCAGAGACCTCTGAGAAGTGGGATCCGTGCTCTGATGGGCTAGTGCCACACCCCCTTCCCAGCCAGCTTGTCTGGGACAGAAGTGAGGGAAGGGGGCTGCCCCACTGCTAAAAATAGAAGCAGCATCACTACTCTGAATAGCCACTCCACTGGGTGACTTGGATGCATCCATTCATTCACTCAGTAAACAGCACCTAATTGTACAGTCACTGAGTTCCAACAATAACCCTGGTGACAATAATAACAATGAAAATTCATATTAAAGGAAACAATGACAGGTCTTTGAGCTCATGGAATAGATGCAATAAGCAATGTTCACCCTTCCAAATTAAAAAAAAAAGAAACTATTGACAAGAAGTTATCACTGCAATTAAATCATGGCACATATGTACAAGGATCGGATCCATTTATGAATCCTATAATAGATCAATGTGTGGACATGGCAGTTAGTGGACAACAGAATTTTGGAATTATGGTTCTGACTGAGATTTTGTGCCTGCACAGTTAAACTGCTCCCAGCAGACTTCCTCTTCCCCTCTATTTAGACAGACAATAAGAGAAGGGGGGGAGATAGAGGGGAGATGCCACAGTACTATTTCACCACTCATAAAGACTCTGCTTTGCAAGGTGTTTCCTATGTGGTGGCCAGAAACTCAAGCTCAGGCCTTTGAACATGGTAAAATGTGCACTCTAATGAGTAATAAGAGAAAATAGATCCCTTGGAATGAGAATAAACAATGACTGTTCAACAAAGAAGTCAGTTGCTCCCACATGTCCCCTCCTCCACTCTATCTTTTTACTTTGATATAAAAAATTAGTTGTATACACTTTCTTATTAAGCTTAGTTACATTAACTTTTGTAATATGAGAGAAAGAGAGAGAGAGAGAGAGAGATAATGACACAATGTCTGTAAGGTTTACATGTTAGGAATTCTCCAGTAGCCCAACTCAACAAGAAGAATAGCAAGAATGTGTGGTAAATAACAAAAGCAGTTCTAGTGTAACTGCTTTAAACAGCACTCTCCTGACCACCCTAAATTCCATGAGGATCTGGGGATCACTAAGTCCACTTCTGTCTTCCCCAGAACCTGGCACACAGCAGGTGCTCAGGAAGGACTCACTGAAATAATAAGCAAATATGCAATGCTTGAGAGAAGCCTAACCTCAGAGTGCTGTGAGAAAACTAAATTACAAGAACCTGATAGGCAGCATCATAGAACACCTCAGAGAAGACAAGGAGTAAACAAGGAAAATCAGAGCCAGCAAGCCAAGATGTTCTGAGAGCAAGCAACAGAGCTTTAAGTGGAACGTTAGTTAATAGAGCACATGCGGCCCTGCCTGATGCATTATCCCTCCCCACAGTAGTGAGCCTTCTGGGACCCTGTAAGCATGGCGAAAACTTGACAGCTTACAATCAATACTTTGTGCACTGAAGCAGGGAGCAACATCATCACATCCAAGATATTTCCCCCACATCCCAGTTCCAGCACTAAATATTCCTCGTAACGAGGCAAAGGGAAGTGACAGCTATTATTTTCAACCCTCCTACTTGGAAGCAAAAGGTGAGGCAAACCTCTCCCTAGATGTTCCTAGAGGAAGAAGAGTCAGCTCCCCAAAGAAATCGCTCAGAGCTGAGCATGCAGCTAATAGCACAAGACAGGGATGGGAGCAGAGTGGCATTTTCATTTGCCTGGGTGTCCATGATATGGGGGGAAGGGAATCTGAGGAAAGTTGAGGGGGTAGAACAGTAGGTCAGGGAGGCAGGGGTGGATGGCTGGGTTGGCAGGGAATGTGTGAGGTGTAAATGCCAGCTTTTACTCTATATATCCAAGTCACTCTTTAAAGAAAAAAAAAAAAAAGTACTCAACTCCCCTCCCAGTTTGGCAATCTTATTTCAGCCTCTCTGACTGTGGCATAATTGAAAGTCATATTTCATCAAGACCAATGGTTTCCAGCTCTAAGTGCAGGTGACTTATGCATAGTCAGGCTGCATTTGTCACAGAGGAGAGACAACAGTTGCATGCTAAACACAGCCTACTGCTCATCCAGAGAAAGTGGACCAGACAGCATATCAGGCCAATTGCAGAGTATACTAGAGCATGGATTTCTAGACTCTGATGGGACTCTAACAGAAAGATGACCAGGGCAGGGGCACTAGGGTCATTGTACTAATTTCATGGTGCATTTATTTAGTGGTGGACTCCATTTTTCAACCCCTCATTTCCTTCCCTGGCAAGATGAGGGATATTGCTCTTAGTGTTTACATTATTATTCTTTTAATTTATTTTTTATTTAAGAAAGGATAAATTAACAAAACCATAGGGTAGGAGGGGTAAAACTCCACACAATTCCCACCACCCAATCTCCATATCCCATATTATTTTTTTTGAAAATGCAGAGAGCTTAGTTACATAGAAATTCTTCTTGATGAAAGAATTAGCAGAAATTTGCCTAAGCCGCTGTACCACGTAGAGCATGCACATTACCAAAAGTAAGGACCTAGGTTTAAGCCACCCCCCCCCCAGTTCCTACCTACAGAGTGGAAGTTTCATGAGTGGTGGAGCAATGTGCCTCTCTTTCTCCCATCTCCCCTTCCCTTCCTATTTCTGTATCTACCAGGGAAAAAAAAGGGGGTGGAAGGCCGCTGTGAGTGACGGAGTGGACACACAAGTACCCACCCCCCAGAGATAAGCCTGGTGGGAAAAAAAAGACAACTGAAATAAAATGAGTCATTTTATAAAATATATGAAATATCATAAAATAGCCACCATGGAATGAGAAAACTTAGTTCAAAAGTTCACTTTTTCCAAAGAAAAAAAGAATATTATTTCAGAGAAAGGAACATGACTCAAATCAGCTGTTCCCTTTGACTAGCTCAGTGACAGTTAACTGCATCCACTGGTCTCAAAGGATGGTTCTGGAGGGCCACTGGAGAGGTTCCAGAAATAAATGATCACAGTGTTTTCCTTTTCTCCAGCACTAAACCAATGATCTGGGGTTGTTCTTAATGTAAATTCACACATAACCCTCACTGAAACCACACACACACACTTATAAGATATCATATGTGTTCATATACCACGCTCACACTCACACACACAGCAAACACACATCCACACAGGTACTCACTCGCCCACACAGCCTCAAATCCCCACTGATAGACTCTCCTCACACACAAACATCTCTGGATGCAAGAGCCTTCCTGAAGGGCTGGTGGGTACTTCCCTGCTGCTTAAGAACACAACCTGGAACTAAGGTGTATAAAACATTTTATAGCATTTTACAGCAGGTCTGGGGATACATTCACACATCAGAACTCCACTGGCTCTGTTGACAATAAAATTATATGACTCTGCATAAGATTATAATGACTTCCTTTTTCATCAGCTCATTACAGTTAATCCTTTCCTTTATCTGGGGTTTCATGTTCCCTGATTTCAGTTACCTGTGATCAACTGGTTTTAAAGTATCAGGCTTGAAAGTATCAGGAACCATATGCTAACTTTGAAAGAGAGAGACATTACAATAATAGCAGTGTGATGTCATTACAGGATATTGTTGTTATTATTATTGTGGCTATTGCTAGTCTCAATTCATAAATTAAACTTTATATGGGCAGGTATGTGTTGGAGAGCACATAGGACATAAAGAGTTTGATATAATCCATGGTTTAGGGAATCTACAGGGGATCTTAGATCATGCCCCCACAGTGGAGGAGATAATCAACTATGCTTTTCTCAGTTACAAGGACACTTGGATTGGGACAATGATCTTACTGGTGAACAACAGTAACTGAACATTATTAACTGTGGATCCATTTCAACTAACTTAGAAGTACCTTCCTGACTAGAGGAGGGTGAAGTCTGCCTAAGAGGGTACAGGTACTCCAAGACCAAGACTGAATCCAGGTCTTCTGACTTCCTAAACTCAGGCTTTTTTTGTTGCTACAGCTGTCATTCTCCTATTCTCCCTTGTGTGAAAATCGACAGATCTACTTACCCAGTCTAATGGCCTTGATCAGCTAGAATTCCTACTCAGCAACACTCAGCATGTCTGCATGCAGTCCAAAGGTGGTTCTGCAGGTGGTGCCAGGATAACCACCTCACATGGCACTTATGTTGGCACAGATTCACTCGTGCAGGTGGGTCCACTCTATTCATTCACATTTAGGAGCATTGATCCACAAGACTAAATGTGATATGTGCTGCACCTTCCTGCAGACTCCTCTGATAATTCACACCTGATCATGTGCACAGAGCAGGCTACAAATATAAACAAGGCACAAGCCCCAACCTCAAAGAGAACAGCCTGGAAGAAAAACTCCACCACAGTGGGTAACTTCACTCTGATACAGTAAATGCAATGGCAGAGACAATGCATGGGCTATTATGTGTACAGATTTAAAGCATCTGAGCTCCTCAACAAGATGACATGAAGTTTAATGCTAAACAAGGTGGGACGAGACAGCCAGGTGAGCACGGACCTGAGCCAAGGCACAGGGTGGAGAAGCCCCTCCTGTCCCCAAGCCCAGCCAGAAATGTGTTTTTCCTCTGCTAAGAAAGATCAGCAGCAGCCAGGACTTGCTTGAGTGCTGAAGGGAAGCAGGACCCTGACTGCAGGGGGTCACTGAGAGAGGTTGGATGCCACGGGCTTGAGAAGTTCTATGGGAAGACATTCGAGGAAAGAACTGACAGCATTGACAGCATGTTCAAAGATAGCTCTGGTCAGGATGTGAATCACATATTTGATGTCAACCATATTAGAAGCAAGAAGCCAACTTGGGAAGCTGCAAGAGTGGTCTAGGAAAGAAATGATGGGGGCCTGAACTGTAGCTAGAGAAAGACTGAAGATCAGCATAGCTTAGAGACTGGCCTGCTGAAAGCTAAGAGAGAGAAAGAGTAGAGGGAGAGACAGAGAGAGGAAGAGAGGGAGGGAGAGAGACTGGTGAAGAGGCTCAACAGGTAGCTAAAATGATTAGCATATCATGAACAGAGATAGAGAATAAAGGCAGAGGGATAAGGTCAAGGGAGAGGAGAAGAGAAGGTAAGGGTCTCATCTGGGACACACTGAGTTTGAGGCAGGGAGAGAAAGAGGCAGCCAGTAGAGAGAGGCAGCAGGTATCCAGTAAGGCTCATGACTGAGATGTCATAGGATATTATAATTATTCATCAGTGCACTGTGGCCTTAGCAGAGGGTACTAGCAGGAAGAATGTCATGAGTTTTCTGTGAGCTGAGGAGAGCACCCTGAGGAGCAGTAAGCAGACAGAAGGGATCCCCTTGAAGCAATAATGATCAGAGCATCTGAGGCATGAGAAGAGCTATGGGTAAAAGAAAGTGTGGAGTTAAGGCAGCAGAGTTCTTCCTCTGAAAAAACAGATTTCCTATGTATCTACATTAAAAGGAAAAAAAACATAGCTTGGGGGCAGGGGAGAAAGCATAATGGTTATGCAAAGAGACTCTTGTACCTGAGGCTCTGAAGTCCCAGATTCAATCCCCTGTACCACCATAAACCAGAGTTTAGCAGTGCTCTGTTGAAAAAAAAAAAAAAAAAAACCAACATAGCTTCTGGGGAAGTGGCTCAGTGAGTAGAGTCTGTGCTTAGTTTGCATGGATGCGGTCTCAGTTCATCCCCAGTACCTATTCTGAGGTCATACTTCCATAAAATAAATAGCTGGGTTTTGTTGTGCTGCCAGGGTTATCAATGGGGCTCAGTGCCTGCACCATGACTCTACCATTCCTGGTAGTCTTAGTTTCCCTTTCCATCTGATATGGGGAGGGTGGTAGAGGGGGGCCTCCTGCACTGCTCCATAGCTCATGATGCTTTCTCCAAGGAGGTGAGGACTATAGATTGAACACAAGTCCTGGCAAATGGTAATGTGTGCGTTCTATCACGTGTGCCACCACCTGGCCTCAATACATTTTTTAAAGCACCTCTATTTTGGCTAGTAGCCCAATCAAACAAATTAAAATTAAAGAACAACAAAACACCAAAACACCATTAGAAAAAGTAGCTAATTTGGACCAAGTGGTGGTGTGCACCTGGTTGAGCGCATACATGACCATACCCAAGGACCCAGATTCAAGCCTCCTGTCCCCACCTACAGGGGAAAAGCTTTACAAGCAGTGAAGCGAGTGCTGCAGGTGTTTCTCTTTCTCTCTCCCTATCTACCCCTTGTGAGTTCTCTCTGCCTCTATCCAATAAACAAATAAATAAATTAGGTAATGGACTTGAAGGCAATTTGTAAAAGATGGTATTTCCAAAGTCTGTAAACTTAAATATATATAATCTATTTAATAATCAGGGAGATATAAATAGGATTACACAACCACAGAAAGAATGAAGTTAAAATAAATTATACTCCAGCACACATTGGTGGGGTTGTCCGTCCAAGGAAGTCTCGTTGGCATCATGGTAGCATCGGGAACCTGGTGGCTGAAAAGAGAGTTAACATATAAAGCTGAACAAGTTGTTGACTAATCATGAACCTAAAGGCTGGAATAGTGCAGATGAAGAGTTGGGGGCGGGGTCTCCATTTTGTAGATAGCTAGCAGGCCTATTTTAGTTATATTCCAAAGGGCCTGTGACTATACTAGTTTTCAGTTTTTTGGGTTTTGGTTTTTTTCCCCCTGAGCCTGAAATCTGATATGCAAGTGGATCCAAGTTATTTTCTGGGGAGATGGTGTCATGGCTGGAAAAGGACCAGAAAGCTAGATCAGGGAAGAGAGTATCTCCCAAATATGGGAAAGGTATGTAAATACTATTTACTATAAACCCCATTAATTTGATCTGATCTGGGGCCCATATTCAGTTTAAGAGCCTATGTGACCTCTGCATCCCTGTAGATCTGAGCTCACATTCTGTGGTACTGGTAATATTAGGGAGAGGGATTTATTCAAGGTCTAGACCCATCATGTCTGTTTGGGAATCTCAAGACTCCCTGACTAGGACCCCAGCTGATGGGGTGGCCTGATAGTGACTAAAAAGAGTCATTGTTAAAGTATGCCAGTTACTTGCCCTTATTCACCTTTTGCAGTCCTTGCTTTGATAAGGTTAGCTTTGGAGTGAGTAAGGGAAGTGTAATAGGAAGTAGGTATCTAAGGTAATAGGAGGAGTGTATCTAAGTCTAAGCAGACAGTATTTCATTATGAATTTTCTACTGACTCACTACAGACTATTGTGTTCTTTTGTCCTGGAGCCCCGTTTCCCCAGAGCCCTGCCCACTACGGAAAGAGAGACAGGTTGGGAGTATGTGTATACCTGTCAACACCCATGTTCAGCAGGGAAGCAATTACAGAAGCCAGACCTTCCACTTTCTGCATCCCATAATGACCCTGGGTTCATACTCCCAGAGGGATAGAGAATAGGAAAGCTATCAGGGGAGGGGATGAGATACGGAGTTCTGATGGTGGGAATTGTGTGGAGTTGTAGCCCTCTTATCCTATGGTTTTTGTCAGTGTTTCCTTTTTATTAAAAAAAAAAATTACTCATCACAGGGCTGGGTGGTGGAGCACCTGGTTGAGAGCACATGTTAAGTGCACAAGGAGCCAGGTTTAAGCACCTGTAGGGGAAAAGCTTCGCGAGTCGTGAAGCAGTGCTACAGGTGTCTCTCTGTCTCTCTCCCTCTCTATAACTACTGCCAGGCTAGGGTGCCTCTTCCTGGGCGCGTACTCTCTGGGTTGGAGAATGCGACTGGAGCCAGCCTGGGCTGCTACTCACTCAGTGACATGAGGGAGATGACTCATGAACCAAGCTCATGGTGGAAAGGCAATGCAATTCTTTATTGATCAGAGAGCCAAGGCTTTTAAAGGGCAGACCCAGAAGTGGCTAGGAAAGGGGCGGAGAAAGGCAAAAGGGCCTGGAAAGGTAGGAACTTCCTTAGCAACTGTTGTGAGGGTTTTAACTGGTAGGATTAATAATACCCTGCAGACAGAGAGGATCTTGAGGGTAGAAATAATATCAAAGGAATGCAATGGGTGGGGATCTTTCAGGCAAAACAATGATTATGTAGATAGGCCATAGTATCAGGAGTACAGGGTGGAGTAGGGGGAGCTGGCTTAATGTTTTAAGCCAGCTCCTCTCCTGGAGGCAATATAATGCCTCTCCTGGAGGCAGAAAAATGCAGAGTGCTTTGTGAGGCTACTCACAATTTCCCAACAACTACCTTGCCTCTCAATTTCTGGCTGTGTCTATCCAATAAATAAAGACTTAAAAAAAATACTTTAAAAAAGACCAAAAAAAGAAATTATACTAGCAAGTTCTGGCAGAGATATGGCTATACCTGGGTTGCTGTTACACTGCTGGTGAGATTTAAATCCCTTGCTCTTTGAAGGAATCATGTTAAGTGAGATAAGTCAGAAAGAGAAGGCCAAATATGGGATGATCTCGCTCATAGGCAGAAGTTGAAAAATATGAACAGAAGGGAAAACACTAAGCAGAACTTGGACTGGAGTTGGTGTATTGCACCAAAGTAAAAAAGACTCTCGGATAGGGGGCGGGGTTTCAGTTCTTGGAACATGATGGCAGAGGAGGACCTAGTGGGGGCTGTATTGTTATGTGGAAAACCAGGAAGTGTTTGTTATGCATATACAAACTATGGTATTTTACTGTCGACTGTAAACCATTAAAGCTCCAATAAAGAAATTAAAAAAAAAAAAGTCCCTTGCTCTGATAGCTCAGCACTACCTAACAATGGAGACCCAGCCAATGACCCAGCAGCAGTTTCTACTTCCAGTGTACACTCAACAAGCCTGTGCATGAGCCCACAAAGACATACATTCACAGAAGCACCATTCATGCATGCCAACAAATTACAGCACAAGAGCTGGGGAGATAGCATAATGGCTATGCAAAAAGACTTTCATGTCTGAGGCACCAGAGGTCTGCCCTAGTTCAATCTCCATCATCACCATAAGCCAGAGCTAAGCAGTGCTCTGGTAAACTAAAAAAAAAAAAAAAAAAAAAAAATTAGAGCATAACACAAGTGACCATCAACAGAAGGAAAGCACCTTATGACTTTCACAAAGTGAAAACACTATCAACAACAACAACAAAAAAAATGGATGAACTAGGAGGCCCAGCAGTGGCACACAGAAGAGAGTACACATTACCATGCACAAGGATTGGGCTTCAAGCCCTGGTTCCCACTTGAAGGGGGAAGGCTTCACAAGTGGTGAAGCAGGGCTACAGGTGTCTCTCTCACTCCTTTTCTCCCCCTCCCCTCTCAATTTCTCTCTGTCCTATCATTAAGAACAAGAGAAAAAAATATATGACCACCAAGAATGGTGGTCTCATCATGCAGATACTGAGCACCAGCAATAACCCTAGTAGCAAAATAATAATAATTAATTAATTTTTAAAATATGCCCACGAGGAGCAGTAGATTTGTAGTGCTGGCACCGAGCCCAAGTAATAATGCTGGTGGCAGTAAGGAAAAATAAAAAAGATGAACTACAACTTCATATAGCAATATGGGTAAAACTTTCAAATAGGAGGTTGAATGAAAGAAACCAGACAAAAGAGTATATGCTTGATAATTACAATTAGATAATACTTCAAAATAGGCATTTTACAGATATTAGCCCTCTACACTGAAAGTACAAACAAGTATTACAGGCTACATTAAACTAGGGCCTAAGTGGTCTCTAATCAACCAGTTGTTGTCGTGGTCAGTGTGTGAGATAAAATCCTGCTACAGGTTGTGAATTCTAGGGGCTGAGCTCTAGAGACAGGAACCCATGCTGTGCATGTTTTCGTTAGTTTGGTTTGGTTTTCTTTTTCTTTTTTTAATTTCTTATTTATAAAAAGGAAACACTGACAAAAACCATAGGATAAGAGGGGTACAACTCCACACAATTCCCACCACCAGAACTCCGTACCCCCTCTCCTCCCCTGATAGCTTCCCTATTCTTTATCCTTCTGGGAGTATGGACTCAAGGTCATTGTGGGATGCAGAAGGGGGAAGGTCTGGCTTCTGTAATTGCTTCCCCACTGAACATGGGCATTGGCAGGTTGATCCATACTCCCAAACTACCTCTCTCTTTCCCTAGTGGGGCAGGGCTCTGGGGAAGCAGGGCTCCAGGACACATTGGTGGGTTTCTTTTTAAGTGCAGGTTTCTGACAGAGAAAAATTTGCCATAAATTTTTAGGTGTGTGTTCTCCATTTTTCAAATTCTCATTTATGAGCCTTTACTCGATTGCAAAGTCATCTACTTTAAATTGCCTGCAGAAAAACTTGGCATCATCCTGCATTCCCTTCATCTGCACCAAGTACCTTTGCTCTGAGAAGGGTCAATAAATACTGTTTGCATGAATGAGGTCGGGAAAGGCTGCTAAGAAACAAGTTTCTTCTCTAACCCGGGAAGCAATAAAATTAATAGACTTTAAAATGTACAGTGTCACTGATGTATGTAATGTCCCTAATCTACAATGGAAAAAACAGTGGCATCATTAATTTGATTTGTTTTATATTCATAGAAAGAGGGCTTTTGCATTCAGAATGCAAATTAACCAAGAACCTTAATACTTTTTTTTCTTCAAATGCAATTAGCTTACTGCCTACAATATTCTTGACTTCCCAAATTCTTGACCCATATGGTCTGAATCCCATTACTGCCTCCCTGAAAAATTAAACTAATGAATGCCTTTTTTTCCTCAAATCAAAAGGATACCAGCTCTTTGTTCAGTTTTATTGTCTTTTGTTTTGTTTGTTTTGTCCCTCCTACCAGAGCATTGCTCAGCTCTGACTTATGGTAGTGCTGGGGATTGAACCTGAGACCTTAGAGCCTAGGCAGGAAAGTTCTTTGCATAACCATTATTCAGTGTCCCCAAGTCTCAGCCCTTTGTTATGAAAAGATCCTATAGTAATTGGACAGCTCCCCATGAAGGACTTAGAGCAATTGTTCTCAGATTTGAATGAGCATCAGAACTACCTGGAGGACTTATTAATACACAACTCCTGGGCCCTTCCTAGGGTTTTGATTCTATGGTTCTGGAGTGGAGCCTGAGAAACTGCTCTTCTGTCAAGTTCCCTGTCGTGCTCAGGTTGCTGTTTTACAGACCACAGTTTGGCTAATGACAGAAGTCTCATTCTAGCTCAGTGGTAGATAGAAATCTGCCATCAGCAACCACTCCTTTGTACCATTCCAAACCATTCTATATTTTCCCTCTATTTCTGGCTATAAATAAGAAAACCTAACTCAATCCAATCAACTTAAACAATACTGAAAACTTAAACCAGCACTTTTTTTCTTAATCTAGAGATAAGAGGATTCCAGTGATGGCTACTATGGCAGCTTAAAGACACCATCAAAGTGCTCAATGACAAACGTGCTTTTCAAGCTTATCAGCTTGACAACCTTAGTGCATCCTATTCTCTCTGGCTAATTCTCTTGAAGTGTCAAAAGCTGTTTGAGCAGTCTGGGATATCAAATCCAGGCAAAAACACACATAGCAGGACAAAAGACTTGAATAGACACTTCTCCAAAGAAGGCATACAAAAGGCCCACAGAGGCATGAAAAAATATTCCACATCACTAATCATTGGGAAAATGCAAATCAAAACCACAATGAAAATCACGCACACGTATAGAGAGAAACAAATGTTGATGAAGATGTGGAGAGAAAGAACTCTTATACATTGTTAGTGGGGGTGTATAAGGCTGCTGGAAAAGTCATGACATGTTTTTCTATGCAAAAATACATCTTGACTTTTCCAACAATCCAGCAAATCAGTGCAGCCTCTGTGGCAAAAGATACGATGATTGCTTTGAAAATCAAACAGTAAACCTAAAAAAGACGTTGCTTTTGTTTTTTTAAGTACCATATTTAATCAAATAGTTTCTTCTCAGACCTAGATAGCATCATCCTCACCTACTTCTTATTTCACTCCGCTCAATCTCTCCAAGGCTAACCTTGTCAGACAAAGTAAGAACTACAAAAGCTGGAAAAGGGCAAGAGACAAGCATACTTAAATGATGGCTCTTTTAGTCACTACCAAGGGCCCTAGACAGGGAATCCTAGGATTCCCACATACACATGATGGGCCTAGCCCTCTAACAGATCCCTCTTTCCACTGTCACTGGTCATCTCCATCAGGAACAACATAGTGGACCCTCTTGTGGGCCTCTACAGGACCTTGTCCTCAATGTGGGTCAACAATGGTAGGGATTGGCCCTGTTCTCCAAATGAAGGTTGGGTAAACATATTCTGCCGCTCGAGGAAGACAGGTCCTACAATGAGTGCAACCTAGAATGTTCCTGGCTGTGACCACAGAATGCAAGCTCAGACCTACAGGGATACAGAGGTTACACAGGTTACTGTGCTGAATATGGGCCCCAGGTCAAATTGATGGAGTTTACAGTTAGAAATATTTATATAATTTTCCCATATTTGGAAGCTACTCTTTTCCCTGATCCAGCTTTCTAGTTCTATTTCCAACTTTGATACCATCTTCCCAGACAATACCTTTAGCCCACCTGCATGTTAGCAGTCAGACTCAGATCAAAATTAGTAGTCATAGGCCCCTTGGAATATACCTAAACCCCAAATCTCATCTACTGTATTCTTACCTTTAAGTTCCTGATTATTAAACAAATTTTTCTGCTTTATATTTTAATGCTCTTCAGCCACCAAGTTGCAGATACTACCAGGACACCAACCTGACTTCCCTGGGCAGATGACCTCACCAATATGTCCTGGAACCCCACCTTTCCAGACCTGCTAATGTCTATGTCCAGTGGAGAAACAATTACAAAAGCAAGACCTTCCACCTTCTTCTGCACCCCCATAAAGATCCTGGGTCCACACTACCAGAGGGATAAAGAATAGGAAAGCTTCCAATGGAGAGGATGGGATACAGAATTGTGGTGGTGGGAAATTGTGTGGAATTGTAGCCCTCTTATCCTATGATCTTATCGATCATTATTAAATCAATAAGAAAAATTAAACAGTAGTACCAGATGAGCCAGTAATACTATTCCTAGGTATTTATCCAAAGAATGTGAAGGGACTAATTTGAAAATACATATGTACCCCAGATTTTAAAGCAACATTAGTCCCAGTATCCAAGACACAGAAAAAGTTAACTGCACCAAGGAAGGAGCATGAGAAGGAGGTGCATTAATTATATACAACTAAGAGCTACATTCACAGAAGTCTACACCCCCTCCTAACCCTGTACCTGCATAAACTAAGAGAAATGACATGGTTGCATTACTTAGTAGTGACTTTAAGCATCTCTCCTAGATGGCAAATGGTTCTCAAAAGTTTGTCACCATCCTGGTAAGATGTAGACCTTTGCCTGACCAAATCCTGCATGGTCATTTGAATCCCTTCATGTAAAGTAGAAAATTAATGCATGAAACATTCGTATGGGAAGCATATGGTTTTAAGAGCTAGTGTTAAGACTCTGGGAAGCTGTGTATGCATACTGTGGTATAAGCACATGAGAGTATGAGGACCAGGGAGGATAGCATAGCAGTTTACTCAACAGACCCTCATATGACTGAGGCACCAAATGCTCCAGGTTCAAGCCCCACTAACCTGACTTGAGCAGTGCTCTCTTCTGTAAGAGGAAGAGGATAAGAAAGAGGAGGGGAGGAAGGAGTGTAGGAGGAGAAAGAGACACACAAACAAGAAAAGGCTGATGGGAAGTAGAATATGCTGGGATACTCAAACCTACTCCCACCTCCCACAGACCCTAGTAAAGAGATTCATGAAATGTTTTTCTGGCTTTTCCCCTCCAGGCTCAATCACACACAGAGAATCGCTTCTCATTATACCTTCTGCCTTCAGGAGAAATAGCAGTCAGCGGAGCTGGAAACCTCCCTTGTGGCTACCTTCTGGGGTGTATGCACCACTCACCCCAGAACTGCATTCCCACCCAGAGGCAACACTGCAGACTGCCATGTTCTCACTCTCTGGCGCCATCTAGTGGCCACAACTCCAGACACCAGAGTTTTTCAGAAGGCTTTCCAGCACAGCCTGACCCACACAACTGGGTTGAATTTGGTCTCCTGTTGAGGGATGCAAACTTGAGAGCTGTGGGGAGGTACTCTACAGTAATTATGAGAACAACCTGCCTGCATATAAGCTACTTGCTACTTATCTGTGAGGAATTAAGTGTAGAAATAAAGCAAGCACTTAGGAACCCTTTGAGAGAGTAATTTTGGGCCAATAATAAAAATTAGGACTTGCTTTGTTTTGCTTTGGTATAATTAATAATTACCATGATTTAGCACCGTTTCAGAAACTCTAGATTTCAGAGCAGCAAAAACAGATCTGCAGAAATGAAATGCAGAAGCAGATGTCTGTGAAGACAGCTTGGTTCTAGCCCAGCCCTGTGGCCAGATGGCATTCATAGTCTTAGATTAAAAAAAAAAAAAAAATCTGAGTTCATATTAGGAATGTTCCTGAAACTTGTGCATGCCACTTGATGGACCTTGAAACTAGAATGCAGGACTGGAGAAAATGCCTAATGGTTATGCAAAAAATATTTCAAAGCCTAAAGCGCCACGGGTCCTAAGTTTAAACCCCAGCACTACCATAAGCTAGAGCTAAGCATGCATATGTGTGAAAACAACACTAGAGTCCTAATAAATATACTTAATAAATATAATCAACACATATATTTAAGTCAGTGAGTTGGGGTAACCCTATTGATCTTCTTCTCAATTTTCAATAATGTTCTCCTCATCTGAAACTCCATCAAACCAACTCAAAGCAGCAATCACCTTTTCATGCTCCTACTTGACTAGACTCTGCGATCTAAGATAAAAAATGGTTCTTTTGTGTAGGAATCATGGAGAAGAGAAGCAGTTGCAGTAGATGAGAATCAGTAACAAATGTGTACTGAGAGCCTGGTGCAGGCTTTCACTGGGTGAATAAGGGGGAGCAGGTGCACACAGATGGGGCTCACAGAGCAGGAGGAGAGTCAACTAACAACTAGGTCAGAAATGAGTACAGCCATTTGAGAGAGTGAGACACACAAAGAAGGAAATGATACATGACAAGGAAAGAAGACCAGTCACAGGAAAGTATCATCTGAGGGAAGGAGGCAGGTAAGCCAGAAGAAAAAAAATTTTACTACTTATAATGTCACTGATTAAAAACTATCTCTGTGCCAGGAACTGCTAAATAACTTAACAACCCTAGGAGATGTTTTCGCTATCTCCATTTTGCAGATGGGAAAAAAGTTCATAGAGATTTCCTAACTTGCTCAGGATGACAATTGGGAAGATACAAAGGCACAACATGAATATAAATCCATCTTGCTCTAGATAAAGAAAATGATGGCAGGGATAGATAGCATAATGGTTATCCAGAGACCCATGCCTGAGGCTCCAAAGTCCCAGGTTAAATTCCCAGCACTATAAGCCAAAACAGATCAGTGCTCTGGGGTAAAATGAAAGAAAGAAAGAAAGAAAGAAAGAAAGAAAGAAAGAAAGAAAGAAAGAGAAAATTATGTGTATGCATTTAGTGGAATAATATACCGTTATAAAAAATGTTAGGGTAAGATGATCAAAGGGCTCTGAACTCCAATTCCATCATGAACCAGAGAGAAGAGGAAAAAATGAAGAACATTTGGAATTAGTAACAAGTGTACTTGTAACTTAGAAAGGAAGAAAAGGCAGGGTGGCACACCTGGTCGAGCACACAAGGATCCTAGTTCAAGCCCTCATTCCCCACCTGTAGGGGAAAAGCTTCACATGTGGTGAAGCAGGGCTGCAGCACTCTCTCCCTCTCCCTCTCTCCCTCACTCTTTTCTCTCTCTCTCCCTCTTCCTCCCTTCTGTATTCTCCTTCCTTCTCAATTTCTCTATTTCTATTCAAAATAAATATATATTTTTAAATGTAAGAAAAAGCAGACCATAGAAAAATGAGTAGATAGATAGATAGATAGATAGATAGATAGATAGATAGATAGATAGATAAATTATACTCAACCCCGTGTGTGTGTGTGGCCTTGGGAAAAATATCGCAGTTTCCAATGAAGGTAATAGGGATGTAGAGCCCTGGTGGTGAGAACTTGGGAACAGTGCAGAATTACACACCTATTACCACATACTTTTTTTAAGAGACTTAATATTGATTTACAAAATTACAAGACAACAGGGGTACATCTCCACACCATGCCCACCACCAGAGTTCTGAATCTCCAATTCCTCCACTGGAAGCTAAAATAATTCTCCCAATATTGCAGATATGGGTTAAATATCATTTCTGCAACTGTCTATATTTGTATATATTCGTCCATTTCATATATATATGGGAAACACTGACAAAACCATAGGATAAGAGGGATACAACTCCACACAATTCCTACCATCAGAACTCCACATCTCATCCCCTCCCCTGATAGCTTTCCTATTCTTTATCCCTCTGGGAGTATGGACTCAGGGTCATTATGGGGTGCAGAAGGTGAAAGGTCTGGCTTCTGTAATTGCTTCCCCACTGAATATGGATTTGCCTATTTCTTAAGGTCCCATCCTCTCTTCTTTTCCAAGTCATACATAAACCTATTACTACATCCAAATGTCCCTCTCTTTTTCTTCCTCTCTCTCTCCAGGTCTTGATGGAGCTGGAATTCAGAGCCCTCTGGTAATCCTCCCTCTCTCATTTCTCCCCCACTGGGAGTATGACCCAAAATTATTTTTGGAATGAAGAATGAAGGACTTCTGGCTTCTGCAGTTAATTCTCTGATGGGCATGGGTATTGGCAGGTCAATCCATACCCCTATCCTGCCCCTATATTTCCCCAGTGGGGTAAAGCTCTGGCAAGTTGAGGTTCCAAGACACACTGGTGAGATAGTCTGCCCAGGAAAGTCAGGATAGAATCACGACAGCATCTACAGCTTGGTGGTGGAAAGATACAAAATGAGGTAAAAGGATTAATGAAAGTAGGAATAGAGCAGATGAGAATAGAGATCCCAAATTCAATCTCCAGCATTCTTTGTGACAGAGTGATGCTCTGGTGATATCTCCCTCCACCTCTCATAAAATAACTAAGTATTTAAAATCTTACACCAAAGTCCATACTCTTAACCACTTATGGAAGGTAGCAAAACATAGTAGTATATTTGCACAGCCAGAAAAATCAAGCTCAGGTAATCTTGATTCTTGGCGAGAGAGAGAGAGAGAGAGAGAAGGACAATGAAATCCCCACAAATTTTCTTTCTGAAAATATAGAAGTCAAAGACCTCCTACTTGAAGACATGTGTCTGGATTTGCCAGCAGAAACCAACAGAAGCCAAGAGCTTAGAGCCACATCAAGACTTTTTTTTTTTTTGCAGGAAACTTCTTACAAAATGTAACAAGAGAGGAATATTGGATTATAGGGTGTTATTTCCCTCAAGTAGTCACAGAGAATGGCTATAAAATGTCTCATAAAATCCCATCAAATGTACAAATGGCATGAACTTCAACAAGTTGAGCTGTGATTGAATGAATCACTGAACATCTGGAAGCGATTCCCAACAGCCAGATGAGCCTGGGGCATAGATGTTTGCTTACAGGTGCTAACCAATTCATCACAAGCACACCCTCCCCCTCCTTCTTCCTAGGCATACCTCTTTCTTTCCCCTTCCATTCTCTTGGTAGGTTAGTGCAGACTTTCTAATAACAGTTTCAGGTGGCTGAAGTCATCCATCTTTCAGGACCTTAGAGGGAGGCAGAGTCTGATTTTAGGGCTTCATAGTCAGCTCCAGGCAAACTGCCTGACACTGAAGCAATGAACAAAGATGAAAGCAACAGTTCCAGGTGCTTTGAGGTATGGAACAGTTTTATGGAATGTTGGCTCTAGTGCAATAAAAAGTAATAATAAATGTCTCTCTCACACCATTATTCTAGAATTCATAGCAATCTAAGATAACTTCTGTTGGTCTTACCTGTATGTGGCCTACATAATAAAAACATATTACAGCAATTATTTCTGAGTATTTTAGTAAATTCAGCTCTCAACAAACATGTGCTTTTCATCAAATAATTATATGTGACCAAATCCGACTAATAGTATTGTTTGGTAAGCATCAACTACATGTCAGATCTCATTGAGTAAGTATCACCATAATCCTAAGGTGCAAATATATCCATGTTAAAAAGGGGGGACAGGCGGTAGCACAGCAGGTTAAGCACATATGACGCAAAGCACATGGACCGGCCTTAAGGATCCCGATTCGAGCCCCACTTGCAGGGGGCTCACTTCACAAGTGGTGAAGCAGGTCTGCAGGTGTCTATTTTTCTCTCCCCCTCTGTCTTCCCCTCCTCTTTCAATTTATCTGTCCTGTCCAACAACAGCAACTATAAAAGCTACAACAAAGGCAACAACAAGGGCAACAAAATGGGAAAGGTGGCCTCCAGGAGCAGTAGATTCATAGTGCAGGCACTGAGCCCCAGCAGTAACCCTGGAGACAAAAAAAAAAAAAAAAAGGAAAGACAAAAATGCCAGGCCAGAAAGACATTATAGCAATTTCCACACTATACTTTTACTCCTGAGTTTCAGAGGCCCCAAGATCAATACCTGGCACCACCATAAACCAAAACTGAACATTGCTATGATCAAATAAATAAATAAAGCCAAAAATAAAAGGTCAGTTGGTGGCACATTCAGTAGAGCACAAACATTGCCATGTACAAGGACTAAAGTTTAATCCCTCAGGCCCCACCTACAAGGGCTTCCTGAGGGGTGAAGCAGTGCTGCAGGTATGTATGTATGTATGTATGTATGTATGTATGTATGTATGTACCTCCCCCTTCCCATTCAATTTGTCTCTAACCAAAATAAATAAATTATTTTAAATCCCTAAATGCATAAAGAATTGAAAATTTTGTTTTCTAAGGGCACAATGGCAAGACAGGAGCATGATTCAAAACTGAATTCAGAACTTTCACCAACAACGCCTTTCAGCAAGAATGTCCAGAAATTTGTTTTAAGGAAAGAGAACTGGTTTCATTTCAGAGTCCATCTGTAGGTTCCTTCCACCAAGCCTTAGCAATCACTGACCGTGGTGCACAATGGCTGCTCTTTTTTTAAAGCAACACAGCACATTGTAAAGAATAAAGGTGATTGCAGAGTCCTTTGCTTTGGTACAATACATCAATCACATTTCTATCTTTTCTTCCTCTGGTATCTCAACAGCTCTGACATTTGCCTTTTAAACAGAGTCTACCATTTCTTAAAGAGTTACTTCATTTTTGTTTGTTTGTTTCTTTTACAGCAGGTTTATTGCTGAGTTCAGTGCCTATATGACTCTACCACTCCTGGAAACCATTTTATTTCCTTCAGCTAGAGGACAAGAGACAGAGGCAAGAGAGAGAGGGAGACATGCCCCAACACTGCTCCACTACTTGTGAAGTTTGTCCTCTGCAGGCACTCATGCATGGTAGCCTGGGACTTAAACCCAGGTCTTCATAGATGTTAACATGTGTACTCTACCAGGTGAGCCACCTATTACAACTTGCTTCATCTTCCCTAGTGATTTTAATGAAGTGAGGCCCCACACCTATGGACATCTAATCTTTGACAAAGGGGCTCAGATTATTAAATAGGGAAAGCAGAGTCTTTTCAACAAATGGTGTTGGAAACAATGGGTTGAAACATGCAAAAGAATGAAACTGAATCACTGTATTTCACCAAATACAAAAGTAAATTCCAAGTGGATCAAGGACTTGGATGTTAGACCAGAAACTATCAGATACTTAGAGGAAAATATTGGCAGAACTCTTTCCTGCATAAATTTTAAAGACATTTTCAATTAAACGAATCCAATTACAAAGAAGACTAAGGAAAGTATAAGCCTATGGGACTACATCAAATTAACAAGCTTCTTCACAGCAAAAGAAACCACTACCCAAACCAAGAGACCCCTCATAGAATGGGAGAAGATCTTTACATGCCATACATCAGATAAGAGTTTAATAACCAACACATATAAAGAGCTTGCCAGACTCAACAACAAGACAACAAATAACCCCATCCAAAAATGGGGGGGAGGACTTGGACAGAATATTCACCTCAGAAGAGATCCAAAAGGCTGAGAAACACATGAAAAAATGCTCCAAGTCTCTGTCAGAGAAATGCAAATAAAGACAACAACGAGATAACCACTTCACTCCTGTGAGAATGTCATACATCAGGAAAGGTAACAGCAGCAAATACTGGAGAGGGTGTGGGGTCAAAGAAACCCTCCTACACTGCTGGTGGGAATGTCAGTTGGTCCAGCCTCTGTGGAGAACAGTCTGGAGAATTCTCCGAAGGCTAGAAATGGACCTACCCTATGACCCTGCAATTCCCCTCCTGGAGATATATCCTAAGGAACCCAACACGTCCATCCAAAAAGATCTGTGTACACATATGTTCTTGGCAGCACAATTTGTAATAGCCAAAACCTGGAAGCAACCTAGGTGTCCAACAGATGAGCAGATGAGTGGCTGAGCAAGTTGTGGTATATATACACAATGGAATACTACTCAGCTGTAAAAAATGGTGACTTCACCATTTTCAGCCGATCTTGGATGGACCTTAAAAAATTCATGTTATGTGAAATAAGTCAGAAACAGAAGGATGAATATGGGATGATCTCACTCTCAGGCAGAAGTTGAAAAACAAGATCAGAAATGAAAACACAAGTAGAACCTGAAATGGAATTGGCGTATCACACCAAATTAAAAGACTCTGGAGTGGGTGGGTGGGGAGAATACAGGTCCATGAAGGATGATAAATGACATAGTGGGGGTTGTATTGTTAAATGGGAAACTGGAGAATGTTATGCATGAACAAACTATTGTATTTACTGTTGAATGTAAAACATGAATTCCTCAATAAAGAAATAAATTAAACAAACAAACAAAAAGATAGCTAGTTCACACTGCATCCCCGCTCTTCAATAAAGATTGAACTGCGCTCCCAGCTCAAAAAAAAAAAAAAATGTTGATTTGGTGTATTGCACCAAAGTAAAAGACTCTGGGGTGGGGTGGAGGGGAGTACTGGTCCAAAAAGAATGACAGAGGACCTAGTGGGGGCTGTATTGTTATGGAAAAAAGGGAAATGTTATGCATGTACAAACTATTGTAGTACTGTCGAATGTAAAACATTAATCCCCCAATAAAGAAATTTTTAAAAATTAAAAAAAAGAAAGAAAAATATGCTCTGTGCAGGGGGGGGGGACAATGTTAGGAACGGTTACTTAAAAAAAATTTTTTTTTAATTCACAGGTAGACTTGTCCTCTTCCACAAGGAAACACAATTTCCCTGTGGTTCAAAGTCCCACCTTTTGTCTTGTCCCCTCTGCCAAGCTGATTGATGCCTCCTTGGAAAGAACAGGACATGGGAAGTATCTCAGAAAATAAGCCTAAATCATACCACAGCAAGTGCCCTAGCAACTCCATTTAACTGTCCTCAGGAATTGACTCATCCCTAGAGTCCCAGTCCGGGATAAACTTCAATACCTAACTGGCACCTGACTTAGTCCCAGGTTCCCAGGGCTGTGACATTAACTGACACCTCATGCTTGGTGTTCTTTCTACAAGTCTTCCTTTCTCTGAAAAACACAGACTCCACATGATGCCATATTTCAAAGCAAATTCTGAAAATAAGATTTCAGACCTATAGAAAATAAATTCCAGTTTTTATCTAGTAGAAGTTATGGGATCTCTGGTAAGTAAAGGTAAAGCCAAACCTTGGCTCCATAGGAAATATAACACTAAGCACCCCCCAACTCTTCATCTGAACTATTCCAACCTTGAGCTTCATGATTAGCCAACAATATGTTTGGCTTTACATATTAACTCTTTTTTTCAGCCACCAGGTTCTAGATGCTACCATGAGGCTTACCCGACTTCCCTGGGCAGACAACCCCACCAATATGTCCTGGAGCCCCACTTCCCCAGAGGCCTGTCTCACTAGGGAAAGAGAGAGGTATGCTGGGAGTATGGTTCAACCAGTCATTGCCCATGTTCAGCAGGGAAGCAATTACAGAAGCCAGACCTTCCACCTTCTGCACTCCATAACAATGCTGGGTCCATACTCCCAAAGGGATAAAGAATAGGAAAGCTATCAGGGGAGGGGAGGGGATACGGAGTTCTGGTGGTGGGAATTGTGTGGAGTTGTAGCCCTCTTATCTTATGGTTTTTGTCAGTATTTCCTTTATATAAATAAAATTTTAAATAACACTAAATAAATAAATAACACTAAGCAAAAGCTTAGCTCATAAAAGGAATTCACAGATTGGACCAAAAGCCAGAAACTGAACAAAGAATTAAAACCAAATTTGTGCAAAGGCCCTCTTTCTTACACTGAACTGTAGTCTACCTCTTTCCTCTACCAAAGAAGAGAATCCAGAATAGAATCTAATATTCTGCATGAATATTAGAATAGAATTTAATATTCTGCATGAGTCAAGGAGTCAAGATGAAGATTAAATCAGTGGAAGTTGAATAAAGGCAAAAATACAACTCAGTGTGTGAAAGGACTTGATACACACATCCAACAGCCTCCAGAAGGCAAGAACACTCAACAGGAAGACAGTAGAGGAGTTTCCTGCATAGGCTGAAAAATTCAGTCACATTGTCTCAAAGGTCCCCTGCTTAGGACAAGTCTCAGTATTTAGTACAGCGTTATGGTTTGATAGGCATAGCCTCAATCCATAAAGGCAGGTACACAGACTTCAAACACTACCACCTGAACTCTCTGAGCCTGGGCTTTGGATTTGGATTGTCCCAGGTCCTGCCACTTTTGAGGTTATTATGTGATGTTGTGCAAAAACTACTTAATATGTCTGACACTCATTGTTCTCATCTGCCAAATGCCAATAGTAGTGGAACCTGACTCCTGGAGTTGTGAGGGTTAAATGAGAGAGCATATATAAAGAACTTAGAATATGGGAGGCTGACCCCTCCTACCCTATGGTTTTGTTAATTAATCCTTTCTTAAATAAAAAAGAAAATAAAGAATATGGGAGGCTGGATAGTAGTTCACCCAGTAGAGTGGACAAGTTACCATGCACAAGAATCTGGGTTCAAGTCTTCGGTCTCCACCTGTGGGGGTAGGGAGGAGGGAGAAAAGTACACAAGTGGTGAAGCAGTGCTACCAGAATCTTTCTCTCTCCCTTTCCATTCCCCTCCTCTAATTTCTAATTGCCTTTATAAAAAAAAAAAATTTAAAACCACCTCAGAACATGATATAAAGTGAAATCATTATTTAATAAAGGTATTAATTCAACAGTTTCTAATAACAGTACAGTCTCATTTACTAATGACAGGGAGAGGAGAAGAGCAAGAAAGAGAACCAGAGCTTTACTCTAGCACTTGTGATATGGGAGATTGACCTCAGGTTCTCATGCTTGAAAATTCAATACCTTATCTGCTGCTTCACCTCCCAGACTGCAACTATAGTTTTTCTGTTGTCTTTGAACATAACATATTCTACTACTAGATCTATTTTACCTAAAGAGCTTATCTACTTATCTCAAAACCTGTTGTGCAAGTTTTCTTCACTTCCAAAAGAGAAAATGTCAGGACAGGAAATGCTCACCTAGTAGAGTGTGTGCCTTCTCAAGTTCATGGCCCCAGATTTGAGTCCCAGCACCACTTGGGAAAACCACAACATGAGAAAATATTCAACGCTGTGGTGTCTCCCTCCCCCCACGTCTCCTCCCCATACAAAGAATGAAAATGTTGGCCTAGGAAAAGTGAAATCACATGTGCACAAGGCCCAGAGATTGCTGAAAGAAAACGGAAAAACTTCAATATGTGTCCCATTTTCCTAGCTTTTTGCCCAGGTGGGTAGAGTTGAGGAAGTGGGCAGGGTGATTCCTCTTCATCTATGGCCCCTTGATTCATACTCACCAACCATCCTCCATGGGCAGATGCTGCTTGGTTATCTGTACAACCCCTGGAGGCCCAAGAGAAGTCTTTTTCCTGAAACGCCTGTGCATTTTGCAACATAGCAAGAGTCATCATGTCCTAGGTTAGCAGAGGTGCATAAACAGTGGGAACATTGGGAACTGGGGTGGGGGGAGTACCACCCAAATCCTCAACTACTCACTAATTGCCTCTTTTGTTCTTATTCCCACTTGTGGTAAAGCAGCCAGTCGCATGCTTGGCGTAGCCTTTCTGGGGACTGTCTCAAGAAACCAAAGCTCAGTTTGAAGCATGGCTTTCTTTATTAAAAGTAGTTATCTCCCAGTGGTGAGGCGAGGAACACACATTCCACAGAAAGCCAATAAGGTTTGTGGGCAAAAGGCAATTCAGTCAAAACCACTGGGAAAAACTATAATAAACAGAGGCTGGTGTGTTTGTTTATCATAGTACTCATCACAGCCTGTATTGTACAGGCAGCTTGTGAATCTACAAAAGGGAGGTCTCAGATGCAGGATGTCTTGGTTACTGAACCAAGAATGCTTTCTCTGAGCAGAGTTTTAGCAGATTAATATTTCTCAAGAGTTTCTCTGGGAAGCGTACAGCCATGAACAGCTCCTCTAAAGATCTTCTCAAATATTGTCCCAATATTCTAGACCAAAGGGTGGGGTGCGGGGTGCTCTCTGAAATCTCAAACCCCTGGCTCTATGAGCAGCTGGAATTGCCAAGACATCACAGCCTATCCTATCTTAACCTGTGCAGGGTTGCTTAAGTCAGTAAAAACAACGAGAAAAAAGGCAACAGCAATAACCTACTAGATCATTTTTTCATAAGCATCAATCTGCCAGGACCCATACTGACTCCTATAATATTCCAAACTGTCCTGGGAAGTGGACTTCCCATGTTACAAATACAGCAAGGGAATAATGCAGATGTGAAGCAGCTTCCTCCAGTTCACACAAACAGATGATGACAGAGCCAAGACCCTCAGCCAAGAGCCCCAACTGACAACTTTGGCAGAAGCAGCTTGTATCCAATAAAACACATTCCCTCAAGAGGTCCCTGGGGGCAGAGAAGAGCTGGGCTGCTCCCAGAGGCATCACAGTGGATGTCAGCATAATAGTGACTTTGAGGAGTCCTTCCACATTCCCTATAGTTTCTGGACCAGGTGCAAGTACTTCGTAAGTTATAGATGAAGAATATGTTACTGAGGGCCAGGAGATGGTGCACCTGGTAGAGCGCACATATTAGCAAGGACCTGCCCGGTTCAAGCTCCCAGTCCCTACCTGAAGGGGGAAGCTTCCCAAGTGGTGTAGCAGTGCTGCAGCTGTCTTTCTTTCACCCTACCCCCCCTTCCCCACTCTGATTCGATTTAAGCGTGTGTGTATGGGGCGGGGGGAGACAGAAGTGGCTGCCATTTCTGGCATTCATTTTCCCTGAAACACTGGGCTTTTTTTTTTTTTTTTTTTTTTTTTTTTTTTTTTTTTTTTATTAATTAACAAAACCATAGGGTAGGAGGGGTACAACTCCACACAATTCCCACCGCCCAATCTCCATATCCCACCCCCTCCCCCGATAGCTTTCCCATTCTCTATCCCTCTGGGAGCATGGACCCAGGGTCATTGAGGGTTGCAGAAGGTAGAAGGTCTGGCTTCTGTAATTGCTTCCTCGCTGAACATGGGCGTTGACTGGTCGGTCCACACTCCCAGTCTGCCTCTCTCTTTCCCTAGTAGGATGGGTCTCTGGGGAAGCTGAGCTCCAGGACACATTGGTGGTGTCTTCAATCCAGGGAAGTCTGGCTGGCATCCTGATGACACCTGGAACCTGGTGACTGAAAAGAGAGTTAACATACAAAGCCAAACAAATTGTTGAGCAATCATGGACCCAAAGCTTGGAAAAGTGGAGAGGAAGTATTAGGGAGGTACTCACTGCAAACTCTAGTATACTTCTGCTTTCTTACTTTGGTGCCATACTCCAAACTCAGTCAATTTCTGCTTTGCGTTTCTACTTCTTCTTCCTTTTTTTGTTTTTTTTACATGCATAACATTCCCCAGATTCCCATTTAGCAATACAACCCCCACTATTTCATTCGTCATTTTTCATGGACCTGTATTCTCCCCACCCACCCACCCACCCCAGAGTCTTTTACTTTGGTGTAATACTCCAATTCCATTTTAGGTTCGACTTGTGTTTTCTTTTCTAATCTTGTTTTTCAACTACGGCCTGAGAGTGAGATCATCCCATATTCATCCTTCTGTTTCTGACTTATTTCACTCAACATGATTTTTTCAAGGTCCATCCAAGATCGGCTGAAAACGGTGAAGTCACCATTTTTTACAGCTGAGTAGTATTCCATTGTGTATATATACCACAACTTGCTCAGCCACTCATCTGTTGTTGGACACCTGGGTTGCTTCCAGGTTTTGGCTATTACAAATTGTGCTGCCAAGAACATATGTGTACACAGATCTTTTTGGATGGATGTGTTGGGTTCCTTAGGATATATCCCCAGGAGGGGAATTGCAGGGTCATAGGGTAGGTCCATTTCTAGCCTTCTGAGAGTTCTCCAGACTGTTCTCCACAGAGGTTGGACCAATTGACATTCCCACCAGCAGTGCAGGAGGGTTCCTTTGACCCCACACCCTCTCCAGCATTTGCTGCTGTTACCTTTTCTGATGTGTGACATTCTCACAGGAGTGAAGTGATATCTCATTGTTGTCTTGATTTGCATTTCTCTGACAATCAGAGACTTGGAGCATTTTTTCATGTGTTTCTTGGCCTTTTGGATCTCTTCTGTGGTGAATATTCTGTCCAATTCCTCCCCCCATTTTTGGATGGGGTTATTTGTTGTCTTGTTGTTGAGTCTGGTAAGCTCTTTATATATGTTGGTTATTAAACTCTTATCTGATGTATGGCATGTAAAGATCTTCTCCCATTCTGTGAGGGGTCTCTTGATTTGGGTAGTGGTTTCTTTTGCTGTGAAGAAGCTTTTTAATTTGATGTAGTCCCATAGGTTTATACTTGCCTTAGTCTTCCTTGTAATTGGATTCGTTTCATTGAAAATGTCTTTAAAATTTATGCGGAAAAAAGTTCTTCCAATATTTTCCTCTAAGTATCTGATAGTTTCTGGTCTAACATCCAAGTCCTTGATCCACTTGGAATTTACTTTTGTATTTGGTGAAATACAGTGATTCAGCTTCATTCTTCTGCATGTTTCAACCCATTGTTTCCAACACCATTTGTTGAAGAGACTCTGCTTTCCCCATGTAATAGTCTGGGCCCCTTTGTCAAAGATTAGATGTCCATAGGTGTGGGGCCTCATTTCTGGGCTCTCAATTCTATTCCACTGGTCAGTGTGTCTGTTCATGTTCCAGTACCAAACAGTTTTGATGACAATGGCCCTATAGTATAGTTTGAGATCTGGCAGTGTGATGCCTCCGGTTCTGTTCTTTTTTCTCAAGATTGTTTTGGCAATTCTAGGTCTTTTCTGGTTCCAGATAAACATTTGTAGCATTTGTTCTATTCTCCTAAAAAATGTGCTTGGGATCTTGATGGGGATAGCATTAAATTTGTAGATGGCTCTGGGTAATATATTCATTTTGATGATGTTAATTCTTCCAACCCATGAGCATGGAATATCTTTCCACTTCTTTGTGTCTTTTTCAATTTCTTTGAGTAGTGACTCATAATTTTCAGTATACAAGTCTTTCACTTCTTTGGTTAGGTTTATTCCTAGATATTTTATTGTTTTTGTTGCTATAGAAAAAGGAACTGATTTCTGGATTTCAATTTCTTCTAACTTAGTGTTTGCATACAGGAATGCCACTGACTTTTGAATGTTAATTTTATAGCCTGACACATTACTGTATTGCCTGATGATTTCCAAAAGCTTCTTGCTGGATTCCTTAGGTTTTTCCATGTATACTAACATGTCATCAGCAAATAAGGAGAGTTTGACTTCTTCTCTTCCAATCTGTATGCCTTTAATTCCTTGCTCCTGCCTGATTGCTATGGCAAGAACTTCCAACACTATGTTGAATAGTAATGGTGATAGTGGGCATCCCTGTCTAGTACCTGATCTGAGTGGAAATGCTTCCAGTTTTTCACCATTGAGTATGATGTTGGCTGTAGGTTTGCTATATATAGACTCCACTATCTTCAGGAATTTTCCATCTATTCCTATTTTTTGTAGTGTTTTGATCATAAAGGGATGTTGTATTTTGTCAAAGGCTTTCTCTGCATCTATTGATATGACCATGTGGTTTTTGGTCTTGCTTTTGTTGATGTGGTGGATCACATTGATTGATTTACGTATATTAAACCAACCTTGCATGCCTGGGATAAACCCCACTTGGTCATGATGAACAATCTTTTTGATATACTGCTGTATCCGGTTGGCTAGAATTTTGTTCAATATTTTCGCATCTATGTTCATTAGAGATATTGGTCTGTAGTTTTCTTTTTTGGTTGTGTCCCTGTCTGCTTTTGGTATCAGGGTGATGTTGGCTTCATAGAAGCTGGCAGGGAGTATTCCAGTGTCTTCAATCTTCTGGAAGACTTTTAAAAGTAGAGGTATTAGGAAACACTGGGCTTTTTGCCCCTTCACAAAAGCTTCTCCACAGTACACACTAGTTAGCAAGGGATTCACTGTGCAGGCATTGAGCCCCAGCAATAACCCTGGGAGCAATAGAAATAAAAGAATAAGCTACTAATAAAGATGGTATCATCCTCCATCCAGAAATAGTAAGCCCTCAGAAGAAAGCACACACAGAAAAGAGGAGAAATCCAAGAAAAGGAAAGAGGTCACATAGAGAGAAAGCCAGTGAGAAAATCCACAAGGCAGAGGAAAGCCAATAAGTTTCATGAGCCAGAATTGCCATTTTTGTCTACATTTGGGAGTAGCTGAAGACTAAAACCTACAAAATACCCAGGTATTGCCTTTCTCTCTCTTTCTCTCTCTCTCTCTGTCTCTCTCTCTCTTTCTCTCTCTGTCTCTCTCTCTCTCTCTCTCTCTCTGCCTCTCTCTCTCTCTCTGCCTCTCTCTCTCTCTCTGCCTCTCTCTCTCTCTCTCTCTCTCTCTCCTCTCACCTACATTTAATCCAAGGGAAGATTCTCTCAGTGCACAGAGGACCTGCTACCCAATGAATCCCAGAGTTCCCCAGAATAACTTCTGACTCAGCTCATTCATTTCCACATCTCCCCAGTAAGACCAGTAAGACTGCTCTTACTACTCCCAGCCACCCTTACACCTTCCATGACCAACTGCACACAGAGAAGCAGGAGTATTCTCCCTACAGCACCAATGAAAATATGTCATGTGTACTTAAAAACCACCAGTCACATGTATGATCAGAGAAAAAGCTTGACTGGCAGAGTTGCATGCCCAAGGTTCCTGGTTGGGTCCCTGGTACCACACATACCAGAGTGGGGCTCTGACCAGCTTTCTCTTTCTCTCTGCCCCATATCAAACTCTCATATGTAATAAAGTAATTCTTTTTTTTTATTTAAGAAAGGATTAATTAACAAAACCATAGGGTAGGAGGGGAATAAAGTAATTCTTTAGAAATGGTCTAAATTAAATAATAATGATGATATCTTCTGGCCACATAAGAATGCACCCAAATTCCTTACTATGGCCTCCAAGTTCTAGCTCTCAGACCATATTTTCCCATCTTGCTTTCAGTTTCCGAAATAACCAAACCACTTCTCATAAAGGCTCAAACTCGCAGTTCTCTTTGCCTGCAAATCTCTCCCCAGGATCTTCATAAAATTGGGTCCTTTACTCCTTTAGATTACGGCTTCATTGCCATCCCCTGAAAGGGTCTTCCCTGACCTCCATTGCATGACCCTTCATCTCTTTTGTAACACCCCACACAATCTGGGGTTTTCTGTCAGCCACTCATCAGCCACTCATGTGGCTTGGCTGAGTTATATTTACCATCAGGCTTCAGCTATATTGGAAATCCATCTTGGTATCATGTAAGTCTATGGAAAATACTTCAAATGAGAGGGGAAAATACTTTTCAGACGTGCCACACTCTTGGTAGTGTCATAATGCAAAGGAAACTCAGGAATATTGGTTGTTGGTATTCTCAGTTCCTTCCTCCCCCCCTCCCGCTTACCTTCCACTCCCCTCCCCCCCCCCCCCACACACACACACAAAGCAAATTCTCCGCATGGTGGGAGGATAGAGAGGAGACATCTGTGATCCTGCATCCTGAGGAGACTACGTCTTCGCTATTGGCCCATTTCTGTCTGTCATTCTTTCATTTTCCCTGAAACACTGGGCTTTATTGCCCCTTCACAAAAGCTTTTCCACAGCACACACTGAGAGCTTAGTTAGCATTTCCTCAGAGAATCACCAACTCAGTGGTCTCTGCACTGGTGTATCTTTGAGGGAATGGAATCAAGGGGTCATGTGGAATGGACAGTGGTACAGGAAAAGATTCAAAGGGTAGTAGCCCCTGCCAGACCAGGCCACCAGGAAAAGTCATCTGAGAAGCAAAACCCTCCAGAAAACAACTGGGCTTCACCCCAGAAACCATCCAAGGACTGAAGACAAAGCATGGCCTGAAGAAATAATAGCTACATAAAGCTGGGAAAAACTCAAAATTATGTGAGTTAGTCATTTGGTGTAATCTTCAGAGTCATCCACTGAAATTGGTGTAATATCAAAACTCAAATTAAAAAAAAAAGTAAGGAAACAGGTTTATCAGACTGAATCATAGCCTGGTGGCAGAGGTGGGACATCCTACATTTTCCATCAGCCATTTATGAGCTGTGGCTAGGCTGTTATATTTACCATCAGGCATCAGCCATATTAGACCTCTATCTTGGTATCACGTAAAGCAATGGAAAATGCTTCAAATGAGAGGGGAAAATACTTTTCAGATAGGCCACACTTTTGGTAGTGTCAGAATGCAAAGAAAACTTGGAAATATTAGTTGTCGTCTTTCTCAGTTCCTTCCTCCACTCTGCCCTTCCCCTCGCCACACACACACACACAGCAAATTCTCTGCCTGGTGAGAGGATAGAAAGGGAACATCTATGAGGGATGTCTATCTCCTGCATTCTGAGGAAACCAATTGCCACCCTGGGGCTGGCACCACATTCCAGCATCCGGTGACTATGTCAAGGCTAGAATTTATAACTTTTAGTTTTCCAAGCTCCTCATAATGTGATTTTCCCCCACAATGATATCTCTGTGTGATGAATAATTGACAGAATATTCAGCACAGATGAAGACAAATGTGATGGCTGGGTTATCAATCTATCCAAGTTAGTGCTGCCCTTGCCCACATCCCAGAAACAATTGGGGGATGGGAGGTCCTACAGAGCCTGGGGGTAAAGGTGATAGAACAGCCTCAAATTATCATGTTCCCAGGATTGTTTGGGGGTAGGGAGAAGAATTGGGACTCAACAATACCTTGTTAAGACTCCCTGGGGTACCTCTAGTCAGGTGAAGAGGTAGATCCCAGTGATGAATGGACATCTCCTACCTTTATTTCTTAGTGTCTTCTCCCTTCTCAGCATTTAATGGCCGGAAAAGAGTACAGATACAGAAATAGACACATACAGGTGCATGCATAGAGACAGAAAGACTCACATTTATGGAAACAATCCTACACACACACACACACACACACACACACACACACAACCTAAGCTTAGCAGAAGCTTGCTTAATTTTCAGAAAGTTTGTTAGACTGCTCTCTTGTCTACTGTTTATATTAAAAATAAGTAAATAACAACACAGTGGGTTTTGTCAATAAATAAGAAAGGTACTCACAGAATTCAGGTGCTGGAAACTGTATGGAATACCTCTGTTATCTTACAATCTTGTTAGTCATTATTTAATCACTAATTAAAAAATTTTTAAACAAAAAGGAGACTCTCACAAATTTGGGGAGCACAGTATTTTCAGTGAGTCTGCTAGAAATATGAATAAGACCCTCAAAACTAGGAGTTAGACAGCCCAGAGCCCAGCCAGCACAAAATTAGGAGTTAAGGAAAGCTCCCAAGCCTCCTTCTAATACTCTGAATCACAAGAGCTGCCCAAGAACAAGCAACACCATCATTTTAGGAAGTGTCACAGTTGGCTTTTATAAAAGGAATCCCCTTTAACCTATCTGTTTAAGAATCACAATAAAAAAATGTTTTTATTGTTATATGGAAAACTAGGAAATGTTATGCATGTATAAACTATTGTATTTATTATTGAATGTAAAACATTAATTCCCCAATAAAGAAAAAAATAAAATAAAATGTTTTAAGCCTCACAGCAATGAGAACACCAGTAGGTGTGAATGTAAGATGCTGAGTTGCTCTTATAAACATTCTGATCCATAGCATTTCTAGTGTCCCAAAATATCTCTCCCCCAAGTGATTGACAGTTCTCCAACCATGTATTTCTAATTACAGTTTTGCCACTTGGCAATCTGTGATCTGTAGCTTCTCAATTATTCTCAAGGCCACTTATCTTTTAACATAATGATGAGTGCAACGTAAATCATTAGGGAAAAGTTGTAGTAGCCATTAGGGCAAAATTGGCATAAGACATTAACTTTTATCTATATCAGACACCGTGTATGTCGTGTTTCATTGATTATCTCATGTAATTCTGATACTGTTGGCCCTACCTTTTTTTTTTTTTTTTAATAAAATGGAAGTATTAGCAAGACCATAGGATAAGAGGGATACAATTCCACCACATATTTCCCACCACCGGAACTCCCTTGATAGCTTTCCTATTCTTTATCCCTCTGGAAGTATGAACCTAGGATCATTATGGGGTGCAGAAGGTGGGAGGTCTGGCTTCTGTAATTGCTTCCCTGCCGAACATGGGCACTGACAGATGGATCCATACTCCCAGCTTGTCTCTTTCTTTCCCTAGTGGGGAAGGGATCTGGGGAGGTAGGACTCCAGGACACGTTGGTCCTGCCTGCAGGGTTATTGCTGGGACTCCGTGCCTTTACTACAAATCCACTGCTCCTGGAGGCCATTTTCCCCATTTATTGCCCTTGTTATTGCTGTTATTGTTGCCCTTGTTGTTGTTGCTGTTATTGGATAGGACAGAGAGAAATGGAGAGAGAAGGGGAAGACAGAGAGGAAGAGAGAAAGACAGACACTTGCAGACCTGCTTCACCACTTGTGAAGCCCAGGGGTCCAACCAGGATCTTTATGCCGGTCCTTGCGTTTTGCACCATGTGCACTTACCTGCTGCACTACCACCCGGCCGCCAGCCCCACTTTTTCATATTGTATTTATTTGGATAGAGACAGAGAGAAGTTGAGAGGGGAAGGGGAGAGATGGGGAGTGGAAGAGGAATGGAGGGAGGGAGGGAGACCTGCAGCAACCCAGCCGGTGGAGACCAGGTGCTTGAACCCATATCCTTGCTCACTGTAATGTGTGTGCTCTAACAGGTTTGCCATAGCCAGGCCCCAAACAGCCCTACTTTAGAGATATCAAAAAATGAGACTGAACAGGATTTACTTGTCTTGTACTGGGTACATGGCATTGCTTCCTACTCCCCACTTCTCTGGCATTATGACAGCAAGCCCCATGTTTCAGCCAGTCCCCACCGGCAGAGAAGCTTCATGAACAGTGCTACAGGTGTCTCTGTCTCTCTCTCTCTCTCCCTCTCCCTCTCCCTCTCCCTCTATCTCTCTCTCTCTCTTCCTATTTCTCTTTATCTCTATCAGAAAGGAAAACACACACACACACACACACATACACAGCTGGGAGCGTAGAGTTGTACAGGTACCAAACCCCAGAAATAACTCCAATGGCAACAAAGTGGAGGGGTGGGGAGGGAAGGGGAGTGGAGGGGAAAGGAAGGGAGGGGAAGGGACAAAAGCCAGAAGGAAGGAAAAATAAATCAAGAAAAAAGTGTGACAGTTTCTAGTGAAGTTATAAAGCCTAAAGAGGGAGTCGGAGGTAGCACAGTGGGTTAAGCGCACATAGCCTGAAGTGCAAGGACGCCTAAGGATCTCAATTTGAGCCCCCGGCTCCCACCCGCAGGGGAATGGCTTCACAGGCGGTAAAGCAAGTCTGCAGGTGTCTATCTTTCTCTCCCCCTCTTTCTCTGTCCTATCTAACAATGACGACATCCATAACAACAATAATACTACAACAAAATAACAAAAATAACTACCAAAAAAAACTATATTAAAAAAAAAAAACAGGGCAGGGGTAGATAGCATAATGGTTATGCAAACAGACTGTCAAGCCTGAGGCTTCAAAGTCCCAGGTTCAATCCCCTGCACCACCATAAACCAGAGTTGATCAGTGCTCTAGTAAAAAAAAAAAAAAAAAAAAAAAACCCTTGAAGAGCCGGATGGTGGCACACCTGGTTAAGCGTGCACACTACAGTGCACAAGGACCCGGGCTCAAGTCCCTCTCCCTGCCTGCAGGGGGAAAGAATTACAAGTGGTGAAGCAGTGTGGCAAGTGTCTCTCTGTCCCTCTCCTCTATCTCACCCTCATTCTCAATTTTTCTCTGTCTCTATCCAATAATAGATAATTAATTCTTAATTAAAAAAACCTTTAAAAATATATCATCCACTTTATGACCTATAAATGTCACAATACCTCTCCTAAGAGTAGTGAAAAGGCATGTGTTGTGATTGTCTGCAGTACTTATTCTTCTTTTTTTTTTTGCCTCCGGGGTTATTGCTGGCACTACGAATCCACTGCTCCTAATTTTCTCCCTTTTTGCTGCCCTTGTTTTATTGTTGTTGTTATTGTTATTGTTGTTGTTATTACTGATGTTTTCGTTGTTGGATAGGACAGAGGGGAAGACAGAGAGGAGGAGAGAAAGATAAGACACCTGCAGAGCTGCTTTACACCTGTGAAGTGACCCCCTGCAGCTGGGGAGCTGGGGGCTTGAACCGGGATCCTTACACCAGTCCTTGCACTTTGCACCATGTACACTTAACCTGTTGCGCTTCCACCCAGCCCCAGAACTTATTCTTACAAGTCAAAGACTGAATTGATTTCAATATCCATGAATGAACTGTGCTTTATCCATATAGCAGTCCACTACCCAAATGAGCTATTTCATTATCTTCATGCTATTTTTTTAATAAAATGCAAAAGATCTAATCCAGTTTCTTGTGTATGCGCTGTAGTGCTGAACTACTTTTTGGACCTGTCTTACTTTTATGACATATTGAGATGTGGAAGGAGAAATCAAGAGAGAGCAAAGCACCTCCCCCATCCATGGAATTCTCATTTCCACACACTGAAATGGACCAACCTCTGGCCTCACATATGCCAACCTCAACCTCTAGGGCCAAACCCCCCTACTTGGCCCCTCACCCTCTTATTTTATACCTTTAAAGTATTTTAGAACTTTAAATTTCATGAATTTTGCCTACTTGATCTCAAAATAAAGACTCTCATGTTTGTAAGGGGTGTGTGTGTGTGTGTGTGTGTGTGTGTGTGTCTTTATCTTTAAAGAAAAGAGTGGGGCTAGAGAAACAGCATAATGGTTATGCAAAAGACTGTCATGCCTGAGGCTCTGAGATTGCAGGTTCAGTCCCCAGGACCACCATAAGCCAGAACTGAGCAACATTCTAGTATATAACAACAATAATAATAATCGGGTGGTCCTACCTCCCTGTATTAAAATTTTATAAACGAAAAATAAAAGGTTGGAAGGTTATATGCTCAAGGTTTTTAAAATTAAGATTGAAAACAATTCTGTATGGAATTATACCCCTGTTGTCTTATGATCTTGTTAAATATTATTAAATCATCAAAAAAATATTGATATCTTTTTTCTTAATTATTTATTTTTAATGAGAGATACAGAGAGAAAGACCAGAACACTGCTCAGGTCTGGGTTATGGCAGTGCTGGTGATTGAACCTAAGACCTCAGAACCTCAGATATGAAAATCTTCTGTGTAACTATTATGCAGGCTCCCTCTTTTTTCTTTATTTTTCGTTAATATTTTATTTATTTCATTTTTGAGAGAGAGAGAGAGAGACCATAGCACTGCTCAGCTCTAGTTTAGGCTGGTGCAGGGGATTGAACCCGGGACTTCAGCACCTCAGGCAAGAGAGCCTCTCTGAATAACCATCATGCCATCTAACCCTGTCCCGTATTTTTTCTTTCTTTCTTCCTTCTTTTCTTTCCTTCTTTCTTTCTTTTTTACTTTTCTAAAGAAGGGAAAACAGGGGGCTGGGTGGTGGCACATCTAGCTGAGTGCACACATTACAGTACTCATGTTCAAACCCCCAGTTCAGTTCCCACCTGTAGAGTGGAAGCTTCATAAGTGGTCAAGCAGTGTTGCAGGTGTCTCCCTCCTTTGGTCTCAACTTTTCTGTCTCTATCCAAAATAAATAATAATAAAATAAATAAAATACATCTTTAAAAAGAAAAGGGAAAACAGTATGCATAGACTTAAATGATGGTCTCTGTGAAATCTCAATTTTTATATTGCCTGTACCAAGCTCAACATAGATAGAAGGAAGTATTTAAAAAAAAAAATCTTAAATGTAAAATATTGATGTCCCCCCTTAGAAAGAAGACTTTTTTCTGCTATAGTTTGTATAAAGCAAAGGGTTCTTGCCTTCTTCCTGCCTCCTGTGGCTACTCAGAGGACCCACTGGAAAGCAAGGAAGTGCTTGCTGATTGATTAAAGAGTCCTCCAGGACTTACAAAACAAAGGAAAGAAGCAAGTGTATCCTATAGAATAGTCTGCCGTGATGGCCAAAACTGGATAAATACAAGACTGCTCGTTCATGCAGGGACTGAGAATGAGTACCACCACACCAGAGCGACTACACTAAAACTGTGCCTGCAGTCTGCTCTGTCCATCCTTCCGTAAGTGCTGTGTGAAGCTAAAGCAAAAGTGGGGCCATCCAGAGCTAGGGAAGTAGAGGCAGTAACACACAGGACTTGCATGAATGAGACTGCACCTTAATCCCCAGCACCATCAGCAGGCCCAACAGACCCACGTCTAATGACTGATTAAAAGGGGGGGAGGGGGGCAGAGAGGTAGCATAATTGTTATGCTAAGAGACTTTTTTTTTGCCAGAGGCTTCAAAGTCCTAGGTTCAATCCCTCCCCTTCCTACCACCACAAACCAGAACAGAGCTGTGCTCTGGTTAAAAAGAACAAACTGGGGTGGGGGGTGGGGCAGACAGTAGCGCAGTGAGTTAAGCACACATGGCACAAAGCACAAGGACCGGCACAAGGATCAGCATAAGGATCCTGGTTCAAGCATCCAGCTCCCCACCTTCAGGGGTGTGGCTTCACAATCGGTTAAGCAGGCCTGTAGGTGTTTGTCTTTCTCTTTCTCTCCCCCTCTCTGTCTTCCCCTTCTCTCTTGATTTCTCTCTATCCTATCCAACAACAATAACAACAAGGGCAACAAAAATGGGAGGGGGGGGAATGGCCTCCAGGTGCAGTGGATTCATAGTGCAGGCACCAAGCCACAGTGATAACCCTAGAGGCAAAAAAAGAAAGAAAGAAAGAAAGAAAAAAGTGGCTATAAGAACAGATGGGAAGAAAGGAGGTATATGAGTATCTTTCTGTTTTTTCAAAATTGGAGGTCTCATGCATGTACAATTTCACCTCTCCAGTCCACTTTTCCGTTCAGAGAGACAGAGAGAGGGAGAGACACCACCATGGCATAGTATCTCCCACGCAGTATCAGGATTCGAACCTCACCACAGACATGGCAAGGCAGGTGCCCTACTTGGTGAGCTACCTCCGCAGCCAGGCATAGCATTCTGGGTTTCAATCTATAACCCAGGGGGTAGCCCACACTGCTGCCTGTTTGTACAGCCTACAAGCTACAAGTGGTTTTTGCCATTTTCATTAAAAGCAGGGCTATCCTCAGGACTCATGACACATATATGACACTTAAAACAACAGCCACACTTGTCCTAAGACAAGCTGTTTGTAAAATGTCTGTAGCTGCTTTGCACTTCCTGGGCAGAGCTGAACAATGTCCACATAGCCTACAAAACTTAATACATTTAGCTCTTCCAGGAAATGTTTGCTGATCCTTGCTCTTGTAAAAAAGGGGATTGTAAAAAGCCCCTCCAGGGCAGAAGTCTCTTATGACAAACTGCTATCGTTTTTTGCTGTCTTGCATCTATCCTTTTTTTTAGGAGGCCACTCCAGTCCTCTTCCAGCCCTTCCTTTCTCTAGATCTATCTGGAGCTGATCACCCCCTCTGTAAGGCAACTTGTAATCCATTGCCCTGGGCTCAGCACTACCACTGGAGGCACTTGACTTGAATTGCTAATATCCTGTTATCCTGATGGACAGCACATTCAGAATGAAGACAAAACAGCACAGAAAGCAGAGAGGCAGAGAGATGTGAGGTGCTCAGGGTGGGGTCAGAAGCTAGATCTACTCTGGAGCACAAAGACAGTTTTACTCAACTATATTTTCTATTACATAAAGTAAAATAAAAACTCTTAGGCAGCTCAGGAGGTGGTACAGTGGATAAAGCATTGGACTCTCAAGACTGAGGTCCAAAGTTCAATCCCTGGCATTGAATATGCTAGAGTGATGCTCTGGTTCTCTATCTCTCTGTCTCTGTTTCTCTCTCTTGCTTTCTCTCTCTCTCTCTCTCTCTCTCCCTCTCTTGCTAATAAGCAAACAAATCTTTAACAAAAACAAAACAAAAAAAAAAAAAAAAGATTGGAACCAAGAGCATGGCTCAGGGGATAGAGCAGGAAACTTGCTGGTATGAGGCCCTCAGTTTGATCCCTGGCACCATATTTGACAAAGTGGTATTCTGGGGGGCCAGCCAGTGTTGCATCCAGTTGAGTGCATATGCCAAGGGGAGGCTTTACAAGCAGTGAAGCAGTGCTATAGGTATCTCTCTCCTTCCCCATTTCTATCTTCCCTCTCCCATCTCAGTTTCTCTCTGTACTAGCTAATAAAAAAAAAGAGAAAGAGAAAGAAAGGGTGGGAAAGAGAGAAAGAGAAGAGAAAATGGCCATTAGCATCACTGGATTTGCTGTGCAGACACTAAGTACCAGTGATAATCTTGGTGGCAATAAAAAAGAAATTAAGTGGTGCTCTGGCCTGTCTCCCCCCAAAAAAAAAAAATTTTTTTTTAATTATATATTACAGCCTCTGAGTGTCACAGTAAATAAAATGATGGACCTTAAGCATGAGGACCTGAATTCAGTCCCTAGCAATCCACTGGTTTCTCTGGTTCTTTCCTCTTTACTTTTTTTAGTTCTTTTTTTTTCTTATTTAATAAATACATTTTTAATTCTTTTATTTATTTATTTATTTATTATTGGATAGAGACAGGGAAATTGAAATGGGAAGGAGAGATAGAGAGGGAGACAGACAGAGAGACACCTGCAGCCCTGCTTCACCATTCATGAAGCTTTCCCCCTACAGGTAGAAACGAGGGACTTGAACCTGGGTCATAGTGCACTGTAAATGTGAGTGCTTAACCAGGTGTGCCACCACCTGGCCCCAATAAAGACATTTTTCAAAGTGTGAATGTCCCAAAACAGACCCACTCCCACTTAGACCCACAACAGCACCTCATTCCATAGCATGATCACAGAAGAACTCTAAGTTTAGAGAATTTGGAAGGTCTGCAGTACCTTCATTTATGAGCAAGAGACCAAAGCACTTCTCTGCCACTTTTTTGTGATATCTTATCTGTGTTTCTTTTCTTTTCTTTCTTTCTTGGTTTTTCTTTTTTTAAATGGTGTTGGGGATTGCCTCTCACCTGGCAGGCAAACAGTATATCACTGAGTCAGCTCACAGGCTCCACAGTACTTCATTCAGCTGTATACACAGAGAGCAACAGAAAGAATGTATAATATTTTCTGTTCCTTTTTTTTTTTTGCCTCCAGGGTTATCTCTGGGGCTCGGTGCCTGAATTATGAACCCACTGCTCCTGGAGGCCATTTTCTCCATTTTTTTGTGTTGTTATTGTTGTTGTCACTGCTGTCATTATTATTGCTGTTGTTGCTGGGTATGACAGAGAGAAACTGAGAGAGGAGGGGAAGACAGAGGGGGGAGAGAAAGACACCTACAAACCTGCTTCACCATCTGTGAATCGACCCCCTCCCTCAGGTGGAGAGCCAGGGGCTCCAACCAGGATCTTTTAAATTATTTTTTATATTTATGTATTCCCTTTTGTAGTTATTATTATTGTTATTGATGTCATTGTTGGATAGGATGAGAGAAATGGAGAAGGGGATGACAGAGAGGGGGAGGAGGGAAAGACAGAGATAGGGAAAGAAAGATAGACACCTGTAAACCTGCTTCCCTGCATGTGAAGCAACTCTCCTACAGATGGGGAGCCGGGGGATCGAACTGAGATCCTTACGCAGGTCTTTGCCCTTTGCACCAATGTATTTAACCCGCTGCACTACCAACCGGGATCTTTATTCAGGTTCTTGGTCCTTGTGCCACGTGTGCTTAACCCAGTGTGCCTCCACCTCCCTCCCCACTTTTGTTAACCAAAATACTGAGCAGCTCTGGCTTATACTGCTACTGGGAATTGAACCTGGGACCTCTAATATCTTAGGCGTGAAACTTACTTGCCTAAATATGCAATCTCCACATCCCAAGTAATGTATAATCCTAAAAGGAAAAAACAAGTTTAAACAAGTAAAATAATGATGGCCAGGCGGTGGTGAATCTGGTTAAGCGCACACATTACAGTGTGCAAGGACCTGGGTTCAAGACCCTGGTCCCCATCTGCCTGGGGGAAAGTTTCATGAGTGGTGAAGCAGGGCTTCAGGTGTCTCTGTCTATCTCCCTCCCTCTCTCTCTCTCCACCCCTGATTTCTGGCTGTCTCTATCCAATACATAAAGAAAGATAATTTAAGAAACATAAAACAAGTAAAACAGCAACTGCAACACCAATACCCATAGGATTTCAACATGTGGCTTGCTTCATGTATCAACTTGCTGCAACCTTAGTCTGTGACAGATGTCCAGGCTCCATGTGACAGTGAAAGCTCAGGAGGTTATCAGAGGTCACACAGGTGACCAAAGGAAGAGACCTGGGACCAGGTCTGCCCAACTTCAAATCCCATGTCAATGAGTTCTCAGAGGCAGAGTTAGAGGCTGGGAGAGAGAGCAGCCTGCTTAGTTCATAAAAAGCAAGCTCTGGGTCAGCGAGATAGCTCACCTGGGAGGGTGCCTGTTTTGCCAGGCATATAACCAAGGTTCAAACCCCCAGCACACCAGATGGGAGTATTACAACACTGAGGAAGCTTCAGTGATGTGGTGCCTCTCACTCTTTTTTCTTCTTTTTCTCTCTGTCTGAAAAAGTCATCCCAGAGTAATGAAGTCATCCCAGAGTAGTAGTAACAACAGAGAGAGAGAGAAGGAGAAGGAGGAGGAGGAGGAGGAAGGGAAGGAGGGAGGGAGTGCTCTGGAGTAAAAAATAAGTACAGGTCCTTGCTATTCCTCCCTGTGTAACCTTCAGTGCGAAACTTTTCTGAATAATTTCCTTGTCTCTAAAAGAAGGGGCAGGGTGGAGGGTGCAGGCAGTGGCACACCAAGTTAAGCACACTTAGTATGAAGCACAGGGACTGGCACAAGGATCCTGGTTCAGACCCCCAGCTCCCCACCTGCAGAGGGGTCACTCCGCAAGTGGTAAAGCAGATTTGCAGGTGTTATCTTTCTCTCCCTGTCTGTTTTCCCCTCCTCTCTCAATTTCTCTATGTCCTATCCAACAACAGCAGCAGCAGCAATAACAACAATAAAAAAAAAAGGCCATCAGGAGCAGTGAATTTGTAGTGCAGGTACAAATATAACCCCGATAACCCTGAGGGCAAAAAAGGGGGGGAGGTGGTGGAGGGGGAATAAACCCTCAAATCTTAGTCTTAAGGGTTGTAGAGATATCTCATTTGACCTCTGCATTTCCATGCTTACAGCTGAGGTTTAGACTCTAGCATCACATGAGATGGCATGGCACCAGAGGAAGTTCTGATGCCCTCGTGTCTCTTTCTCTGCCTGTCTTATTCTCTGAATGAAAAAGATTTAGAGATCAGTAAAATGCATGAGAACACACACACACACACACATGCATTTTGCCTTCAGGGTTAAATGGTAAAAAAAAAAAAGAAGAAGAAGAAGAAGAGGAAGAAGGAGAAGAAGAAGGAGGAGGAGAAGAGGAAGAGGAAGAGGAAGAGGAAGAGGAAGAGGAAGAGGAAGAGGAAGAGGAAGAGGAAGAGGAAGGAGGAGGAGGAGGAGGAGAACTCCTAGGTAGTAACTGGCACATTTCTGGAGCCATGTGCTGGTCTCAGTTCAGTCTGACCCTGACTGGGTCAGTATGGTCCTATACACATGCCCACTTGGCCTGTGGGACCAAGCCCTTGCCCCTACCAGGCTGCCCCTAACTGGCTCCAGGTAACAGATTGTGTTTTTAACCCACATGACAAATCCAGGCCTGGCCTTCCCAAGCTGAATCCCATTAGCATCCACAGCCCCATTTGCAGATAAATGCATATAATTTGTTTCTAGGGTGTCACTGTTTTATGGCTTCTTCCTGTCCTAGATCTCAACTGACGAAGTTTTATGCAGCTGTGGATTTCATCTTTTAATTGGAGCTTTAGATTTCAGACAGAAATTGGTGTTTAATTTAAACAATGGCTCGTGGGTGTGTGACTTTTCGTGCATAAAATGGGGAGAAGAGGCTTAGAGAGTGCAGAAGAAGCCTAATAATATCAACCTGAGTAAGGAAAATGAGGACAGCTCTAATCTTATTCCACAGGATGTCTGCTGACCATGATGAGCCCTCACCATTCAACATTCTCTCATATGACCTTAGTCAGGTTACTTAATTTTTTTTTACTTTTTTAAAATATTTATTTATTTTCCCTTTTGTTGCCCTTTTTATTGTTGTAGTTATTATTGTTGTCATCGTTGTTAGATAGGACAAAGAAAAATGGAGAGAGGAGGAAAAGACAGAGGGGGAGAGAAAGACAGACAACTGCAGACCTGCTTCACCGCCTGTGAAGCAACTCCCTTGCAGGTGGGGAGTCAGGGGCTCAAACTGGAATCCTTAATGCCAGTCCTTGTGCTTCACACCACACACACTTAACCCGCTGCACTACCGCCCAACTCCCAGGTTACTTAATTTATACAAGTTTCAGTCTCTTCTCCTGTAGAATGGGAAGGTAACAATAGTGACAGTAGGGTTCTTGTCTATAAGGATGAAAGTTCAAATAAAGAAGTCTTTCTTAGAGTTGACAGGGGGTTTGGGGGTGGCAACAAAACAGCTCACTTGTATAGTATGACGCTGCTTTGCCATGTGCATAACCCAGGTCTGAGCCCAGATCACTGAAGAAAGATCAGTGCTATGGTCTCTTTCATTCTGCCTCTCTATATCATCTGGTGGCTTGTGTTGATGCACCTGTTTGAGTGCACACATTAAAGTGTGAAAGGACCCGGGTTCAAGGTCCCCACACACACACACACCTGCATGGGGGAGGTCTCATAAACAATGTTGCAGGTGTCTCTTCTCTCTCTCTCTCTCTCTCATCCCTCTTTGCTCTCTATTTCTGTCTCTACCCAAAATAAAATAAATAAATACATAAAAATGTAAAGGGTATCTCTACGGAGATGACAGAACAGAATCACACAGGACTTGGCATACAAGAGGCTGCAGGTTTGATCCCCAGCACCAGGGATAATGAGCAGTGTTATAGTTTAAAAAAAAAAAAAAAAAGTATCAACAGAGTAGAGGTTCGCACTGTGGAGGGTGAGCAGCTGCCCTGGGCAGTAAAACTGCCTAGAATCTGACCACCCAGCTGCCACCATTGCCCATCTTGTGGCTCCTGATCAAACTCAAAGAATCCAACCTGAGCATCTGATTATACAACCCGTGTCCTGTAAGCCAGGTGAGGAAGGATGGACTTTGGTGGCACTGTGTGGGTTCCAGCACATAGAGGAGAATTGTAGGGAGAGAGAAAACTCTCTCTGCTCCCTGCTCTCAGAAAGAAGCATCTGTGAATGGGAGTGCTATGAAGAATAAGCAAAAGTGAACAGAAACTGCTTAATACCTACTGGAACTAGAAGGTAGCAGATGGCCACTCTGTGGCAGATATTATAATTGCTCTAACTAGCGTTATCTTTAGCAGCTACCACTCTGGCCAGCAAGAGTGATTCAGGAAGGTGATAAAAATAGATTCATTTTGGGAGTCGGGTGGTAGCACAGTGGGGTAAGTGCACGTGGCGCAAAGCGCAAGGACCTGCGTAAAGATCCCAGTTCCAGCCCCCGGCTCCCCACCTGCAGGGGAGTCGCTTCACCGGCGGTGAAGCAGGTCTGCAGGTGTCTATCTTTCTCTCCCCTTCTGTCTTCCCCTCCTCTCTCCATTTCTCTCTGTCTTATGCAACAACAACAACAACATCAGTAACAACAACAGTAATAGCCACAACAATAAAACAAGGGCAACAAAAGGGAATAAATAAATATTTTTAATTAAAAAAACAGATTAATTTTAGATGAATTTGTCATGAGGACTCATGGTGAGAAGGCGGAACTACAGACATCAGCCTGCCAGCCAGTGCCCCTGAGGAGTGACACTGAGGATCATCAGGGCCACCTGGGAACTCCCCGCAATATCCTGTCGGTTTGCAATGTGGGGCCACCACCGAGTCTAGAGCAAAATGGGTGCTCATATGCCAGCCACTCGCCTTCATCTCTAAGATTCTCCCTCCCCACAGTCCAGGAGGTGGCACAGTAGATAAAGTGTCAGACTCTCTTGGGGTTAGGCAGTGGTATACCAGGCAAAGCACTGATGTTACCATGCACAAGGACTCAGGTTCAAGCCCCCTGTCCCCATCTGCAGGGTGACGCTTCCTAAGGTGTCTTTCTTTCTCTGTGTGTGTCACCCTCCCCTCTCAATTTCTGTCTCTACCCAAAATAAATAATTTTTTTAAATTTTTAAAAAATATTTATTCCTTTTTGTTGCCCTCATTGTTTTTTATTGTTGTTGTTATTGTTGTTGTTGTTATTGATGTCGTTGTTGGATAGGACAGAGACAAATGGAGAGAGGAGGGGAAGACAGAGAGGGGGAGAGAAAGATAGACACCTACAGACCTGCTTCACCGCCTGTGAAGTGACCCCTCTGCAGGTGGGGAGCCGGGGGCTCAAACCAGGATCCTTAAGCTGGTCCTTGTGCTAATAAATTTTTTTAATAGTAAGAATACCCACCTGCTGAGGTGGAACATTCCACAAGCAGTGAAGCAGGTCTACAGGTGTCTTTCACTCTCACTATCTTCCCCTCCCCCTCTCAATTTCTATCTGTCTTATCCAATAAAATAGAAAATAAGGATGATGATGATGATGATAATGATGATGACAACAAAGACGACATGTTGAACTCTCAAGCACAAGGTCTCCAGTTTGATCCCTAGTACTGCATGTGTCAAAGTGATGTCTGGCTCTCTCTTTTTAGATAAAAACTTAATAATGAAAAAGAAAAAAGATTTCCCTACTTGATTCAACAACTGTACTGTAAACATCAACCCAAGGGCAAGGGAGATAGCGTAAAGGTTATTCAAGCAGACCCTTATGCCTGAGTTTTCTCAGGTCCCAGGTTCACCCTTACACCACCATAAGCCAGAGCTGAGCATAAATAAAATAAAGTAAAATAAATCAACACAATAAAATGATTTTTTAAATTTTTCTGCCTAGTGATAAAACAAAAAAAATATTTATCTCACCCCACTCAAAGGCTACTGAGCTCTCTCTGAAGGGTCCTTCATATTAATTATTGGCCTCAAGCCCCATTTGGAAGAGAGAGAGGATGTTGGGCCTTAAAGCCAGGCCCCCTGCTCTGCTTACATAATCATTGTTTTGCCTGAAAGATCCCCACCACCACGTTATCCCCTCAGGGTATTGCTAATTCAGTTAAAACCATTGCAACAGTTACTAAGGACGCTTCCACCTTCCCAACATGCCTTTTGCCTCTTTCCACCCCCTTTCCTAGCCAATCCCATCCTGACTTGCCACTTCTGGAATTCTCCCATAAAAGCCTCTCCTGCTGTTGGTCTGCTTATAATTCTGCTTCTAAGACCCCTTCTGTTGCATTGCTTAATGCTGTGGTCTATTTACATAGTCATTGCTTTACCTGAGAACCACCATGCCTGCAGGGCACTGGTTTAATCCCACTGGTTTGCACTCTCTTTTTGCTCTCCCCTCTCCTAGTCACACACTGTTTTCCACTGTTTAATACTCACTGGTTTGCACTCTCTTTTCACTCCACCCTCTCTACTTCACATCTTGTTTTCCACCCTACTATTTCCTTCTTGGCATGTATAAATACAGATTCTCTTCTGATTAAACACACATTGGATTGCCTTCTGGCTCCGTGAGTCCCAGAGTCCTGCGACGCTAGCCCAACACGAGTTCCTGATCCCTCTCCCATGCAGCAGCCTAGGTTGGCTCCAGTCGAGTTCTCTCCAACCCAGAGAGCGTGTGCTCGGGAAGAAACACCTTCAGGCTATCCCGGCATCTGGCGCCTGAACAGGGACCAGCATCCTGCTTCCACTTTCACTCTCTTTGCTCTTTTCTCTTCCACACCTGACCTGGAGAAGGGCTGGTAGGCATAGTGGGAGGCGGCCATTTTGCTAGCTCCATGTGGCCTGAACCTCTGTGTTCCCACTCAGTTCTGGGGCACCCGCGTGAATAAAGATTTGCGTTCCCACTCCGCCACAAGTTCCTGGTCTATTTTCTCTCCCCTGTGACGCAACCCGACAAGAGGAGGGGAGTCGGGCAATAACACAGTGGGTTAAGCGCATGTGGCACCAAGCACAAGGACCAGCTTAAGGATCCTGGTTCGAGCCCTGGCTCTCCACCTGCAGGGGAGTTGCTTTGCAGGCAGGTGAAGCAGGTCTGCAGGTGTCTCTCTTTCTCTTCCCCTCTCTGTCTCCCCCTCCTTTCCCCATTTCTCTCTGCTGTTGGTATGCTTCATGTTGGTTTGGTCTCACTCCCCCCCACCTCCAGGAGATTGTGGCCCTATCCAACAATGACGACATCAACAACAACAACAATAAAAAAGAACAAGGGCAACAAAAGGGAAAATAAATAATTTTTAAAATTTTTTTAAAAAGGAGAGAGAGGTAAGGTCTGAAGTTAACAAGCAAACTCTAGCCATATAATTTAAAAATGACACAGGCATTGGACCAGTGGTCATGAGCTCCTGAGTTCAAACCCCAGAGTGATGTTCTGGTTCTCCCTCTCTCCATCATTAATAAATTTTAAAATATTTTAATAAATAAACAAAAGGGGCACAGGTTTACTTCTATCTTTGCATTAAAAAAAAAAAAGAAAAAAGAACTGAATTCTAAATATTAGCTGAGTGTAACTGTGCACAAAAGAGCCTCCCCATAGGTTTTGTCAGTGGCTGAGAGCTGGAGTTAAGAAGCCAGACCTCCCACCTTCTGTACCCCATAAAGATCTTTGGTCCATATTCCCAGAGAGATAAAGGACAGGGAAGCTTCCAATGGAGGGGATAGGACACGGAACTCTGGTGGTGGGAACTGTATGGAATTGTATCCCTGTCATCTTACAAACTTTTTAATAATTATTAAATCACTAATTTAAAAAATTTAAGTGGAAATAGGAGCCAGGAAATAGCTGACCCAGTAGCACACACACATTACTAGGAGGACCTGGGTGTGGGGACCTGGCCACCAGTGGAGCACCATTCATGAGTGGTGGAGCAGCACTGTAATTCTCTTCCTCCTCCCACTCCTTGCCTTGCCCACTGCCTCTCACCCTTTATCTGGGGGCAGGGAAGATAGCATATTATGCAAACAGACTCTCATGCCTGAGGCTCCCACGTCCCAGGTTCAATCCCTGCACTACCACAAGCCAGAGCTGAGCAGGACTCTAAAAAAACAAAAAATAAAAATTAATTAATTAATTAAAAACTTTATCTGAAAAAAAAAAAAAAGCAAAAGAGAGGTATTTGGCCATGAATGGATGGATTATATAGGCACAAATCTGCAGCTGAAGTCCTGATGGTGAGAAAAAGAAGTGAAATAATGCCTTGATAAAATGAAGTCCTCCTCTCTGCACCACCACCTGTCACTTCTATCAGGAACATCATCACAAGCTCTCTTTCAGGCCTTCTCAGGACCTTGCCCCCACCATAAACAGGGATAGTAGGGACAGCCTACCGAAGGGAGGCTAGGGTATCCTGCCCTGCCACTCAAGAAAGACTGGTCCTGAAATGAGTGTATCCAGCAATGTTCCCAGATGTGACTATGAGCTTCAAGCTTAGACCAGTATGGACTCAGAGGTTACACAGGTTCTGGTTCTAAATAAATATATACATTTATTTTTTTATATGCCCTAGGTTGGGTGGATGGAGGTAAACAGTTAACTCTATCCACAGAATTTTTTCAAGAATGGGAGTTATTCTCTGCCCTAATCCAACTTTCTAGCTCTTTTCTCTACTCTGACACCATTCTCTCAGAGAATACATTTATCCAAGTTCACCCTAGCTATCAAACTCAAACAAAAAATCTAGCAGTCATGGGCCCCTAGAAACAGGCCTAAAATGGACTTCCTAGCTTCCTTACACCCAAAGATCCCTAATCTCATTTGCTCTGTTCCTACTTTTTGATTTCTGTTCATTGCCCATTTTGTCTCACTTTCTGTCCTGCCACCTTCCAGACACCAAGATGCAGACACAACAATGATTCCACCCTGACTTCTCTGGGCAGACAGCCTCACCAGTGTGCCCTGGAACCTTGCCTCTCCACAGCTCTACCCTACTAGGGAGACATAGAAACTGGGGATATGGATCGACCTACCAATGTCCATGTCCAGCAGAGAAACTGTTACAGAAACCAGAACTCCTCCCTTCTGCACCCTCAAAACAATTTTGATCCATACTTCCAGTGAGGGAGAAGTGATAGAAGGAAGAGGATAAGAGGGTTCTGAACTCCAGCTCCATCAGGACATGGAGAGAGAGGAGGGCAAAGGGAGGAACATTTGGGTGTAGTAATAGGACCATAAGTGGCTTGGAAGGGAAGAGAGGACTGGACCTGGAAGAAAAAGGGGGCAATTACGTACAAATCTAGACAGTTGTAGAGATGGTAGTTAGCCCATATCTGCAACCTTGGGAGAACTGCCATAGTTTACAATAGAGGTATCAGGGATTCAGAACTCTGGTGGTGGAAACAGTGTGGAATTACACCCCTATTGACATGTAATTTTTTAAATCAATATTAAATCACTAATAAAAAATTTAAAAAATATATTTTGTAGAGTGTCAGTTGTTTAAGCAAGCATGTGATTCCCAGCTGTTAAAGAAATGTATACTGTTACATGCAAATTTGAAAAAAAATAATTATTCAAATATGAAAATAATGGGGCCCTGAAGTCATTCTACTATTGTGGGCTGGCTGCTCTGGGTCCCCTGCACCCCTGGCCACTGGCAGCAAAAGCTCAGAGCAGCCCCCTGGGAGTCCTAGGGTAGCTCCGTGTGTCAGAGGCAAGTGTTCAGAGAGATAAGCAGTCAGCTCTAGGAGAGCCTCAGTGGGGTAATACGTTTATTGAAAGAGAAAGCAAGTACATACATCTATTACACAGGGAGAAGGTCGAGGTAATCAATAACCCAAACACAAAGCAACACAATGCACAGTCACATTTTGACCTGCAGACTATTTGATCACAAGTAGAAAGTTCCCATACAAGGTTTGATCACAAGCTTCACAATGCATATTTCCCCGGGGGTAAATTACAGGCACCTCAGGGCAAAGGGAGGAGGAGGGGGGATGAGTAACAGGAGTTTGCGGTGGTTTTTCAAGTTTGGCCAAACACAATGTACAGTAATTCATGGCCTTTGTTTAAAAGGGAGAAGAGGGGCATGTGCACAAAGGTAGCCCCCATTCCGGAGAAGCCATCTATCATTAGTTCATGAGGTCAGGGGAACCTGCCCTTGTCTCGACCCAAAGGGAGAGCTGTGGGTCAACCCCCTTGGACCTCATGGAAACATGGGGGTCTGTGGGTAAGGGCTCATAGGGGTGAATGAGAGCCTGATTAACAATTACTCTAGTCATCTCATGAATGCAAAGCAGAATGAACTTAAGCAGGAAAGGGGCAAGGAGAAAGAGCAAATAAATCAAAATCAGGAGTCCTACAAGGGGGAGGACCCAGGTGGTCAATGGGCCTTGCAGCCAAGAAGAGGAAGACCCAAGGGCGTAGTGGTTGCAAAGGTCATCATTCAGTTTAGTCAGAGTCTGTATATTCTGTTCAACCAGTCCAGATTCATTCAGGTAAAAACAGTACTCCTCCTATAGGAAGATGCAGGTCCTGCCTTTCTTGGCTGTCAGCAGGTGACTTTCTGGGACACTGGGCCCAGCCTCCAACATACTATAGTATAGTTCCAGGGAAAGAGAGTCTCTTTCTTTAGAAGCATGTAGCTTGTGTTGCCTCTGGTAGTCAGGGCATTTGAAGGTGTACAAATAATGCAAGAGAAAACTAACATAGTAAAGAAAACAAAATGTAGCCTTATTCAAAATCAGGTAAAATCTAGTGAGACTGATATAAAATCTAGTACATAGTTGCTAAAATCTAGAATATACGCTTATTTTGAAATATTCTGTGTCATCTCCTCACCATGTCAAATCTTCCACCTTTCCTTAAGGATTCAAGTTCTGATCCAAGTTCTGCAACAGTGAGAAAGCCAGATGATAGAAATTAACTAATCAAAAACTAGCCAAGAACCAGCAAAATAGTTCACATGGATAGTGTGCTACTTTGCCATGTGAGCTATGGTGTCTTTCTTTCCCTACCCCCACCCTGCCTCAATATATCATTAAATTTTTTTATTATTATTAATTAAAAGCTACTGTGCTGGTAAGTCATTCCTCCCTCTACATAATATCTGTCCTATGCCTGCTTTGTGGCAGGTTCTATAGAGTATTGAGTACTGGGAATGCAACAAAGAACAAAGGCAGACAAGGAAAATAGTCTGAGTTCACAATGATCAGATGGTACTATGCGTTTGTCCAAAACCAGAGAAGGTATATCACTAACAGGGGGTCCTGAGAAACACTATGGACTTTAGGGGACTGATATATCAGTATCTCAGTTTAAAAAAACAAACAGTATCACACTGAAAGTGACTGATGCTCAAAGAGGCTATGGTGGGGGGGGTTTGTACATAAGAAATCTCTATACTTTCCGTCAACATTGTAAAGCTGTTACAACTCTTTAAAAAGTACGAATTTTAAAAAAGAAATAGTGGTCTGGGTAGTAGTGGCACAGTGGGTTAAGCACACATGGTGCAAAGTGCACAGACCAGTATAAAGATCCCAGTTCAAGCCCCCAGCTCCCCACCTGCAGGGTGGTCGCTTCACAAGCAGTGAAGCTTGTCTGCAGGTTCTCTCCCCATCTTTCTTCTCCTCTCTCGGTTTCTCTATATCCTATACAACAACAACAGTAATAACAACAACAATAATAACAAGGGCAACAAAATGAAAAAAATGGCCTCCAGGAGCAGTGGGTTCGTAGTGCAGGCACTGAGCCCCAGTGATAACCCTAGAAGCAAAAAAAGAAAAGAAATATAAAGCCAACACAGTGGTGTACCCAGTTGAGCACACACATTACCATGTTCAAGGACCCAGATACAGGCCTTCGGTCTTCATTTGCAGTGGGGAGAAGCTTCACAAACGATGAAGCAATGTTGCCGGTGTCTCTCTTTCTGTCCTCCAACTATATCATCTCAATTTCTATCTCTACCCAGTAAAAATAATAATAATAATAATAATAATAATAATAATAATAAAGAAATATAGAAAGGAAGGATGACAGGCATGCTCACAAACATATTTCATGGGATATTGTGGGGAAGTAGAAATTGGATTGAAAAAAGTCAGAATCAGAAGAGAGAAGAAAGAGTTGAACTTTGAGGACAAAGGAGAAGGCTCCTTTAATATGTTGGTATCACACAAACAATGTAGGGAAATTGTGAGGATATGGTTGAGCATGGTGTGGGACCTCCTATTTAAAAGTGGGAGCCTGGGTGGCATGACCAATCCTATCAGTCTCTCTATACTAAGAGGTCAAGCAAAGAAGGACACGGCCTCCAGGATCTGCCCCCTCTATCAGCCTCCCTGCCTCACAATAACCCACTCCCTGATCTACATAATCATTGTTTTGCCTGAAGGTCCCCTCCCTGCTTCCCTGCCCATTCCCTTCCTTTGATCATATCTGATCTATCTTCTCTCTGCCCTCAGGACCCCCCTCTGGCTGCTGGTTACTGATCACCTTGCTTTCTCCTTCCTTTAACTGATTAAACCTCTTGCTCAACAATTACTGGAAAAGTCCTGACCCTCCCCCAGACCCTTTGCCTTCCTACCATATATGGTATACACATGTCACTGCCTCTTTCAACCCCTTATAAACCTTATTGCTGTTCAATAAACAGATTTTGTGCATGACACATTCCCCCAGTGATCCCTGGTATATTTCTTGCTACTTACACAGGGAAAGACCCAGCTGCTCACTCCTGCTACTCCAGGAGTAGGAGGACATTCCAGGCTCCCCGGATCTGGTGCACAACAGAGCAGGTAAGCTCTAAAGTTTTTGCCCAGGAAGAGGCCTCCCCACCGAAGAGTCCGACAACTCAAGACCCTAAAAAATAAAAATAATTACTATATATACCAGAAGGATAAGCTACCCAGTTAGATTAAAAAAAAAAAAAATCCTTCTCTGAGGAAGTGTTACACACAAGCTGGGAACCACAGAATGAAGGTGACACAAACTTGACTCTAAAAGTGGTTAGCTGTGAGTGGAGAGGAGGAAGCCCTGTTTCAGAGAAAATTGGCCAGGACCACCAGTTTACTCCCAGGAGGAGAGTCGAGGGACCACCTTATGTCACTTTGAAAGAATCACAACTGACTCTGTGATCAGATGTGCAAAGTGCAAACTCCTTATTACAAGGATGTAAGGTACAAGTCATGCAGAAATAGTACTAAGGTGCTCGCATAATAGACAACACAAGGGCCAAGAAGATAGCGGCTTCTTTTAAATTCCAGATTCTTGTCCCACCTGGAACCAGCCACCAACTGATCCACTGAGATCACCTGTCCTTCCTATTAGATTACAGTTTTCCAAATGTGGTTCTTTCTAAAACTCCTCCCACTAAAGGGTGTTTCCTTTGTGCATTCAAACCTTCCTACTACTTCCCATGTGCTACCTTTAAGTTCTTCCCCATTCCTTGGGGGAAATATATAATAATACAAAACAAAGTGACCATAGACTCAGTCCCAATTAATAGAGGCTCCAGGCTTCCTGTCCCTCAGTACTTCCCCCTAGCAGTTCTGCCAGGTGGTCACACACTCGCCTTAGCTGCCTCCTTCACAGAGCTCCAAGCATCAGCAACATGCCACAGACACCCCCACAACCAACCCAGTATACTAACTACATGAAGGATAAAAATACTCAAATTGGGGCCAGGTGGTGGTGCACATGTTACAAAGCATAAGAACATGAGTTCAAGCTCCCAGTCCCCACCTGCAGAGGAAAAACTTTGCAAGTGGTGAAGCAGAGCTATTGGTGTCTTTCTGTCTCTCTTCCCCTCTGTCTCCCCCTTCCCTCTCTATTTCTGACTGTCTCTATCCAATAAATAAAGATAATAACAAAAATTGTTTTAAATACTCAAATCAAGCACTATTGTTTAAGCATCTATGAACAAGACAATGAAGACAAATTGCAAATGAGAACTGTACAAATGTATGTTACATACATGGAAATTATAGGAATGAGGATAATATCTGCTTTCTTCCTACCCTGCATAGTGCCCAATCTACTTCTGAAGACAAAATAAGTCCATAAATAGCTGGGGGGGGGGGTCTAATCTGCCCACAGAAACAACACAGGGCATATTTTTATTCACTCAAAAAATAATTATTTTATTAACTTATTTATTTACTATAGCATAGCTCAGCTTGGGTTTATGGTGATGCCTGGGATTGAACCTGGGAATTTGGAGTCTTAGGTATAAGAGTCTTTTGGATAAGCACTGTACAATCTCCCAGGCCCTACTTAGCATGCATTGAGCCCTATTTAGCATGAAAAGACAAAATGGTACATCTACTTAGGAAGACAGTTTCCAAGTCTGGCAGTTTTTTTTCTTTTTTACAAAATTAAACACACTCTTAGCATAAGGTCCTGCAATCATACGCCTGGCTCTTTGCCCAAAGGAGCTAAAGGATGTGGCCTCGAAAGTCCTCCCTCAGATGTTTACAGCAGTTCTATTCACAATGGCCAACACTTAGAGGCAACCAAGATGTCCTTTAGTCGGTGACCAATAAAGAAACCGACCCATCCAATCGGTATCATTAAGTGCTAGAAAGAAACAGGTTGTTGAGACATGAAAAGACATAGAGGGGGCTGGTAGAGTGCACATGTTACCACACACAAGGATAAGGGTTCAAGCACTGGTCCCCACCTATGGAGAAGGGGGAAAAGCTTCACAAATGATGGAGCAGGCAGCAGGTGTCTCTCTTTCTCTCACCCCATCACCTCATTCCTATTGATTTGTCTCCAATAAATATTTTTAAAAGACTAAGAAACCTTAAATGTATGTGAGAGAAGTCAGTATGAACAGACATGATGCATGATTTCAACTAAATGACATTCTGGAAATGGTTTAAGACTATAGAGACAGAAATTAGTGGCTACAGAAAAGGCCTGGTGTATGGATAGGCAGAACAGAGATATTTACTGCAGTGAAAATAGTCTAATAATGATGGTGAATACAAGACACTACATTTGCACAGAGCCATAAAATGCACAACATCTAGATGAGGCTTAAGGTAAACTAAGAACTTCAGGCAACATTGATGAGTCAGTATAGATCTATTTGGGGGTGGGGGGAAGCAAAGGCAAGGGGGTAATGTAATGGATTTAGTGCTAAACTTGTGTGCATGAGGCTCCAAGTTCTATCCCTGGCATCATATGCTCTCATCTCTCTCTCTGTCTCTCTCTCATTAATAAATTGTTCTAAAAGTATCATTCTGGAAGTGATAGTTGAGGGAGGATATCATGTGAGGACAGGAACGTATTCAATATATGGGGAAATTCTGTATCTTCTACTCAGTGTTGTCATATACCTTACAGCACCGTAAAATACACTTTAAAAAAAAAAAAGGATTTTTCTTTAATCTTTGGGAGAAATATCAACTGTGTTGATAGGGAAGTAAAGAAACACAATCCAGCAAGATGTAAAGGAGGAAATGAAAAAAAAGAGTGAATAACTATGGTAATTAGTCCAGTTCAGTTGTAGCTGAGTGGTTTATGGAGTTGATCAACTCCCATCCATCCACTCTGTCCTAAAGCAGACAAGAATAGCTGACACAAGGAGCTGAATAGTGGCATATAAATTTGATCACATACATTAACAAATGCAAGGACCCAGGTTTAAGCCCCAGGTCCTCACCTGCAGGAGAGAAGTTTCACAAATAGTGGAAAGGTCTCTATCTCTCTCCCTCTCCCTCTCCCTCCCACCCCTCTCTCTATATATATATATACTCTTCCTTCTCAATTTCTGTCTGTCCTATAGGAGAGAGACAGGATAAAAATATTAAAATGAGGGAGTCAGGCGGTAGCGCAGCGGGTTAAGCACATGTGGCGCAAAGTACAAGGACCGGCATAAGGATCCCAGTTTGAGCCCCTGGCTCCCCACCTTCAGGGGAGTCACTTCACAAGCAGTGAAGCAGGTCTGCAGGTGTCTATCTTTCTTTCCCCCTCTCTGTCTTCCCCTCCTCTCTCCATTTCTCTCTGTCCTATCCAACAATGACCACATCAATAACAATAATAACTACAATAATAAAACAACAAGGGCAAAAAAAGGGAATAGATAAATACTAAAAATAAATAAATAAATAAATAACCTCCAGGAGCAGTGGATTCAAAGTGCAGGCACTGAGCACCAGCAATAACCCTAGAGGCAAAAAAAAAATTATTAAAATGATTGCTAGGAGCAGCTGATTTGTCATGCAGGCAATGAACCCCATCAATGTGACAACTGGGGAAAAAATGTTCACACTTTTTTTCTTCTCATCTCAGATTTTAGAAATGTTTCTTTATAGGCAGCTAGTCCCAATCAATTGGAATATGAAGTCTATCCAGCAAAATATTGGCACCATTGGCTTAGAGAAGGGAAAGGAGAAAGAACTGAATCTGAAACAAATGGAAATGATTCACTTAAATTGTTCCTAAGGATTTGTCTAAGAGCAAGCTAGTAAAGTTCAACAAGACTTTTAAACCTGCGGATCAGACCCAGAAAGATACTTTTTGGCCATCATTCATTTTCTTGAACCTGCTTTGCTGGAGAAAACTATAAATCCAGGCTACTTGGGATGGGTATAAACAAGCCCTTTATTGAAAAGGCTACAATCATGGGAACCAGGTGGCAAACTGAGCAAACACTAAAGTCTGCGAATGGACTAGGATCAGGATTTTTCATAGATTAGTCATTCGTGTAATTCCCACTGGTCAGTGTAGAAAAGGTTGTAACAGACACATTAGCAAGTAACCAAGAATTTTTCCTTTGAACCATTAAATGAGAATTGAAAGTGAACACATGATTATAAGTATTGTATTGTTGTGTGGAAAACTGAGAAAATGTTATGCATGTACAAATTATTGTATTTAGGATGTGAGGGCAATCTGTCTGCGACACCTGTCACCTCATTGATCGCCAGGGTTGATTCAGCTGATCTGGCTGTCTAGGGGAGATGTCCCCTTCCTCCCTCACCACTCCATGTGCGTCCCTCCTGAAGCTACATGCTGGGTCAAAGAGGATGGCCTTCCCCAAATAGAGATGGAGCAGTGCTCCCCTGCTAGAACCTCCAAACAAGCTCACAAACTATTGTATTTACTGTCAACTGTAAAACATTAATCCCCCAGTAAAGAAATTTTAAAAAAAAAGTGAAAGGGAGAAGTCTCCAGGGATCACAGAGTTGAATGCCAAGTACAAGGTCACAGGAAGAAGGGCACTGATAAAAACAACAGACGCCATATTTGTTAGTTTGCATAGTGCAGGCCACCTTTCATTTGAAAAGCACTTTACAAAATGAAAAAGAGAGAGAGAGATTATCATTGCCAGTTTGCATATGACCCCAAAAAGGACACATGGAAGGAACAGTGGATCCCCAGAAATTATCCTGTGATGGGGAACTGCTGTGATATAGCACGTGGGCTCACAATAGGGATTTGGACACAATTAGCAAACAACTGATGTCAAACTGAGACTTATGTAGAGGCCCAGCCCTCCCAACCCCACCCCTATCCACCAGCCCCACCTCGCTGTTCCTGCACTCTGCTCTCCCAGCTCCCTGCCTTTCTACATGTTCGAGGGTGCCTGCATGACTTCTTCCCCCTGGGGTAACTGAGCTAGATGGTAAGCATAGCTTCTAAGATTCTCCTCTATGGCCATAATGACTAACTTATATCTCTGCCAATAATTGTATATCTTACTGTACCTAAAACATACCATTCCATACTGCTGTACCACCATATAATAAACCTTGATTGTTTAAAACCAGGCCAAGCAGCTACAGCCCCTGTAAAGTCTCATATTTTTTATTTCAATAGGGAGCTATGGGGACATAGATGACAGAAACACATCTAAGTGTCAGGAACACAAGGTTAAGCACAGATTTGCAGAATATACTCCAGGGACCCTCCATATCAGAATCACTCATACTGCTAGATGCCAAACACTGTAAGGAAGGACTTCAAAGGCATTTTGACGCCCCCTAAGTGCTGGGAAATTGTGCAGAAAATTGTGCGGTCACATCCACCATGTTGCCCCCTCAAGGCATTGTCAATTCCCCGAGAGTTGATACTATAATCCCAGAGTGCCTTGTTTACTCCTCCCCCTTCCCATTCCTGTGAGAGCTGTGATCCTATCCCCGAGTGCCTGTTTCCTAGCCAATCACGTCCAGACTTTCTCCCATAAAAGCCCTTCTTCTTCCACCCCTCCCTCTCTTAGCCCCTTCACCTGTGGATGCGGAGGAGGGTTGCTGCAGCGTAGCTGGAGGTGGTGGCCATTTTGCTAGCATGGCCCAAACCGCTGTGCTCTCACCCCAACTCTGAGGTGTCTACGCGAATAAAGATTTGTGTTCCCTCTCCATTCCGGATCCCCTATTTCTCTCCTCCATGGCGCAGCCCAACACCTAAGTGTTCTTTCTGGAACCTGAAGTTTGAGACTTTCTGGACTAGGGCAAAAGGGATTTGCCTATGAAAGAGAGGAAAGAAAAATCCCAAACCAAATGGCTCATCTATGAAAATTAATCTACTGTAAAGTCTGTGTTTCTTTCATAGTTCTGTGTCATATTGAGTTTTAGATCATATAACATTAATTAGTTCAAGAGGATTCAAAATGGTCTGGTCATACACAGCAGCAAGGATTATGAAAGTTAGACTTAGACCTCACAAAAAATATAATCATCTCAGCTTGGAGTACGGATCGACCTGCCAACGCCCATCTTTAGTGGGGAGACAATTACAGAAGCCAGACCTTCCATCTTCTGCACCCCATAATAACCCTGGTCCATACTCCCAGAGGGATAAAGAATAGGAAAGTTATCAAGGGAGGGGATGGGGTACAGAGTTCTGGTGGTGGGAATTGTGTGGAGTTGTACCCCTCTTATCCTGTGGTTTTTGTCAGTGTTTCCTTTTTATAAATAAAATTTTTTTTAAATAATAAAAAATTAAATTATCTCAGGGCTGGGGAAAGAGCATAATGGTTATTATGCAAAATACTTTCATATTTAAGGTTCTGAGACCCCCAGGTTAAATCCCTAGCCCCACCATAAGCCAGAGCTGAGCAGTGCTCTGGATTCTCTCTCTGTACCTTCCCGTCTCTCTCTCTCTCTTTGTCTCTCTCCCTCTTCCTCTCTTTCTTTCTCTCATTAAAAAAAGAAAAGAAAAGAAAATGATCTCTCTCATCTTAAAAACAAGGGGTGCAAGAAAGAGAACTCACTAGGGAAGACTTGTACCTCGCTATGCACTGACCCATGTCCAATCCCTGGCTCCACATGGCATATGGTATGGCACTGAAAGAAGCTTCAGTGATGTGATCTCTCCTCCTTTCTCTTTCTCCTATTCTCCTGTTTCTCTGGAATGAAAAAGCAGCCTTTGGGGCCAGGGGGAGTTGGTGGAGCAGTGGATCAAGTGTTGGACTCTCAGGCTTGAAGGTAAAATTCATTCTCCAGCATTGCAGGTGCCAGAGTGAGGTTCTTGTTCTCTCTCTTCCTCTTAAATAAATAAATAAATAAATAAATAGACCTAGATCAGTGAAAGTGGGCATACATGAGACCCTGGATCTGCAAGAATAAGTGAATAAATAACAATTATAAAATAAAGAGGGAGAAACAGCCCAGGGGCAAAGCACTCACCTACCAAAAAAATAAGAAAAATTATGCAATGGTTGGTTAAGAATTTTACTTATGATGAAACAGACTCAATAGAAGAGACACTTCTGGGAGTCAGGCAGCAGGTTAAGCACACGTGGCACCAAGCACAAGGACCAGCCTAAGAATCCCAGTTCAAGCCCCCAGCTCCCCACCAGGCTGTGAAGCAAGTCTGCAGGTGTCTATCTTTTTCTCCCCCTGTCTTCCCCTCCTCTCTCCATTTCTCTCTCTCCTATCTAACAATGACAACATCAGTAACAACAACAATAATAACTACAACAACAATAAAAAATAACAAGGGCAACAAAAGGGAAAATAAATAAATATTTTAAAAAAGAGAAGAGACATTTCTATGGACAAAAGTAATGACTGAAAAACCAAATAATTTCAGATTTGCTCTAGAAGACAAGTTGATTCACCTACCACCTGAGAAATTACCCAGAGAAGAGCCACATTCCAAAGCTATAAGAGGATACATTCCAAAAAAACGTATTTTTCAGGAAAAAAAATTATGTTGATATAATACTGTTCTGTAAAGTAAGACACTGAGCTTTCTCTCATCCATTTATATAAGTACTAAGACTCAGAATTACCACTTCAAAGCTACAAGAGGATAGCCCTCAAGCCTCAGCTGTATCTTTTTTTTTTTTTAAGTCAAAGCACTGCTCAGTTGTGGCTTATGGTAGAGTGGAGAACTGAACCTGTGATTTTGGAGTCTCATGCATGTAAGCCTTTTTGCATAACCATTATGCTATTCTCCAACCCTTCAGATTATTTTTTATTATTTGATCTTATACATTTTTCTAACATCTGAGTTAGCATCTGAAATTTGGGTGATGTCACATAAAATCTATATACCTGGTTTCTCTTGGGGAAAATTAAAACAGCAAATTGTTCAGAATGACAATTGTTTATCTGAGCACCTGCCAACCCCAGCCCGCCCCCCCCCCATGCCCCTGTGGTACCTGTCTCCACTGCCTACAATGCCCTCACTCCTCCCTCTCTGTGGAGCTTCAGGCTGAGGATCAATGACTATTTATCGCCATGTCGGACATAGTCTTCACACCCTAAAGAAAGATTTTTCATACCTGTATGTCAATCAAAAGCAAAGAAACACGTATAGACCAACGTGGCTGTGTGAGTCCTTAGCTCTTTCCATTTCATTCATTTTTATTGCCTGCCTGACCCCTGGGGACAACTTGCCACTTGGCCTTAAATCCTGTGGTAGCAGTTTCAGTCCTGATGACAGGTTGGCAGCATATGGTCTGAACTCCGATTGTGGAGCGCCCCCTGCTGGCCACCAGCAAGACAACACCCTGTAGTGTGCAGGGTAGCAGAGAGCCCTTCTCTGTACAAGCTACCACAGCACTGCTGCGTGCTTGAGGTAATTAGTCTGGCTCTAAAATTAGCAGCTAACTAGATGTTAATAAGCAGCTGTTCCCAATAACCAGGATAGACTGAAATTAATAATTGTCATATTCATTGAACAAATGAATTACCCACTTTTTAAATACACCAACAGTTCATGAGTTTATCTCCTGCCAAGCAGGGCCATCCCAGAAAGATGTATTGAATAGCCAAACAGGACAGGCTGAGAGCCGAGCAGAGCAGATGCTGTGCTGTCCTTGCTGAAGACACCCGGAGGATTCATGAGAGCTGGTCTTATTTTATTTTAAAAGGTAAAAGTCATTTTGGTGAGAGTGCACCTGGTTAAGCACACGTTACCTTGCAAGGACCTGAGTTCAAGCCTTTGGTGCCCACCTGCAGAGGGGAAGCTTCATGAGTGGATAGAGTTTTATTGACAATGGGATAAAATGCCAGGTATCCGAGATGTGACTTGATGACACCACACACATATACACACACACACACACACACCTATTCCCATGTGTTTTTAATATTTATTTATTTATTCCCTTTCGTTGTCCTTGCTGTTTTATTGTTGTAGTTATTATTTATATCATTGTTGGATAGGACAGAGAGAAATGAAGAGAGGAAGGAAAGACAGAGAGGGGGTGAGAAAGACACCTGCAGGCCTGCTTCACTGCCTGTGAAGTGACTCCCCTGCAGGTGGGGAGCCGGGGGCTCAAACCGGGATCCTTACGCCAGTCCTTGTACTTTGCGCCACCTGTGCTTAACCCACTGCGCCACCGGCCGACTCCTCCCATGTTTTTTATTTAGGGTTCTGTTTACAATACTTGTGGGTCTTTGAAGAACCCAATTGCGTGACATCTCAGGAGCAGCACATTACTGGGGGTGTTCTAGGACAGTGGGAAGGAGTGCACTTAGGAAGGACAGGTGGAGTGAGTCTCAAGACAAGACTATGGCCTCAGTTTCCCCATCTGCATATCCAGAAGTTTCCTTGTGGAATTATGGTGAACTTCATAAGAGACCAGGTATGTACAATAGCAGAGTGTTTACCACAGAGTAGCTGCTTATCAAATATGTGGCCCTGAGTCCTTTTTCCTTTAAAGGAAAAAAAAAAAAAGCAGACCCCAAAGAAGCAACTTAGAAGTCATCTAGGGCCAGAGAGATAGCATCGTAGTCTATACAGTAGACTTTCATGCCTGAAGCTCTGATGTCCCAGGTTTTATCCCCAGCACCAACATAAACTCTGAGCATTTACCCAAATAAAACAGAAGCACTGGGCTGGGGAAAGTAACACAGTGGCTTATGAAACAGACTTTCATGCCTGAAGCTCTGGAAATCCCAGATTCAATCCCTGACACCATTATAAACCAGAAATAAGCAGTGCTGAGGAAAGAAGGAAGGGAAGGAGGGAGGGAGGGAAGGAGGGAGAAAGGGGAGGAGAGAAGGAGAGAGGGAAAAAAGGAGGAAAGAAGGAGATGATATCATCACCCTGCAATTTTAATCCCAATAGAAGCAGCAGAACTTCCCCCCCCCAAATGTAAAAGCAACTCTACCAGGCCAGAGAAATAGCTCACTGGGTAGGGTGTCTACCTTGATGTGCAAACAGTCCACATTTAAGCCCTGTTACACCACAAGGGGAGTTGACACAGGAAGGGAAACTCTGGTACTGTGGTAATTCTCCCTACCTCAATGAGTGAATGTATGAATTGAAAAAGTTGGCACAGAGCGTATATGTGAAATCCCAGAGGCACAAATAAATAAATCAAGCAACTTTGCCCATGTTTCCTATATTCCACTTTTCTGCCTCTCAAATATTATGAAATTTTTATTTAAAAGATAAAAGCCATAATGGGGAGATACATCAGACTCAAAATGAGCACCAGGTTTTCATGACTATGGTCCCAGAGATCACAGGTTCACTCCTCTACTCTACTACATGCCAAAGCTGAGAAGTACTCTGAACAGTTTGCTCCTTTCTCTCTCTCTCTTTAATGTAGAGAAATTCTCTTTTATGATAAGCTATTTACAAACCTAGGATTCTATAGATCTTGGGAGAATAAGGGCCAAATTTAACCCACTACTGTGACTTTTTCTCCCCCTGAATGATGCTTTCAAAGAAACAACAGTATTCTTAAGCATTGCTTTCATTGTGGTGAGAAATCTGGAATGTGTCCTTCTTTTGAAAAATCAAATGTTACCACCTCTATTGACCTCAACCAAATCGCTACTAGTGCTGTAATCCCACAGTATGCTTTTACTGAATTCTTACCATGGACCGTAGCCAGAAATACCAAGCCTTAGATGTCAACCTCACAACTCCTCAAATCTGGTGAAATCTTTAACACATGGGACTACCTACATCCACGTTAGATGGCACATTGACTAACAAAAGTTACAGATACTAGATACAGGCTAGGGTTTAGGATACTGGGTACAGGTGTACATGTATCCATAAGCAAGGAGAAACTTATATAACTCAAAGTAAAAGTTCTCAATAGTCCTCAATGATTCGACTTAGACCTTATAAACCTGGAATCCTAGTTGAAGTGCCTAAAGAAGGCATTATAAAACCTCTAATCAATTAAACTTAGACCAAATTATCTTGACAATCTAACAGAAAGGTCCAAAGAAGACAGAATAGATCATAAAAACCTAATTCTGGTTAGGTTCAACAAATGGCATTCAACATTTAAACAACTGGGAGAAAGCCTAAGGTCATCAGATGAAGGAAGGACTACGGGAGTTGGATAAGGGCAAGAGACTGGCTCACTTAATAATGGCCCTTTTGGTCAATATCACATGATGTCATCATCAGGGGCCCTAGTCAAGGAATCTTTGGATTCCCACACAAATATGATGGGCCCAGACATCTAATAAATCCCTCTCTACACCTCCACTGGGCACTTCCATCAGGAACATTATCATAAGCCCTCTTGCAGGCCTTCCTAGGACCTTGCCCTCACCATAAAACAGAGAAGGTAGGGACTGTCCCAGGCTCCAAAGGGAGGCTGTGTCATCCTCGAGGAAGACTGGTCCTAAAATGAGTGCAACCTGCAATGTTCCCAGCTGTGACCATAGGCTTCGATCCAGACCAACATGGACTCAGAGGTTACACGGGCTCTTGTGATGTGATGTGATGTGATGTGATGTGATGTGATGTGATGTGATGTGATGTGATGTGATGTGGAGTGTGTGTGTGTGTGTGTGTGTGTGTGTGTGTGTCCCCTGGGTTAGGTGGATGAGGCAAATAGTTAATTTTATTCAAGAATGGGAGCTACTCTCTGCCCTAATCCAACTCTCTAGCCCTCTTCTCTACTCTGACACCATTCTCTCAGAGAATACATTTATCCAAGTTCATCCTAGTCATCAAACTCAAACAAAAAAATCTAGCAGTCATGGGCCCCCAGAAACAGGCCTAAAATGGACTTCCTAGCTTCCTTACACCCGAAGATCCCTAATCTCATCTGCTCTGTTCCTACTTTTGATTTCTGTTCATTGCCCATTTTGTCTCACTTTCTATCCTGCTACCTTCCAGACACCAAGTTGCAGACACAACCATGATTCCATCCTGACTTTTCTGGGCAAATGACCTCACTAATGTGTCCTGGAACCTTGCCTCTCCACAACTCTACTCCACTAGGGAAAGACAGAAACAGGATGGGGGTATGGATAGACTAGTCAACACCCATGTCCAGTGGAGAAGAAATTACAGAAGCAAGAACTCTTATTACCTTCTGTAAACCCCAAAACAATTTTGATCTATATTTCCAGTGAGGGAGAAGTGATAGGAGGAAAAGAATAAGAGGGCTGTGAACTCCAGCTCCATCAGGACATGAAGAGAGAGGAGGATAAAGGGAGGGACATTTAGATGGTAATAGGGTTGTGTGTGACTTGGAGGGGAAGAGAGGACTGGAGCTGGAAGAAAAAGGGGGCAATTATGTATAAATACAGACAGACAGTTGTTGGTTAACCCATGTTATGATGGTGGTTAAACCATGTCTGCAACCTTGGGAGAAATGTGGTGGCTTGCAATGGAGAGATTAGGGATTCAGAACTCTGGTGGTGGGAACAGTATGGAATTTTACCACTGCTGGCTTGTGATTTTGTAAATCAATATTAAATCACTAATAATTTTTTTTAATCTGGACCAGGGATCCATATTTCCATAAAACAGCTATCTGTTAAAACTAAGCGCTAGCAAGGTGGGGGGGGGGGTGTGTCAGGTGGTAGCGCAGCAGGTTAAGCACACATGGCGCAAAGTGTAAGGACAGGCTAAGGATCCCGATTCGAGCATCTGGCTCCCCACCTGCAGGTGGTGAAGCAGGTCTGCAGGTGTCTATCTTTTTCTCCCCCTCTTTGTCTTCCCTTCCTCTCTTCATTTCTCTCTGTCCTATCTAACAACAATGACATCAATAACAATAATCATCATCACAACAATGATAAAACAAAAAGGGGGGGAAAAAGGTTCCAGGAGCAGTGGATTCGTGTTGCAGGCACCAAGCCCCAGCAATAACCCTGGAGGCAAAAAAAAAAAAAAAAAAAAAAACCTAGGCACTAGCTAGTCCTTTCAAACTTGGAACACTTCTGATTTCAGGAAGTTCAGAACTACTCATCATCAGAACCCACCCAGACTATCCTGTATTCTCGGTTACTTTCAGAAAGTTTATTTCTCTGCCCTCTGCTGGCGAATTCATGAAATTGCTGAAAACTACCAAATGATTCCTGCCTGTTTGCCTGCAAATTGGTCAGCCACTCAAAACCAAAACTCTATATCCACATTCCTGGCCTTCTCTTCATATAGGACATGTATTTAAGAACCACAAACTGTACAGCTGACTAAAAAATTGTCTAAAATAAATACCAATAGTGAATATAATTTACTCTCCTCAGTTTTTTGTGTGTGAAGAGAATTCAAAATTGATTTACATAACAAAGCTTTAATTTTTCCAATCTATATTCCTGAATATGATTGAAGATTCTTACTTTGGTTCTAAATCCCAAAGATTATTTGAACTTATGACAACACTGTATTTACAAAAGTCATCACAGGGGCCAAAACAAGAGTTTCATTGTCATTAAGCTACAACAAATTGTAATTCTCACAGAGGGGCAAAATCATAACCTCACAGGGCATTTTAAAGATTTTATAGCCCAGGTCAACTTAATATGCTTTGGCAGCTACATTCTGAAATACATATGCAATCAGATTTCTACTCTACACCATCATTATCTCCCACTGTTCGCTCAGATAAAATAGCACATGAAAAAAAAAATAGCACATGAATCCAAGCAACAGTTTGGTTACACTCTGCAAGTTAATTACCACATTCTCAACTAGCAATAAGAAAAGCCAAATATTTTTTTCTACACAACTGAGCTGGAAATCTAAAGGTAATTATTTGTCAGGTAATCACAACTAATCAAAGGCTCCTGTGAAGTATTGTAGGTTCTCCCAATAAACAAAAACAATTTAAATTCTTTTTTTAATATTTATTTATTCCCTTTTTGTTGCCCTTGTTGTTTTTTTGTTGTAGTTATTGACGTCATTGTTGTTGGATAGGACAGAGAGAAACGAAGAGAGGAGAGGGAGACAGAGAGGGGGAGAGAAAGACAGACACCTGCAGACCTGCTTCACTGCTTGTGAAGCGACCCCCCTGCAGGTGGGGAGCCAGGGGCTCAGATGGGGGCTTGAACTGGGATCCTTATGTCGGTCCTTGTGCTTTGCACCATGTGTGCTTAACCTGCTGTGCTACTACCCGACTCCTAACAATTTAAATTCTAGACTCTTGTTGAGTAATTGAGAACTAGAACACTCCATGAGAATGTTCACTAGAATATGCTACTGGAACACTCTACTAGAACATTCATCTTCCATTGGAACATTGATCTTTTTCAAATTTTTATAATTTCTATTTATAAGAACACTGATCTTTAGGGAACCTTGTCAACCAACACCTCAGATAGTTTCATCAAAGACTAGAATTCCAAGGTCTACAAACTCCCACTAGCTTTTCATATATTCCAAGGTCTACAAATTCCCACTGACTTTTCATATAACACCCAAAATTCTATTGCAGTATACCACATTGCAAAGGCACACCTTTTCAGAAGCATTTTCTCAAACTCCCAACATTTTTCAAACATTGGCAAATCCAATATTACTCTCCAAAGTAAAATGGCCCCGGGGCTTAGGATGGGCTTGAATCCCAGCTATGAAAGAACAAAGAACAATGCTGTCCAGTGTGAGCGCCACTAGCTATGTGTGACAATTTCTGTATAAAACATTACATTTAATTTAAAATCCAGTTCTTCAGTTATCCCACATTTTCAGTGCTTGATGGCCACATGTTGCTAGTGGCTACCTATTGTCAACCTTCATAATACTCTAGAGAATATTACACTTAGCAGAATAAGTAGAAGACAAACACTTTTATCACCCTAATGGTTCCACTCATATGTTGTAGTGAAAACAAAACAATCAAACTAAATAAAACAAAAATAACCTTTAGGTGATAAGATAAATTAGTAGTTACCAGGATAGGCAGTCATGCTAGTAAAAGAGTAAATTGGGTCAAATTTACCAAAATAATGAAGGTCAAAATTGGATTTTCACTGATGAACTTACTGTAGTAAATACATATGCTGATCTACAAAGAAGAAAACCTGGTACTTATGTAAGGCATTGTTATGTCAATTGTCATTTTAAATACCCCATAGACAATAGGAGGGCTTGTCAGGGAGAGGGAGAAACCTGGCTGTACCCCAGGACCCTCCCATAAGACCTGCATACGCCCACTTGTATATGAGTTAGTGCCCCATCAGCATGGTATGTCCCCCATCCTAGGCCCCCAAGGATGTGTATAAACTTGTCTAGAAGTAATAATAATAGGGAGTCAGGTGGTGGCGCAGCGGGTTAAGTGCACATGGTGCAAAGCACAAGGACTGGCGTTAAGGATTCCGGTTTGAGCCCCTGACTCCCCACCTGCAAGGGAGTCGCTTCACAGGCGGTGAAGCAGGTCTGCAGGTGTCTGTCTTTCTCTCCGCCTCTCTGTCTTCCCCTTCTCTCTCCATTTCTCTCTGTCCTCTCCAACAACAACGACATCAATAACCACAACAATGTTAAACAGCAAGGGCAACAAAAGGGAAAATAAATAAATAAATAAATATAAAAAAATTTTTAAAAAGAAGTCATAATAATAATATAAAAATAAAAATCTTGTAGGAAAAAGTGAAAGACAATGTAAGAAACAATAAAAGCATCAACCCAGCAGCCAAGATGCCTGCATCCCAGTTCATGTCCTGCTGCCAAGAAAGCCAGATACCCAGAAATCACAGGCACTTTCCGAGCATGTATCACCACATCTGGAAAATCATGACTTGAGGAGGCCAGGCAGTGATGCACCTGGTTAAGCACACGCACTACAGTGTGCAAGGACCTGGGTTCAAGACTCTGATCCTCTCCTGCAGGGAGAAAGCTTCAGGAGTGGTGAAGAGTTGCAGGTGTCTGTCTCTCTCTTCCTCTCTACCTCCCCCTCTTAATTTCCTTGTTTCTATGAAATAAATAATAAATAAAATGTAATAAATAAAAAGAAAGAAAAATAATAACAATAATAAAAGAAAGAAAGCCTAAGGCTCAACCCACACAGCCCTAAAAGCTCCCTTCAGAGAGAATCATCTCATTTGTTTTAACAAAAGGGCCCAGCGCTCCCATTGCAGCATTTGAGATCTGGCTGGTCATTGTGTTTGGAAACATGGAAATACGTAAGAAACAGCTTGTTGTTCTTAGGTGACATAATGATGGTCTCTGTCCACAGGCTTAGTGACCAGCTTGTATGGCACAGTACAACGAAGCCTCCGTTGTCCTCACTTGCTTTAAAGGTACTCAAGAGACTCTACCAATAGCAAAAGTTTGGAGGTCTAAGAGAGAGGTATGTCTTCTACCAGTGGCCGCTCAGGTTCAGCCAGACCAAGTGGACACTTACCTTTGAGATGGCCTGTCGCCGAGCTTGCTGTGCAGCCTAGAGTTACCCTGGACATCAGCAGACACTGTATACGGGGACGTGCCACTCCGGAATGTTCCATAGCCCCCAAAGTCCCACAAAAATAAGCTAGCAGGGAGTCAGGCGGTAGCACAGCGGGTTAAGCGCACATCGTGTAAAACGCAAAGACCGGCGTAAGAATCCCGGTTCGAGCCCCTGGCTCCCCACCTGCAGGGGAGTCGCTTTACAAGCGGTGAAGCAGGTCTGCAGGTGTCTTTCTCTCCCCCTCTCTGTCTTCCCCTCCTCTCTCCATTTCTCTCTCTGTCCTATCTAACAACATCAATAACAACAACAATAATAACTACAACAATAAAGCAACAAGGGCAATGAAAGGGAATAAAAAAAAATAATAAGCTAGCAGTAGTCCAACCAAGAGTACCACCAGCCCACTGGAGAAAGAAAGCTCTAAGAAAGCTAGGTTAGCAGTCTAGGAGGAGTCAAACCAACTGCACATTCCAATCTGTCTACTTGTTTTGCAGGTGGAGGATCTGGGGGGGCGTGGGTGGGAGCCCAGGGAGACGCAGCTGCGCATGCTCACTAGGCCACCTGAAGCTGCTCAGTGCAGACCATCTGTATCCTCTCTGTGGCTCCTCGTGCTTCGCCTACATGCCAGAGCCTCAACACCTGTGTATAGACGAGGTGGCTTCTCAGAGCCCTGAAGTGTTATGCTAACATCTCTGACAAGGGACAGCTGGGTATTGGTGCGTCAGCTAACAGAGATGCTGAATGCACAGCACTGGTGGGACCTGGGGCTCCAACCTGGGTTCTTGTGCATTGTAATATGTGCGCTCAATCAAGTGCATTACCACTTGGCCCTTCTACTTTCAGTCTTTATGGTTGTTTCTTTTGTTGTTGTTGTTGTTGTTTTGCCTTTTCTTTGTTTCTTTACTGGGGAGAATTAATGGCTTACAATCAACAGTAACAGTAGTTTGTACATGTGTAACATTTCTGTTTTCCACATAGCAATTCAACCTGCTCTAGGTCCTCCTCTGCCAGCGTGTTCCAGGACCTGAACCCTCCTCCCCAGGTTTTGCCTTTTGTGAACACTTCAAGTAATGATTTTTTTTTTTAACAGTGCAGTCAGTATTCTTGAGGTTCTTTCCTGTACCAGTTGTTCTTTTATGTTGCTACGTAGTGTTCCATTTGTTTATCTATCAGTTGATGGACATTCAGCTTTCGGAATCTGGAGGTTGGGTAGATTGTCTCCAGTTTTCACTCCAAAGAACTCAATTTTTTTTTTTTTGGAGGTGTGGAAAACACCATCTCTGTTATCTGTTTTCTTTTTTTTTTAATACTTTTTTCTTATATTTATTTATTTATTCCCTTTTGTTGCCCTTGTTGTTTTATCACGGTTGTGGTTGTTGTTGTGATTGATGTCGTTGTTGTTGGACAGGATAGAGAGAAATGGAGAGGAGGGGAAGACAGAGAAAGGGAGAGAAAGATAGACGCCTGAAGACCCCCTTGCCGGTGGGGAGCTGGGGGCTCAAACCAGGATCCTTACGGCGGTCCTTCTGCTTTGCGCCACAAGCGCTTAGCCCGCTGCGCTACCACCCGACTCCTAGAACTCACTTAGTTTTAACCCTATATTGTACTGCTCCACTTAATCCATGTTACCCCCTCCGCCCCAAATCCACTCTGCTAAACAGGTGTTGAATTCTAAGCAACTCCCCTACAATAAATGAAACCCGCCTTATGCCCACTAAGTATAGTAGTTAATCCTGTATTTAAAATATGCCATCTTGGGAGTCAGGCGGTAGCACAGCGGGTTAAGCTCACATGGCACAAAGCGCAAGGACCAGTGTAAGGATCCCTGTTCGAGCCCCCAGCTCCCCAACTGCAGGAGAATCGCTTCACAAGCCGTGAAGCAGGTCTGCAGGTGTCTTTCCCTATCACTATCTTCCCTCCTTTCTCCATTTCTCTCTGTCCTATCCCAACAACGACAACATCAATAGCAACAACAATAATAGCTACAATAAAACAACAACGGCAACAAAAAAGAATAAATATTTTTTTAAATATATGCCATTTTAACAAAGATCAAAATAACTTCGACTTATAATGCGGGTAAGAAAAATGCATATAGGGAGTCTGGCGGTAGCGCAGCAGGTTAAGCGCACATGGCACAAAGTGCAAGGACGGGCAGAAGGATCCCTGTTCGAGACCCCAGCTCCCCACCTGCAGGGGAGTCACTTCACAAACTGTGAAGCAGGTCTGCAGGTGTCTGTCTTTCTCTCCCCTGTCTTCCTCTCCTCTCTCCATTTCTCTCTGTCCTATCCAATAACATCAATAACAACAACAATAATAATAACTTCAACAATAAAAAGGGCAACAAGTGAAAATAAATAAATAAAAATGCATATAATATTTACATCCTTTTATGTTCACTTAATTATATTTATCCTCTAAAAGGAAATGATGTTGCACCCAGGGAGGAGACCTAGCAGATAGCCATATCTGCCATGTGTGAGAGTCTGGATTCAGTCCCTGCTCTGGTCTCTCTCTCCTGGGTAAATGAATAGGAAATGACATTCAAGTGAAGAAAAAAGCAGCTACACACTGCACAGATTTGTCAAATACTGAGAAGCAGAAGTACTGATTTTAAAAAATGGGCACACAGACTCATTTCCTTTTCTTTTAATATTATATATGACAGAGAGGAAGAGAGAGAAAGCCAGAACATAGCTTGGGACCTCATGTTTTGTTTTGTTTTTTCCTTCTCTTCCTCCTTTATCATCATCTTCAAAGATATATATATATATATATATATATATATATATATATATATCCCTTTTGTTGCCCTTTTTGTTTTTCATTGTAGTAATTATTGTTGTTGTTATTGATGTTTTCATTAGGATAGAGAAATGGAGAGAGGAGGGGGAGACAGAGAGGGAGAGAGAAAGATAGACACCTGCAGACCTGCTTCACCGCTTGTGAAGTGACTCCCCTGCAGGTGGGGAGCTGGGGGCTCGAACCGGGATCCTTAAGCCGGTCCTTTCAAAGGTTTATTTTCTACAGTAGTTGTTGGTACACAGGTACAACCTCTCATCTCCACATGACAGGTGTCTACAAGGCATGCTTTCCCTCAACCAAAGTCCTTTTCTCCCATCAGACACGAGGGCTCCAAAGTCCCTCTATCGCATAATAAACCCTTCTTCCCCAAAGTCCTTTGCTTTGGTGCAATACACCAAATGTAGTCCAAGTTTCACCATGTTTTCCCTTACTATCCTTGCTTAAACTGAACTTGAGTGGCGATCTCATGCTTTTAAATCCACATTCTACCCACTACACTACCTCCCAGTACTCTTCATTGTGGTTTAGAAAATAATAACATGTGTACATATATAAATATCTTTACAGAAAGAGAGAACACAAACATGGCAACTGTTGGTAAGTGGTGAATCTGGTTGAAGTTTAAGGTAATTCTCTGCAGGACAATCATACATTTCCTTTAAGTTTTCAAAAATTTCAAAGTAAAAACTTAAAATAATTTCTCTGCAAAGGAATGTAGAGAACTCAGCCTGCTGATCCTCTGGGCCACTTTTTCTCCCGTGAACTCATGAACTCATCTAGGCATTCTTCCCTGAGTCAATTTCAATAGATTTGTGGTAAACATGCCTGACAGTCTTCAGTTTCCTTCAATTAGTATTTGAAGAGATTTCCTCAGGGAAGATGAAGCGAACCTGGTTGATTGCACACATGACTGTGTACAGAGACCTGGATTCAAACCCCCAGCACCCACCTTCAGTGAGGGAAGATTCATAAATGGTGAAGCAGTGTTGCAGGTGTCTCTTTCTCTCTCCCTCTTAATCTCTGCTTCCCTTCTCAATTTCCCTCTGTCCCAGCAAATGGACTAAATAAATACTCTGAGTTCAGTCCCTAGTGTCAACTGCACTAAAGTGATGGTTCTCTAAAAAAAATATTTTTCACAAAGGAGTCAGATTTTCATGGTGTTAAAGCCTTCTTAAACTCATTTAACTGTTAGTATCATTACCTCCAGGAGCCTCGATCCCCGTAAGTTTTTAAGATAAAATAGAAAGCAGGGTTTGCTTTCTGTTCCTGAATCAAGCTCTTCTATACCCATCAGATACACGTAGGTTTCTTGTGGTCTCTAATTTTCAAAACCCTTATTTGCTCTGAATACTACTCAAGGTGTTTCTTTGCATGCCTCCCACCCTTGTTCCTCCCCATAGTTGGGGGCTTTACCACAAATGGGGCACTACTGAGCTTTAAAGATATCTCACTGTTCACGGTTCTAACTGGGGCTGCTGTGCATGGCCGGAACAACTTACCATTTCACATTTGCAACTTCCCAGAGAGGAAGAAAAGAGAAACAAAGAACCTGGCACCACTAACCACTTCCTCAGCATTTGATATCTATTTATGGGGTCAGTTATGGATGAGTTCTAGGGATCTTTAGGATTTTTTGTTTATTTCCCTTTTGCTTTTGAACTCCCAAATTCTGCTTACTTTTCAAAGAAAGCCTGTGGAAAGCAGGGCCAACAGAACATAGGGGTCAGACTCCCTGTCCAGCACACTGCCCATTATGCTTTGGGTATCACTTTAGATTTAAGAACAGTCAAGAGAGGGCACACTGTCATGACAAATCCCTTTCCCTCAACAATTCCAGTCCCTCAAGTCTCCAGATCTTTCCACTGCTCATAAGATTTCAAGACTGATCTCTAAATTTTAAAAAATGTCATTTTTCCTTAAAATCTCAATGCCTTTTACAAAGAAATAGTTTACCAGTCAGGAGAGGTGACCAGGTGGTAGCACAGCTGGTTGCATATTGTAATATGTAAAGACATGGGTTCAAGCCCCCAGTCCCTACCAACAGGGGGAAAGCAGTGAAGCAGGTGTCTGTCTCTATCTCACCTTACCCCTCAATGTCTCTCTGTCCTATCAAATAGTCATTATAATTTTTAAAAGTTGTTCTTCAGTCATCTTTTAGCAATTCTATCTGGGAAGAAACCTCGTTCATCATTTTTGTTACTTTAGTTACCATCACTTATTAAAGGTTTAGTTAGATAATTTAAATAGGATTTCTTCTCAGTTATCTTTTCACTATCCAGCTCTGCAATCTTAACCAGCTGTGGGTGGGGCTGACTGTGGAGGTGAGGGCTGGGAAATGAAGATGAAGTCCCTCTCTTCAGGAGTGACAAGGAGCATGGCCCCCTACCAACATCCTCAGCATCCCCTGAAAACCTGTTAGACATGGAAATTCTTGGCTCATTTGAACCGCAAATTCTTGGTTCACTGGTATGGCTCCTATTCCAGCTCTATCAGTGGACCAAGCCATCCTGTGATTCTGGTGCATGCTGAAGCTTAAAGGACTCAGCTGTTCAGAGGTGTTTACTGAATTATACACACAAATCAAGACTTGTGATGCAGCTTAGAATTAATTATCCTGGCTGGTTCCAAAGACACCCACCCCATACCCACCACCCAGAAAATATTCCACTTACATGTATGTTCTTGTCAGTTTTTATTTATGGGCACTTTTTTTTTTTTTTAACTTGAGGACTGACAACTTGATATCAGACTTGCTAATGAGCAAAGACTGGGAGCCTTTGTCGCCTGTCATTCTTTGCGCTCCAGGTCCATCTAACACAGCAAGCAGAGCTCAGCAGGCAACCTTCTTCCTGTCTGCTCCCTGGGAAATAAGGGGAGGATCCAGAAGTATCATTTGACATTGAAGATAGCCTATCTCCTGTGTAAAAAAAAAAAAAAAAAAAAAAAAAAGAAAGGAACAAAGAAAAAAGAAGCTGAGACTTCAGGAAGCAGCAGCTGGATGGAAAAAGTGATACCAGCAGCTGCCTTTGCAGACTCCAATTCCAGCATCATGAATACGTCTTTTACTCACCTCCACTTTGCCGGGGGTTATCTGCCTTCTGACTCTAAAGACTGGAGGACAATCATCCCAGCGCTCCTGGTGGCAGTCTGCCTTGTGGGCTTCCTAGGGAACCTGTGTGTGATTGGCATCCTCCTTCACAGTGCCTGGAAAGGAAAGCCATCCTTGATCCACACCTTGATTCTGAATCTCAGTCTGGCTGATCTCTCTCTCCTGTTCTCTGTGCCTATCCGAGCAACAGCGTACTCCAGAGGCGTTTGGGATCTGGGCTGGTTTGTTTGCAAGTCCTCTGACTGGTTCATCCACATGTGCATGGCAGCCAAGAGTCTAACAATGGTCGTGGTGGCCAGAGTGTGCTTCATGTATGCCAGAGAGCCCGCCAAGCAAGTCAGTATCCACAGATGCACCATCTGGTCAGTGCTGGTGGGCATCTGGGCTCTGGCTAGCCTGCTCCCCCTGCCGGAATGGTTCTTCAGCACCACCAGGCACCTTGCAGGTGTGGAAATGTGCCTTGTGGATATACCCACTGTGGCTGAAGAGTTCATGTCAATGTTTGGTAAGCTCTATCCTCTCCTGGTATTCTGCTTCCCATTACTCTTTGCCAGTTTTTATTTCTGGAGAGCTTATGGTCACTGTCAAAAACGAGGGACTAAAACTCAAAATTTTAGAAACCAGCTGCGCTCCAAGCAACTCACAGTGATGTTGCTGAGCATTGCCATCACCTCGGCTATCCTATGGCTTCCGGAGTGGGTAGCATGGCTGTGGCTATGGCACCTGAAAGCCGGCAGTCCGACCCCACCACAAGGTTTTATTGCCCTGTCTCAAGTTCTAATGTTTTCCATCTCTTCAGCAAACCCTCTCATTTTTCTAGTGATGTCAGAGGAGTTCAAGGAAGGCCTAAAAGGTTTATGGAAATGGATGATAACCAAAAGACACTCAACTGCCCCGGAGTCTCAGCAAACACCAGCAGGTAATGCTGAGGTCCTTCCTGACCAAGTTCCACCTTCAGAGAAAGAGAAAACTTGCTCTCCCTCTTCCAGCAAAGAGAAAGCAGAGGTTCCCATCCTGCCTGATGTAGAGCAGTTTTGGCATGAGAGAGACACAATTCCTTGCAAACAAGACAATGACCCCACCCCCTGGGAACATGAAGACCAAGAAACAGGAGACTATGATAAAGATTAAATAGCAAAACATATTGGGAACACTGTTTATTTGTATTGCCACTTATTAATATTGCTGACTTCACCATATGAACGCCACCAAGTTGTTGATTAGGAGTTAAAAAAAAAACAAAACTTATAGTCTGCATTGCAACTTGCTAAGTAGAACATCATGTTAGTAGCAATACTTACATATCAGGATTATAGCCTACCTGTCCAAAGAAGTAATTGTTAAGTGCAATGTGAAAAGCCAGTTTTGTCAACTTGGGTTTCTTGAGTGCTTCTTGGCCCAACCTGCACTATTTCAGCTACAATTCATCTTCTTTGTCAAAAACCTAATCTTTTGCTGTTTATTCTTCACTAGCTAGTTCATCTATCAAGCTTTGTATCACATAACCAAGTTCAGTATCTTACTTTCACTTGAGATATTACCTGTTAATGAAACTCTCATGGGCTATCATTAGCTTGAAAAAAGTTTGCTGAGTCAGATGAAAATATATATAAACTTTTTATGACTGAAGGTTACATGGCAAGAAACATGTTTTTCTTATTCTGGCTTAATTTTCAACTGTATTTGGGTCTAAGTTTAATTCAAACCACCTAATACTAAAATATGCTTCACTAAAATAAAATCTACTTCACTGAACTTTTTTTTAAGTCACCTCAGTGAGTCTTCTTCATCAGAGGAATGCAGCTTAGCACAACATTCTACATGCTATTGTAGAGAAAGAACTTTATAAAGAACCCTTTATCTTCCCCTATTGTCTACTCTTCCAAAAGCAGATGAGCTAAAATCAGTATCTCTCAAGAACTCCTTTCTCCCAAGATAACTACAAGTTACAGTGAGTGGCACAGTTATTTTTGAAGGGAGCCTTAAAATATGAGGCAGAGATAGAAATATTTCTTAGTGCCACTATAAGTACTAATATTTACTTTGTACCTTGCCCAACTTATAAAATACCTCAGGATTTTGAAATTAATAAGATGATTATAATGAGTAACAAAAGAAAATTAAAAGGATCAGTATGGAAGAGAAAATTCAAGGGACATAGACTTGTGCTATAAAAAGCACAAAGTATGAAGGTAATACATGTAGAAAAACGATCTTGTGTACCTTAAATATATTACATTATAATCTGCACAGGAATTATTCTGACGAGGTAAGCACATACTCAGTTACAAAAAAGTATGATACATTCTCCAACCTATTAAGTATATGGACCTTTATCTATGATTCTTGATTGCTCTGTAATGGAATTATGGGGTCTTTTCACTAAGGAGTTGTATCAACTTAGAAAAAAAAAAAATGCCTGTGGGGCAAACAATAGAAAAATTGAAATGTGTGAAATTTTTTAAAAATGTTCAGAATGTGGGATATATATATATATGTTTTAATTTACTAATGGTCATGGTCTGCTTTTTAAACAGGAGGCGGGGCTGCTTTCTCTTAGTATTTTAAGACTCACAAGCTCATGTAAAGTTCAAGTTAGGCCAAGTAAAGAAAATGTCTTATAATAGTTACATTTAAAATAATCTCTCTACTTAAATATCCAAATTAAATGTTTTTATGCTCATTATATATAAGAAATGTAGGTTGTAAACTTCCAGTATTCAACATTTTACCTTGTAAACAAGTAAAAGCAAGTATTTACTTGAGATATTTTGGTGATTTAATGCCATCAGTGTCTTGCATGCTGTTTTCAAAAACATTTATAGCACAAAGGGGCTGACCTTGTGGAGAGGTCAGAGCTTAACATACAAGTCTTGGGGTAAACTGAATTACATAGTATTAAAGAATAGATGTCTTACACATCCAAGTTCTTGGGTCTGATCCCTGACACTACAAATAAACAGTAGCAAAGAGTTTGCTGATAGATACTAAACACTGTAATTATAAAGACCCTCTCATAAGAACTTAGTATACAGTTGTGACTTAATAAAATATTCTGGAAACTTCATCTAAGTGAGATAGTATTATCACTATAATGGTTGCATTTTTTTTTTTAAGCAAAACACTTCAATTTTGCTCCTGATAAACCTTCAAAATCATGCAATGGCTTTATACAAATATGCTTCAGTAAGGAAAAGGGGCACGGGTGGTGGCACACCTGGTTGAGAGCACAGGTTACAAATGACAAAGACTCAGGTTTGCGAGTGGTGAAGCAGGGCTTCAGGAAGGCTGCAGGAAGCAGAGCTGCAGTTCTCTCTCACTCTACTTCCCCCTACAATCTCAATTTCTGGCTATCTCTATCCAATAAATAAGTAAAGATAATTAAAGAAAAACATTTTTTTTAAAAAAAGGAAACAAACATCCTGCTGATTATCAACTTTACAGGTTAAGAACTTTTATTCTGGGGCTGGGTAGTGGTTCACCTGGTTAAATACACACACTACAGTGTGCAAGGACTAGGGTTCAAGGCCCTAGTCCCCACTTACAGAGAGAAAAAGCTTTACAAGTGATGAAGCAGGTCTGCAGGTGTCTGTCTCTCCCCCTATATATCTCTCCTATCAAGTAAAAACACATACAACTTATATTTTCAAATCCAGATGTCTACAAAGAGAATTCACATAGTTTCTGTGATACTTTATTTTTCATCTAAGCACTAAATATTCAAAGTGTGAATGCTTGTGCATATGTGTGTATCTGTGTCCACATAAAATACAAGTGCAGAACTACTGGTATTCTCTCTAGATCAAACTGTAATCACAATAGGTGTGAGATAAAAAGGAAAATAAATTAACCTACCAGCACATATTTTTCTTAAACACTTTATTTATGTGGTACTCTGAAACTAGAAGTTTATAAAGGAATAAAATAAAGGTATCTTCTTAAATTAGGGAAGTAAAAGTATTATAGAAAAGTGACTGGGAACCAAAAGTAAGCTGCATGGTATGGTGCACACAACACATTAAGAGAATGCCAACATGGCATTAACCACCGGTATGTTAATATAAAAGGCAAAAACAAGGAAAAACAAAAATAATGAGCATATTCTGCTATAAGATACTGTATTAAGATATTGCTGAGACTAGCACCAAAATTGTTCTTTATAAACCCATCCTCTAATTACTACAAATTATTATATTTAAGTCTTTAGAAACTATGTAATATTTAAAATTTAAAGTTAACTTTCTTTGAGTCAAAATACATGTGTTGTTTGTTGTTTTTAAGCACGGGCTTAAGTTTTTCTAAAAAAAAAAAATTATGTAACAATAATCATATACAATCCACATATATAAAAAGTGTTGGTTTATTGTAGTTCAAATACATAAACTGAATATTCAAACATCTTAAAATTAAACTTTAGAAACAAAAGGTTAACATTCAAACAGGAGTATAGTTTACAGAGAATACTCAGGTAATTTGTTGTCTAATCCAGAATATTGGTAAAGATCATTTAGTGGTGAATAAAATGTCTAACCAGCAGTTCTATCCTGCAACTGTGTTATGACTGTGGTTCCATACCTGAGAAGAAATTACTAAATAAATCTTCTCTTAGGCTAGGTAAGACCTGGCCTATAATTCAAAGGGGATCATTAACACATACGTGAACAAATAAATCTGAAGTGTTCTTTAGAGACAAAGGTAAAAGTATGTCCATTATAATAACCAGCCCCTGGAAGTATTCAATTTTCAGTGTTTTTACCCGTTTTAAAAAACAAAATCAAAACAAAACAAACCCAAATTTAGGATTTCTTGGAGTCTGTGGTATTTGCATCTTGCAAATTCAAACCACAAATTAACTTACTTTACAGTCTTGCATGTGTAACACTGCTAGAAAGAATGTCACCAAAAGTAACTGGCTTTCACACCTCATAAAAGGATGATTTTTAGCTTCAAGATTTTAGATTTACTAGAGACAGCCTATATTTGAGTATGTATGTCAGTCATGCCACACAAAGTAAAGCATAAATATTTCCAAAGTGTTCTCTGTTCAGAAACTGTTCACAAATGCTTCTCCTTCCGTCAGATGGTTTTGTCAGAATTTGACTAATGCACATACATGTAAAAACCTGAAAATTGGCTCATGCAAGTGTTTTGAGTTACTAGATACGCCCCCTTGTGGAAGAGCATTGAGAACTATTTTGTTGATCGTCTTGTGGGCTCTGAAGCTGTAGGTGGTGGAGGTGGACCCCTGCGATCCAGGTCATCCACATACGCCACAATCAGTTTGCGCCTCTCCTCTGGCACACAGTCTAGTACTAGATACCGTTTGTCATTCTGCAAGATCTTTTCTACATCTTTCAGGTGCTGATCAGATTCTTGGATTAGTTTTTTGGATCTGAAATAAGAAAAGAAGTCCAAGAATTACTGGCTGCTGTTTAAAGGCCTTTTAGAAATGAGCTGGAAATGTCCATCTAGTTCCTAATTGTGTTTTCTTTTTTTTTTTTTTTAAAGAAAAATTTCACTGCGTGGTCACCTTTGTAAGTCACCTCAGCAAAGACTCCAAGGAGTGAAAGGGCCTCAGAAGCTGGAATTACCCTCCCACCCCTACTGGTGTCCCTCCAGATCAGGGCTGAGGGTGGGTGGGTAAATCTTGCCCGTGCTGTACCTGTTCTGTGGATGAACAGAGGACTTCAGTCTGCAGGGCTGCCAATCCCAGCATCTTTCACAAGCTTTCACTTTCACATTCACTAAATTAACTATAAAAATGTAGAGAGAAGTCTTACTTCACATCTAATTTAAAAGCCCAAGCTGATGCAAAACATTAAGGATCCTGACCAAAAAATCCAAATGATGAAATACTTAAAAACCACACCCTCAGCACTACCTATCCTCCCATGTACATACCCCTCATTAAGATGTTTCAAATCTTTCTCCTACAGAAGAAAAGCTGGAGCATCAGAGAGTTGGGGGAAGGGGGGAAAAAAGGCTTTCTGCATATTGCTGCTAGCAATTTAAAATTTCCCTGATGATAAGTTGATAGGGATGGTGAGCTACTGGGTATATTACAGAGAAATTTCAACTTTCTAATCATTTCAAATATTTATTTGCAAATATCCAGCAAACTGATTTCTTCTGAGAGTCAGTTTCTTACTGAGCTTAAGATGGTTCCAAGCTTTAGAATGGTTCTGCAACACTGAACACAAGCCTTCAGAGGAGGCAAAAACAATCGATAATGAAGAATTCTAAGAAAAAGTCTCTTCATGAAACACAAATCTTTTCTAATTGGGAGAAATCATTTTTTAAAAAAAGCAGTGAAGTGAAATAAAAATGTTTAAAAAACTAGTAACACAAAATAATAACTGACATCTGGGCCCTTTCTTAAAAAAATAAAGAATAAAAAAGTAGTTCTGGGCTTTGACAAAAGTTGTCTCTTCTTTAAGTCCTAAAAATTAATAATGTCAACATGTGTGTGAATGCAAAGTATGCTTTGACCATCAGAGTAAGGACTAATAAAGACCATGACCACTGGAATAAAACATTTGAGTTGTACACACCTATATGTTATAAATTTGGTCTCTTTCAAAAGTGTCCTGAAGTCAGCTTTGGCTGTGATGTATTTGTCTCTGATGTATTCTTCAAACTCTCGCTGTTTTTTCTGCAAAAAAATAGTTAAGATTAGAAAAACAGATCTACTGGTCAAGAATAACTTATAAGTTACATTATAAAATGAAGACTTCAGAAAAGGTTTATTTGGGGGCAGAGGAGATAGCATAATGGTTATGCAAAAGACTTTCATGCCTGAGGCTCCAGAGTCCCAGGTTCAATCCTGCTGCACCACCATACAACAGACCTGAGCAGTGCTCTGGTCTCTAGCTATCATTAAAATAATGGCAAATACTTTTAAAAAGAAAATATACTTTGTTTATGAAAAGTCCATTAAACGCAAATCTGTACTATACATTTTCAGGCAAAAAAAAGTCATAGAATATAAGAATACAGCAGCTAAAACTAAAGGCATGAGAATTTCATAAACTTATTTCCCTCAATTATCTTAAACTCAAGCAGTAAACACTCTTTAAAATAAGGGAACCAAAGATTAAACATGAAGTTCCCATAGGCTGCATCATGACGTATGATTTAATTTACAGGCTAGCAAAACGGCTAATGTGGATAGTGTGCTGGCTTTGCCATGTGTGTAACCATTGTTTGAGCCAGACTCACATACCTCAGTGAAGGAAGTCTCAATGCTATGATCCTTTCTTCCCGCCCCCCACCAACTCTACTAATATATATATATGTATACATATATATAGCGCAAAAAAAAAAAAAAACAGGTTATACCAACTATAAGAGGGCACTTAACACTTTCAGCCTCCCCCCACACCCTTTTTCTGCCACGAGGATTACTACTGGGGATTAGTGCCTGCACAACCATAGTGCTCCTGGTGAGCAATTTCTTTTCTTTTCTTTTCTTTTCTTTTCTTTTCTTTTCTTTTCTTTTCTTTTCTTTTCTTTTCCATAGAAGGTCAGAGAGAAAAGGGGAGATATATGAAGCACTGCTCCACCACTCTTTTCCTGTTCGGGAGCCATTATGCCGGGCTAGCTTCGTGGGCGGGAGGCAGATGACCAGGGACTCATGGCTGGTACGCAGTTCAGTTTTTATTCATATGGAACACGCAATCTAAGCTAAGCTACCTCTAATCACAATGTTGTCCATACACACACACACACACACACACACACACACACTCTCTCTCTCTCTCTCTCCAAGTAGGGTGGAAAAAGGATGTGCCGTAGAGAGGGTGGAACGAAAAAAGGTTGGTGGAAATCAGGGTGTGACAAGGAGAGGGGGCGGAGCAAAAAGAGTATGAACCAGTGGGATTAAACCAATGCCCTGCAGGCAGGGGGGTGCTTAGTTAACAGTGGTTATGTAAATAGAACACAGTGTTAAGCAGGGGGGGATTAAACCAATGAAACAGAAGGGGTTTTAGAAGCAGAATTAGAAGCATACCAGCAGCTGGGACCTTGAACTTAGGTTCTTACAAATGATGTGTGTGCTCTACTAGGTAAATCTAGTAACAGAATAGTGATAAACTCTGGAAGGAAGGAAGGAAGGAAGGAAGGAAGGAAGGAAGGAAGGAAGGAAGGAAGGAAGGAAGGGAGGGAGGAAGGAAGGGACAACCTTATTATCAATCTTAACCAAGCAGAAAATTTTAGAAACAGAGATGGAGACTAGATCTCTTAGCTGTTAAGTTAGTCTATCATTTTTTCCAGTTGTGTATATTTTATGGTCCACATTTCTAAAATCCAATTTACTAGTCATGAGAAAAAAGGAAAATTAGATTGAGGGGTGTTTGGGTTCTAGGTCTAGATAAATTAGTCAGGAAATGAGACTGGTATGAAGAGAAAAACAAATGGTCTTTTCAGAAGGTAGGTGAGTTTGTTTCCTACAAAGCAATTCGAGAGTACACTACAAAAGCTTCAACAAATGTCACAACCTGACGTTCCCTTACTCCAGTGTTTGGAGTGTGCAAAAAGCACAGATTGGAGTCAGTTGGTGGCTCATGCAGCATAGCACACAAGTTGTGATCCTGGGTTCGAGTCCCTGGCCACCACATGTAAATACTAGTTCTTCTCTGCACCCCCATATCTCACACCATATAAATATATTTGGAAAAAGGAACAGCTACTGGGAGCAGTTGAGTCATGCAAGCACCAAGGCCCAGTTGATAAGTATGGTAGCAAATAAAAAATAAAAGTACTAAGAACCAGAGATCGATTATGATATCCTGCTGGTGTGACTTAAGAGTTGGGAATTTACAGTCTGAATGCAACTATCTAAGGACCCAACTATATAGTAAAGTACTGCTCTACTAATTCTCTAACATCCCCCAAAGACATGTTTATTCCCAAGGATTGGAAGTTTCTGTTGTGCTGCCTTATTCATATATCATGCAAGAAAGAAAATATGAATTTAAAATTCACATTTATTATTAGTATTTTGCCTCCAGGGTTACTGGTGGGGCTCGGTGCCAGCACTAAGAATCCACTGCTCCTAGTGCCCCCCCTTTTTCATTTTATTGGATAGGACAGAGAGAAACTGAGAGGGGAGGGGGGAAGAAAGATCAACACCTGCAGCCCTGCTTCACCGCTTGTGAAGTGAACCCCCCCCCCCCCCACACACACACACACACACACACTTTAGGTGGGGAGCTGGGGGCTTGAAGCATGAACCTTCTTGCATGGGTCCTTGAACTGCATACTATGTGCACTTAACCTGGTGCACTACCGCCTGGCCCTCAAAATTCGGATTTAGTTCTCATGTACTTAAAAAACAATTCACACAGAACCTTCAACTTCATTTTCATCAAAATGATAGTGCTGCTGATTGACAGTAAGTCATGAACAAAATCTTACCCTGTCACTGGAAGAAAACTTAATGCACCGAGGATCTTCCTTAATGATTTTTTTTACTTCTTTCCATGTAGATGTTAAGGTAATCTTTGAAAAGACAAGTAAATACAAAACATAAGTACAACCCACTTGTATTGAGAGGGTCAAACTGCAGCACATATGGTACATAATATGACACACTGACCTGCAATCTCTTGTAATGCCCAAGTGTAACTGGACTAGTTAGGGACAGGGAGACAGCTTTAATGCAATTTCTTTTTGCTGGCTTGCCACGAGAGTTATTTTCATGGCCATATCTTTCAAGGTGGCCTAAGACAATCACCTGCAAAACCCTGTATCTCCAAGGGCAACATCATAACTTCTGAAGAAACCATCATCAAAAAGAAAGCAGATAAACAGAAGCAAAACCTGGACAACAAAGTGTACAAACTGCCAAATAGAGGGGCCATGGTATAAAAGAGAACTCTAGTAATTATCTATCATCAGGAGGTATGAATGACCACACACAGCTAAGGACATTTGAACACCACAAGGGTAGATGCAAACTTGAAAAGTACAAAAGGAATAGTTTCTAAATAGTGAGACTGTACTATCAAATTCTTTTCTGTACTTAAAAATCAACATCAATATTTCTCTTAAATATCACATATACTGTCATTCAACCCAATAATTACATTAAAAGATCTACTATAAATCATACTTTTTTTTTTTTTACCTTTTGGATTTAAAAAAAAAATTCCTTTAGACTAAAAAAGAAAAAATAAAGAACTCTTACTGCAGAAGTTTCATCCAGAAGTTGCCTAAAGTGCTCCCGCTTCTTTTTGGTAAGTGCTTCAATGTGTTCATTAAAAAGTTTCTCTTTCTCCTCTCTTTCCAATAAGGATCCAGATTCCCAACGGTGATCTTTCCGGAGAGTCCTCCGAGTATCAGACCATGATACATCTGAAGAACGTACCTGAACACACAGAACTAGAACTTTCACCAAAGACTTATATTTTAACAAAAGGTCAATTTATTTAGTCTAGGAAAAAAATACATTTAATAAGAGAAGTTTCTGTTCTTAAAAATCAGCTTCTATAAACCAGAAATTTGACCTGCCAGGGCTCACCTAAATTCTCAGGTATAGATTTAGGGATGAGGAAGAATGAAGAAAAGACATCAACCATGATCCTTAAGAAGTTTCACACTATTTGGGTACTCTGACATCTTACCAACGGCTAGCGAAGTGAATACTAGTAAGAGAGGCAATATACGATGTCTAAATGTAGCATGAAATATACTATGTCTAAATGTAGCATGAAGCAGCTCATGGAAACAACTCGACCTCTTATCAACTGATAAGTTACCAACACTATCAAGTGACAATTTGGAGCATAAACAGGAATTATAAAGAGAAAAACAGAGAACACAAGAGATTGGTTCACCATCCAGCAGACAGGTAAATTTCATTATGTTTCCATCAACTCATACTTGAGGCCAATTCAAGGTATGAGAGGCTAGAAAGACAGAAAAGTAAAAAAAGAAAACTACAAAAATATGGAGCCAGCACTAAGTGGAAATACAAAACAAAGGAGACCCCATTTCTTCCTCCAAATAGTGTGCAAGCTTTCTTTTTCTCTCAAAAAAACTGTTTGTAAGGAGATAATTGCAGTGGCATGAAGTAAGTGATACAGAGAGACATAAAAAGGAAGACTGAGATCAAACCTGTTTAGATGGGTTGGGAGTAGCCTCATAAAAGAGGCATTTGTATGTGTTCTTAAAGAATAGCCAAGTTTGGGGCCCAGGAGGTGTTATGGTGGCTACAACAATGGATTCACAGGCATCAGTTGCAGAGTTTAAACCCTAGCAACCCATGCACTCTGGTTTTCTCTTGTATTGATAAATAAAATCTTAAAAAAAAAAAAAAACCAAAAATAAAAGGACCATATTTGTAGCTGGGGAGGGAGCTCAGTCAGCAGACCAGACAGAGCACAGAATTTGCATGTCTGGGCTCCCAGGTTGGGTCACTAGCACCTTAAATATAGGAGTTTAGTGGTACTCTGGTTTTCCTTTTACTACTGCAGGGGGAAGAACTGGGGTGAGCAAAGGCAGAATTCACTACATATAATTACGGTTCATATAAGTTCAGCAAGGTTAGATCTTAAAGCCGAAGTGAGAAAATTAAAGGGGTATATAGGTTAGAGTAAGGCAGAGAATCAAGAAATGAACAACACAACAGTCTTTTTATGTTCTTCTAAGGAAATTGAAATTTAGAAAGAATCTTCATGTTCTGAAAGCAACAGTGAAAGTGTTCAGAAAACAGAAATAAGAAACTGAAAACAGAACAGAAAAAACAAGGGAAGAAATCAAAAGACACAGATATAATTTGAAGAGCCCTGCTGAAAGAGAGAAAATTAACAGTAGAAGACATGGTAATAGAGGAGAGAATGAGGTAAAACAAGAAAGTGGTCTAGGGGTAGTCACTGTAGGGACAGCAAGCCCTACATACCTCAACAACCATGTGTAATGCAGAAGGATTTTCCAAAAAGAGTTCCAGGTTATCTCCTGGCGTCAGTACACTACCATTCCTGTATTTATCTACAAGTATAATTATTGATCATCACGATGATGACTAAGGAAAAGGTTAAATTATGTTCAGCTTGACTTCTGTGTCATAATTTAAGGTGATTTCCATAAAGCTTTTAGACTAAAAGGTTCTATATTTTCATATATGCAAAAATCTAATTTTTGGAAATGTTACCAAGTATTATTCAATTTCATAACTATCTTAAAGAGTGACCTCCCAGAGACATTTGGTAGATTATCAAGTATTTGTTAGAGAAATTTTTATATGGATTTCTACTTCACTGAAAAACGAATGAAAAGGCAAAATAGTGATATATACCATGTCAGACAGAAGAGCCTTGAAATTCTGGATAGCTTCTTCTCGTTTGTGTTGTTCTCTCTCTCGATCTATTTCTTTTGTCTGTTCTGACCGAGCCTTTTGAACCTCCCTTTCTCGTTCTCGAAGACTTGCCTCAATGCGGGCCTGTCTTTCAAGCTCCTTTTCTTTCTCTGAATCTAAATTCTGTAAAAGAGAAAATGCATTATCTTTCTTACCAATTGCAACAGGATGCTTTCACAAATAGTTTATGAAATGACAAAACTCAAACCTCACTTTTACCAAGAAAATAACCAAGGAGTACACAACATTTTCAAATCAACCACTAGAGAATATCAAGGGTAGGGAGTTGGGAACATTGCACAATGATGGCCAGATGTTCTCTCAGATGCCAGGTTCAGTCAAATAGTTCACTTGGACAGTTGTGTTGCTTTGTCAGATATGCAACCTGAGTTTGAGCCACCAACACACTGAAGGATAGGATCAAGGTTGGACTTAAAAAGATAAAGCCCTGAGTTCAACTTGGCGTCATGTGCCAGAATGATGTTCTGGTTCTCTCTCACTCATGTTAGTAAATAAGTAAATTTAAAAATAAATAAGGGGCGAGCTGACTCAGCAGAATGCACAATGACTTGATTGGAGCCAAGTTAACATATAAGAGCATAATGAAAAGGGAAAGCTTTAAGAGTGGTGGAACAGTGCTGTGGTGTTTTTCCTTCCCTCTAACCAAAATACAAGTCTGCCAGGATGCAAGAATCATGCAGATAATGAAAGTCAGGTAGCAAATAAAACCGTCAACAAGAAAATTCCAAATAACAAAAATCTCTATAATACAATCACAGTTTTGTTTTTTTTAATTCAATGGCAAAGTAAACACAATGGTTACCTTAGCTATTTTTTCAATGTACTGTTTGAAAAGATCTTCTCTCATTGATGAACTGTCCACTGCTTTGTAACGTGGATCACTTTCTACTTTGTCTTTTACTTTACTCCATCGAGACTGACTGTCCAAATGATGATTAGACAACAGCTCAAAGAAATCTGATTTAATCTGTATTTCAAAACAGGTAGTGGGATGGGGAAGAAAACAATGTACTGTGAAAATTTTCTCATATCTAAGTGTGTACAATTTTAAAAAGGTCTAGTAACATCATGGCAGAGAATGTTTTCAATATACTGATTTAAAGTGAAATAAATTTTAATAAGACACCATCAAACTTCTTTTACAAGAAGCTACACACACACACACACACACACACACACACACACACACACACTCACTTAAAATGTACCAAATTCAGGATAAATCATATTCTTCTTACTTCTCCAAATTATTCATATAGGAAAAACTGTTCAGGTTGTTTATAAATTTTGATCTGAGAGCTGCCATGCTTTCAAGAACATAAATTTGCACTGAGCAACATTTACTTTTAGCTAACGTTTAAGAACATTAAAAGGTAAATTATTTTTTAAATTAGATTAATATAAAACTGTGAAATGAGTACTAAGAGGAAGTTTCATCCATTACAAACCTGAAACTATAAGAGACCAAGACTGAATTAATCGCTGACTGTACCACACCCAAGTAATAGTGTATGTATATATGCATGGATGCATTTGCTTATATTGGAACTCTGCTCAGCTTTGGCTTTGCTTTTGTATCTAAAAAAAATTCTATACTTTAGGGCTGGGGAGATAGCATAACTATTTTTTTTAATATTTATTTTATTTATTTATTCCCTTTTGTTGCCCTTGTTTTATTGTTGTAGTTATTATTTTTGTTGTCGTCATTGCTGGATAGGATAGAGAGAAATGGAGAGAGATGGGGAAGACAGAGAGGAGGAGAGAAAGATAGACACCTGCAGACCTGCTTCACCGCCTGTGAAGCGACTCCCCTGCAGGTGGGGAGCCGGAGTTTGAACCGGGATCCTTATGCCGGTCCTTGTGCTTTGCGCCACCTGCGCTTAACCCGCTGTGCTACAGCCCGACTCCCGATAGCATAACTATTATGCAAAAAGACTTTTCATCACAATGCTGACTGAAACTCAAAAAAAAAAAAAAGATTTTTCATGCTGAGACACCAAATTCTCAGGTTCAACCCCCAGTATAACCATAATAAGCCAGAGCTGAGCAGTGGTCCAATTTCATTAAAAATAAATAAAATACCCCATCCAAAAATGGGGGGAGGACTTGGACAGAATATTCACCACAGAAGAGATCCAAAAGGCCAAGAAACACATGAAAAAATGCTCCCAAGTCTCTGATTGTCAGAGAAATGCAAATAAAGACAACAATGAGATACCACTTCACTCCTGTGAGAACGTCATACATCAGAAAAGGTAACAGCAGCAAATGTTGGAGAGGGTGTGGGGTCAAAGAAACCCTCCTACACTGCTGGTGGGAATGTCAATTGGTCCAACCTCTGTGGAGAACAGTCTGGAGAACTCTCAGAAGGCTAGAAATGGACCTACCCTATGATCCTGCAATTCCTCTCCTGGGGATATATCCTAAGGAACCCAACACATCCATCCAAAAAGATCTGTGTACACATACGTTCTTGGCAGCACAATTTGTAATAGCCAAAACCTGGAAGCAACCCAGGTGTCCAACAGATGAGCAGATGAGTGGCTGAGCAAGTTGTGGTATATATACACAATGGAATACTACTCAGCTGTAAAAAAAAATGGTGACCACCGTTTTCAGCTGATCTTGGATGGACCTTGAAAAATTCATGTTATGTGAAATAAGTCAGAAACAGAAGGATGGATATGGGATGATCTCACTCTCAGGCAGAAGTTGAAAAACAAGATCAGAAATGAAAACACAAGTATAACCTGAAATGGAATTGGCATATTGCACAAAAGTAAAAGACTCTGGGGTGGGTGGGTGGGGAGAATACAGGTCCATGAAGGATGATAAATGACATAGTAGGGGTTGTATTGTTAAATGGGAAACTGGAGAATGTTATGCATGTACAAACTATTGTATTTACTGTTGAATATAAAACATTAATTCCCCAATAAAGAAATAAATTTAAAAATAAATAAAATATATTTTCCCTAGTTGTAAAAAAGTAATCTGTGGACACACTAGAATTACAGAATTTCTATGATGTAGGTTATAATCAGTAAAAAATACTGTATTCAGACTTTGCATGCTTTTTAGTTATTAAAGACTATGTCTTTAATGTTACACAATTCAAATATTAATTGAAAGAACATGCTTTATAAATGCAGGTTAGTAACACTATACCAGGAGTATGAAATAATTAATGTTTAATATTTATTTCACACCTTTGGCAATAATACTGATTTAATGTTATATTAATTGTTTAACATAAATACTATTAAGACTCTCTCTCTTGGGTTGATGAAATAGCTCATGTGAATAGTGTGCAACTTTGTCATGTGCATGACCCTGGTTTCAACCTGATCCCCATCAAATGAAAGATGCTTGGTACTAAAGGAAGGAAGGAAGGAAGGAAGGAAGGAAGGAAGGAAGGAAGGAAGGAAGGAAGGGAGGGAAAGAGGAACAAATCCGACCCCCCCTTTAAAATTCTTTACTGGGGGATTAATGGTTTATAGTCAACAGTAAAATACAATAGTTTGTACATGCATAACATCTCCACATAACAATACAACCCCCACTAGGTCCTCCTCCTCTGCCATCATGTTTCAAGATCTAACCCCACTCCCCACCCCAGAGTCTTATTTTGGTACAAGACATCAACTCCAGTTCAAGTTCTGTTTAGAGTCTCCCATTCTGATCTTGTTTTTCAACTTCTGCCTATGAGTGAGATCACCCCATATTCATCCTTTTGTTTCTGACTTATCTCACTGAACATGATATCTTCAAGTTCCATCCAAGATGGGGTAAAGAAGGTGAATTCACCATGAAGCTGAGACTTTGGAGCCTCAGGAATTAGACTCTTTGCATAATTGCTATGCCATCTACTGCTGTTCACATCTCTGTTTTCCACATAACAGTTCAATACCCTACTAGGTCCTCCTCTGCCATCATGTTCCAGGGTCTGAACCCTTTCCTCCTACACCAGACCCAGTCCAAGCTCTGCTTTGTGTTTATTGTTCAACTTTATTATTATTATTACTATTTGTAATTGGATTCATTTCATTGAGAACTTAGGTGGAAGAGTTCTGCCAATATTCTCCTTTAAGTACTTGATAGTTTCTGGTCTAACATCCAAGGGGTGTTGAAATTCCCTACTATTACTGTGTTGCTGTTAATATATTGCTGTAACCCTTTCGGTAGATAGCCCCAAGTGTTTTTAACATAAACAAACAACACAATAAGAGGTAGAAAAGCCCTTTCTTATACCTTCCTTCTCATGTAAAAAATAAAGGTGCATATTTTTACACATCTTTGAGGACTTGTTTTAAAAGGTAATTACACTGAAATTATTTAAGTCAGACTCCAAATCTTCATCTGCAATATTCTTGTCTTTAGGTTCATAATTAGTCAACAATTTGTTCTGCTTTCTATTTTAACTCTTTTTCAGCCACCAGGTTCCAGATGCTAGCATAATGCCAACCGGACTTCCCCATCAATGTGTCCTGGAGCCCCGCTTCCCTAGAGCTCTGCCCTACTAGGGAAAGACAGAGACAGGCTGGGAGTATGGATCAACACCCATGTTCAGCAGGGAAGCAATTACAGAAGTCAGACTAGGGTGAAAGGGATTTGCCTATGAAAGAGAGGAAAAGAAAAATCCCAAACCAAATGACTCATCCATGAAAATTAATCTACTGTAAAGTCTGTGTTTCTTTCATAGTTCTGTGTCATACTGAGTTTTAGACCATAAACATTAGTTAGTTCAAGAGGATTCAAAATGGTCTGGTCATAAAACGCCCATGTTCAGTGGGGAAGCAATTACAGAAGCCAGACCTTCCACCTTCTGTACCCCATAATGACCCTGGTCCATACTCCCAGAGGGTTAAAGAATAGGAAAGCTATCAAGGGAGGGAAGGGGATATGGAGTTCTGGTGGTGGGAATTGTACCCCTCTTGTGGTCTTGTCAATATTTCCATCTTATAAATAAAAACTTAAAATAAATAAATAAAAACTGGATGGTTGTAGATAGCATAATTTATGCAAACAGATTCTCATGTCTGAGGCTCCAAAGCCCCATGTTCAATCCCAGCACCATCATCAACCAGAGCTGATCAGTGCTCGTTTAAAAAAAGGTAAAGTACCAGAACTGTGAATAAAAAAGTCACCACACAGAGATATATCCATTTTTTTCCTCACTAGGGACTTCCATAAACCTGTGTATCAGTGATGACAGCTGCCACATTGAACTGACAGGACACACAGCACAAAATTATCAAATCTAACCACTAGTTACAAAACAGAATGTATAAAAGTTACCATAGAGTTTTTCAGAAAAAGAACATCAGATACAAATATAAAACCATCTAATTTGTATAAAATGCAAACATACAATATAATTTACTTACTTGGCTTTCTTTAATCAGGTTATTATTAAAAGACAAAAGCAGCCAACAACTCACTAACATGACTCTAAAAGAGCATACACTAGTATAGTACTCAATTTTTTTGTACATTTCCTGGGAAACACACCATTACCCCCCCCAAAGTAAATAATGACATAATACTGGAAAATCTACTTTGAAATCTAATTAATCAGGAAAACAGAAAATTCCAGATACTTGACAATTTATTTTTCTTAGTTTCATTGCTATTTTCAAAAGGCTCTCCTAACAAGAGTAGTACTGCTTCCTTAACATTTTTTAATAGGGTTTGTTAACATTTTCACATTCTGAAATAAAAGCCAATTCTAAAGGTCAAGAATGATTAGACTTCAGAGGTTCTTTTTTCTAAGCATAAATGGACACTAAGGAGAATAACTTCGTGTTTTGATGGCTCCCCCACCACTGGTGCAATCTCCCCCCAAGCCTGTCTCCTCAGTGGTGAGCCCCTCCTCACTCCTGACACAGCTATCAAATGACATTTGGATTTAATGAATGTTTAATAGCTGACCTTTAATCCTGATAAGCAATAATTTATATGTAGGATGTTTACCAGAAGATTAGGAAGTTACTAAAATGCTATCTTTCAGAGGGAAAAAAGATAAAGAAGCTTTGTGAAATTTATATGTTAGAAGCTATTTTAAGGAGTCTGGAAATTCTGGGGCTGAATGGCAGCACATTTGGTTGAGTGTATGTTATTATATGCAAGGACCTGGGGTTTAAGCACCAGGTCCTCACCTGCAAAGGGAAAACTTCACGAATAGTGAAGCAATGTTGCAGGTCTCAGGGTCTCTCTCTCCCTCTCTCTCTCTCTCTCTCTCTCTCTCTCTCCCCCTTCCATCTCAGTTTCCCTCTGTCTCTATCCAATGAATGAATAAATAAAATATTTTTTAAAAAATGTTGAAATACTAGCAGGCATTTTTAGTAGGCACCAGTGAACAGATAAAAATAACCATTCTTGGGCTCCTAGTAAAGGCACTAAAATTAATATGCCATAGAAGACAAATACACATAAATTGTCAAAGGCTAAACAGTATAGGTGGGTACTGTCATTTATGTCCATTAATGGGAATAGAAGCAAAGAAAGCACCACCTTTGGCTTCCACTCACAACCCCCATCAATCACACCACTGGAACCAAAATCATCTTACCTTCTCACCCCTGGTCTTTGAATCTTCTTTCTCTTTCTTCCTTGCAGCTGCCACAAATTCATTAAACAAAGCTTCTCGATCTTTCATCTTCTCAATTGCTTTGAATCTTGAATCTTTAGCATGCTTGGCTGCAAATTCACTGAAAGTAGCTCTGTAATAAAGCGGTAAGTTTACTAACTTTGGTAAAATTATTTTTGCCTGTACAAAAGTACAGAAGGCAATACCACTGGGTCACATCATCTGCCTAAATGTGAGTAATAAAGGAAAATAAAGTTCACCTGAAATTCAATCTCAACTATGACCCCTGAGCTCATCCTTTACATTAAGGAAAAGGACATTCCCCGGAGCCCTCCCACCAAACATAAGCACACAAATACCAAGAGACTGCAACTGTTACCCCCTGGAAAAAACAGTAGTGGTCACAGCCACAAATACCTCCTTAAAGCTTCTATTTACACAATGTTTCTCTTCACAATTCAAATATAAAATTATACTTGCTCAAATATTCCTCTTCCCTTTTTTGCACAAATGAACAGGATGGACTTTTTAAGTACCATATGACTCAGATTCCACATTTCTACTGTATACTTTTCTCCATGTTCTGAGATATTCATTCAGACTTCACAACTCTATACCACTAACATAGTCTAATACACTACTGCTCTAAGTAGACCATAAGTCACTATCCATAACTGTTTAAATCTGTTTTACACTATCATCTAGTTGAAAGCCCCATTAACTGCTGAAAATAAGAATTCCTAAAAATCACACTGGCTGTTTTGAACAATTAGCAAGGTAATATGTATATATACTTATGTATGCACATAACACATTTTAAAAGCAAACATATATACAATTACATTAAAGTGCACAAAAAAATCCAACAACTGATGCTATTGTTGTTAGCATTGCTTAAAATATCTCATTTTCTTCAATCTATTACATACATATATATATATACATTCACCAACTATTAACAATCTGTTAAAAATGTTACACAAAACCATAATCTAGACATTTAGAAAAATCAAAACAGTATCTTGTATCTACAATTTATTAAGTGTTAAACTTTAAGAAGACAGAAACAGATTTTTGTCTTCCACATTTCTAGAAATGGTAACTTATCCCCACATGCAAGATCTAAAACAAAGGTACCCTTCTTGAAAATCAATACCTCCTAAAGACCCCTAGGAATTCTTCTAAAGATCTACTAAAAGTAAAGATTATAAAGGAAGGAGCCAATAATCAAGTGAAAAGTTTCATTTCCAAATACCAGAGACTGACATAAATTGTTTATACAGACACAGACGCAAATAGTATTGACCTTAGGATAAAAATACATATTTTGATACTTGGCAGTAATAAACTACATACCTTGGATTAAATTTTGCTTCTTCCATCATTTTTTTGAAATCTTCCTTGGCTTGCATTATTTTGTTTTTCTTTTCCCTGCGTTCTTCCTCTGCTCTGGTCTTTACATACTGATCAAATACCTATTACAAAAATAAATAAATTTGGCAAGTTATTCTTTTCCATATAACTGCTGAAACATGAATCCTCCAAAGAAAAAAGTTATAATCTGCCCAACTATAATAAAAAAGTATATATAGCTGAATTATCAATTATATGTAGACAATGCATAGCAAGCCACACATTCAAGCTTCAATAGATATTACACAAGCATACAACCCTCTGGGTCTTCAGAATACAAGAAGTTAAAATCCCTTTTAGTTTTTATTATTTGATTACAAAATAATACACAACAGTTCTACAAAAAAATTCAAGCAATCCAGAAATGTATGAGTAAGCATAGTCCTTCTAGGAGAAAAAAACAATATGCAGTTTAATTATACTCCTATGCTCCTCTTTAACACATATTTTGCCACTTCATAATGTATGGTCAAGACTTGAATACACACATCTATTTCCCACTTTGTTTAAATAGTAATAAAATAACTGAAGAATTTCTTTTTTTATAAAGATTTTTTAATATTTATTTCCTTTTTGTTGCTTTTTTAATTGTTGTAGTTGTTGTTATTGGACAGAACAGAGAGAAATGGAGAGAGGAAGGGAAGACAGAGAGGAGGAGAGAAAGATAAGACACCTGCAGACCTGCTTCACCACCTGTAAAGAGATTCCCCTGCAGGTGGGGAGCCGGGGGCTCAAACTGGGATTCTTAGGACGGTCCTTGCACTTTACGCCACCTGCGCTTAACTCACTGCGCTACTGCCCGACTCCCCCAAGAATTTCTATTTCTTCTTTAATTCACCATACTACAAGAATAGGGGAATGAGAGGGGTTAGGGGTGGGGGTGGCGAGAACCTCTGCAAATGAAAAGCAGATGGACAAGTGGTAAGAGATTCGTGCTAAGTGCTTCATAGTCCTCTGTGATTAGACATAGAACGAATAAGCTTGACAATCGAGTAGAATGTCCTAGAGAAGGCCCAATAAATTCTCTAATCAAATATTTATTATCCCAATTCCTCCAGGACCAAAATGCTTGTTACCAGGAATCTTTGTTTTTATACCATTACTGAAAAGGAAGTCAATCTGGAAAACACGAGAGAAAGTCAGGCACTGTTTCACTTATTTGAAAGAAGAGGAAAAAGGAAGGATGCTCAGAAGTAGTAGGGAGCAGTAATAGTGAAGAGGGGGAGTTAACGTGGCAGCTTGAAGGACAGACTCTCCACCAAAAAACCTGTTTCAAATCATGGGAATTCCTGGTCATAAGAGAGAAAATATAGTGGAGGGGACAAAGAGAAACCACCGTGGAACATTATAATGCATCTATAAATTGGAAGAGGGAGCAAAAAAGGGCAAACGAAGAGCAAACTCCACCAAGTTGCAGATGCTACCATGACACCAACCTGACTTCCCTGGGCAGATGACCTCACCAATGTGTCCTGGAACCCCACCTCTTCAGAGCCCTAGCCCACTGGGGAATGATCGAAACAGACTGGGGGTATGGAACGACCTACCAACACCCTTGTCCAGTGGAGAAGCAATCACAGAGGCTGAACCTCCCACCTTCTGCACCCCATAAAGATCCTTAGTCCATACTCCCAGAGGGATAGAGTGGGGGAACCTCCCAATAGAGGGGATGAGATACAGAGCTCTGGTGGTGGCAACTGTGACCCTCTAATCCCACAAACTTGTCAATTACTATTAAATCACTAATAAAGAAAAAAAAATGAAGTTAAGGCAGGACTGTTAAAAAAAGTGGGGGGGGGGGAGACACAAATATATAGACATAAAAAGTCATCCTGTGACCTTAGGAGAACACTTGTAAGTTTCTACTGGATGGGGATGGGGACACAGAACTCTGGCGGTGGGAATGGTATGGAATTAATTATACCTCTATTATCTTACAATTTTGCAAATCACTAATAAAAAAAAAACTAAAGGAAAAAAGTCACTTGCTCTCCCTAGGCTGGAAGAACATGAATTATAAATGAGGTTACGAGAGGTCTAGATGATCTAAAAATTATTGACTCCAGAGGATCCTCAAATTCAGGATCTAGTCTTAATCATCTTAAAGCAAGGTCTTACAGCTGCAACACTTTTAAAAGATGGATTATTTATGGGTAAGGTCATGACACATTTTTTGCATAGAACACATCAAAATATGTTATCATTTTGCTGACAGCCCAATATTTTGGGGTCAAGCAGTGTATGGCAGGAACTCTGCTCACTCAATGTAGCAGCTCTTCTCTTATACAATAACTACAACTGCCCCAGTTGAGAGCCACCGCTCTAGGATAAATCTAACAATCATGAATACCCATCCATCTGCTGTGAGTAGACAAACAGTGCTACAGCATCTCATTCTTAATCATGAACAGCCAGCATCCACTAGACACCCAAGGAAATCCTCCCACATAAAAGAAACTAAAACTCAAAAGAGATAGGTGATGCTGCAGCATAAAGATTCTAAAGTGGAAAGAATTTCAATTCACAGAAGAAAGGCTATCCTTTGCAAAACCATCATACAAGAAGTCCAAACACCATCACAACCTTCTTGAATTTAAAAGAACTTCAGGTGGAGCCAAGGTGTAGTAGTCAAGCATGGAATATGCTCCTTAAACACAACCAACACTACAACAAATTTCATCAGACTGATAATCTGAAGATAGGTGGCACACACAGCCTGAAGGAAAGAAACTTAAGAGCTGAAACATAGTACTAGAGCACCACTTTATCAAACTAGTTGGCTTTCTTTGGGCAGCTAGGGAAAGGGTAGCGAATGCAGGTACTAGGGGCCAGGTAGCGGCACATCCAGTGCTTTGCACACATAGCACTATGCACAAAGACCTGTGCAAGGACCCACTCCACACCTGCAGTGGAGACACGTCACAAACAGTAAAGCTGGTCTGCAGGTCTCTCCCTCTCCTCTCAATTTCTGTCCCATTGAATAAAATGGAGAAGGAAAAAAACAAGAAAAAATGGCCTCCAGGAGCTGTGTATTCATAGCGCAAGCACTAAGCCCCAATAATAACCCCGGAGGCAAAAAAAAAAAAAAAGAAAAAGAAAAAGGGTGACGGGCGGTAGCACAGCAGCTTAAGCACACATGGTGCTAAGCACAAGGACCAGTGTAAGGATCCAGGTTCAAGCCCCCAGCTCCCACCTGCAGGGGGGTCGCTTCACAGGCAGTGAAGCAGGTCTGCAGGTGGTGAAGCATGTCTACAGGTTTCTATCTTTCTCTCCCCCTCTCTGTCTTCCCCTCCTCTCTCCATTTCTCTCTGTCCTATCCAACAGTGAACGACATCAACAACAATAATAACCACAACAAGGCTACAACAAAAGGGGGGAAAAATGGCCTCCAGGAGCAGTGGATTCATGGTGCAGGCACTGAGCCCCAGCAACAACCCTGGAAGCAAAAAAAAAAAGATTCAGTCTGGCCAAGTTCACCTTCTCCAGAGAAGAGTCACTCCAGTGAAGATGTATAAGGAAGGAAAGAGAATCTGCCCTGTTCAACATCTGAAGAAGTCTGGACAGGGTGAGGTACAAAAAGAAAGGGAAAGGTCACAAGACTATATTAATAGATGCTGGAAAAAAATTCAAGATCCAAGACCCCATAGAGAAGAGAAGGAATATTCCTCACCATAATGTCCTGCATGACAAATCCACTGCTATCTATCCTACAGACAAAACAGAGAAAAACGGAAAGCTTTTGCCCTAAGTCTGGAACTAGGCAAGATATCCACTGTTAACACTACTGTTTGACACTGTCCTGAATGGCCTAGCCAAAGCAACCAGGTGAAAGAGAGCTATAAAAGGAATCCAAATTAAAAAGGAAGAAGTTAAACTACCACTTTGCTGGTGACATGATAATTTTTACCCTAAGAACTCCACCAAAACTATCAATAAATTCAGTAAAGTGGCCAAACACAAAATCAATATACATAAATCTGTGATATTTTTATACACAGTGAGGCAGAAGGAAAGGGAAACAATCCCATTCATAAGTGAATAGAAAAGATAAAAGATCTTGGAATGAATCTAACAAGAGGTAAGAGATCTCTACAATAAAAGCTACAGTTTAAGAGACACAAAGAAAAGGGAAGATGTCTCCTGTTCCTTGATTGGCAAAATGCTGTCAAAATGGCCATTCTACCTCAAGCAGTTTATACAGTCAATGCAATTCCTATAAAACTCCCAATAACATTCTTCAAGGAAATTGAACAATCTTAAATTCTGCATGAAACCTCGAAAGACATACCAAAGCAATTATATGAGGGGGAAATGAAGGCAATATATTCTGCGATGTCCAAGTATCTTAGAGGAAAACAATTAAGTATTGGAACAAAAAACAGACATTTTGATGAATGGAAAAGAATAGAGAGCCCAGAAATAAAGTCACATAACTAAGAGTAGCTATGACAAAGAAGTCCAAAACATTAATGGGGGAAAAGAAAGCCTCTGCAACAAAATGGTGTTGGGAAAACTAGTCAGAGAGAAAAATGAAACTAGATCAACACTTAATACCACACACCTAAGTTAAAGATTGGTCATTAGACCTGGTACTATAAAATACATAGAAGAAATCAAAGGTGAAACACATCAGGATCTTAACATCAAAAATGTGTTGGGAGACTTAACCTTTTAGTTTAAGGAAAATTAAAGAAAAAATAAACAAAAGAATTACATAAATTAAAAAGCTTCTAAGCATCAACAGAAGCAATTAGGAGAAGATATCTGCATAGCATACATATCTGACAAGGGATTTATACTGAAAATAAAGAAATCAGGATGGGGTGGTCTGGGAGGTGGCTCAGTGACTAAGGAACTAGACCCTCAAGCATGAGGTCCTGAGTTCAGTCCCCAGCAGCACATGTATCAGAGTGATGTCTGGCTCTCTCTCCTCCTATCTTTCTCATTAATAAAATAAAAAATAAAAAATAAAAATCAGGATAGGGGTAGATAGCATAATGGTTATGCAAAAAGACTCTCATGCCTGAGACACCAGAGTTCCCAGGTTCAATCCCCCGCATCACTATAAACCAGAGCTGAGCAGTGCTCTGGTTAAAAAAAGATAGAGAGAAAGAAATCATACAGCTGAACAACATAAAAGCAACCCTATAAAAAAAACAAGGGTAAGTAATGTTTACATGACCTTCGTTATTCATGGGTAAATGAGGATGAACCTTAGTATACAGGGAACACAGGAATTTGTACGCTAATTTGTAGATTACCTGCCAGTTCTTAATCTCTGATTTTTAATATAAAGATTAGACTAAGTAAGAATATCTACCAAAACATCTCATTAGTTTTCTTAAATTTCCTTCAAAGTGCTGGCTTCTGAGCCATCTGGAAAGGGTATACTCGTGTGTCAGTTTTCTAGAGCCCTGGCTAGTTCTGTTCTTTCCTCTGTAAATCATCACACCTGGTGGGATTCCAACTGCATCTCTTTCTCACCTTTGAGAAACATGATTTTTGCTGTCGAAAAATTCTGTCCAGCACCAGGTCTGGGATGTCAACCCTCCAGTTCCAATACTCTGGTGAGACCTTTCCTAGCTCACAGGTCTCCTTAGTTCCATTTCGGATGGCGCACATCCTAACAGCTATAGAACCTAGATACAGACCAGGGTCCATGAGATAGGGCACATGTGCATGTGTTCCATATACTGGGGGAAAACATATACCTTCAAGTAATTGTGTGTAATAGGCTACAGTGACTCCGTTAGTGCAGCAAGAAAGTAGAAAGACCAAAAATAGACATCATAAAGTACTTAGTCAAGTATTTGCTGAAACCAAGATACCTTCCTCAGCTACTTCCTATTTCAGTTTCCTCAATTACTCTAAGCCTAACCTTGACAGATAAAGTAAGGACTACAAAAGCTGGATAAGGGCAAGAGACCAGCACACTTTAATGATGATCTGTTTGGTCACTACTAGGCCACCCATCATCATCCCTAGTCAGGGAATCCTGGTATTCCCACAGATAAGATGGGCCTAGACCTCTAACAGATCCCTCTCTCCACCATCACTGGTCATCTCCATCTGGAACATCATAAAACTTTTATGGACTTCTATAAGATATTGCCCTCAATGTAGAACAGTAGTAGAAATTGCCCCACACTCCGACGGGAGGCTGGGTCAACAAACTCTGCCATTCAAGGAAGTTGCTAGCTATGACCATGGAATACAAGCTCAAATTGACAGCGATGTAGAAGCTCCTGTGCTAAAATATGAATAGATATGGGCCCTAGGTCAGACTGATGGGGTTTACAGTTAATGGTATTTATATACTTTTCCCAGATTTGGAAGCTTCTCTCTGCCCTGATCCAGCTTTCTAGTCCTATTCTCAACTCTGACACCATCTTCTCAGACAATACTCTTAGCCCACCTGCATGTTAGCTATCAGGCTCAGGCTGAAGTCATGGGTCCCGTGGAATATATCTAAAACAGACTTCCTAGTTTCTTCCAACATGAAGACCCCAAATCTCATCTGCCATGTTGTTACTTTTAGGTTCCTGATTATTACACAAATCGTTCTGCTTTATATCTTAATGCTTTTCATTCACCAAGTAGCAGATGCTACCATGACACCAACCTGACTTCCCTGGGCAGACGACCTCACCCATGAGTCCTAGAATCCCACCTCCCCAGAGTCCTACACCTCACTAGGGAAAGATAGAAACAGGCTGAGGGTATGGATCAACCTGTCAATGCCCATGTCCAATGAAGAAGCAATTAAGAGACCTTCCACCTTCTGCTCCCCATAAAGATCCAGAGGGGTATAAAATAGGGAAACTTCTAACAGAGGGGAAAGGATATGGAACTCTGGTGGTGGGAACTGAATTGTATGGAATTGTACCCCTTTAATCCCACAATTTTGTCAATCATTATTAAATCAATAAAAAAAAGGGGGCAGACGATCTGAAAAGTTAGTTCTCTAAGGAATACATTCTGAGAGGGCCCATGGATATAAGAAAATAATACTCCATTATCAACTTATCATTAGGAAAATACAAATTAAAACCACAGAGATACCACCTTACACCTGTGAGAATGGTCTATCTCAACAGAACAGGAAACAAGTACTTTAAGGATGTTGAGAAAAAGAAATTCTAACTAACACTGAAAGGAATACAAACTGTATGGAGAGTCCTTACAGATACAAAAGTAAAATACCTTTTATTCCTGCAATACCACCCAGAGGCAGGTGAAAACATAAAAACAGTAATTCAAAAGATACACATACCACAATGTTCAGATCTACACTTCCAAGTACCACAATATGGAATCAACCTAATTGCCCATCAATCAATGACTGGACAAAGAATTTCTGGGATACTCAATGAAATGCTACCCAGACACTGTGGGGGAAAAAAAAAAAGCATCATTCAGGACAAAACAGAGGTCTGGAGGTGACTGTTAAGTGATATGTGGTGTATATACAAGCAACAGATATAAGTAATAGTGACCAAACTGTTCCTTACATTCTGTGAGAACTATGGTATAGTCATCAGAAGCAGAGGGAGAAGCAAAGGAACTTAGTTTATGTCAAGAATGTAATTTGTGGAAAGCCTCGTCAAACTCCTAACACATCCAGGGGCCTGTCTAGTAATTAAGCTGTAATCACCAGTGGGCAATTACTCCTAATGTCTATGTAATGATGCCTACATGAAAATTCTAACCCCATGGTTCAGAGTGCTTCCAGATTGGTGAATGCATTCATATGCCAGTAGGGTCAAACCACAATTCGGTTAAGTACACGAGATCCTGCACTCAAACCTCTTATGGGCTTCTCTTGCATATATATATTTACTTGATTCATAAAGAAGACAGACACAGAGAAAGAACCAGGCATCACTCTGGTACATGTAATGCTGGGGACTGAACTCAGGACCTCATGCTTTAGAGTCCAGTGCTTTATCCACTACAGCACCTCACAGACCACCTCTCTTTTTATCTCCATCACCAGCCAATCTCTATATACTTTATCATATTCTTTATTTTACATTAAATCAATGTTGCTTGAGTTCAGTGAACCTTATAGCAAACTATGAAGCCCAAAAAAGGGCTCACAAAGACCCAGTTTTGTGGTCAGCTGCGGGTAATCTGGGCACTCACATGTGACTGGTACTTGCAGTGAGGGCTCTCTAGGATCTAACGTTAACTTCACACAGGGTCAGAATTAATTAAAAATTTTTTAATTAGGGGCTGGGTGGTGGCGCACCTGGTTGAGTGCACATATTATAGTGCACAAGGACCCAGTTCAAGCCTCCAGTCCCCACACGCAGGGGGGAACTTCGAGTGGTGAAGTAGTGCTGCAGGGGTCTCTTTCTCTCTTCCTCTCTATCACCTACTTCCCTCTTTTGCCTGTCTCTATACAGTAAAGATAATAATAATTAAAAACAATTAATACTTAAATATTACAGGGGAAAACTACACATCTGATGAAGAAGTGTATAGAGAAGTTTTTATTTTTTTTAATTTGTTTTATTATCTTTATTTATTGATTGGATAGAGACAGTCAGAAATTGAGAGGGAAGGGAGGGATAGAGAAGGTGAGAGACAGAGGGACACCTGCAGCACTGCTTCACCACTGGTGAAGCTTTCCCCTGCATGTGGGGATTGGGGGCTCGAACCCAGTTCCTTGCACATTGTAACATGTGCGCTCAACCAGGTGTGCCACCACACGGCCCCATAGAGAAGTTTTTAATAGGTCCCCATTAATTAATCCTCACTTCAATTTATTTGTGTTTGAACAGAGGCCTCAAACACGCATGACCACTTTAGGTCATCTTATAACCAGTAGCCTAGATGGACAATCAGAAGTTAACATGTGTTATACCATACTATAACTCTTACTTGGGCACAGCAGAGACCCACCATATATGTACTACATATTTTGTCTTTCATGTTTTATGCAGTGCTGGGATTAACTCTTGGGTCTTATGTATACAAGATAAGTGCTCTACCACTGAGCTACTTTGTTGGTCTTAACAATGTCAATCTTTTTGTTTGCTTGTTTGTTTATAATACAGTGCCAAAGAATGAATCCAGGGCCTCATGCATGCTTGACATACCGGAGCCATGCCCCAGGTCCAATATTTTCCTTTTTTTTTTTAATTAAAAAGAGGGGATACATAGATACATTAAAGCAATATATACATTTATATCCTCAAGTGATGTCAGTGATCAAATCCAGGGCCTCACATATGACAGAGCATGCACTTTACCTGCTGAGTCTCTCCTGGGACCCAACACAGTTAATCTTAAAAAAGTTCCAAATATTCAAAGTTAACCCAATTACCAAATAATGTGATGATAACAATAACTATCCATTGTCTTCTTGAACCCTAAGACAGCAGGAACCTCACATTTCCACTATAGAGTCTGTATTTCCCCCGTCCTGGAACCTTAGGGTGGGGCACACTTTCCTGCATGCTTCTCTCAACTCATATCAAATAATATTGCATCCGCCGATCACAACCTAATCAACACAACGCAAGAGTGCCACCTCAGCATGCTTCACTTCAGACTGTGTCCAGAGACTTCAGGTGTGGAATGACAACCCTTCAGCTTCATTACTCGGATGAGACCTTTCCTTTCATAGTATTCTCTAATTCCATTCCAGGTGGTTCACTTCCTAACAAAGTCTCAAAACCTAGATACAGACCAGGTCCCATGAGATAGAGCATATGTTCACAGGTATTCTTAAACTAGGGCAAAATACATACCTGAAAGCAAAAGTACACAATAGTCTGCAGTGAGTAACCCCCAACACTTCATCTGCACTATTCCAGTCTTTAGGTCCATAATTGTTCAACAATTTGTCTGGCTTTGTATGTTAACTCTCTTTTCAGCCACCAGGTTCCAGATGCCAGCATGAGGCTGACCAGACTTCCCTAGACAGACGACCCCACCAATGTGTCCTGGAGCTCCATTTCCCCAGAGACCCACCCTACTAGGGAAAAAGAGAGGCAGACTGGGAGTATGGATGGACCAGTCAACACCCATGTTCAGCGGGGAAGCAATTACAGAAGCCAGGCGACCTTCCACCTTCTGCAACCCACAAAGACCTTGGGTCCATACTCCCTGAGGGATAAAGAATGGGAAAGCTATCAGGGGAGGGGATGGGATATGGAGATCGGGTGGTGGGAATTGTGTGGAGTTGTACCCCTCCTATCCTATGGTTTTGTTAATGTCTCCTTTTTTAAATAAATAAATTAATTTAAAAATGTTCTAAATAATATACACTACAGTGTTTAGTACTTTTAAAAATAAGATAAATGATAATTTATTCTAAAGTGTTAGTACAACTGGTCTCTACATTAGAGCTTAACATCCTGATGGAAAATAATGCTTCTAATGTTATTCATTTCAAAACTTACCAAAACATTTCTGATGTTTCTTTAATGATTAAGAAATTAACAAGATTCATGAAAAGTTCATAATCAAAATCTACGGTCAAGTTATGTAAAACACGTCTTACAATGTTTCTCCTTGATTTTTTTTTCCTGCATGATAAAAATAATGAAATATTTTGTGTACATGTGTATGTAAAGAAAATATTAGTTTCTTGCTTTCACTGCTTACACTCTACCTACAGGGAAGGACTTTATTCAAAGTATGAGAATCTTTAAAGTCATAATATTTTTTTCAGATAAATCATCACAGAGCAATGATCAAGAAAGTTCTTCCCCTCAGATATGACCTACATTCTGCTATAGGGGCAAATAGAATATAAGAATAATTTTAGGTATTAGAATTTGTTCTACCTGCTATGAAGAAAGAAAAGATAACAGCAGTTTTAACAAATGACACTTTAGACAGGCAGTCCATCTATGCAAAAACCTTTAGAGAGAACACAGCAAGTGGAGGGAACAGCTAGCACCAGAATGTACCTGGCTTGTTCGAGCCATATCAAAACCAGAGTGGTTAAAATGAATTCAAGAAATATGCATGCATGAGTATATGTAGTCTTACGGTCATGACAGAGTGCCCACTTAACTAAATGAAATGAACAGTAATGCTATTCTTTTGAGAGCTTATTTGAAGGTTCTAGCATAGGAGCACTACTACTTATATACCCTCTACTGAAGATGGGTCCGTCTCTGACTTGGGGAAGGCTGTCCTCTTTGACAGAGTATGCAGCTTTGGGAGGGATGAACATGGAGCAGTGAGGAAGGGGACACACGCCTAGACAGCCAGATCAGCCAAATCAATGGAGTGACAGATATCGCAGCCAGATCGCCCTCACATCCAGTAATGCTATTTTTTTAATTAATATATTTATGAAATGGAAATACTGATAAGACCATAGGATAAGAGGGGTACAATTCCCACCACCAGAGCTCTGTACCCCAACCCCTCCCCTGATAGCTTTCCTATTCTTTAACCCCATGGAGTATGGACCCAGGGTCATTATGGGGTACAGAAGGTGCAAAGTCTGGCTTCTGTAATAGTAATGCTATTTTTTAAACAAAGACACTGCCTTGTCACTTAAGTTTTAAAAACTGATATGGCTACTATACTGGAAGAGAAAGAATGGGAGGAAGGTCAATGAGGAGCTACATAAATTATTAAAGTCTGTCAAATACATTGAATATGGATATTAATGGAGAAAGGGAGACAGCATAATAGTTACGTAAACAGACTTTCATGCCTGAGGCTGAAGTTCCAGTTTCAGTTCCATAAGAAATGAATGGGCTAAATGGTCAATAAGATGTTTGAAAGGTAGATACTGCCAACAGACTTGGAATGTTCATAAGGAAAAGATCACAAAGAGACCATCATACATAAATATCTTTTAAAAAATAAAGGCTACAGTGTTTGAAATGCAGATGTAGTGGTCCAGAAGGTGGCACAGTGAATAAGGCATTGGACTCTCAAGCATGAGGTCCTGTGTTTGATCCCCAGCAGCACATTTATCCGTGATGTCTGTCTGGTTCTTTCTCTCTCTATCCTATCTTTCTCACTGATAAATAAAATCATTTAAAAAAAACACAGATGTAAATATATTTGAACAGGCATGCCTCTTACACAAGTGATATTATACATGTCTGGCACAATCAAATTTTCTGCTCTTCATAACAAGTCTGTTAAAGCTACGTGAATAGCAACATAAATTGTGCAGTGAATTAGTCCAACCATTAAATTATAAACATAGAAAACAAACACTGCTTAACCAAAACAATCTTGTATCTCAACCACTCTACAGCATATACTCACCATTTTACAGAGACCAGTGTCAGGGTAGTTCAGGGAACTCAGGGATTATTTAAGTTACACAATGCTTCAAATGAAGCAATCACCATGATGTAAAACTTATCAAAGAATCATGAGAATAAGTAACAACTCAGTAGTAAAGGAATCCAATCATAAAACAGAGTTTGAAGTGTCCATTACTTCATGAAAAAGGGCATTTTAACAGATGCTAATTAGACGTGGACCATGTGGTATATATCAGACATATAAGACATCTTTAAGCATCGTCTATCTACCACATACGCCTAAGTGTGTGCAGTGGTTCATAAGGAAGGCTACAGAACATAGTGCTGTTAGATAGGATTTGTAGTTTTTTCTTTTACTCATTTACAGCTTACTTATTTTCTATTATAAAGTTGCAGTTTGCCCAATAAAAAGCAAGCTACAAGTGCATTTCAAAACGAATTTGAAACTATCTTAGATAAAGCATCATCATATGAGGTAATAAGAATAAAATGTTCGTAAGACTGATTATTGCCTTTATATAGGAGCAAAAACTATCTGACTATGTCTGATGCAGAAATGTCCACAGATTGTATTCTAAGATAGGAGACTGTGTTTCTGAAGTATACTGCCAACCTTTACTATTAAAGGCCATGCTGCTTCTCTGAAAGAAAACTACCAGGTAGCTTTGTTTACATGTGCAATAATCTTTTTTTTTTTTTTTTTTTAACCAGAGCACTGCTCAGTTCTGATTTATGGTGGTATGGGGGGGGATTGAATCTGGCATTTTGGAGCCTCAGGTATGAGAGTCTCTTTGCATAACCATCATGCTATCTACCCCCACCCACATTTACAATAAATTAATACCCACGAATTTGTTTTAAAAAACAACAGTTAAACTGTCTTCAAGATTTTTGTGAAAACTATAGTAGTTTTCCTTGGTGGATAAAGGACTGTGGTAGTGAATTTGATGTGGAATTAGATCTTTATAATTTTATGATCTTGTAAATGACTCTAGAAAACAAAAGCAAAGAAAAAAAAAACCCAACAACAACCAAAAGACATTCTTTATGCTGTGTAGAAATATACATTTTGAAAATAACAGTCATTTTGTTTTACCTGTTTTCTCTCCTTAGGATTGAGTAATAAGTACCGAGGATCAAAAACTATCTTGTGCAACTCCTTCTCCCATGTTGAAAAGGCAGACACCTTTAAAATAAAAAAAGCATTGCCTCATAATTAAGTTTACTTGAAAAAAATAAAGGTCATAAAATTTTGCTTGAAATCTACAGGGCATCTGCTTAAAAAGGAGGCATACAAAAAACATACTGAAGTTTCCATCACTAATAAATGGCAAGCAGTGGGAGGCTAGCAATAGCAAATTTCCACACTAATTGGTTCTGAACAAGTCTATATTATAAAGAAATAGCATGCATTTAAGCACTCATTAAAATAACCACTACTGTGTGACATTAAAAAATCAGTACATCAGAAAAAGCCTTGAAAATTTGTATTCGAATTCTGAGGCTCTGTTCAATCTTACAAATGACACCGTGACTTAAAATTGAACAATTTTACTTATTCAAACAAAACTGTGAAGAAAAAGTTGAAATCCCTTCTCAAAATAAGCTTCATTAACAATAACAGCACAAAACACCACTTCTCTTGTAACCAAAAATCACTCTATAGGTAAAGGAAGAATTATATATACCTTACCTATCCTGAGCAGTCCGCCATTCTGTAATGTTAATACTTGTCTTATATTACTCACCAAAATTTAATGACTCAATAAATGTTAAATGTTATTTGTACTTAAAAGAATAGTAAAATGGCATTTAGTTAAGCACGATGTGATTAGCCAAGAAAAAAAGCTGATAGTACAGTAATTTGACAGCCTTCCCTTATCCCCCCCCCACAATAAAGCACTAACCTTAGATTTGACCTTTTAGCAAGACATATTTATATTACTTATACAAAACAGAAATATCTCCCCCAAAGATTGTTTTCTGACCCCTCTCTCTAGCAGCATGTCCTTGAACTGCTTCATTCGGGCCTCCAGAGGGACAATGGCCCTTTCTCGGGCAGCTTTAATTTCAGCCTCCATGGCAGCTTCTTTCTCTGAATCAATGTCTTTATTATCATCTCTCCTATAAAAAAAAGTAAAACATAAGGCATCAACTGACAAACCGTAACATGGAATCTTATTAAAATCTTAAAATCAATGGAATATTTAAGACTCACTACTGAGCAGCATATTCTTTGTACAAATTATAGTGAAGGTTTCAACTGAATTCTAATAAGCAGCTCTCAAAGTACTTCTACTAGTCATAATAATAAAGTTACAGGGAGCTTCTAATGATGTTATAACAGTAACTACATTGTTAGGAAAAGAATAATCCTTTAATGTGTTAACTCTCCCTGACACTGGCTGAGATAATATAAATATACTACCTTACTTAACCCCCCCCCAAAAAAAAAGCTTATCTAACATTGCAGTAACTCTATGTGTTAGAAGCAAACAGCACAGAATTTAATTTTTAGTTCTTGAAATGATATAGGAAAAACAGTATTTTCAAAATGTTTTACAATATAAATTAATAAAAATTTAATCTAGTAAAATTGGTGTAAGTCATAATAATCTCAAATATGTGTCCTGAATATAAAATTAAAATGTGAAAACTTGGCCAAATGGATATGTGAGATATATACCTTACCTACCTGACATTTTTTTTTTTACTCACTTTCTGGGTGGTAAGTTGATATTAAAGTTGAAGGGCAGGTCCCAGAGAGCAACATAGGCCCAGGAGTAGTTAGGTGGAATTAGTATTGTTCATCAATGACTAAACTACTTCTTGTTCCTCCAAAAATGCAACTCAGAGCTAGGGACAATCCTGTTGCTTTACTGAAGTGATGTGTATTTAAGTGAGAGTATAAAAATGCAATCAAGTCACCTCTCAAACATCTGTACGACAAAGGCCCATTCAGTGAATAAAAAAAAGGGGGGGGGTAGACAAGGAGGCTAGTAATGCAATAATATTTACTATTTGAACAGATCCTTATCTTGATCTGTTAAATATATACTCCAGATTGGTTCATATTCCCTACATAAACTTAAAAGAATTGGGGAAGCAGAACATCAGGAAATTCAAAAGCAAGTTGTATATGGAACTGAACGAGCCCAAGTATTTTAAATGGGAAGTAAAGGTGACCCACAAGTATGGTGAAAGGTAATTAGTAACTTAGGGAATGAATCAAAAGATATAGAAGGCATAGACGGTGACCTTCAGGAGCTTAGCGAGATAGTCTGTGACCTAAGATACGCATAAAACAAACAGGTAAAAAGCAATTTGCCAAACAATATACCCTCTTAAGATAATTTAAGAACTATTTAAATAAATAATTAGAAGACATCCAAGAAATATAGCTAACAAAAACAAATAATTTTTATAGAATTATCTATATAAAATATTTAGTATATATACTAAATAATAATTTTTATAGAATTATCTATATGAAATATTTAGTAGATATACTAAATAAAAGTGTCACAATACAAACTATCACTATCTATCTAATTAAAAGAAAATAAAGAAAAACTAAGCCAGGAAAAATAGGCTTTTAGCTTTGTACCTAAATAGAGAAGCTCGGGCAATCCACATAAAGGACTTCTTTGACATTCTCCTGATAAAAGCAGTTAAAAACCTTATAGAGTTGTCTATAAGAACAAACAATTAAAAACAACCTAAAAGTTTAACATTGTAGGAACATCCAAAATTATGGTACATAAACAGAATGAATACAGTCAATTAAGAAATAATGTCTTAATTTAGACTTTTTTCCAAAGAACATAAATCGGTTGATTACTACTAGTGAAAATATATTTGGTCAAGAACTAAAAAGTTAACTGCAAAAACGAAAACTGTATTATTGTGGTTGATAAGTGACTCTCTTTAATATCTTTAAGTACTTTGAACATTGTTGCCAATAAAGAATTTTTTTGTAAACAACCACTCATTAAAAAGCGGCTGTCTTTCTGATTCATTTGTCATAATTTGGCTGCATTCAATCTGTCCTTTACAAGTAAGGACTATAAGATCCTAATAATGTCTTCAAACTTTCCTTTTTGCTGCTAAATAATGGTCCCATTCCTCCCCCACCCCCATACAAACACCCTTACCCCAACCTTCCACCCCCACCCACCACGATTCGTCACATTTGTACTTAAGACTAGAGTGCTGGCCATATTTATTCTCTCACTTAGCGCTATCTTTCTTATAACACCTTATAATTTGAGTTTTCATTTTACTAGGTAGCAGTGACTATAGATTCGGTCTGTGACTTAAGAGATTTCTGGTATACTGTCTTTTTAAAGGTCTATATTAGGGAAGAATTTTATTTCTTTTATAAGACTCAGATATAATGAATATCTGACAATAATCATTAGTTCATAAGATGCCATGTGGCTTCCTAAGATATTTTTTAAAAATCTTGTAAATCTAGCAATAGGACACCATTTTTACATGCTAAAAGCAAAGTGTTCTTGTCTCCTAACAAGTGCATTACCTGTCTTAGCCACAAACTGAATGCAACCTAACCAACTTTTAAAAGTTAAAAATCTACCCGAGTTACAGAAACTGTAAGTATCACTTACTTCCGTTTTTTGGCTTTAACAGGTTCATCTTCATTAATTTCTTCCATTAAATCTTGTTCATCTTTAACTATAAGGTAAAAGTTAAAGTCAATCAGAATAAAAGCAAGTAATAACTGAAATATCTAGGTGTGACTCCTGTTAACTACTAGCAGAACATTCTACTAGTATTTTTTTTTTAAATCTGCCATTTTCAGTTAATTGACTCACTTGCACTCATTGAGAACTGCCACTTTTGGATGGACAGCATTGTTGGGGTCGGGTGTCCTGGCAAAAACAATTCAAATATTATTTCAAATACTTATATACATATCTCAGAATATTCCCTTTAAAAAATTACAGTAAATAAGAAGTATTCATCTCAAATACTCCTTTTTAGGACATTAAAAAGAACAGGACTATCATGCTTCCCTCTCATTAAATTTTCAGTTCATTCACACTTCCTTAACATAATTTAAAACTATGGTGATAAAATGCTGTCTACTATCTTCAGTACCAAGTAGGTGAAGTTTCAATGTTTTGGCTTACAAGTGAAAACTTACAAGTACAGCAGGGATAGAGAGCATAATGGTTATGCAGAGATTCTCATGCCTGAGGCTTCAAAGTCCCAGGTTCAATCCCCTGGACCACCATAAGCCAGAGCTGAGCAGTGCTCTGGTAAAAAACAAAAAACAAAACAAAACAAAAAAAACCAAAAACACAACTTATAAGTAACTAACTTATAAGCAGAAATTTTTACTACACCATTTACAAATCCAAGAAGACTTCTCAATTATTATAAATAACTATGTTAGAATCTGTTTCCTCTAAAGTATTGAGTGTTTTGCTTATGCATGCTTCTACAAAATCAATATAAAGGTAAATTACAGATAAAAGCATGCAATAAACATGTATAAATTTGAGTGAAGTAGACTTTTAGTCTACTTCATCTTTAATGGCCTAAGTACCTCTATATACTCAAAAGTAAGGTTTAGCTCACCTAATGTAACTTGAAAACTAAGTTTTTGTACAGAACTTTTATACTTTATAAAGTATTTTATACTTTATAAAGTATTTGTACACAGAATATGTTTAAATACTCTGTAAGGCTTTGATCACTTAAAAAATATAATGCTAGTCAGGGCTGGGGAGACAGCATGATGCTTATGCAAAAAACTTCCTTTCGGGAGTTGGGCAGCAGCGCAGCGGGTTAAGCACAGAAGCACAAGGACCAGAGTTAATGATCCTGGTTCGAGTCCCTGGTTCCCCACCTGCAGGGGCGTCACTTCACAGGCGGTGAAGCAGGTCTGTAGGTGTCTATCTTTCTCTTCCCATCTCTGTTTTCCCCTCCTCTCTCCATTTCTCTCTGTCCTATCGAACAACAACATCAATAACAACATTAACTACAACAATAAAAAAGAAAATAAATATTAAAAAAAAAAACTACCAAGCACGAGGCTCCAGAGTCCCTGGTTCAATCCCCAGCATCATCATAAGCTAGAGCTGAGCAGTATTCTGGTATTCCTGTCTCTTTCTCATTAAAATAAATAAAATATTAATATATATAGTCAAACATCAGCTAAAAAGCCCAGTAAGAAGTTACTTTATTATTAATAAACATCAATAGTACCATGCCTTAAACTAAAAATGTACAAAATCAGGAAGTTTAAAAAGATGTATGTATCATTTACAAAAAAATAATTTTATCCAATTTTTTTTCAATATCTAGTTGAACCCAAACTAGGCTAGCAATCCATTTTCTACTTTTCAAATTTCTTGTATTCTTGCAAATATACAGCTTTTCTAAATGGCCTCATACATCTATAAAAACATTTAACATAAAGAATGTTTGTTAAGTGAGATTAAACTGGTAATTTAAAACTTACTTAATTTCTTCATTTCTTCCATTCCTTTTTTATGAGGAGGTTCTTGAATAATTTTGTCAACATCTGCCCTTCCAATGAGATCATCAGGTCGGTCCCACATAGAAAGACGGGTGGTAGGATTGTAGAAGAAGACCCGTTCATCCCCAGTCCAAACAACACACCTAGGAATGAAGTCCAATGTCATTTTCTCATGAAGCATGCTTTACTGCTAGGGCTTTTATTGCCATCTTATCATAGGGAGAAGCATGTATATGCTATAACAGTTATTTATTAAGCACTAAATGGAACAGAAAACTGAGTCTAACAAACTGAGAAAACCAGGAAAAGCAATGCAATTTGCAAGCAACTTTGAATGTACAGGAAGTCCAGTACATTTAATTAAAAGGATGAGTTTACTGACAAAAATAATGCTACTCATATAAGCAGTCCTAAAGGTAAATCATAAACCATAGCATGGTTTTACAGAGTAATTTCTTTTTTGCTAACTCAGGATCTTGCACATGTGCAAATTCAGTTTTGAGGAACTTCATTAAGTAGAAAGAGACCACAGAACGAGCTTTCTCGTTGCTAAGGCATCCTTCATCCATCCTTCATATGCCTGGGCTCAAACCATGGCAAGGCCCATGCCCTATACAGTGAGCTATCTTTCTAGCTCCTTAGTATTTTTAACAAAATTATATATTCAAATCCAACCTTCTATGAAATTTTCTAAATATATGATCACTTCCTGTATAAAGGAAATACGGGATGATCTCACTCTCAGGCCGAAGTTGAAAAACAAGATTAGAAAACACAAGTCGATCCTGAAATGGAATTGGAGTATTACACCAAAGTAAAAGACTCTGGGGTGGGTGGGGAGAATACAGGTCCATGAAAAATGATGAATGAAATAGTGGGGGTTGTATTGTTAAACGGGAATCTGGGGAATGTTATGCATGTTCAAACTATTGTATTTACTGTTGAATGTAAAGCATTAATTCCCCAATAAAGAAATAAATTATTTATTTAAAAAAATATATGTGCTATGGAAAACAAAGATCATAAAAGCATCCAATAACTTTTAAAAAAGAAAACATAAACTAGGGCAAAATATATACTTGAAAGCAAAAGTACACAATAGTCTGCAGTAGCCCCCAACACTTCATCTGCACTATTTCAGCCTTTAGGTCCATAATTGTTCAACAAGTTGTTTGGCTTTGTATGTTAACTCTCTTTTCAGCCACCAGGTTCCAGATGCCAGCATGATGCCGACCAGACTTCCTAGGTCAGACAACCCCACCAACGTGTCCTGGAGTTCGGATTCCCCAGAGCCCCACCCTACTAGGGAAAGAGAAAGGCAGGCTGGGAGTATGGATTAACCAGTCAATGCCCGTGTTCAGCAGGGAAGCAATTACAGAAGTCAGACCTTCCACCTTCTGCATCCCACAATGACCTTGGGTCCATACTCCCAGAGAAATAAAGAATAGGAAAGCTATTAGGAAGGGGATGGGATACAGAGATCTGGTCGTGGGAATTGTGTACCACTCTTATCCTATGGTTTTGTTAATGTCTCTTTTTTTTTTTTTTTTTTACCAGAGCACTACTCAGCTCTGGCTTATGGTGGTGTGGGGGATTGAACCTGGAACTTGACAAAGCCTCAGGCATGAGAGTCTGTTTGCATAACCATTATGCTATCTACCCCCGCCCAATGTCTCCTTTTTTAAATAAAGAAAAAAGAAAAAAAAATACCAACTTTGCTATGGTACCCTGGTCCATAGTAATTAGCCCACTATAGTACACTCATTCTACTTACTACCAATTAGAAACAATAAAGAACAACTATGTGAAAACTCTGTAAAGCTTGGTAGGAGCAAATAAATAAATAAATACATAAATAAATACATACATAAATAAATAACAGAAATAGGAAGGAGTCAAATGCTTTACCACTTGTGAAACATCCCTCCTGCAAGTGGGGACCAGATGCTTGTGCACTGTAATGTGCACATTATTGGGTGCATTACCACCTGTCCTCAACTTTTTTCAATTAAAAAAATACTTTATTTATTTTTAATGACGGAGAGACAGATAAAGAGAAAGAGAAAACAGAGCATTTTTCAGCTCTGGCCTAGGTGGTACTGGGGATTGAAACTTGGAACCTCAGAGCCTCAGGCATGAAAAATCTTTTTACATAACCACTATGCTATCTCCCTGGACCCTTTTTTCTGTTTTTAAAAGTGTATGAGTATGTGTAGTGTGTGTGTGTATATATATATATAGTGACAAATATATAAAGAGGGAGCGTTGCTCAAGTATAGATTATGGTGGAACTCAGGATGAAACCTATGACCTGTAAGGCGTTGGGCATGAAAACTTTGTGCTTTCATGGGAAGCTAGTTCCCATCCCCAATTTTGATGTTAAGTGTTGAAGTGGTGCTGTTCTGGCTCTCCTCTTTCTACCTACCACCTATTTACCTCCCTCTTCTCCCCCACTCTTTCTCCCTCCCACATGCTCTATCTAGAAAACGAAAAGAATGGGGGTCGGGCAGTAGTGCAGCAGGTTAAGCAAACGTGGTGCGAAGGGCAAGGACCGACGTAAGGATCCCAATTCGAGCCCCCAGCTCCACATTTGCAGGGGAGTCACTTCACAAGCAGTGAAGTAGGTCTGCAGGTGTCTATCTTTCTCTCTCCCTCTCTTCGCCATCTCTCTGTCCTAGCCAACAACGACAACATCAATAACAACAAGAGCAACAAAAGGGAAAATAAATGTATTTTTTTAAAAAAGGAAAGGAAAAGAATAAGGAGAGAGAGTGGAATTATGCAGGCACAGAGCCCCAGAGATAACCTTGGTAGTGGGAAAAAAAAATTTAAGCAAAATCACAACAAAAATAACTCTTAGCTTCTGTGAAAAGATGATGGAGGTGGAATGAAAAAAGAAGGGAAAGGTGTGGTTAGAGGCACACCTGGTTGAGCGTACATGTTACAATGCGCAAGGACCCAAGTTCAACCCCAGCCCCTACCTGCAGGGGAAGTTTGGGGAGTAGTCAAATAGGTGCAGGTGTCTTGTCTCTTTCCCTATCTCCCCTTCCCTCTCAATTTGACTGTCTTTATCCAATAAATAAATAAATAGATAATAATAAAAAAAATTTTAAAGGGAGAAGATTCAATTTGACTGTGGGAGCATATTAGAACTTTGATGGTGGCTGCACTGAATTTTATACACATATAGTAGTAAAGTTCTATCATAAATCTCTCCCTCTGCCTCTCCATAAGGGTGGTGGGGGTGGAGAATCAGCCCAAAGTGAAATCTTAGCAATAAAGAAAGAGCAAAAAGGTAAAAAATAAATACCAGAGACACATCACTCATATCTTAATGAGACTGATAGCCTACCTTCTGGCCCCGGAATTAAGAATTAGGCCCTGCAGTCACAATATAGAAAACTACTGCTCAATTTGGAATGAATTTTGAACTGCCACTTACTAAACTGACTGGGAAACTGAGTTAGGTCAGCCTCCTTGATGTAACCACTTACCTTACTTCTGCTGCACTTTTGGCCCACTGAGAAGTCATTACAAGTAAGGATCTCTAGGCACATGTGTTAGTTATATGATGAAAACAGAAACTAGGACTAGGAGATATTTCAGTGGTAGACCAAAGGGTTTATATGCATGAGGTCCCTGGTCTTTGGTGCCTGACTGTGACACAGATGAGTGGTGCTATTCTCCTATATAAATAAATGCAAATTTAGAATTGAAGTAAGACTAGATCATCTTTTAGTGTTGACTCTTATAAGCAGATGGCATTGGTACTATAGGAGGCTCTTTCCCTCCTTAGCCCCCCACCAAGGATCAGGTTATGTGAGCACACACACAGTAATTGCAAATTATAAAAATTCAGAATCACTGATTTTCACATGCCTCTGTTAAAGCCAGTCTTCTTGGCCCTTCAGCACACAGCCTATCTCTTCCATTAGCTACAAAAAAAGGTTTCAGGTCCTCTGACAAGGATTAATAAAGTAATGTTTGCAAATTCCTTCAAAGATTGAACTCGCATGGGTTCAGATGTTGGCTAAGAGCAGTAAAACCCCAGTTTAAAAAAAAAACAAAAACACCAAATGTCAAAATTTAATGTTCCATTTGTATGATATCAAGCATTATTCTGCATCACAAAGGGAATCTCCACCAAACAAAGAACGCCCTACACACATACAGAATGGGAGAAAAAATCTGTGTGCATTCATTGGACAGAGGACAAAGAAGCAAAACACACAAAGAACTCAACAATTAAAAGACAAACAATCCTATTGAAAAATGGGGCATGGGGGAGGTGGTGAAGAAATGGCAGAATCTTCTCCAAAGAAGAGATCCAAAGAGCCAATAGACATATGAAAAAATGTTCAATGTCACTGGTAACTGAAGAAATGAAAATGAAAACAATGAGGTACCACTTTAAACCTGTGATAATGTAACACATTTGTAGAGACAGAAACAACTACTGGAAAGGCTGTGGCGGGCAAGAGACTCTCCTACATTGCTGATGGGAATGTACATTGGTCCAAGCCTACAGGAAACAATCTAATGATTCATTAGAATTCTAGAAATGAGGGGAGTCGGGCGGTAGCTCAGCGGGTTAAGCGCAGGTGGCGCAAAGCACAAGGACCGGCATAAGGATCCCAGTTCGAACCCCGGCTCCCCACCTGCAGGGGAGTCGCTTCACAGGCGGTGAAGCAGGTCTGCAGGTGTCTATCTTTCTCTCCCCCTCTGTCTTCCCCTCCTCTCTCCGTTTCTCTCTGTCCTATCCAACAACGACGACAACAACAATAATAACTACAACAATAAAACAACAAGGGCAACAAAAGGGAATAAATAAAATTTTAAAAAAATTCTAGAAATGAGCCTACTTTATGTCCTAGCAAACCCTCTCCTAGGGGTTTACCCAGGGAAAACAAAAACACCTATAAAAAAAGGGGGGGGGATTTATATTCAGAGCAGCAGTTTGTAGTAACTCAAACTTGAAAGCAACCCAGACAGCCAATGACAGATATATGGCTAAGAAACTTGTAGTACATAGACACAATGGAGTACTAGGCAGCAATTTAAAATGATGAGGTCATTCATTTCCTTCGCAATAGCGTGGTCAGAACTTGAAGACATCATGTTGAATGAGACAAGTCACAAAGAGAAAATATAATACTGAATGAACTCACATATAGGCGGAACTTAAGAATAAAGGACAGTAAGGGAGGATATAAGGTGAGACTTGAGCTGGGTGTGGTGTACTGCCATCAAAGCACTCTGGGAAAGGACACTGGGGTCCTCAAGTGTCTCCTCGACACATAAATCAAAGGGAGATGAGGGGCTGAACCTATGTGTTGAAAACTATACTTCTTCTTCTTCTTCTGGAGTTTGCCCTTCTTCCGTAGCCAGTCAACAGCGTCAGGTTGAGCCTGATGTAAAGTTTCGAGACCTCCTTTGAATCTGGAGAGGTGGCAGTCGTTGACTATACTATAAACCATTAACTGCCACAAATAATTTTTTTAAATGTTGCAGTTTTTACATAATGACTAAGCAAGGAAGACACTACAACAACTGAGTTTTAAGTCTGAAGATGTTAAATCGAACAAATGACTTCCAAAATACTCAGTAAATAAAAAATACATTTCACACACACACACACACACACATACAGAGTCAGATTAAGTATGGCTTTCAAAGAAATACACTTACGAAATAAGTAAACTACATACCATGGAGTACCAGGAATAGGTGTAGTAGCTACTGGCTTTGCCTTCTGGGCAGCCTTTTCTTCTTCAGTCATCTCTTCTTCCTTGGGTTCCTGTGGAAATAACAGTAATCCTATTTAGTTAAGGTCAGAAAACTGGTATTTCTAAATATTCTACAAGTACTAATGCACATAACTCAAAGTACAAAAACAAAACAAAGTCTGTTGCTAGTAGATAGAGGGATACTCATGAACAGAAGTGTCTTTAGGGGAAAAAAACTTAACTTTCGATGAAGGAAGGACGGGAGGAGGGGAGGGGAGGAAAGGGGAAGATTGGTAGCTGGGATTGGTAGCTGGTGGAGTCCCAGTACAGGCACTGAGTCCTAGCAATAACACTGTGTCAAAATGAATAAACAAATGTGGCACCAAGGAATGAACCCAGAGCCTTGTGTCCTAGAGAGCATCGTAGCCGAGAAGCCATCCTTGACCTATTTTTCTTTCTGGGAGAAGTAAGAGACTACAGTACCACTACACCATCCACAGTGCCATCCATAGTTCTCTCGTAAGTACTAAGGATCAAACCCAGGATCTCACACATGGATAGAATACACTTTAAAAAAAAAAAAATCATTTATTTATTCTCTTTTGTTGCCCTTGTTGTTTTATTGTTGTGGTTATTACTTATGTCGTTGTTGGATAGGACAGAGAGAAATCGAGAGGCGGGGAAGACAAGAGAGGGGGAGAGAAAGATAGACACCTGCAGACCTGCTTCACTGCCTGTGAAGCGACTCCTTTGCAGGTGGGGAGCCAGAGGCTCGAACCAGGATCCTTATGCCGGTCCTTGCGCTTTGCGCCACATGCACTTAACCTGCTGCGCTACCGCCCAACTCCCTGTTGTAGTTATTCTTGTTGTCGTTGTTGGATAGGACAGAGAGAAATGGAAAGAGGAGGGGAAGACAGAGAGGGAGAAAAAGACAGACACCTGCAGACCTGCTTCACCGCCTGTGAAGTGACTGCCCTGCAGGTGGGAAGCCAGGGCTCGAACTGAGATCCTTACACTGTTCCCTGCGCTTTGCGCCACGTGCACTTAACCTGCTTTGCTACCGCCCAACTCCCGATAGAATATATTCTATACGGAGTGGGTAGAGTTATGTATGTAGAGACTCTCATGCCTGAGGCTCCCATATTCAATCCCCCCACACCACCATAAACCAGAGCTTAGCAACTCTGGTTTAAAAAAAAATCTACCGTGCATCACCTCCTCGCTCTAAATGATCTTTCAAAGTAATAAATACAAAATGTATAAAATATTAAATATAAGATAAAATATAGTGACCAGGGCTGGGCAGCATAATGGTTATGCAAGACTGTCCAGCACAACCATATAACACAGTTGAATATGAAATGGTAAATAGGAAAATAAACATACAACAAAAAGTGTACAACTGAATATGGCATTGCCAAAATACAAGATTACAGTAATTTTAACATGTGCCGGTCTCTCAAGTCAGAAGGCTACATACTATGTCCAAAACTTTAAGAAGTTTTTTTTTCCACCTTAAATGATTCTTCATAGATAGATAGATAGATAGATATAGATATCTATATACCTATATATAGATATATATAGACATTAATGGTTTTTTTTTTTTGTATTTATTCCCTTTTGTTGCCCTTGTTGTCTTATTGTTGTAGTCGTTGTTGGATAGGACAGAGAGAAATAGAGAGAAAAGGGGAAGCTAGAGAGAGGGAAAGAAAGACATCTGCAGACCTGCTTCACCACTTGTGAAGCGACTCCTCTGCAGATGGGGAGCCGGGGGCTCGAACCAGGATCCTTATGCTGGTCCTTGTGCTTTGCGCCACCTGCGCTTAACCCGCTGCGCTACTGCCCGACTCCCCCGCCTTAGAAGAATCTATAGAGAGTAAGAACTTAGTGAGAAGTTTCAAAAAGAAACAATGAACTATAAACTTCAAAGAATACTAACATTTCACAATGAGATTCATAACAATTTTCTATAACTATGACAAATGGATTTTCAATGACAAGTAAACTGTACCCAACAAGTCATGCTGGCTGGCTCCCAGGGTAGCAGATGATGGAGTTTTACCTCCTTGATCTCTTTTATCGGTTCTTCTTTAGGATCTTCCTCTTCTGTGTCCATTGGTAAAGGTTCTTCAGAAGGTTCTTTAATTGGCTCTTTAATCTTCTCCTCTAATTTTTCTGTTAAAAAGTTACAATGTCCAAAAAAAAAGTTACAATGTCATTCAATGGTTTTGATCAAAGAGTACAAGAACTTTCAAAAATTAAGCTAAAATATTCCATTTCCAGTTATTAACCACAAAGATAAAACGTTACTTCCTTTTTTTTTTTTCCCCTCCAGGGTTATTGCTGGGCTCGGTGCCTGCACCATGAGTCCACCGCTCCTGGAGGCTATTTTTCCCCTTTTGTTGCCCTTGTTGTTGTAGCCTTGTTGTGGTTATTATTATTGCCATTGTTGATGTTGTTCGTTGTTGGATAGGACAGAGAGAAATGGAGAGAGAAGGGGAAGACAGAGAGGGGGAGAGAAAGAGACACCTGCAGACCTGCTTCACCTGCTTCACCCGTGAAGCTACTCCCCTGCAGGTGGGGAGCTGGGGGCTCGAACTGGGATCCTTATGCCGGTCCCTGCGCTTTGCGCCACATGCGCTTAACCCACTGCGCCACCGCCTGACCCCCACGACATTTCTTATAATACCATTAACTTGAATCTGATGTTTCAAATACCTTGCTATGTCAATGAAGAAACTGCCACTAAAGCACTACACACTTTAGAGTAACATAAAAGTCTGTTAAGTCATTCATGTGTGATTTGTAGCAATGATACCTTTTACTGAAAAAGAGAAGATACTAAGATCCTTGGAACAGAAGCAGAAACTTAGGATATAGAAAATTACAAGTCCTCTTCATCCAAAATTCCAAGGGTCTAAATTCTTTCCTTTGAAACATAAACAATATACCCATTTCTTCTTGGTTAGAATTATTAACCTCAATAATAGTAACAATTATATAACAAAATAATTATGCCATTTCAGACAACAGTACGTATGATTTATCCAGGCGGAAAAATAATAACCATGTAAATAGAACTGACTTAAAATAAATACAATTTTTAATTCACTAGAAACAAACAATCCAACTGTGTAATTAGAAGGCACTTCATATGTGGTAAAAAGGATTTAAGCCAGACATTCAAGCAGCATTTATAATATCACAGTTCATCCCATGTCCTATTAAATCACTGGAGCAACTATACCTTTCTCCTTTAGTTCTTGGGGCTTTTCCCAGGTTGATTCTAATGTTCTATTATTATAATAGTAAGTCTTCCCATCTGCTGTCTTATATTCAGTCCACTCAGAAATTGCTGTTGCTCCAGCTAAGGTAGCAGGTGAAGCTGCAATAGCAACCTGGGGATGTATCATGGGTACGATAGGAGGGGCCATTCCTGGCAATACACCTAAAAGAAGAAGAAGAAAAAGTTAGAGCCAGGTGACAAATAGCAAAAGCAAAGTAAAATTAATGAACTAAATCTTACTTTCAAGTACTAGTGAGTCAAATGGAACAAAAAATTACATAAAATAGGATTTATACACTTAAATCTCCATCACTATAAAATTGTAGGGATTAAATTTAATTAGATTTAGAAAATCAACAAGAAATACTACAAGAACAATTAAAAAACTGTAGTGCACCTATCATCAAGTCTTAGCAAAGTATTAAAATGATGATATATTTCATACTCAATAGAAATATATTTTTATTTCTCAAATTCTAATGAAACCAAAACATTAGCTATACCTATTTCCTGAAGCAAAATCATTTTCTAGTTTTAAGATAACTAAAATAGAAAGAAGTCTATTCTAAAGTAGTAACTGAGCTTATCAAATCTCATTTTATACTGAGAATAGTTCAGATGGCCCTACAAACTGTGAGTTTAGTCCTTTTCCAAAGTAAATCTGTTCTTTTCTAACAGATAAGACAAAATGTGTACTTTACAAAGAAAGTAAACAGGTCGGTACTGAGAATAAATTTTTAAAAATTTAAACCCCTCATATTCTATACAATATGTTTCAAATAATTAACTCCCACAACTTTAAATGTAAATTTATACTACACATACAAAAATTCACACACATATACTCACTTAGCATGCAAGCATAATCACATCACTTTACACATGGAAATGATTTCTTATATTTAACTTAAAAACATACATCAAAAAATTAAATGTAATGAATATGAGAATGAAGTTGTTTACACTTATTACAAAAATTAAGATATAAAGTGATCTGACCTTGTTTGCTTTTGTGAACCAAAGAAGCTAATAAACTACAGGCAATTGGGAAAATTAAGTGTTGGCCAAATATAACAACTGTATTTATACTGCTCAGTAAAAGAAAATCATTAAAAAAAAATCCACTCACTTGGGCAAAAATAAATAAATAAATAAATAAATAAATAAATAATAAAAGGATAAACAACAACATTCACTACCATGCCAACTTACAGACAAAACAAACTAAGATGGTTTTAAAAAATTACCGGTCTTGGTGGTAGCGACTGTCTTTACATACGGGCAGCTGACTATTTGCATCATTGCTACACCTGTAAAATGGACAAGCAAGCATATGTTGGAAAGCTGCCATTGTATGTCGGCTACCACTGGGATGCAGGGAAATAATTCACCGCTACAATTTAGAAAATAATTCACCGCTACAATTTAGAACACTACTTCCAACAAAGAAGATCAGAAAATTTCTTTCTGTTTGACATTTTGTGGGAAGTGGTCCCAAGTGTGCTAATTCTAAATCACAACATTAATTACCTTTTGATCAAACCAGTCCTGATAATATTTGAAGGAGTCTCAAGAGTTTACATTCAGCAAACAAAAGCCCCTTCAGGATATCTGTATACATAAAGTTCCTACATGGGACATTTTTCCACAGGATATCAAACCCATGCTGCTGTTGCTTAAATACCAGAGCAGATGCAGCATGACACTAACAAGACATTTTTCGTTTTGCTGCTGCTAACTGTGAACTTAAGACCAATAAATAGAAATGGAGGCATGGAGCATAACCATACCAATAGAGAAAAAGAAGAAGATAGGACCAAGAAGATTGGGAAGAAAATAAGATATGAAAAGGATCCAAATATTGCATTGCAAGTAATACCTTAAATGAAAGAAGGGCAAAGATGAAGGAGGGTAGCATGGAACTAGTGACAAAACCCCCATGTTTAGTGCCCACTCTACAGCATGCTATGGTACTGAAACACTGGGGGCATACTAACACGTTAAGAAAAACACAGTTCACCTCTAATGTCATTAATGACTGCCTGGGCTAACAGCTTCAGACACTTTAGTCACTAAAGACAGCTAGAGAATAGTATAGAGAACAGTAAAGAGTGGAAATTACATACAGTTCTTAGAAGAATGAAGATTCATCATATGATATACTACACTTGTGATAAAAGGGAAATAAAAGGCAAAGCTGAAGAACTGATACAGATTAACTGAGGAAGTCCAAAATCAATTTTAGATTTAATTTGCTTTAAAAGCAATGGCTGAAGGCTACAGGAATTATATTTTATTTTCTACCAGTTCTGCTGGAAAGAATTAAATCTACTGAATAGTTTGACTTTAGAACACTACATCAAAATTTTAAATAGTAAGCTATTTTCCCCAGTAAAGTACAAGGGGAAAAAAAAAATCCAATTCAGAGATGGAGAAAATTAAAATTAAATCTCTGAGTCTATAAATAACATATCTATGCTTACGCGCGCGCACACACACGCAAAAATATTGCCAATTTTTCAAAAGTGCCTTTGATTTCGTAACTACATTTTAAATAAAGTATGATAAAACTGAACTTTTTACTAACTTTGAAATTAAGACAAAAGCATAAAAGAATGGATGAAAAAGACATGCTAAGTAAAATTATATGTCTGGTTTTATTCTCCCTAGTATCTAAAACCAAAAAAAAAAAAAAATTAATACCTAAGTTATAGGATTATACTAGTGTAAATACTGCCATCTGCAGGACAACAGAATCTGTAATTCTTAAGCTAACTTAACTGTATCAGGCTTAATCCCACTGTTAAAATACCAGCTGAATCAACAATATAACTCTTGTATTTAACTGTCAACATAAAGAACATGCTGAAAGGCCATGTTTCTTCTTGTACCAAAAAAAAAAAAAAAATTTCTCTGAGGGTGGCTACATGCTTATCAAGACTCACAAAATAACTACACATCTAAATGTTTTAACTTTTTTAAAAAATAAGCCTTTCTTAACAATTTTCCTGTAACTCTTTTTTAGATTTTTTTTAATTATCTCTATTTATTGAATATAGAAACAACTAGAAATTGAGGGGGTTGAGAGGGAGAGACACCTGCAGCTCGAACATGCATTGTAACGTGTGAACCAGGAGCACCAGCCACCCCCCCATAAGTATTTCTTCAAATTATATTCTTTTTGTTTAATATTTATTTATTCCCTTTTGTTACCCTTTTTAAAAAAATTGTTGTAGTTATTGTTGTTGTCGTTGTTGGATAGGACAAAGAGAAATGGAAAGAGGAGGGGAAGACAGATGGGGAGAGAAAGACAGACACCTGCAGACCTGCTTCACCGTTTGTGAAGTGACTCCCCTGCAGGTGGGGAGCCGGGGGCTTGAACCAGGATCCTTACGCTGGTCCTTGGACTTTGCGCCACCTGCGCTTAACCCACTGTGCTACCGCCCAACTCCCTCAAATTATATTCTTTTGGAGTATTACACCAAAGTAAAAGACTCTGGGGTGGGTGGGTGGGTGGGTGGGGAGAATACAGGTCCATGAAAAATGATGAATGAAATAGTGGGGGTTGTATTGTTGAATGGGAATCTGGGGAATGTTATGCATGTAAAAAAAAAAAAAAAAAAAAGAAGTAGAAACGCAAAGCAGAAATTGACTGAGTTTGGAGTATGGCACCAAAGTAAGAAAGCAGAAGTATACTAGAGTTTGCAGTGAGTACCTCCCTAATACTTCCTCTCCACTTTTCCAAGCTTTGGGACCAGGATTGCTCAACAATTTGTTTGGCTTTGTATGTTAACTCTCTTTTCAGTCACCAGGTTCCAGGTGTCATCAGGATGCCGGCCAGACTTCCCTGGATTGAAGACACCACCAATGTGTCCTGGAGCTCAGCTTCCCCAGAGACCCATCCTACTAGGGAAAGAGAGAGGCAGACTGGGAGTATGGACCGACCAGTCAACGCCCATGTTCAGCGAGCAAGCAATTACAGAAGCCAGACCTTCTACCTTCTGCAACCCTCAATGACCCTGGGTCCATGCTCCCAGAGGGAGAGAGAATGGGAAAGCTATTGGGGGAGGGGGTGGGATATGGAGATTGGGCGGTGGGAATTGTGTGGAGTTGTACCCCTCCTACCCTATGGTTTTGTTAATTAATCCTTTCTTTAATAAAAAATTTAAAAAAAAAAAAAAAAGAAAATCAGGAAATTCCATCTAGCACACTGCATAATTAAAATTCCAAATAAGACTTTTAGTCTTGGGAATTCTTTAATATTGTAAACCAATGAAAAATCAGCTAAAATAAAAATGTAGCAATCTTATAATCTCTACCATGCGCACTATACACCAAATTCTACTTCTTATCCCTTCCATTTACCTAATTATTCTTTTCCTTCACCTTTATCCCTTCCTTAAGCATCCTCATAGCCACACAATGTTATTTCCATGAGCACTTAAAGCTACAAAATAAATTACAACCAACTACCTTCCTCTACTGCCAAGTTGTGAGATAAAAAAATAAAAACCAAAGATATACCACTATATGTAAAACTAAACATTTGAGAAGGAGAAAAAAAAAGTTAATTTTTTTAAACTAAAGTAACTTAAAAGACTAATTTAGTTGATTAATGTTTCTATGAAACACTAGCTCTCCAGGCCGGGTGGTGGCGCACGTGGTTGAGCACAGGCTACAACTCACAAGAACCTGGGTTCAAGGCCCCAGTCCCCATCTGCAGGGGGAAAGCTTTACAAGTGGTGAAATAGGGTTGCAGGTGTCTCTCTCCCTCTCTACCACACTCTTCCGTCTCAATTTCTGGCTGCCTCTATTAAATAAGTAAACACAGACAAAAAAATAAATAAATAAATTGCAAGAGGCAATGACAAATGCCAATCATCTTCTACTCAGTATTTTCCTCAAAAGTATGTATCTTTAGAAGAAAGTATCTAGTTGCCTGTCTTAAATTTAGAAAAAGATCTTATTATTTTTAAAATTATCTGAGTTTCTCAAGTATCAAATATTAGGTATAAAACTATCTAGCATTATACCTACAACATGTAAATGGTTTCTACCCCAAAGAGCCACTGACTCATGAAATTTCTAATTTTTTCTTGCTAAGTCCTAATATCTGCAAGTGTTCTGGAAGTAGTAACAAGAAAAAAAGATAGATCAGCAATGATAAGTAGTGTGTGCACATCTTAAAAAACTATTATTACAACCCTATTTTTAAACAATGATACAATAAAGTGGCAACAGTAGGTAGTGGGAAGAAAGTGAAATTGGGAGATAAGAAACCTAGGTTCTATTTTATATTTGCTAAAAAAAAAAAAAAAAAGCCCTATAAGTGTAACCTCTCTAAAGTATCAGTATTTTCAACCATGATACTCAGAGAACAGACCATGGATTAAGAATTAAACATGCCTGACAGCAAGCAGCAAATGTATTCAAATTAGGATGCCCAATACGCACTACTTAAAGCCTACAGGAGGAACACTCCATGTTCTTTTAATTCCTTCTGGTTGCAATGATTTCCACTAACGGCAATAAAACTTATTAATTCATCTTACATGTCTGCACAGTATTATCTTATTTTCCATTGTTATGAGGGAAACCTCTGGTTTTAGACTAAATTTGTTAGAGTATTTGTATTATAAACAATTCACATTTTCTTCCCAGTATTTAGACCTTAAATGACCAACATCAGGTTCTAAGACCATCATTATTACCTATGTGACCATGGACAAGTAATTTAACCTCTCTGTGTACCTTCCTCAAAGATGCTTGTGAAAATTAAATGTAAATTGCTTTAGAAGAATGTGCTCAGCTTGTATTAGCTATTATGACTTATGATTCTGAGCTCCAGACTCAACCCCTTTAAATTGTTGCAATAAGATAGAACATAATTATGGAAAGATGATCATTTTAAATGTAATTTTAAATGTGGCTGTAGCCTTAAGACATGTAAACAACAACAAAACAGACATTTATTAGAACGGAAGAGAAAATACTGCAGTTAGCCATGAATCTTCTAAACACTTCAAACAGGTAAGATTCAGGCAAATTTTAAATGCAACAGACACATGAGAACAAACTGACAATATGAAAACATAGCTAGAGAGACTTTTATACGCTACTGATTTACCTGGAAGTGGAATTGGCATGCCAGGAAGGGGAACACGAAACGGAGGTACCATTACTGGTGGAAAAGCAGGTATTGCTGCAGCTGGTTGAGGTACTGAATGAGGGACAGCAGGAGGTAACGTCTGGGGGTGCGGCTGGGGAACGGTTTGCACAGGTGTGGCTGAAGGAGCAGGAGCTGAAACACTAACTGTAGGCGTGGCAACTGAAACAGCAGAACTTGGGGTCTGATCTTGTGTTGTGGGTGCTGATAAAAAAATAAAACAAAAATATGTATCACACTTTCACAAACCATTGTACTATTTATGTTCACTCATCATTTAGTCACTCAATAAGTATTTAAGAGCCCATTCCATGCACTGCAAGAAATTTGTAAAAAGGTCTGTCTTCTTCAAGAAGCTTGCAAATAGTTGAATGAAATATAAAAATAATTAAAATACAAAGTGAAATGTGATAAATACCAGAAGTGTCGGTCAAGACCCAAAGACCGTTTCTAACTGTAAGGGTACATAAAATGTTATGATAGAAGTCAGTGATGATTAAGACCTTGAAAGATTTGAATTTCAACAAAGAAAATGAGTAAATGGAAGAAAAATAGGTAATAGTAGTAGGTAAGGTAAATAAAAGCAGAGAGTAAATAACAGTAAAGAATTGTTTAGGAAACAAAACAAGCAGTCAGCTAGTGAAACACTATGCAAACCAAATGAACCAGTGAGTTATGGTTGAAAAGATAAGTCAAAAGGCCTTGAACAGAAGGCTCAGGGGTCTGCCCTTTCCTGGGAAGGAAAGCAGGAGCTTATGCAAATGAAGAGAAATGACCTAGAAGAATGCACACCAAAATATATTAATTTGTTCCATCTACGTGTGCCTTTCACTTTTTATTATATATGCTTCACTAGAGTTTGAATTTTTCATAAGAATGTATCCACATGCATCCTATTTTATGTCTTCATGAATGTAATAGAGGGTTGGGGGAAGCAGAATGATAGTTTCTGAATGGATGAGTAATATAACTAGTGTGTATTTGATGAATTAACCTGGCAGAAACACAGAAAGAAAAGGAAGAATAGATGCTGGAAAATTAATTTCAATGTATCTGAAATTGTCCAAGAAAGAACATAGAGAAAAAAAAAAATTAAATAAATAAAAAAACAAATGAATAATAATTGATTGGATATGAACAAATGGGAGTCAAAATCAACTTGGATTTCTCTATAATTACTTCCCAAGGGGGAAGGGTTGGGAATCTCGATGTCCAATGAGAGAACAGGAGAATGTGAATTTCGGGAGAATACTGTTTCCAACACAACATTTCTTAAGTGTCCAAAGGAATACATTTCATCCCTACTAGTCACATTTAAAATCAAATTAAGTAAAAAAAAAAATTAAAAATAAAATCTTTATTAAAAATGCTTTTGTTCTCAAATATCATAGAACATTTTTGTTATTTATTCATAACCCATCTAGTTCCAAACCAAATTTCATTCTGGTAAACTACTGGTAACAAATACTTCATCTTTTGCTTGAAGTAAAGAAAAATGTCAAAACTCTATCTGTATTAGATTAAGAATGAATTTATCAAATAAAGTGAAAAAAAAAGTGCTTTCCCAATCTTCACACAAATTTTATTCTAAGAGAGAGCACAATGAATAATACAAACCACCCAATAATTCAACTGACTACAAAAATGGTCAGTATCTTTCAGCTCCTGATAATGAAACTCACTTATGCTGGGAAGATGTGAGCAAGTTCATACTTGTTTAATAAGGGACTCACCTTGGCTAAATAGACAGCAGGGCCATACAAGTATCTTCAGGGGCCCAGGAATGAATTGTTGGTCTAGCATAGACCTAGCCTTAGGGTACAGTATCATATTAATATAATTTTATAACAGTATAAAAATACAAATTACATGCAACATTGCCCAGTCCCATACATACACCATTTAGCATTTGTAATCTACTATAATGACTGAAAATATATCTAGTTGTTCTTGACTTCCCTAAGGATTTCAACATCATGTTTCATAAACTTGAACAGGATAAAATGGGTTTATGTTCAATTGGGATTAAAATATACTCCTTTAAATTTTGGTTCCATTCCTAGTAGGGTTATATTGCAGTTCATAGTTGTATTTTTAAAAGTATGGTAATCATATCTAGATATTATTATTGAAATTATGATCAAAGTACTATTGTAAAAAAATAATAATAAAATGAGAAGTGGAAAGGAACCTCAAAGGAGATGGCAGGAAACACTCAGTTCATTTCTCTTATTTGCTGACACAAGATTTTTAAAATTTGACTAGAGGCCATGAGTTGTGAGAGGAAAGGAATAAAGGCAATAAAAGAATTGACAGGGTAACTAAGAGAAAGATAGCTAGATTTTTATATTCAAGTTATCCTATCCTTACTTACTGAAATAAGTAATGAAATCCTAGGCTATAAAACACACTACAAATCTAGTCTCAGATCATCACTCAGAAAGACAGTGAGTGACTATAAATAGATGGAGAAATATTAAGACTGTAGTATGACAACATTTCATGACACTGAATCAAGTGAAATAAAAACAGATATCAGGAATTGTCAGAAAAGACATCAAATCTGGTGTTTCAAGAATATGATTTTGATATACTGTTCTTAGAACAAAGGCTCCCCAATCATTGAAAAAAACTGCAAAAATAAATAAATAATAAAAATCACAACAGAATGCTTGACAGAAAAGTTGATAAGCACAAGACAGCTATAGACCTACGGAAAGATAGTGTAATAATAGAAACAGAATATATATAGGATACTAAAACGTATTTAGCTACAGATCTTTCTTAAAAACAAAATAAGTACTACTCTCTTTTCTAAGAAGTCAAGGAATAAAATGTAAGCAAGCAATACAGAGCCTCCACACAGAAAGAAATACCTGGCTTTTCATTAATCCCTTCTCCCATTACCAACATAGGTATTCCATGAAAATAGGTTGTTTCTGCTTTGCCATGTAAGTTTTAGAAGACCTAGCCTATAAAAAGGCAAAGATTCTATTATCCTCTCTTACCAGAATTCGACTGTCAGATACAAAAGAAATTAAGAGTTGAAAAGCATTGCTTACATCTCCCTATTAAGTACAGTCTCCCCCAAGATGTTTTAAAAACTATCAAGTAGATACGGTCACTAAAAATTAGTTTCTATATATTTTTCTTGTTCATTTAATTGTATTAATTAAAACAAAAAATAAAACCTCAACCTACTATAATTAAATGTTCCTTATACAAACATCTTGCAGTGTAATTCCCATGCCCTTGAATCTACTGTGGGAGGAGAAAGGGCACATTTTTTTCTTACAATCTAATCTACTTTCCAGAAATCAAAAAAAGAAAAAAAATCCACGGAGGTGGTGGTGGTGGTGGTGGTGGTGGTGGGCAGTAGCACAGCAGGTTAAGTGCACATGGTGGGTGCATGGCACAAGGACCAGAGTAAGAATTCTGGTTTGAGCCCCCAGCTCCCCACCTGCAGGGAGGTCGCTTCGCAGGCAGTGAAGCAGGTCTGCAGTTGTCTATCTTTCTCTTCCCCTGTCTTCCCCATCTCTCTCAACTTCTCTCTCTCCTATCTAACAACGACAGCAATAAGAACAATAATAACAACAACAACAAGGGCAATAAAAAGGGGAAAAATAGCCTCCAGGGGCAGTGGATTCACAGTGCAGGCACCGAGTCCCAGTGATAACCATGAAGGCAAAAAAAAAAAAAAAAATTCAAATTATAGTTATCATATAGAGGCAACTATATACCTTCACAACAGTATCACAATCTAATCGAGAAAATCATTACTGAAAAATTCAGAACTCACATTCAGCCTGTAAACTAGCAACACATACACAAAACATAAATAAAAATAAAAGACCAGTAGTAGTAGATTACTGACCATCTTTTAAGCAAAATGAATCTTCTCATCCCAGAAATTCATTCAACTCATCTTTTTAGAAAGATCTAATCTGTGGGCCTTGTAGCTATATGCTTAAAGAATATTCTCTTGCCTTTCTAGATTACTTCTATCTCAATTCCATTTCATCTGCCTGCATACCAGTCTAGAATATACTCACCCCTAAATAAAATTACTAAAAAGCTTCTAAAATGTTCTCATCTCAACACCACCCAAAGAGCCAGCACCAGAAACATCTTCCAGAAGACCTCCATACACACAGACCTCAACAGTCTGCCTCACCTATCAGCCTGGTTCTTAAGGCTCTACATAACCTGGTCTCATTCTTAATCTACTAACCAAATATAAATCTCTCAACCCAGCTTCCAAACAACCCCATAAACTATATTAATCTTCATTTCCTCATCATAGACCATGCTGATACCCATATCTGAAAGACCTCTCCATATGTCTGCAGTTGGGGGGGAGGGGACAGTTCACCTGGATAGCATGCCTGTTTTGCTGTGCATGAGAACCAGTGCCTCCAAGGCAATGGAGGAAGTCTGGGTGCTGTGCTGTGATGACTATCTGTCTCTCCTCCTTGCCCTCCGCAATCCCTCCTCTTACTATCTGAAAAAGTCAGCATGGGCCAAAGAAGGCCTGGCAATGACAAGAAATAAAAACAAAAAAAGCCCAACTCTTAGCTTTTGTACCCACTCAAATCCTACCCCCACAATTCTCACGATCAACTTCAATACTAGTGTAGTTATATCCCATCTATATCCCTAGACTTTAATTTCTCACATCTTCCATTTTTCCATACTAGTCTCCAATTGTTCCATATGCATTACTCTTGTCTCAATCAAAAAAACTAGAAGCTCTGAATATAGGACTTGTACTGACTCTGCAAATCTCATAGCATCCATCATCAGCCAACCAATCTGTATAGCTAACTGCACTCTCACACTTTAGTTTCTTAACTGCAACTAGGCCATTAATTCTACTAATACTAATTTATGCTGTTTTATCCCAAGTCTCACTGCCAAAAGTACACATAATATTAAGGAGAATACCAGAAATAGTAGGACTGTTTTGGAATAGTTCTTATTCGCCCATTCCTCTAGCTCCTAAATCAAAGTGCATGCTGACTGGTACTCACTTGATACTGTCTGCGAAACTGAAGAGGCAGTTGTTGTCGTAGAAGTGGTAGAGGATGGGGTGGACGATGAGGTTGAAGTGGATACTGCAGGTCCTGGACTGCTGGTCGTAGGGGTAGAAGCTCCTACTGCTTGTGCTTGCACTTGTGCCTGTGCCTGAGCCTGAGCCTGGGCCTGGGCCTGGGCCTGGGCCTGAGCTTGGGCCTGAGCTTGAGCTTGAGCTTGAGCCTGGGCCTGGGCCTGAGCTTGAGCCTGGGCCTGAGCTTGAGCCTGGGCCTGAGCCTGGGCCTGAGCTTGGGCCTGAGCCTGAGCCTGAGCCTGAGCCTGAGCTTGGGCCTGAGCTTGGGCCTGGGCCTGAGCTTGAGCCTGAGCCTGGGCTTGGGCCTGAGCCTGGGCCTGGGCCTGTGCTTGGGCCTGAACCTGAGCCTGGGCTGCAAGCATAGGTGTCAGTTCTGACTGCTGAATAACCTTAACTCCATCTGGCTTGGTCCATGCAGATTCGCGTGTTCGAGCATTGTAATAATAAACCTGCAAAGGAAGCAAAATCACTAGTTTCACAGACTCCGTCAACTAACACTAATAATGACAATGCCAATTATTTTTTATTTAAAAAGGAAAAATTAAAGAAAAGGGGCACATAAAAATTGGCTGTTGGTAACTTTTAACCTGCTTTTCACTTCAGTTGTTTATAATGAGCACCTTGTATTTTGAAACACACACACACACACACACACACAATTTCTGAACATGCCCAAAAAGGCTACACTTAGAAAATAACATGTAAACTCATCTATGGCTGGCATCTGGGAAATCAAATTTGGGAAGGTTGCACTATCCCGATTAAGAATTGTTTATTGTGCAAAGAATGTAGTTTTATGCTCAATACCTATTCTCCTTCCACAAGTATGGAATTATGGACATGCTGGGCAAAAGATGCCCGATATGTATAGAAACCCCAATGAAAACCCTCCATCACTAGGTTTAGGTGAGCTACTTCTATTAGACAGCACTTTGCTTGTTTTCTCACAATTTCATGAAGGAGGAATCAAATATGTGACTCTGAGAGCACTCCTGGAAGTTTGTGCATGGTTTCTCCCAGACTTTTGCTACATGCACCTTTTCCCCTCTCCTGGTTTTGCTGTTATCCTTCTGGTCTAGTCTTAGATGTGACTGTCACTGTATGTTGAGTTCTGTTTCACCTAGCAAACCAACCAAGAGTAGGTTTGGTGGGCCCAGGACACATCACTTACTATACAAACTGGGAAAGCCACAGCCTAGCATTGTAAGTACTTCAGGTAAATTTATGTCTATGCAGGTGTGCATACTCTGATTTAGTCTTTCATAAAGTCCTACGCTATGCCCTGCTTACCCAAAGCTCATTCTTAACTAGCAACAATAAAGTCATTCTGGCAGAGTTCTCACACTGCCATAACTCTTTCATATCTTCCTCTTTTTTTTCACTAAGGAAATAAGCTAAAAGTATTTTAGTACTTACCTTTCCATCTGGAGTTTTATTTTCTACCCATATCTCTTCAGTCGGAGGCAGTGCTGGAGTGCCAGGAGCAGTCACAGGAGGCATTCCTGGTGGAAACATCATACCCGGAGGAGGAGGCATGGTTCCCATTGGTGGAGGCATGAAAGGTGGTCTCTGTTAATTTATAACAGTAACTGTCACTTGTTTTCATCTTTTTCATTTCAAATTATAACTGAGTTTCTAAAACTAAAGCACTATAAAAGAAACTAGTTGTTTTTTTTTTTTTTAATTTAAGAAAGGACAAATTAACAAAACCATAGGGTAGGAGGGGCACAACTCCACACAATTCCCACCACCCAATCTCCATTTCCCACCCCCTCCCGATAGCTTTCCCATTCTCTATCCCTCTGGGAGCATGGACCCAGGTTCATTGTGGGTTGTAGAAGGTGGAAGATCTGGCTTCTGTAATTGCTTCCCCAAAAGAAACTAGTTTTACAGTCCATTCAAACTCATTCATCTAGGCTATATACAGAATAGACTATATTAGCACCGGATTACTCCTTTTAAATGTTTAATTTTCTAGGGGAGAGAGAGAGATACTGTAATCAGAGCACTGTTCCAATTATATGTGATTCCTGGGATGAAACCCAGGTCTCAATATTCGAGTCCTATGACCTGCAGCTAAGCTACCTCTAGATCACACAGATTACCAGGGGACAGAGATAGGGTGGGGGAGTTAATCTGAATATATCCTGTCTATTAGCAGGTGCAACACTGGTCTCCCACAAGGGTAGGCAGGGGGCAGTGCAATGCTTAACAGTCTTTGACCCTTAAATATGAGGTCCTGAGTTTAATGTGTGTGTCTCTCATTCACTAATAACCATCTAGTTCAATCCCTGGCACCACTATAAATCAGAACTGAGTGAGCAGAGTAGAACAATTTTAGGAGTTTTTTTTTTTTTTCCCTTCAAGTAAGAACCATTGTTCTTACAAATAACAGTAACTGAAAAGAAAAATGGGTCAAGGCTGGGAGGTATCTGCCACAGTATAGCACACACATTACCATGTACAATATCTTGGTGTTGAGCCCCAGCACCACACAAGAGCACCATGGCACTAAGGGAAGCATCATGCATAATGAAGCAGTGCTATCTATGGTGTGTCACCCTCTTTTTCCTCTCTATGTAAAATAAAAATGAAAAAATTGCACTGGGAGTCATAATATCACACACATATAAAGTCCTGGCATTGCATTTAAAAAATGAACATAGCTAATGTTTCATTCACTTTCCAATGAGGAAAAAATAATAGTAATAAAGGTACTAGAGAGACAGAGTTCACCTGAGGTTCAATTTCCAGCACAACCAGGAGTGTCACTGCACCACAAAAAGCTCTGGTCCTGTGGCACCCCACCCCATCCCATCTGTGTGTATCTATAATGAGAAAAAAAAAAATGGCCCAGGTAGGGCACCAAAGTAATAACCCTGAGGTGAGGGGTAGACATGCAGCTTCCTGGGACAGTGGGGGGTGGGAGTGGGTGGGAGGGATGGGTCACAGTCTTTTGGTGGTGGGAATGGTGTTTATGTACACTCCTAGTAAAATGTAGTCATATACATCACTAGTTAATTAATACGAGAGGGGGAAAATTAATTGTATGTCTCGAAGTTTTTCAAAACACAAACTGAATCTTTTCAATATATAGGCTGTGTAATTGATATGCAGACTCTCTCAAAAGCCTAGACCAAGTATATCAGAAGCAACCAATTGCACAGCTATATACAAGATACTGTATACTGTATAGCAAACCATAACAAAAGGACTTTTCAAAGTTAACCCAATTACCAAATAATGTGATGATAACATTAACTATCGATTGTCTTTTTGAACCCTAAGACAGCAGGAACCTCACATCTCCACTATAGAGTCTCTACTTCCCCCAGTCCTGGAACCATTGGATAGGGCCCACTTTCCCATATGCCTCTCCCAATCCATATCAAATAATACTGCATCTGTCAATCACAACCTAACCAACACAACGATTGCCACCTCAACATGCTTCACTTCAGACTGTGTCCAGAGACTACACGTGTGGAATGACAACCCTTCAGCTTCATTACTCGGGTGAGACCTTTCCTTTCATAGTATACTCTAATTCCATCTCAGGTGGTTCGCTTTCTAACAAAGTCCCAAAACCTATACACCAGTTTCTGTGAGAGAGAGCATATGTTCACACGTATCCGTAAACTACTGCAAAATATATACCTGAAAGCAGAAGTACACTAGAGTTTGCAGTGAGTATCCCCCTAACACTTCCTCTCCACTATTCCAAGCTTTGGGTCCATGATTGCTCAATAACTTGTTTGGCTTCGTATGTTAACTCTCTTTTCAGTCACCAGGTTCCAGATGTCATCAGGATGCCAGCCAGGCTTCCCTGGACTGAAGACCCCCATCAATATGTCCTGGAGCTCCGCTTCCCCAGAGACCCACCCTACTAGGGAAAGAGAGAGGCAGAGGCAGACTGGGAGTATGGACCGACCAGTCAACGCCCATGTTCAGCAGGGAAGCAATTACAGAAGCCAGACCTTCTACCTTCTGCAACCCACAATGACCCTGGGTCCATGCTCCCAGAGGGAGAGAATGGGAAAGCTATCAGGGGAGGGGATGTGATATGGAGAATGGGTGGTGGGAATTGTGTGAAATTGTACCCCTCCTACCCTATGGTTTTGTTAATTAATACTTTCTTAAATTAAAAAAAAAAAAATGGCCCAGGGTCACATTCACAAGGCTCTGGCTCCAAAAAAGAAAGGAAATTAGGGAAAAAATTTATCTAATCTTCAAATAACTCCAAATATAGCTTTTTCACATGTATAAGCATTAATTGTGAGATACAGAAAAGTTATATATGTTAAATTCAGCAGGTATTTATCCCAACTGCTGAAGAATTTTCCTAGAACCACTAGATTTAATCCTACCTATCTCAAAAAGAATTTACTGTCATTCTTCAATGATTACTTATACAACATTAAGATCTGGGATCAATTCAACTGTAATTTATTGCTTGTTAAAAAAGCAAAAAAGTGATTTGACATTTTGTAACCAGAGACTAAAAAGATTTCCTCTATTATCTATAATATCAGTATTCAATTATTCAAAGCACTTTTATATGAATAATGGAATTGAGGGGCAGGCAGTGGCACACCTGGTTAAGTGCACACATTACAGTGTGCGAGGACCCAGGTTCAAGCCCCAGGTTCCCACCTGCAGGGGGAAAGCTTCAAAAGTGGTGAAGCAAGGCTGTAGGTGTCTCTCTCCCTTTTCCTCTCTCACCTCTCAAATTTCTCTCTAGCTCTATCCAATAATATATAAAAATACAATATGAATAATGGAATTGATACTCTGCTAATAACTTTAAGCTATACTTCATTTTCATAAGCTATTTTCTTTCTATTTTAAAATTAATTCAGTGTATTTCAAGCATCAGCACACAGATCCATGTTCTACAAATAAATCCACCCCAAATGTGTCTCAAGCTGGAAATCACTTGGACTGAGTGTAAAACCATAATTACCTATCAAGATCAAGAAAACCATTACAGCATTAGAAAGTATCCCATTACAATAATTGTTATAATTCCATTAGAGGGTTACATTAGTCCAATACACTGTATAATTTTCAAGTAGGTTTAACTCTTAAAGGTATAAATAGGAACAAATTCGCATATAACAGCTCCTAACAGCAGATCAAAACCTATTTTCTTATTCTAATCTTGGAGGAAATATAAAATCATTTAACAATATGTTTAAAGAGGGAGAGTATTAGTTATAAGGAAAATAGTAAAATTAAGCTAGGCATGAAAATCTTATGTCTCTTCCATAAACATAACCATATGTAAACAGAGTTAACAGTGTTTAAATAGTAAATAGAGGAGTTTTTTTGTCTACTTTTATTAGTTCAATATTGTTAAGGAAAACCGTCTTATTTATTTTTGTTTCAGAACTATACAGGCTAAATAAGACAATGCAGATAACGTACTCAAAACAATAATACAAATCCAAAAGCAGACATTTGAGAGTGAGCATCTTCATGATCACTTTGTAGACAATAAGTGAGTTTCTATATAGTAGAGAGGGATATGTACCTTGGATTAGAACATCAAGAAAGTCCTTAATTTTTAAAAATCATGCAGCAAAAAAAAAAAACAACAACAAATGCTGCCCAGGAGGTGGCAGAGTATATAAAGCCCTGGTCTCTCAAGCATGGGGGTCCTGAGTTAGCAAAAAGGCAGGTAAGAACTAGCTATTTGACTTTATTTATATATGTATTATTTCCTGTCACCACCTAAATATTATTGCTACCACTGCTTTCAGAGCAACTGTGATCTTTAATTTGCCTTTTCCTATAAATTGAGAAAAGAAAACAATTTTTTCTCAAATATTTCTATTTATTATTGGATAGAGACGGAGAGAATTTGAGGGGGATGGGTGATAGGGAGGAAGACAGAGATGCCTGCAGCCCTCCTTTTCATGAAGCTTTTCCCCTGCAGATGAGGACCAGGAGCTTGAACCCTGGTCCCTGTGCGTTGTAATGTGTGTGCTCAACTAGCCATGCATAATACTGATAGTAACAATGAGCATGATACAACAAAAGAATTGATAAAACAAAGAAATGGCAACCTCTACATTCTTTACCTGGAGGTGTGGAGGACCCATGGGGGGAGGAATCCCTCCTGGAGGAGGCATTGGCGGCATATTGGGATCAAAAGGAGGACGTCCAAAGGGGGGCCGAGGTGGTGGTGGAGGGCCCCTCATCATACCAAAGGGTGGAGGAGGTCGCATGAGAGGTGGCGGGCCTCGCATCACTGCATTCGGTGGGGGAGCCGGGCCTCGAAACCTCAAGGCCTGCTGTTGAGCCATCCTATAGGAGAGAAAGCAATGAATAAATCTCATATTGAGGAAAAACTGTAATAGATGATCTCTAATCTAAAAGGTCCTTTAAGAGAAAGTAAAGTTAGAGAAATCATTTTGCAACCAACAAGATAAAAACGGATTCAGTAAGAATGATCAATCCTGGGAGTCGGGTGGTAGTGCAGCGGGTTAAGCCTACATGGCGCAAAGCACAATGACCAGTATCAGGATCCCGGTTCGAGTCCCTGGCTCCCCATCTGCAGGGGAGTCGCTTCACAGGCGGTGAAGCAGGTCTGCAGGTGTCTATCTTTCTCTCCCCACTCTGTCTTCCCCATCTCTCTCCATTTCTCTTCCCCATCTCTCTCCATTTCTCTCTGTCCTATCTAACAACGATATCAATAACAACAACAATTACAAGGGTAACAAAAGGGAAAATAAATAAATAAATATTTTTTAAAAATTTAAATGTATGATCAAACCTAAATCTAGGAGGAAATACGGAGCACAAAACTACTACCACTGCCTTAAAAGTTCTCCCCACATACTGTTTAAAGATTCAAGAGACAACAAAGAAGAAAAAAAAACCTCTAATGACATAATAGTATAGGTGATCAGATAACAACCAGGTACCACTAAAATTAATATCATCTAAAAAAATGGATGGACATCATTTGTCTGAGTCACATCACCTATATGGAGCAAAATAAACAACCTGGGTTGAACAGATAGTTCACCAGGCAGGGTACCTACCATGAACGTAACTCAGGTTAGAGTTTCTGCAGCACATGGGAAATGCTATAGCAATGGATGGAGCTCCCACCGACCCAAGTGGCCTAGAATGGAGAGACTCGGTATACATACACAACAACGACCATAATCTAGTAATGATGAAATACTAGATACAGAATAAAGAATGGTCTTTAAAAAAGGAGGGAGGAAGGACAGGGGATAACGCACAGCACAGGTCCTGCAAGCTTAATGCCCCAGATGTGCTGGGTTCAGCTCCCAGTACCACCATATGCCAGAGCTAAGCAGTACTCTGGTCCTTTCATGAAAATATATATAGTTTTATTTAAAAAAAAGGGGGGGTGGGCAGGCAGTAACACAGTGAGTTAAGCACACGTGGCAGTGCTAGCCCCAGGCTCCCCACCTGCAAGGGGGGGGTGTCACTTCTCTTATTTTCTCTGTCCTATCTAACAATAACAGCAACAACAACAGTAAAAACCAAGGGCAACAAAAGGGGGGAAATAGCCTCCAGTAGTGGATTCTTAGTGCAGGCATGGAACCCCAGCAATAACCCTGGAGGCAAAAAAAAAAAAGGGAGAGGGGAGAGAATATCTCAGGTATCTCAGGTAGGGCATGCACCTCACCATGTACATAACCCAGGTTAGAGCCTGGGCACTACAGAAGAGGTGTATGGTGGTACTGGAGGAAGTCTCTACTAGAACTATGGTGTCTCTCCCTGTCTATCAGAATGAGAAAGCACCCAGAGACTGGTTAAAAAAAAAAAAAAAATCACACATGCATGAGCCCTGCCCCACTGCTCAAAAATAAATAAATGGGGAACAGGAGTTTATATTCTTCAGAACAGTTGATGCTATACATAAAATACAAAATAGGGGCTAGGTGGTGGTACACACAGTTAAGTGTACACATTACAATGCAGAAGGGCTTGGAGTCAAGTCTCAGGCCAACACATCAGAGTGGTGGAGCACTGCTGTGGTGTCTCTCTCACATCCTCTATCTGGGGGGGGGGGGGCACTGGGAGTAGTGAAGTCATGTAGATACCAAGTCCCAGTACTAGCTCTGGTAATAATAAAAATAATACCCTGGGTTTCTCTAAATGAAACAATTAGATTTTATGAATGGTATGTATATATTAAGTGAAAAAAAGACAATGTATATAGGACTCAGTACAATTCATAATTTCAAGAATCCACTAAGAGTCTTAAAGTGGCAGCCTAACCCCATCATCTGGGGCCCTAGTCCGGGAATCCTGAGATTCCCACACAGACATGACAGGCCTAAACCTCGAACAGATCCCTCTCCCCATTGTCACTGGTCATCTCAATCAGGAACAACACAACAGGCCCCTTAGTGGGCCCCCATAGGACCTTGCCCTCAATGTGGATCAACAACAGTAGAGAATGTTCCATCTTCCAAAGGGAGGCTGGATAACATACTCTACCTACCACCTGAGGAAGATGGGTCCTAAAATTGGGCAGCTTGGAATGTTCCTACTCATGACCAAAGAATGTGAACTCAGATCTACAGGGATGCAGAGGTCACATAGGCTTCTAAGCTGAATATGAGTCCCATATGACATCAAATCGATGGGGTTTAGAGTCAACAATATTTATACACCTTATTATACACCCATATTTGGGAGCTACTCTCTTCCCTGATGCAGCTTTCTGGTCCTTTTGCCAGCCATGGCATCATTTCCCCAGACAATGACTTGAGTCCTCCTGCATATCAGATATCAGGCCCAGAAAAGGAAAAAAAAAAAAAAAAAAAAAAAAAACTAGTAAAGTCATGGGCCCTTTGAAATATAAAATAGGCCTACTAACTATTGACAAAATGGAGACACCCCCCAACTCTTCATCTGAACTATTCCAGCCTTTAGGTTCATGATTAGTCAACAGTATGTTTGGCTTTATATTTAACTCTTTTTTTCAGCCACCAGGTTCTAGATGTTACTGTGATGCCAATCGGACTTTCCTGGGCAGCCAACCCTACCAGTGTGTACTGGAGCCATGCTTCCCCAGAGCCCTGCCCCACTAGGGAAAGAGAGACAGGCTGGGAGGATGGATCGACCTGCCAACACCCATTTCAGCGGGGAAGCAATTACAGAAGCCAGACCTTCAACCTTCTGCATCCCATAATGACCCTGGTTCCATACTCCTAGAGGGTTAAAGAATAGGAAAGCTATCAGGGGAGGGGTGGGGAGGGGATACAGAGTTCTGATGGTGGAAATTGTGTGGAGTTGTACCCCTCTTATCCTATGGTTTTGTCAGTGTTTCCAAATTTTTATATAAATAAAAATATTTTTTTTTAAATCAAATGCACTGCTCCTGATGGCCTTTTTTTTTTTCCATTGTTGTTATTAGATAGGACAGAGAGAAATTGAGAGAGGAGGGGAAAACAGAGATGGGGAGAGGAAGATAGACACCTGCAGACCTGTTTCACTGCTTGTAAAGCAACCAACCTGCAGGTGGGGAGCCAGGGGCTCAAATTGGGATCCTTGTGCAGGTCCTCGTGCTTCGTGCCAAAGGAGCTTAACCCACTGCACTACTGCCCAGCCAATAGATTTCTGAAGCTGCTACTTGTGCTGTATTTAAATAAAATACCAGGGCAGGAAGTCAGCATAATGATTATGCAAAAGACTTTCATGCCTGAGGCTCCAAAATCCCAGGTTCAATCCCCAGAACCATGATAAACCAAAACGGAACAGTTCTCTGGTCTGTATCTCTCTCTTAATCTCTCACTCATTAAAACAAAAACAAACATATGCATAACACACCTAAACATTTATAGAGATAAAAGGCACGTGTATTTTGCCCTTAAATGGCTCATAGTAAGAGGGCAATAACATTGCAGAAAAAATAAAATATTAACACAAGTATACTGTACTTTTTCCAAGTCTGATATTACTTCTAAATAAAAAAAATTAAAGATTTACTTATTTATTGAGGGTGAGAAAGGAGAGAAACAGACACCTGCAGCACCTTCACTGCAGATGGGCACCAGGGGCTTAAACCTGGGTGCTAATACAGCCTCTGATTTTCCCTATCAGTTCTTTATATACATTGCTTCATCACAGCATTACCAGATTCTACATTCCATTGCTATAACATTAACATAGCAGTGGTACTGGTTGACTGTTAAGAGGCTGATCATTAGTACATTATTAGCTATCATTACCAGACTTACTAGTATCAGATCCTGTATTATCTGGCTGTTATTGCCCTCTTAACAAACTCTTCTTTTTTATCAAAAGGTTCTACTTCAAGTTCATTACCTTGAAGTTTCTGTACTTGATACCTGTTATGCTCTTCCAGATTTTTACACAACCGACTCACTTCAGCGTTGGCTCAAATGTCATCTCAAACTCCTTTAGCACTACTATTTTCTCCCAATTACCCAATTTGAGTTTCAGCATGATAAATGCTATGGAAAAATTTCTCATGCATTTCTGTATTACTGCTACCCATTAGTCAGTAGTATTCCCTTTATATAGTGCTGCAGCCCAGTGTCTAACATGGCAGAAGTTGAAATACTTTTGTTTTAATAACTGCAAACATTGGCTACTTCTTACATACCAGCCACAATTATGAGGACATCTTTTGTACTAACTCTTTTGATCCCTACATGCCAATGTTTGGCATCACCTTCATAGTGGAAACTACTTTGGTGAAAAACAACATGGTAAGACAGCTTGTCAGCTGAAACACCAACATATTTCCATTTTGCAGTCAATTTAGACTACAAATATATTGAGCAAAAGGCCCCCAAAGACCTAAATGACTGACTCTTAAAAGTCATCGCAAAAGTTCTCAACAACAAATGGAAGGGTAGCATTAAAATCTGAGAAAATAGGGTGGGGGTAGATAGCATAATGGTTATGCAAACAAACTGTCATGCCTGATGCTCCAAAGTCCCAGGTTCAATCCCCCATACCACCATAAGCTCAGCAGTGCTCTGGTTAATTAAAAAAAAATAAAAAAAAAGTGTTATTAAATCTGAGAAAATTCTGCCTACTATAGCTTATTTGCATCGTATTATCACTCACAATCTTTTTTTTTTTTTGGGGGGGGCGATGGTGGGGAGACTGTTTGCATGAACAGAAAATGAATGTATATATGGTGTGTATAACATTCAGAATTGCAATCTCCCCAAGGGTAAAGACAATAAATTCTTTAACAGAACAGACAAAAGTGCAAGATGCTACTGGTAAACATATGTGAGGCAAATTATGTAATAAACTGTTAAGCGAGGAAGGCCAGCTTTTAACCCTGCCAAACCACTCTGTGACCTTGTATAAGTCACTTCACATTTGCAAGGATCTTCATGATATTGTTACTGTACTTTAGAATTCAGATGAATCTTAACCAGGATGGAAACTCCTTTTGAGTACAAAGCTTTTTGGTATAATTGGAAGTTCTAATGCCGGCACCTAGGCCAATGACTGTCATATGGAACATACTGAAAAAAAGGGGGGGAATGTGGCTCCAGTGAATGAAACATCTCTAAATCTCCTATATGATCATATTTTTACTCAGCACTTTATGTGCAGACCCTATGATACATCAAGAAACACATTAAGAACACAATTACGAAAACCAAGACCTGATTTCTACAAAGAGGTCACACAGACATATACACATATACAAAGGGAAATGCTAAAATACAGACTCTAGAAATAACTTCCAGGGACTAAATACTAAAATACAGACTCTAGAAATAACCTCAGGGACTAAAGTCTAAAATTTGCAACGAACCACCTAAATCAAAGTCTTATTCAAATCAACTTTGTAACAATGTCTAGACCTACTATTGATAAAGTTATTATACTTTGCAAAGCAAGTTTCTCAAGAAAATTCATGAGACAAGTCTGTAACCTCCTGAGACCAGAATCTGAAATAAACATGCCATCACTAATACTGAACCCTGACACTGCGACACTGCACTTTGAATACTCATTACTAAGATGGTTATCCTGCGTTTAAAGGATTTGAGGTTTCTCTTTAAAAGACAAGATTTTATTCCTGACGGAAGGGTATATGTGCATGTGTCAATTCAGTATCTGAAGACTTGCCCCCCACTCACTAAAGCCTTGACTAACAGTCCCCATGGCTTCAATGTCCTCTAAACCTTTACACTTGCACTATTTCATTTTAAATTGCTGACACCACCAAAACTCAGAATGGGAGGTGAACATCTATACAATGTCGTGTTCTTTTTTTTTTTTCTCCCCATTCAGAAAAAGAAATGTATCAAGTATGACACAAAATTCCTTCTCAAAAAAAAAAAAAATCTACTAACTAAAGATGCTGTCAAAGACGTTTTTAACTTTGTCAAATCTCCATGACCGATTTCACTGACACTGAAATACATGGGGGCGGGGGGGTGACTACACTCTTCAGGGGATGAACAGAGGCTGGCGCGGCACCGGGGTGCAGGCTGTGGGGCCTGGCTGCCCAGGGTTCAAGCAACTTACTTCCCAGAGTCATACTAACTACCACCCAGGCGACTTGTATCATAAGATTATCTCCTCGACTTCAGTGAGGCTCAGTGTGAGTATGCTGGCTCTCGTCTATGGCCTGCAAAACGAGAAATAGCAAATCCACCACCACCAAACGTGGTTTTGAAGATGATACAAGACAGATCTCAGTAGCAAAAGGCTGGCTGGCACCTAGAATCATAGGAAGAAAGGAAAGGAGAAAGAAAGAGAAAAGAAACAAAAGAAAAAAAAGGAGACTGGGGCTATTGTTTATTATTCAGAAATACGGGAAAAGGAATAGAGGGAGGAGGGGTGAGAGAAAGAAAATGCACAGGAAGTTAAGAAATCCAACGACAGAAGGATGGGTACGGTGGCTCCCCCTCACACACACACACCCCGCCCCCCACCCACTAAAAAAAGGGGGATCGCGGAAGACCTGGGAGAAAGCAGCGTCGGAGGCGCCGAGGGTGCGGAGTGACCGAGCTGCGAAAGGAGCCGGAGTCGCCGAGGGAAAGCCGGCAGGAATGCCGGGGGGGGGGTCGCCGGCGCAGGGCTCCGAGGCGGGAATGCCGGCTGCGGCCCACGGCTTCGGGCCGAGAAGGACACTGGGGTCCCCGACCCCCGAAACACGGCGGAGGAAGGACCCCCAGGACGCGCAGGAAGCCGCGGCCTAACCCCAGGCGGGCTCCCATTCAAGCCGCCTTCGCCTTCCCCTTCCCCATGCGGTCCCTGCTCTGAGCCATCTCACGGCCCCTCTGGGTACCGTCCTCTCCGGTCTCCCCGCGGCGGGCCCAGCCTTCCAGGACCACTGTGTACCGACACGGAAAGGAAGCCAGCGCCCCTTACCTGAGCTCCCCGGGGTTGAATCGTTCACCGTCTCCCCCGTCCCCGCCACGCTCCGCCATTACAGAAGGCCGCGTTCATCCACCCGCCGACTTGGCGTACCCGATTGGTTAGACCAATCGTCAATCCCTAGCGAGAGAGGCGGAGATAATAGAACTCTATAAGTTGATTGGAGAAGCTTTCCGTCAATCGTCAAACTAGGGGGCGGTATCTGCCCTTCTATTGGTTCAAGGGCCCGCCGACTTTGAAAGCGGTATGGAGAAGGCCGGTTGATTGGTCGCTCTGAGGCTTTCTGGGAAATGGGAGTTGAGCTAAGAGGAGGCGCGGGCGTCCTCTGACTGCAAGTAAAACTGAGCCCTCCCCCTGACTGCCCCGCCTGCAAGTGGCCACGAGTCTGCCGGCTTCCGGGAAAGCCAATTGTGGAGCCATGTTTGCCACCTACTGACCATGTTGGCTCTAGCAGAAATCATTTCCATTATGTAAGCCAATCACAACTCGGCCTGGGGCGCGGCTTAGCCAATCACAGAGTTGCTGTGAAAATTAGCTGTTTTTCCCTCCTTTGTGTAACTGGTCGTAAGTCGCTACCCGGTTATATATACCCATGTGATTGGATATATTACCAACTTCAAGAATACTTAGTAAACTGTATTATAAATAGTTCGTTGCAGACTGATGGGTCTTACCAGTTAGTGTATTTAGGTAGGAAAGTTAAGGCAAATATCTTTTATAGTTTGAAAAAGGTTCCTGTCAGGGTCGGGTACCGCTGATTTAGTGTACACATTGCAGTACACAAGGATTTGGGTTCAAACCTCTGATCTCCACTTGCATTGAGGAAGCTTCACAAGTGGTGAACATTACTGCAAGTCTCTCCTGTCTCTTCCCTTCAACTTCTATCTCTATCCTAAATAAATAAGAATCTTTCTTTCACTCTCAACCTCTATCTCTATATCAAAGATAAAATAATACATAAATAAGCCCCACCCATTGTATTTAACAAATGAAAAGTGGTTCTGAGTCAGTCTTTTTATTATTTGTCATTATTATCATCAGTATTGTTATTATGACTAGCATTTTGAACCCCTATCTTAAACTCATTGCAGGTATTTTACAGATACTTAAAAAAAATTTTACACCCTACTCCAAATTCAGTCAAATTCTGCTTTGAGATTCCCTTTCTGTTCTTCTTTTTCAACTTCTGTTTATGAGTGGGATCATCCCATACTCGTCTTTATCATTCTGACTTAGCTCACTTAACACAATTCCTTCTAGCTCCATCCAAGATGGGTCAGAGAAGGTGGGTTCATTCTTCTTTTTATTTATTTATTTATTTATTTTTTTATTTAAGAAAGGATTAATTAACAAAACCATAGGGTAGGAGGGGTACAACTCCACACAATTCCCACCGCCCAATCTCCATATCCCACCCCCTCCCCCAATAGCTTTCCCATTCTCTATCCCTCTGGGAGCATGGACCCAGGGTCATTGAGGGTTGCAGAAGGTAGAAGGTCTGGCTTCTGTAATTGCTTCCTTGCTGAACATGGGCGTTGACTGGTCGGTCCATACTCCCAGTCTGCCTCTCTCTTTCCCTAGTAGGATGGGTCTCTGGGGAAGCTGAGCTCCAGGACACATTGGTGGTGTCTTCAATCCAGGGAAGTTTGGCCGGCATCCTGATGACACCTGGAACCTGGTGACTGAAAAGAGAGTTAACATACAAAGCCAAACAAATTGTTGAGCAATCATGGACCCAAAGCTTGGAAAAGTGGAGAGGAAGTATTAGGGAGGTACTCACTGCAAACTCTAGTGTACCTCTGCTTTCTTACTTTGGTGCCATACTCCAAACTCAGTTAATTTCTGCTTTGCGTTTCTACTTCTTCTTTTTTTTTTTTACATGCATAACATTCCCCAGATTCCCATTTAACAATACAACCCCCACTATTTCATTCATCATTTTTCATGGACCTGTATTCACCCCACCCACCCCAGAGTCTTTTGCTTTGGTGTAATACTCCAATTCCATTTCAGGTTCGACTTGTGTTTTCTTTTCTAATCTTGTTTTTCAACTTCGGCCTGAGAGTGAGATCATCCCATATTCATCCTTCTGTTTCTGACTTATTTCACTCAACATGATTTTTTCAAGGTCCATCCAAGATCGGCTGAAAATGGTGAAGTCACCATTTTTTACAGCTGAGTAGTATTCCATTGTGTATATATACCACAACTTGCTCTGAATGACTCTGAAAATGTCCAATAGTTCTAGGTTATCTATCTCTTCATTTAGCTCCCTTATGTCTTTACTGATTTTCTTCCTGGATGATCTGTCAAGTTGAGATAGTGGAGTGTTGAAGTCCCCTACTATGATTGTATTACTGTTAATATATTGCTGTAGCTCTTTCAGTAGAAGTTTGATGTATTTAGATGGCTTCTCATTGGGTGCATAGATATTAATAATTGTTAAGTCCTCTTGATTGACTGATCCTCCGAGCATTAAGAAGTGTCCATTCCTATCTTTTTTAATCTTATGTATTTTAAAGTCTATCGTGTCAGATATGAGAATAGCTGTTCCTGCCCTTTTTTGTGGGCCATTGGCTTGAATGATAGTTTTCCATCCTTTCACTTTAAGTCTGTGTTTGTCTTGTTACATTAGGTGAGTTTCCTGTAGACAACATATTGTTGGGTTGTGTTTTCTGATCCATCTTCCTACTCTGTGTCTTTTAATAGGTGAATTCAGGCCATTCACATTTATTGATATCAAAGATTGAAGATATTTTAACGCCATTCTTGTAGAGTTTTAGAGTGTTTTGATATATGTTCTATTTGTGGTGGTCTGGTTGTTTATAGGAAACCTTTCAGAACTTCTTTCAAGGCAGGCTTGGTGATGGTTGCTTCCTTCAACTGTTGCTTGTCTGAAAAGGTTTTGATGCTTCCATCTCGTCTGAATGACAATTTAGCAGGATATAGTATTCTTGGCTGAAAGCCTTTCTCATTGAGCACTCGATAGATATCTTGCCATTCTCTTCTGGCCTGTAGTGTTTGTATGGAGAAGTCTGCTGCTAATCTTATGGGTTTTCCTTTGTAGGTGACTCTTTGTTTTTCTCTTGCAGCCTTGAGGATCCTTTCTTTATCCTTATTCCTTTCCAATCTAAGTATGACATGTCTTGGTGTCTTTAGGTCTGGGTTAATTCTGTTTGGGACCCTCTGGGCTTCTTGAATCTTTATGTTTTTGGTGTTGTCTAGACTAGAGAAATTTTCAGCTATTATGGCCTGGAGAATGCTTTCTTCCTCCCCTTCTCTTTCTTCCTCTGGTAAGCCAATAATGCGTATATTGTTTCTTTTGAAGTCATCCCATAGGACTCTGTTGTTGTTTTCAGCATCTCTTAATCTCTTTTTGAGATCTCTTACTTCTTTTTTAGTTGTCTCTAATTCATCCTCAATCTTGCTAATTCTGTCTTCAGCCTCATAGATTCTATTCTCTCTGCCCTCTACTGCTTTCTGGAGTTCATCTATTTTGTTGCCCTGCTCTGATACTGTTTTAGCTTGTTCAGCTAGTTGCCTTCTTAGCTCAGCGATTTCAGCTTTCAGCTCTCTAATAACCATGAGATTATTAGAATTTTCTTCCATATTCTCATTTGTTGTTCCTGCATTTCTGATTACAATTTTTTCAAATTCTTTACTCACTCCTGTTATTATTTCCTTGGCTAATGTTTGGATGTTGAACTCGTTGTTTTGTGCTTCACCCTCTGGAGGACTTTTAGCTGGACTCTTGTCCTGGTTCGAGTCTCCAATATTTTTTCTTGTTGTTTTAACCATTTTATATAAGTTAACAGTTTTTTCAATCCCTGAGTTCGAGTTCAGTGGTGTAAAAGCCCCCCCCCCCCGCTGTAGGCTATGGGAGCCTGAGGGCTTTTAAACTATCAATAGGCTTCTTTGTTTAATCACTGACTCCTGACCAAGAGATAGAGCAGGGTGTGGCAGAGATAATCCAGTGGTTATGCAAAGAGACTTTCACAGCCCCTCAGCTATGCCATAGAGGTATAGGTCTTCTCCTGAGTTTCCCGGTTAGATCTCTGTGCCCTGGTGTCCCTCCCTGTTGCTGCTCCAGATTCTGAGGGTAGTAGCAATGGAGACTCAGAGTTGCACTTGGTGAGTCTCTGGGGAGTCCTTTCCTCCCTTCAGCTGTCCCCTTGTTGCTGGAGCAGACTGGAGGTGGTGTCTCCACTGACAAACTGTTGAACTGTGAGCAGTCACTTAATCTCTCCTTAGGCCCCTCTCTCCTCTCTGTCACCAGCCACGCGTGTTTGTACTCACGGGTGATTTACTGGGTTCCTGTGGTCATTCTAGTCCTGTCTTGTTTCAGTCCGGGTGGTCTCCTTTGGTATTCCTAGTTGATCAGGGAGAGGATAGGAGAGGAGAGAAAGCGATCTGCTGCTCGTAGCTCCGCCTCCGGAAGTCGAATCCGGGTTCATTCTTCTTAATAACTGTAGTATTCCATTTTGTATATATACCACAGCTTTCTCAGCCACTCATCTGTTGTTGGATACCTGGGTTGCTTCCAGGTTTTAGCTATTACAAATTGTGCTGCTATGAAGATAGGTGTACACAGATCTTTTTGGTTGGGTGTCATGGAGACCTAGGGGTATAACCCTAGGAGAGGAATTACTGGGCCATATGGAAGGTCCATGTCTAGCCTTGTGAGAGTTCTCCAGACAGCTCTCCACAGAGGTTGGACCAATTTACATTCCCACCAGCAGTGCAGAAGGCTTCCTTTCTCCCCTCAGGGAAAGAAAAAAAAAAAAAAACTAGTATAGCCACAGCCCCTTTAGAATATAACTAATATAACTGACACCCACAGTACTGGGGGAGATTTTGATGCTGTAGTATCTGTCTCTCTCTATTTGGAAAAGTTGGCTTGGAGTAGTGAAACTGAAGCATGACAAAACAAACAACAAAATAACAGTGGAGGGGCGAGGTGGTGGCACACCAATAAAATACACATGTTATAATGTGCAAGGACCTAGGTACAGCCCCAGTGCCCACCTGTAGGGAAAAGTTTCACTGGTGGTGAAACAGTGCTGCAGGGATCTCTCTGTCTCTTTCCCTCTTTATTTCTCCCTTCCTTCTCAATCTCTGGCTATCTCTATCCAACAAATAACAACAATAAAAATAAATGTAATAAAACTGAGCTATCATAATGGTTATGCAAAGGGTTTCATGCCTGAGGCTCTGAGGTCTGGGGTTTAATTCTGGGTACCACCGTACACATGAGTCAGAGCTGAGCAGTGCTATGGTGTGTGTGTGTGTGTATGTGTGTGTGTGTGTGTGTGTGTGTGTCTGTGTGCCTTTTTTATTTGTATCCCATTCATTAAAAATAAATAAAATTTAAGAATTAACCTTAAAGTGGTTGTAACACATTAAAAATAACATTTAAATACCTAAAAATTTAAGTTACATCAAGTTCATATTTAAATCTTCCCAACTGTTTCTTTTTAAATTTTATTTATTTATTTTGATAAGATAAAAAGAAATTGAGAGGGAAGGGGTTAGAGAGGGAAAGAGACAAAGAGACAACTGCACCACTGCTTCACTGCCTGTGACATTTCCCCCTGCAGGCAGGGTCCCCAGCTGTTTCTAATATGTGTTGGCCAAACCAGTAACTAGTTCAGAAACTGCAACACATCTAGTATCTTATGCCATTTCAGTCGCTTAAAAAATTATTTATTTATTTATTTTTGATAGAGAGAGAAAGAAAATTGAGAGGGTGGGAGGAATAGAGAAGGAGTGAGAAAGACAGAAACCAGCAGTACTGCTTCACCATTTCTGAAGCCTCCCCCTCCCTGCAGGTAGGGACTAGGGAGCTTGAACCTGAGTCCTTGTGCATTATAACATACACATTCTACCAGGTGTGCCATCACCTGGTCCCATTTAAGTCACTTTTAACCTAAAACAGTCTTTTTTTTCTCATGACAGTGATGTTATTTGTTTATTTATCCATTCATTTATTTATTTGCCACCAGTGTTATCATTTGGGGTTAGCACCTGCATGATGATTCCACCATTTCTGGTAGCTTTTTAATTTTTTTTTTAAGATAGAAACAGTGGGCAGAGGGTAGATAGTATAAACCACCATAACCAGAGCTAAACACCCTGCACCACCATAAACCAGAGCTAAACAGTGCTCTGGTTTAAACAAAAAAAAAGGCCGGGGGGGCCGGCAGGCGATAGCACAGCGGGTTAAGCACACATGGCGGGAAGCTCAAGGACCGGTGTAAGGATCCTGGTTCGAGCCCCTGGCTCCCCACCTGCTTCACAGGCAGTAAAGCAGGTCTGTAGGTGTCTATCTTTCTCTTCCCCTCTCTGTCTTCCCCTCCTCTCTCAGATTTCTCTCTGTTCTAGCCAACAACAATGACAGCAATAGCAACAACAATAATAGTAATAACAATGATAAACAGCAAGGGCAACAAAAGGGAAAAAAATGGCCTCCAGGAGCAGTGAATTCGTAGTGCAGGCAGTGAGCCCAAGCAATAGCCCTGGAGGCAAAAAGAATGAATGAAAGAAAGAAAGAAAGAAAGAAAGAAAGAAAGAAAGAAAGAGAGAAAGAGAGAGAGAGAGAGAGAAAGGGAGAGAAAAAAGAAACAGTGAGGCAAAGTGTAGAAGAGAACACAGCATGGAAGCTTTTTTTCAATTTGATGGGAGTTGGACTGGAAGCTGGGTCACATGCATGGCAAAGCAGCACACTATTGAAGTGAACAGCTTAGCTTTTTTTCTTTCTTTTCTGACAGACAGAAGTGGAAATGATAGATAGACAGACAGACAGACAGACATGGAATGAGAGATACCTGCAGCACTATTCCAATACTGGAAAGCTTCCCCCTGCAGGAAAGGGAACTTGAACCCTGGTCCTCATATATGGTAACATGCATGTTTTACCAGGTGTGCCACTACCTGCCCCCTGCCCCTATCCCAGTGATGTATTGAAAACACTAAGTCAATTCTGTCTTCCAGATCTGTCTGATAACTTCCCCCAGCCCTAGACTGCATTTGTATCAAGAGAACTTCATTATACTAGTGAATGAAGTTAATGTTGTATATTTCAATTATATCACATTCAGGAGACACATGAATACTTCAGTGATACTAAAATTGATTCTGGGTAAAAGTAATAACAGTTCAATTATTCTACTATAATCAGACTATTTTCTACACTATTGATTACCACATTTGCACAACATTCATAATCCAGGAGGACCATCCCCAGCAAATAGCAGGTCACCCTGACTATTAATCATTAACTTAATGGCTTAATGGCTTGACCCTTTTCTAAATCGATACTTTCACTAAGGATGACAAAATAATGTCCTCATTATATGTTACCTTTTACATTAATAGGTAACACTCTCCTATAAAGATTTACTTCAACTGAAGGAGCTATTGAGCTACCCTAAAGTATAGTTTATATTCTTGTCTTTTATTTATTAACATTGAAAATTTAAAAACATAGTTTGATTGGCATGTCTACTAGGGGCTATTTATTTTTACTGACTTCTCTTTTTTAAAAAGTATTACTAGGAACTTGTAGGTTTTCATTAGAATCTATCCATTTCAATTAGCTATAATCAATAATCATTGCTGTAAAACTGAACTTAGATATCAGTTATCCCAACACAAGTTAGTATGAATAAGCACATGCTCATAAAAGGACTACAGATACTAAAAATATTTTGTTTTCTTTTCTTATAAAGCTGGCAATATTAGTGTATACATTCTTTTAGTTTTACCTTTTTAAATTTTACTTATTTAATTTTTTAATTTTGTTATATTCATTTATTTGATAGAGACAGCCAGAAACCAAGAGAAATGGAGAGATAGGGAGGGAGAGAAACAGAGACACCTGCAGCACTGCTTTACTACTCACAAAGTTTTTCCCCTGCAGGTGGGGCTTAGGGCTTGAACCCAGGTCCTTGTGCATTGTAACATGTGTGCTCAACCAGGTGCACCACCACCCAGTCCCATATGTGCATTTTTTTTCAATCCTAAAGTATACTGAAAACTTAGTGACTACAAAAGGAGAGTAAAGCAACTCTGTGCTTCTGTCTTCTAGGAAAAGAAAAAGGGAAAGAAGAATGCTTCAAGTGCAGGATTTATCCAAGATAAGCAAGTTGAAGAGCTAGACTAAAAGATGTCAGGTCACAAAACACACTGGGAGATCGCACCAAAGTAAAAGACTCTGGGGTGGGGGTGGGTGGTGGAGAGAATACAGGTCCAAGAAGGATGACAGAGGACCTAATGGGGTTTGTATTGTTAGATGGGAAACTGGGGGATGTTATGCATGTACAAACTATTGTATTTACTGTTGAATGTAAAACATTAATTCCCCAATAAAGAAATTAAAAAAAAAGAAATTTATAAAAAAAAACACACTGGGATAATGGATAAGTACTGTTCAAGATATTTCTTAAAAATATTTTTTAAGAAAAAAGACTGGTGAAATAGAATAATGGTTATGCAAATAATTTCATGCCTGAGGCTTAGAGGTCCCAGGTTCAATCCCAGCACCACCATAACCAAAAGCTGAGCAGTGCTCTGATGAACAAAAAGACTATATGTATATGTATAAATGCTAAAAGATGTAGAAAGTATGAAGGAGAAAATTACAATTAGAACAACAAACTTATAGTTACTATAGACAATATCTACAGAGATAAACTAAGATTAGTGCGTGAAGCTGTAAGACTTTGGCATTTACATAGGCTCAACACACCTCTATCCAAAGCTTATAATACAATACTGTAGATTTAACATATGTCCACAAATTTCTGCTACTCCTCTCTCTAAAAATAGAACTAAGTTTTCCTTTTTCCTTGAGTGTACTAGACTAGTGCAGCAAGCTGGCTGTCACCATCACCACCTGAATCAAGTGACCAAGGTTAACATCTACAGTGATAGTATGCACCCCTGAGGGGAAGGTCTCTTCACCTTTGTGACTTTCTTTTCTCAAATCTATAACATCAGTCTAAACATTAGCCACCTCCAAGTTGAGAGACATTCCACAAAATATCTAACCAATACTTTTTTTTTCTTTTTTTGTCTCCAGGGTTACCACTGGGGCTCCATGCCTGCATTATAACCATCCATTGCTCCTTGCGACTATTTTTTCCCTTTTGTTGCCCTTGTTTGTTTATCGTTGTTGTTCTTATTGTTGTTGGATAGGACAGAGAGAAATTGAGAGAGGAGGGGAAGATAGTGAAGGGTAGAGAAAGATAGACACGTGCAGACTTGCTTCACTGCACTACCTCCCAACCCCTTCTAATCAATACTTTTAAAAAAAATGTGTCAGGTGGGCGGGTGGTGGCTCACCTGGTTGAGTGCACATGTTACAGTGCTCAAGGGCCCAGATTCTAGCTCCCCGTCCCCACCTGCAGGGGAAAGCTTCGTGAGTGGTGAAGCAGTGCTGCAGGTGTCTCTCTGTGTCCCTCCTTCCCCTTTCCCTCTCCATTTCTGGCTGTCTGTATCCAATAAATACATAAAGGCAATTAAAAATTTTTTAATGTGTCAGTCATGAAAGATGGGTAAAGACAGAACTTGCCACAGGTTTTAGGTCGCAAAGGAAACATGACAACTAAATGTGATGGGGTGTCTTGGCTGGCAGCCTAGGACAGAAGAAAGACACTGCTGGAAAGAAGCAAAGAAATCTGAATAAAGTCAGTAGTTTAGTTTGTGTTGTTCCTCACAGTCTGGATAATAGCATCATGGTTATGTCACATGTTAATTAAGGGAGGCTGGGTGCTGAAGATCTGTGCTAACTTAGCAATTCAGGAAATTCAAAATCATTTCAAAAGCAAAGGTTTTTTTAAAAAACATATTTATCCCCTTTTGTTGCCCTTGTTGTAGTTATTATTGTTGTTGTTGTTGATGTCGTTGTTGTTGGATAGGACAGAGAGAAATGGAGAGAGGAAGGGAAGACAGAGAGGGGGAGAGAAAGATAGACACCTGCAGACCCGCTTCACCACTTGTGAAGCACTTGAAGCAGGTGGGGAGCTGGGGGCTTGAACAGGCATCTTTATGCTGGTCCTTGCGCTTTGCGCCACCTGCACTTAACCCACTGCGCTACTGCCCAACATCCAAATTAAAAGTTTTAAAATATATATGAAGTTGTGGTCCGGGAGGTGGTGCAATGGATAAAGCATCAGACTCTCAGGCATGAGGTCCTAAGTTCAATCCTCAGCAGCACATGTACCAGAGTGATGTCTGGCTCTTTCTCTCTCCTCCTATGTTTCTCATAATAAATAAATAAAATCATATATATATATACATATATATTAATGGGAACCCTATCAAGGGAGGGGGTGGGATACAGAATTCTGGTGGTGGGAATTGTGTGGAGTTGTGCCCTCCTATGGTTCTGTCAGTGTTTTCTTTTTTTTCTTTTTTATTCATTTATTTATTTCCTTTTGTTGCCCTTTTTTATTATTCTTGTCGTCATTGTTGGATAGGACAGAGAGAAATGGAGAGAGGAGGGGAAGACAGAGAGGGGGAGAGCAGTGTTTTCTTTTTATAAATAAAATTTTATATATATATGAAGCTACCTCCCAGTGACGCTAAGTGAAGTAGGTAGAGACTACAGACATATGTCATGGCTGTCCTGGTTTGCCCACTTGCAAAATGAGAGGGTTAGGTAAGATGTTCATCCAGTGATAAGGAAAGCAGTTCACAGAGATGTCACTCAAAAATGCTGAGCTGCATAACTGCCAAGAGAAGCCCCTTGACCTTGGGAAAGACATATGGCTAAAGACTGCCAAGACTCTTTATGGTCTCCCAAATTACTGGCAAAATACAAAGCCAAAAAGCCAAAGTCAGTAATACTTACTGTACACAAAGCACATGAAGGTCCATCTCTGTAAATAGAAATGTCAATTTATCAGCTTACGAAGAGAATTACAGCTGTCAGGTAGATCAAATGATCTTGTCTTCACCATGAATAAACTCACCAAGCAAACAAAATTAAATGAAAGCATATAAGTCCAGAGCTTTGCATATGGCAAAGCAAAGAACCTATCAAGTGAGCAGTCCCCTGACCCTTTGATTTGAATTTTCAATGTCATTGGGTCACCACAGCCCAATAATACACTATTTAAAATATAGATATATCTTCTACTTAGAACTTACATTTGGGGAACTCTCTCCCTTCCCACAAACCTCTTGTACACATAACTAAGACTACTTCTCCAACTAGAAGGAAAATAGAAGACAGAGAGATACTTTTTTTCTTTTCTGCTTTATAGGAAACAAATGGAAAGGAAATCACTTTTATTTTTAAATAAAATAACAATATTTTATTTATTTACTTTTTTGCCTCAGAGTTATTGCTGGGGCTCAGTGCCTGCACTAAACCACTGCTCCTGGCGGCCACTTTCCCCCCATTTTATTGGCTAGGACAGAGAGAAATTGAAAGAGGAGGGGGAGATAGAGAAGGAGAGAGAATCCCCCCTCCCCTCCTGCCAGAGGCTCGGAGGCCTGAACTGAGATCCTTATGCCAGTCTTTGCACTTCTTGCCATGTGCGCTTAACCAACTGTGCTACCACCCAGACCCCATAAATTAAAAAAAAAAATTAATTTTATTTATTTTCCCTTTTGTTGCCCTTGTTTTCTTTTTATTGTTGTGGTTATTTTTTTAATTAATTCATTTATTTCCTGTTGTTGCCCTTGTTGTTTTATTGTTGTAGTTATTGTTGTTGGATAGGAAAGAGAGAAATGGAGAGAGGAGGGGAAGACAGAGAAGGAAAGAGAAAGACAGACACCTACAGGCCTGCTTCACCACTTGTGAAGCAACTCCCCTGCAGGTGGGGATAAAAATATTATTTTTTATTTTTTATTTTTTTTAATTCTTTATTGAAGAATTAATGTTTTACATTCAACAGTAAATACAATAGTTTGTACATGCATAACATTCCCCAGTTTCCCATTTAACAATACAACCCCCACCATGTCATTTATCATCCTTGATGGATCTGTATTCTCCCCACCCACCCACCCCAGAGTGTTTTACTTTGATGCAATACACCAATTCCATTTCAGGTTCTTTTTTTTTTTATTTCTTTATTGGGTAATTAATGTTTTACATTCAACAATAAATACAATAGTTTGTACATGCATAACATTCCCCAGATTCCCATTTAACAATACAACCCCCACTATGTCATTCGTCATCTTTCATGGACCTGTATTCTCCCCACCCACCCACCCACCCCAGAGTCTTTTACTTGGGTGTAATACTCCAATTCCATTTCAGGTTCGACTTGTGTTTTCTTTTCTAATCTTGTTTTTCAACTTCGGCCTGAGAGTGAGATCATCCCATATTCATCCTTCTATTTCTGACTTATTTCACTCAACATGATTTTTTCAAGGTCCATCCAAGATCGGCTGAAAACGGTGAAGTCACCATTTTTAACAGCTGAGTAGTATTCCATTGTGTATATATACCACAACTTGCTCAGCCACTCATCTGCTCATCTGTTGGACACCTGGGTTGCTTCCAGGTTTTGGCTATTACCAATTGTGCTGCCAAGAACATATGTGTACACAGATCTTTTTGGATGGATGTGTTCAGTTCCTGAGGATATATCCCCAGGAGGGGAATTGCAGGGTCATATGGTAGGTCCATTTCTAGCCTTCTGAGAGTTCTCCAGACTGCTCTCCACAGAGGCTGGACTAATTGACATTCCCACCAGCAGTGCAGGAGGGTTTCTTTGATCCCACACCCTCTCCAGCATTTGCTGCTGTTACCTTTTCTGATGTATGACATTCTCACAGGAGTGAAGTGATATCGCACTGTTGTCTTGATTTGCATTTCTCTGACAATCAGAGACTTGGAGCATTTTTTCATGTGTTTCTCGGCCTTTTGGATCTCTTCTGTGGTGAATATTCTGTCCAAGTCCTCCCCCCATTTTTGGATGGGGTTATTTGTTGTCTTGTTGTTGAGTCTGGCAAGCTCTTTATATATGTTGGTTATTAAACTCTTATCTGATGTATGGCATGTAAAGATCTTCTCCCATTCTGTGAGGGGTCTCTTGGTTTGGGTAGTGGTTTCTTTTGCTGTGAAGAAGCTTTTTAATTTGATGTAGCCCCATAGGTTTATACTTGCCTTAGTCTTCCTTGTAATTGGATTCGTTTCATTGAAAATGTCTTTAAAATTTATGTGGAAAAAAGTTCTTCCAATATTTTCCTCTAAGTATCTGATAGTTTCTGGTCTAACATCCAAGTCCTTGATCCACTTGGAATTGACTTTTGTATTTGGTGAAATACAGTGATTCAGTTTCATTCTTCTGCATGTTTCTTTTTTTTTTTTTTTTTTTATTTTAGGAGGGGTACAACTCCACACAATTCCCACCGCCCAATCTCCATATCCCACCCCCTCCCCCGATAGCTTTCCCATTCTCTATCCCTCTGGGAGCATGGACCCAGGGTCATTGAGGGTTGCAGAAGGTAGAAGGTCTGGCTTCTCGCTGAACATGGGCGTTGACTGGTCAGTCCATACTCCCAGTCTGCCTCTCTCTTTCCCTAGTAGGATGGGTCTCTGGGGAAGCTGAGCTCCAGGATACATTGGTGGTGTCTTCAATCCAGGGAAGTCTGGCCGGCATCCTGATGACACCTGGAACCTGGTGACTAAAAAGAGAGTTAACATACAAAGCCAAACAAATTGTTGAGCAATCATGGACCCAAAGCTTGGAAAAGTGGAGAGGAAGTATTAGGGAGGTACTCACTGCAAACTCTAGTATACTTCTGCTTTCTTACTTTGGTGCCATACTCCAAACTCAATTTCTGCTTTGCGTTTCTACTTCTTTTTTTTTTTTTACATGCATAACATTCCCCAGATTCCCATTTAGCAATACAACCCCCACTATTTCATTCATCATTTTTCATGGACCTGTATTCTCCCCACCCACCCACCCACCCCAGAGTCTTTTACTTTGGTGTAATACTCCAATTCCATTTCAGGTTCGACTTGTGTTTTCTTTTCTAATCTTGTTTTTCAACTTCGGCCTGAGAGTGAGATCATCCCATATTCATCCTTCTGTTTCTGACTTATTTCACTCAACATGATTTTTTCAAGGTCCATCCAAGATCGGCTGAAAACAGTGAAGTCACCATTTTTTACAGCTGAGTAGTATTCCATTGTGTATATATACCACAACTTGCTCAGCCACTCATCTGCTCATCTGTTGGACACCTGGGTTGCTTCCAGGTTTTGGCTATTACCAATTGTGCTGCCAAGAACATATGTGTACACAGATCTTTTTGGATGGATGTGTTGGGTTCCTTAGGATATATCCCCAGGAGGGGAATTGCAGGGTCATAGGGTAGGTCCATTTCTAGCCTTCTGAGAGTTCTCCAGACTGTTCTCCACAGAGGTTGGACCAATTGACATTCCCACCAGCAGTGCAGGAGGGTTCCTTTGACCCCACACCCTCTCCAGCATTTGCTGCTGTTACCTTTTCTGATGTGTGACATTCTCACAGGAGTGAAGTGATATCTCATTGTTGTCTTGATTTGCATTTCTCTGACAATCAGAGACTTGGAGCATTTTTTCATGTGTTTCTCAGCCTTTTGGATCTCTTCTGTGGTGAATATTCTGTCCAAGTCCTCCCCCCATTTTTGGATGGGGTTATTTGTTGTCTTGTTGTTGAGTCTGGTAAGCTCTTTATATATGTTGGTTATTAAACTCTTATCTGATGTATGGCATGTAAAGATCTTCTCCCATTCTGTGAGGGGTCTCTTGATTTGGGTAGTGGTTTCTTTTGCTGTGAAGAAGCTTTTTAATTTGATGTAGTCCCATAGGTTTATACTTGCCTTAGTCTTCCTTGTAATTGGATTCGTTTCATTGAAAATGTCTTTAAAATTTATGTGGAAAAAAGTTCTTCCAATATTTTCCTCTAAGTATCTGATAGTTTCTGGTCTAACATCCAAGTCCTTGATCCACTTGGAATTGACTTTTGTATTTGGTGAAATACAGTGATTCAGTTTCATTCTTCTGCATGTTTCATCCCATTGTTTCCAACACCATTTGTTGAAGAGACTCTGCTTTCCCCATGTAATAGTCTGGGCCCCTTTGTCAAAGATTAGATGTCCATACGTGTGGGGCCTCATTTCTGGATTCTCAATTCTATTCCACTGGTCAGTGTGTCTGTTCATGTTCCAGTACCAAGCAGTTTTGATGACAATGGCCCTATAATACAGTTTGAGATCTGGGAGTGTGATGCCTCTGGTTCTGTTCTTTTATCTCAATATTGTTTTGGCAATTCTAGGTCTTTTCTGGTTCCAGATAAACATTTGTAGCATTTTTTCTATTCTCCTAAAAAATGTGCTTGGGATCTTGATGGGGATAGCATTAAATTTGTAGATGGCTCTGGGTAATATATTCATTTTGATGATGTTAATTCTTCCAACCCATGAACATGGATATCTTTCCACTTCTTTGTGTCTTTTTCAATTTCTTTGAGTAGTGACTCATAATTTTCAGTATACAAGTCTTTCACTTCTTTGGTTAGGTTTACTCCTAGATATTTTATTTTTTTTGTTGCTATAGAAAAAGGAACTGATTTCTGGATTTCAATTTCTTCTAACTTAGTGTTTGCATAGAGGAATGCCACTGACTTTTGAATGTTAATTTTTATAGCCTGACACCTTACTGTATTGCCTGATGATTTCCAAAAGCTTCTTGCTGGATTCCTTAGGTTTTTCCATGTATACTATCATGTCATCTGCAAATAAGGAGAGTTTGACTTCTTCTCTTCCAATCTGTATGCCTTTAATTCCTTGCTCCTGCCTGATTGCTATGGCAAGAATTTCCAACACTATGTTGAATAGCAATGGTGATAGTGGGCAGCCCTGTCTGGTACCTGATCTGAGGGGAAATGCTTCCAGTTTTTCACCATTGAGTATGATGTTGGCTGTAGGTTTGCTATATATAGACTCCACTATCTTCAGGAATTTTCCATCTATTCCCATTTTTTGTAGTGTTTTGATCATAAAGGGATGTTGTATTTTGTCAAAGGCTTTCTCTGCATCTATTGATATGACCATGTGGTTTTTGGTCTTGCTTTTGTTGATGTGGTGGATCACATTGATTGATTTACGTATATTAAACCAACCTTGCATGCCTGGGATAAACCCCACTTGTTCATGATGAACAATCTTTTTGATATACTGCTGTATCCGGTTGGCTAGAATTTTGTTCAATATTTTCGCATCTATGTTCATCAGAGATATTGGTCTGTAGTTTTCTTTTTTGGTTGTGTCCCTGTCTGCTTTTGGTATCAGGGTGATGTTGGCTTCATAGAAGCTGGCAGGGAGTATTCCAGTGTCTTCAATCTTCTGGAAGACTTTTAAAAGTAGAGGTATTAGTTCTTCTTTGAAAGTTTTGTAGAATTCATTTGTAAAACCATCTGGTCCAGGACTTTTGTTTTTGGGAAGATTTTTGATAACTGTTTCAATTTCATTAGCTGTGATGGGCCTGTTCATGTTATCCACTTCCTCTTTACTTAGTTTTGGAAGTTGGTAGGTATCTAGGAAATCGTCCATTTCTTCCAGGTTCTCTAGCTTGGTGGCATATAGTTGTTCATAGAAGCCTCGCCTGATATGTTGAATTTCTGCAGTGTCTGTTGTGATATCTCCTCTTTCATTTACTATCCGATTTATTTGGGTCTTCTCCCTTTTTTGTTTTGTGAGTCTGGCTAAAGGCTTGTCAATTTTGTTTACTCTTTCGAAGAACCAACATTTACTTTCATTGATCTTTTGTATGGTTTTCCTATTCTCAATGATATTTATTTCTGCCCTAACTTTAGTGATTTCTGTCCTTCTGGTTGCTTTAGGATTCCTTTGTTGTTCTTCTTCTAGGTCTTTAAGGTGTGCAATCAGGCTGTTTATTTGTGCCTTTTCTTGTTTCCTAATGTGTGCTTGTATAGCTATGAACTTCCCTCTTAGGACTGCTTTAGCTGTGTCCCAAATATTTTGATAGCTTGTGTCTTCATTTTCATTGAACTCTCGAAACATTTTGATTTCTTCCTTGATTTCCTCTTTGACCCAGAAGTTGTTAAGAAGTGTACTGTTGAGCTTCCACATTTTGGGACTGTTACTAATCTTTTGTTGATTGTGAAGTGTTAGTTTAATTCCACTGTGGTCTGAGAAGATGCTTGGGATGATTTCAGTGCTCTTGAATTGGCTGATGCTGTCTTTGTGGCCTAACATATGGTCTGTCCTTGAGAATGATCCATGTGGATTTGAGTAAAATGTGTATTCCAGTTTCTTGGGATGAATGACTCTGAAAATGTCCAATAGTTCTAGTTTATCTATCTCTTCATTTAGCTCCCTTATGTCTTTACTGATTTTCTTCCTGGATGATCTGTCAAGTTGAGATAGTGGGGTGTTGAAGTCCCCTACTATGATTGTGTTACTGTTAATATATTGCTGTAGCTCTTTCAGTAGAAGTTTGATGTATTTAGATGGCTTCTCATTGGGTGCATAGATATTAATAATTGTTAAGTCCTCTTGATTGACTGATCCTCTGAGCATTAAGAAGTGTCCATTCCTATCTTTTTTAATCTTATCTATTTTAAAGTCTATCATGTCAGATATGAGAATAGCTGTTCCTGCCCTTTTTTGTGGGCCACTGGCTTGTATGATAGTTTTCCATCCTTTCACTTTAAATCTGTGTTTGTCTTGTTGAGTTAGGTGAGTTTCCTGTAGACAACATATTGTTGGGTTGTGTTTTCTGATCCATCTTCCTACTCTGTGTCTCTTAATAGGTGAATTCAGGCCATTGACATTTATTGATATCAAAGATTGAAGATATTTTAATGCCATTCTTGAAGAGTTTTAGAGTGTTTTGATATATGTCCTATTTGTGGTGGTCTGGTTGTTTATAGGAGACCTTTCAGAACTTCTTTCAGGGCAGGCTTGGTGATGGTTGCTTCCTTCAACTGTTGCTTGTCTGAAAAGGTTTTGATGCTTCCATCTCGTCTGAATGACAGTCTAGCAGGATATAGTATTCTTGGCTGAAAGCCTTTCTCATTGAGCACTCGATAGATATCTTGCCATTCTCTTCTGGCCTGTAGTGTTTGTATGGAGAAGTCTGCTGCTAATCTTATGGGTTTTCCTTTGTAGGTGACTCTTTGTTTTTCTCTTGCAGCCTTGAGGATCCTTTCTTTATCCTTATTCCTTTCCATTCTAAGTATGACATGTCTTGGTGTCTTTAGGTCTGGGTTAATTCTGTTTGGGACCCTCTGGGCTTCTTGAATCTTTATGTTTTTGGTGTTGTCTAGACTAGAGAAATTTTCAGCTATTATGGCCTGGAGAATGCTTTCTTCCTCTCCTTCTCTTTCTTCCTCTGGTAAGCCAATAATGCGTATATTGTTTCTTTTGAAGTTATCCCATAGGACTTTGTTGTTGTTTTCAGCATCTCTTAATCTCTTTTTGAGATTTCTTACTTCTTTTTTAGTTGTCTCTAATTCATCCTCAATCTTGCTAATTCTGTCTTCAGCCTCATAGATTCTATTCTCTCTGCCCTCTACTGCTTTCTGGAGTTCATCTATTTTGTTGCCCTGCTCTGATACTGTTTTAGTTTGTTCAGCTAGTTGGCTTCTTAGCTCAGTGATTTCAGCTTTCAGCTCTCTAATAACCATGAGATTATTAGAATTTTCTTCCATATTCTCATTTGTTGTTCCTGCATTTCTGATTACAATTTTTTCAAATTCTTTACTCACTCCTGTTATTATTTCCTTAGCTAATGTTTGGATGTTGAACTCGTTGTTTTGTGCTTCACCCTCTGGAGGACTTTTAGCTGGACTCTTGTCCTGGTTCGAGTCTCCAATATTTTTTCTTGTTGTTTTAACCATTTTATATATTATGTTATGAGTTCTCTTTATCAGTACTTTTCAAATTATTGATCACTATTGCCTGGATTGACTTGTGTCTAAGTAATTTAATTAAAGGTTTTACTGTGGTGGAAGTTAACAGTTTTTTCAATCCCTGAGTTGGAGCTCAGTGGTTTAAAAGCCTCTTTTTTTTTCTTCCCTGTAGGCTATGGGAGCCTGAGGGCTTTTAAACTATCAATAGGCTTCTTAGCTTAATCGCTAACTCCTGACCAAGAGATAAAGCAGGGTGTGGCAGAGATAATCCAGTGGTTATGCAAAGAGACTTTCACAGCCCCTCAGCAATGCCACCGAGGTATAGGTCTTCTCCTGAGCTTCCCGGTTAGATCTCTGTCCCCTGGTGTCCCTCCCTGTTGCTGCTCCAGATTCTGAGGGTAGTAGCAATGGAGACTCAGAGTTGCACTTGGTGAGTCTCTGGGGAGTCCTTTCCTCCCTTCAGCTGTCCCCTTGTTGCTGGAGCAGACTGGAGGTGGTGTCTCCACTGATAAACTGTTGAACTGTTAGCAGTCACTTAATCTCTCCTTTAGGCACCTCTCTCCTCTCTGTCACCAGCCACGCGTGTTTGTACTCACAGGTGATTTACTGGGTTCCTGTGGTCATTCTAGTCCTGTCTTGTTTTGGTCCGGGTGCTCTCCTTTGGTATTCCTAGTTGATCTGGAGAGGAGAGGAGAGGAGAGGAGAGGAGAGGAGAGGAGAGGAGAGGAGAGGAGAAGAGAGGAGAGGAGAGGAGAGGAGAGAAAGCGATCTGCTGCTCGTAGCTCTGCATGAAGCTTCCTTCTTTCGGTCCCGGTTTCTCATTAGACACTGCTGACTCTTGAAGGCGCAGAAGTTTGGGTACTGCACATAGTCTGTGTCACAGATCTAAGCCAGGGGCCAGGACCAGGGAGGCAAGGAGGTGTCAGAAGCTTCACAAGACAACAGCCCTCCAGAGGGTGTGCCTGTGGAAGTGACAGGACCTTGGGGGCAGGTGGGGGTTGTTTTGAGAGCCAGACCTTCTACACAGCCATCAGCTCAAAGGAATAAGTCCTTCTCCCTCTGCTTTTCCCCTCGCCCATCCTGAGTCACAGCTCAGTTGCAGGAGCAGGCTGAGGAGTATCTGCCTGCTGGTCCACTCACTTAGCAAAACAGCTGAGGGGCAATAGCCAGAGAAGTAGGGGCACTAAGGACCCAGATCAAGGGAAGGGAGTAGCCTGGGAGTAGTACAGTGTATAAAGCACTGGACTCTCAAGCATGGAGTCCTGAGTTTCATCCTTCGTCTTTCATGTGCCAAATTGATGCTTTAGTCTTCTTTGTAATTGGATTCGTTTCATTGAAAATGTCTTTAAAATGTATGCGGAAAAGAGTTCTGCCAATATTTTCCTCTAAGTATCTGATAGTTTGTGGTCTAACATCCAAGTCCTTGATCCACTTGGAATTGACTTTTGTATTTGGTGAAATACAGTGGTTCAGTTTCATTCTTCTGCATATTTCAACCCATTGTTTCCAACACCATTTGTTGAAGAGACTCTGCTTTCCCCATGTAATAGTCTGGGCCCCTTTGTCAAAGATTAGATGTCCATAGGTGTGGGGGCTTAAAAATATTTTTTAAATCACTGTTTAGTTCACAAACAATGGTTAGCTCATGAATGTGTAGAATCTTAAGAGAATTCTGAAGACCACCTGGGGTCTATGAGCCACCCATGTTTTGTTTCCTCAACATTCTTCCATTAGTATACTGTATGAGCACTTAGACATTGTACTTATTGAATGATGATCACATTTCCTAAAATTGCAGTAATTTGAATATGTCCTGGAATAATCAACTTTAGATTTGCATTTCTTTGGTTTACTAGCATAGGTGACTATCTCTGCTGCAACTGTAGTGTATACATTTTATAGGTTTAACTCTCAGAATTTTGCTTAAGACTTTCATACTTAAGCCTCCTAAATTCCAAGTTCAATCTCCTGTACTACCATAAACCTAAACTCTGGTTAAAAAAAAAAAATCAATTAAGTAAAATGTTAATTTTCTCCAGGGTTAGGTAAGAAATAAATAGAAACTATGAGTTTAACTAATGAGGGCAGGGGAGATAGCATTGTGATTATGCAAATAGACTCTCATGCCTAAGGCTCTGAGGTCATAGGTTCAATCCCCCATACCACCATATGCCAGAGCTGAACAGTGCTCTTGTTTAAAAAATTAACAATAATAATGTAAACCAATAACTCATGAGATCATAATGCCTTTACCAGTTTACCTACCTGGCATGTGGTCAGCCCTCAATATAAGTACTAACCTCTATTATTCATTATTGTCAGAGTTTTCATTGTGCCCCTGCTACACTACTTGGTAGCCAGCTAGATGAGTAACTTTTGAACGAGGGTCTTCATCAGCTATTCTCTGAACCCTGACCCAGTTTCCATGACATCAGCACAATACCCTTATCCCAAGAACCCAGTGACTTTTAAGTGTGTACTGAGGACATATGAGAGGAAAAGAAAAGAGGACAAAGAGAGAGGGGAGGTGCTGGGGGTCGGGCTGATAACATATGGGGTACATCAAAGGGATTGCCAGACAGATGGTGAGCAGGGTCACACACCTGGATGCTGTGCACTAATTAGCTGGCAGGTGGGGCAAGGATTGGAAAAGGATTGTTGTTTACTCCCCAGAATCAAGCCTGCCTGAGGCCAAATTCCCCTAATACCCCAATTCCAACTGGTTGAGTCACAACAAGTTAAGAATCTGTCTCACTTAACCTTGAAGAAGCCCCGGTCCAGGTGAAGAAGGGAAGCTTCGGTGACAGCTTTGATAAAAACCTGGCCTTTCAAGAAAGACTCCAAGCCACCTTGGCCACCGTTAGCATTCCACTTCCTCCCATGCTATCTTCCCCGAAATGAAATTACAGCTTGGAAAGATAATCTGGTGCCCCCACAGTCGCTGTGGCTTCCTCGAGCCCTGACATGCTCTCTCTTTTATGAGCCTGTGGGGCTGTAATTCTCCTCACCTGACATTTATGGGCCTCTTCGGATTAGCAAATGGCTTTACAGCCATTGTTATGAGGAATGACTCCCCTAGACCTGTCAGCTATAATCACCCAGACTGAACAGGAGGAAAGAGCAGAAGTGCACAGATGAATGGCCCTTATCCACTGGCCTGCAAGGAGGCCGCCATGAAACTGACATGCTGCTTCTCTTCAACCATATGCCCAACTGATTTTCCCCCTTGCAGGTGGGGGTCAGGGGCTTGAACCTGGATCCTTGTGCATGGTACTGTGTGGCTCTTAACAGAGTGCATCACCACCCTGCCCCTCCGTTCCTAGTCTTGTCCCTGCCTTGCCTTCCATTATCCACACAGAAGGCAAAGCAATCAATCGTCTTGCTCTTTACTGATTTAATTAACGGATACTGCTTTTACTCCTGATATTTCTGCCCTCTAGCAAAGATATCCCATTGAATAGAAGAATCTGAAGGGAGTCGGGCTGTAGCGCAGCGGGTTAAGCGCAGGTGGCTCAAAGCACAAGGACCGGGCATAAGGATCCCAGTTTGAACCCCAGCTCCCCACCTGCAGGGGAGTTGCTTCACAGGCGGTGAAGCAGGCCTTCAGGTGTCTATCTTTCTCTCCCCCTCTCTGTCTTCCCCTCCTCTCTCCATTTCTCTCTGTCCTATCCAACAACGATGACAACAACAATAATAACTACAACAATAAAACAACAAGGGCAACAAAAGGGAATACATAAAATAAAATATTTAAAAAAATAAGAAAAAAATTCTTAGAAGAATCTGAAAACTTAAACAGCTTCCTTTTGTGAATACAGCTTATCCAGAAATTAAGTCAGTCTACTAAGACTAAGATCTTTCCTGGAATACAGGGTCCCTCTGCGATCTGGCCACTGCACTCCCCAGCCCCTCCTACATGCTGATCTTTGCTTTTGAGCAGTGGACTCAGGGGCCCAACAAGATCTTTCTGTGGCCCAGGAAGTGGTATAATGGATAAAGTGTTGGACTCTCAAACACAAGTTGCCCAGTTCAATGCCACTCTGGCATTGCATATGCCAGACTGATGTTCTGGTTCTCTCTCTCTTAAATGAAAAATGAATGAATACGTAAATAGGATTTTCTTAAAAAGTTCTTTCCTGATTCCAACTGGATCTGCCTGAGCTCCCTGTTCTTAGCTTCTTCATTTCACCTTTCACCTTTCTTTCTTTCTTTTCTTTTCTTTTTTTTTTTAAGTACTATAGAAATTGAAGTTCTAACCAGAACACTGCTCGGCTCTGGTTTGTGATGCTGGTGGGGGCTCAGCCTGGGATCTCAGAGCTTCAGGCATGAAAGTCTTTGCTATCATCCTGACTCCACCTCAATCTTTTTATCTCAACTTGTCACATATTAGCATACTCAATCCCGCCCCAATACTACTCTGTTAGCAACTCCCAGAGCACTCTGAATAATCCCAAATGTTTTTAGTTGACACTTTGTCTCATTACTGTGTACCTTCTATGAAAACCAAAGGCTATGTGTTTTAATGCCTAGCATAGCGCCTGCACAGGATATAGTCTCAGTAAACTTGCGTTATTTATTTTTTAAAAATAAAAGTGGGGTGGGGGCAGTGGTGCACCTAGTAGGATTCAAGCCACTGGTCCCCCACCTGTAGGGCGGGAGCTGCATAAGCAGTGGAGCAGTGCTGCAATCATCTCTATTATCCTTTCTGTGTTCCCTTCCCTCTCTATTTTTCTCTCTCTACATATCAAATAAATAAACGAATAAATAAAAAATTTAAATGAAAGGAGTCATCTACTGATTAGCTCCTTTCAAAGCCCTGCTGGTCTTCATTGTAACCAGTAGAGGGCAGCAAAGACCTAGCGTTATCCAACTTAACAGACTTTAAAGACAGAAAAGTACCAAATCACAAGTTGAAGTTTACCAGGAATTTTAGAAAATTTTCCAACTTGATAATTTTTTTCTTGTCCTTTTTCCTTGAATATTTCGCCTCTCTGAATCACTCATGTGACTTTTTAAAAAGTATACTCAAGTATACTTGAGTCTGACAATGCACCCCAGGATCTAAAAGCAGGTGTTGGATTGGCTATGCCAAAAAGAACGTCAATGGCCTGGAGCCTGTACCTTCTTGCCTGACAAATGTGGAGGGGAGAAAAGAGAGTCCTGTCATAGCTGACAGCTGTTTGGAGCTTAAGGATTTACAGCTCTCCCTTATGGCGTGTGGGAAGGTGAGGGTACCAGGCATGCAGCTGCTGTTTGTGTTTTGAGTGTTTGCAAGAACCAATGCCATGTGTGTTTATAATCCAGTCTTTTGCTTATATCTGTTTCTGCTTGTTCCATTTTCTCTTTTTGTTTAACAACTCTCCACTACCCTCTCTCCACTACCCCTCTCCTCACACCTAGGGTAAGAATCTTAACATTTCCTTCTTTGACTCCCTTGCTACTTTCATCAAGACCATAATGAACCCAGGGAATTAGCAGTAGATGCAACACTCATAAAATCTTGGAAAGGGAGCCATCCAGGAAGTGGCATGCCCAGTTGAGTATATATGTTCCAGTGCACAAGGACTCAGGTTCAAGACCCCCCATATGCGAGGGGAATCTTCAAGAATGACAAAGCAATGCTGCAAATGCCTCTCTTTCTTTCCCTATCTCTCCCTCCTCTCTCAATTTCTCTCTGTCCTATTACATTAAAATTTGTTTAGGGGCTGGTGCCATGGTGCACCTGGCTGAACACACATGTTACAGTGTGCAGGACCCAGGTTCGAGCCCTTAGTCCCTACCTGCAGGGAGAAAGCTCTGCAAGTGATACAGCACTTGTAGGTATCTCCCTGTCTTTCTCCCCTACCCTTTCAATTTCTGACAGTCTCTATCCAATAAATAAATAAAGATAATAAAAATTGTTCTAAAGAAAAAATTTTAAATTATCCTTGGGATTTACAGAGAGCCCTAGAAATAACCCCAGTGGTTAAAAAAAAAAAATCTTGGAGTGGTGTCTTCATTCCTGTTCTGCCGAGCAAATACTAGCTGAGTCCTACTGTATGTCAGGCTTGGGTCTGGGCTCTGAGAGTAGAGATGTTCCACTTGATTTAAAGCACAGTTACTAGAATCAGAAGGGAGACAGCATATCCCAGACTCAACTTTATTGACAGTTTGGACTGGCTAATTCTTTGTTGGAGGAGCATTCTGGCATGTTTGGAAACATCTATAACCTTTCTCTGTTAGAAGCAAGTAACGCCTTCCCCACTAACTTGAGATAATTAAACATGTTTCCAGACATTGCTTCATGTGCCCAGAGGAGTCCCACCCTTAATCTTGTGAACCACTATTTTGAAGATGGTAGCAGTTAGCTTTGGGGAATCTTTTTGGCTGTGAGTTGATGGCCCCTTTCTTAGCACTACTGTTCCTCCTCACTCCATGCATATCCCGAAGCCTGCAGGATTTATAGGTTGCAAAGAGTCTCTCAATGCCTCTTTTTTTGAGAGTTTAATACAGGCACTGATATATTGACTATCATATGAATTTCTTTTTACATTGCTTGTTTTATTTTTACTACATAAGGCTTGTGTTTATTTGGTAAAATTTGTCAATCCTTCATTTTATTTTTAAAAGTTTATTTTTTATTTTTAAATACTTTATTAGTGATTTAATAATGATTGACAAAATTGTGGGATAAGAGGGGTACAATTCCCACCACCAGAGTTTTGTATCCCATCCCCTCCACTGGAAGCTTCCCTATTCTTTGTCTCTCTGGGAATATGGACCAAAGATCTTTACGGGGTGCATAAAGTGGGAGGTCTGGCTTTTGCAACTGCTTCTCCACTGCTTTTCCACTATATATGGGCATTGATAGGTCAATCCATACCCCAGCCTGTCTCTTTCTTTCCCTAGTGGGGTAGGGCTATGCAGAGGTGGGGTTCCAGGACACATTGGTGAGGTTGTCTGCCCAGGGAAGTCAGGTTGGCATCATGGTAGTATCTGCAACTTGATGGCTGAAAAGCATTAATATATAAAGCAAAACAAACTGTTTAATAATCAGGAACCTGAAGGTAAGAATATAGCAGATGAGATTTAGGGTCTTCATGTTGGAAGAAGCTAGGAAGTCTATTTTAGGTATATTCCAAGGGGCCCATGACTTCAGTAATTTTTGTTTGAGCCCGACAGCTAACATGCAGGTTGGCTGAAAATATTATCTGGGAAGATGGTGTCAGAGTTGGGAATAGGACTAGAAATCTGGATCTGGGCAGAGAGAAGCTCCCAACTATGGGAAAAGTATATAAATACTTTAAACTGTAAACCCCATTGATATGACCTAGGGCCCATGTTTATTCATATATAGCACAGAAGCCTGTAACCTCTGAATCCCTGCCAGTCTGAACTTGCATTCCATGGTCACAGCTAGGAACATTCTAAGCTGCAGTCATTTCAGGACCAGTCTTTCTTGAGTGGCAGTCTGTTGACCCAGCCTCTCTTTGGAGAGGCAGGCTGTTTCTACACTGTTGTTCTACATTGAGGGCAAGGTCTAACGGAGGCCCACAGAGGGTTTGTAATGTTGTTCTTGATGGAGATGACCAGTGATGATGGAGAGAGGGATCTGTTAGAGGCCTAGGCCCATCAGATCTATATGGGAATCCCAGGACTCCCTGACTAGGGCCCCGGATGATGGGGTTGCCTGGTAGTGACCAAAAGAACCATCATTAAAGTGTGCTGGTCTCTTGTCCTTACCCAACTTTTATAGTCCTTCCTTTATCTGACAGGGTTAGGCTTGGCGTGATTGAGGGAAGTGAAATAGGAAGTAGGTGATGAAAGTATCTAGGTCCAAGTAGGAAATATCTGATTAAGTACTTTCTGGTGTCTTTTTTAGGTCTTTCTATTGCTTGCTGCTCTTATTGAGTCTAAAGACTATTTCACCCTTTTACTTTAAGGTATATATTTCCCCCTAACTTATAGATACATGTGCACATATGCCCTATCTCATGGGCTCTGGCCTATATCTAGGTTCTGTAACTTTGTTAGGAAATGTACCACCCCAAATGAAAGTAAGGTGTCTTATGAGTTAGGAAAGGTCTCATCAGAGTATTGGAGCTAGAGGGTATGTCAATACCTGGCATCTCTGGACACAGTCTGAAGTGAAACATGTCAAAGCGGCACTGGTTGCATTGATTTGGTTGAGATCAGCAGATGCAGTATCAAATGGTATGGATTGAAAGAAGCACGAAGCAAAATGAGCAAAGCCCCAGAGGTTCCAGGACTGGGAGAAATATGGGTTTTACAGAGAATGAGGAAGGCTTCTTGCTGTCAAATGGGTTTTTATGGGACCAAATCCTATCTTGTTTTATTTTGTCTTGCTACAACTAGGGTTAATGCTGGGGCTTAGTGCCTTTATGACTCCACCACTCCTGGTGACTTGTTCTCTCAAACTCTTCTCTCTCTCTCCTTTTATATATAGGGTGAGATATGGAAAAAGTTAGATGATAGATAGACAGATAGATAGACAGACAGACAGACAGACAGACAGACAGATAGATGAAACACTGCAGTGAAGCTTTCTCCCAGTGGGTGGGGTCTGATGACTTAAACCCAGGTCCTTGCCCATCGTAATGTGTAGGCTCTACTAGGTGCACCACTAACTGGCCCCTGTGGGACCACATCTTTAATACAAATGTGAAATGTGTGAGCAATGCTTAGTAACATGGGGACACTATAGAGAAATGGAGAAAGAGGTAGGGACTCACCTTGTTACAGTACTTTTCAGCTGTAGTATTTTTCAAGACAGTATAAATTCTCTACCTGGGGGTAGTTTGAAACATAACTCTCCTCCCTCTCTTTCTCCCTCTCTCCTACACACACAACACACACACACACACACACACACACACACACACCTGATTCCCTTTTTTTTCACTTTTTATTTGTTTTTTAGTTTGATTTCTCTTTTGACAACATTTTTTTCTGTTACTCTCAAATGCATCATAACTGATATAATTTCTGTGCCTGCAACTAGAATCTTAACCAGGAAACAGAGGAGCTAGACATTTGAGGGAGCAACTTAAAAAAAATGATTGATAATTTTTGCTCTTTGTCACCAGGCCTGAATGATGACTCCACCACTCCTTCCAGCCATTTTTTCTTTTTCCTTGCTTTTTAAAAAAAAAAAAATTTATTTTTATATAAACAGAGATAAATGGAGAAGGAGGGAGAGAGAAAGATACCTGCAATACTGTTCCACTGCTTGTAAAGTTACCATACTCTACCTCGCTGCCCCACAGGTGGGGATGGGAACTCAAACCTGGGTCCTTTCACAGGTAACTTGTGCATGGGCTACTTTCTAGCTCCAGGAAGCAACCTCTAACGCTCCAGATAGCTCTGCCCACCTCAACATCTGTGTTCCTAGCTAGTGTCTCTACCAATGGCCACCTTAACCACTCTATAGGATTTTTCCTTAGCTTGTATATGACCTGGCATGCCATGGACTCAGTTCAATTTCTTGTTGTCCATTCACCTTAACTTAACTGCTCACAGCAAACCCAGGACAAGTCTCTTGGCTGAGATTCCTGAGCAAGTGAGTCTGACTGGCTCATGTGGCAAATAATGCTGGTTCCTTACCCAACAACCATCCCTTCCAGTCACTTCTATTTATGGTAACAACCCCCTCATGGGGAATATTAATTGGTTCTAAGGATGATGAAATGTAAAATGAATCTTTGTGTAGGACTTAGAGGTGAGAATTTTATCCTTTATACAAGAGTGCAAGGTCAGAAGAACTAACCCTTTTTGCCTACTTTGGAGGTATCATGTAAGACATGATACATGAAGTCAGGGCAGCCATTTTGTAACTGTGGAGTAAAGCCAAGAAAACTAGAGGGCAACTGACAGAAGAGAATTATAATATCCTTGAGCTGACAACTGAACATCTCTGAAGCCATTTACCTTTAGACTTCTTGTTACTTGAGATAATTCAGTGTCCTCAAGGTTTGAGCTACTTTGACTCAGGTATCCTGTTACCTGAAGCCAAAAGGATCCCGACTGATACAGTATAGCTCATCTTTTCAGGCCAGGTCATTTAGGTCCTAGGTCACTAGCTGGTTACCCTGAGGATGAGGATGGATTGCCTTGGAGACACACACCTACCTGTAGTCCCCTCATCCTTTTCTGAAGCATTTAAACCTATAGAAAAACTAAGAGAAATAATAATAATAATAAATAAAGCAGGGCAGGGTGGTGGTGTCTCCAGAAGAGGGTACTCATTACCATGTACAAGAACCCAGGTTCAAGTTTCTGGTCCCCATCTGCAAGGGGAAACTTCATAAGCAGTGAAGCAGTGCTGCAGAACTATCTATCTGTCTCTATATCTATCACCCCTTCCTTTCTCAATTTCTCCCTGTCCTATCAAGTGAAGAAAAAAAAAATTAAAAAGAAAAAAAATGGCTGCTAGGAGTGGTAAATTCATCAGGCAGTCACAGAGCACCAGTGGTAACCCTGGCATCAATAAAGAAACTATGAATATATTAAAATTTTAAAGGAAAAAATACAACACACACCTAAATGTATTTCACATAGATTCATCAATTGTTAACAGTCAGCTATATGTATTCATTATAAATATTTCCATAGCACCCTTACCATCCAGTTCTTGGTCTCTAAGAAGTAGTTTCCACTAAAAGAACCAGATACTCTTAGAGAAATGGCTGATTTAGGACCATAATAAGGAAAATACATGAGCTTGTATCCAGTGGGGTATATATCTATGTGGTATGTGGATTTTTTTTTTTTTACTGAATCATTTAAAGGCATGCTAAAGACTTTATGAAACTTGACCCCCAAGCATTTCATTGTTTACCTCCTAAAACACAACATTCTTCAATTAAACAAGCTGGCATTTTAATAGATTTGATGTTTACATTGTTATTGAATATAAAATCATATTAAAAAATTTCAATTTCCCCAATAATGTTTTTTAATGATTCTTTTCTGTTAGTTTGTTTGGTTGGTTGGTTGTCTTGCTTTGTTGTTTTTCTTTTTTTTGTTTTCATTTATATTCAGATACTTCAAGAAACATACAACTTAAAAAAAAATTTACTAGTGATTTAACATTGATTTATATGATTATAAAATTATATGGGCTAGTCTCACACTAGGCTCAGGACCAATGTTGTGAAAGCACACACTGTTTTAATGGTCACAGGATCACAAGTCTACATCATTTTTATTCTAATATAGTTGTTGTTGTTGTGATTTTTTTTTTTGGAGGGGAAGGATTGTGGGGGATCTTCCCTGTCATTGACTTTCAATCTATTTTTTTTCCTAATAAAATGTCCCAAAATTTGGACTGTCTGATTATTTCTTCAGAATTATATTGAGTTAAACAAAATTTTAGCAAAAACTAGAGACAATATTAGGCTCTTTTTAGCACATTACAAGAAGCACATGTGCCAACAGGTCTTATTACTGGTTTTGCTAAGTGGTTAGACTCAGTTGGTTAAACTTAGGTGTCTGCTTGAATTCTTCTCTATAGTGAATTTTCCACTGCAACTGCCCATTACCTCATTTATAAGTATTTGCAGGATGGTACTATGAGAATATGTGAATATCTTTTTCCTCACTGACTTTCACCAGATGCTTTTGCCACCAGTGTGTGTGTGTGTGTGTGTGTGTGTGTTTTGTGTGTGCATTGTTCCACTGCTCCTGGCAGACTCTTTTTTTCTGTCTGTCTGTCTGTTTGTCTGTCTGTTTTAGATGGAATGTGAGAGTCAGAAAAGGAGAGAGAGAAAGGAGAGACCACATAGCCATTGCATGGCACATAAACTTGTCCCTTTGTATGATGCTCCCATGTGGTGGCTAGGGGCTTGAACCCAGGTTGTAGCACATAGTAAAGTGTGCAATCCATCAAGTGAGCTATCTCCAGGTTCCCTTACCCCCTGTTTTTTAAAATAAATTGATTTATTATTATTATTATTATTATTATTATTATTATTATTATTATTATTATTTTACCAGAGCACTGCTCAGCTCTGGCTTATGGTGGTGCGGGGATTGAACCTGGGATTTTAGAGCCTCAGGCATACGAGTCTGTATGCATAACAATTATGCTCTCTATCCCTGTCCAAATTTTTTATTTATAAAAAGGAAACATTGACTAAACCATAGGATAAGAGGGGTACAAATCCACACAGTTCCCACCACCAGAACTCTGTATCCCATGCCCTCCCCTGATAGCTTTCTCATTCTTTAACCCCCTGGGAGTATGGACCCAAGGTCATTGTGGGATGCAGAAGGCTGCAGGTCTGGCTTCTACAATTGCTTCCCTGCTGAACATGGATGTTGACGGGTCGATCCATACTCCCAGCATGCCTCTCTCTTTCCCTAGAGGGGCAGGGCTCTGGGGAAGCAGAGTTTCAACACACATTGGTGGGATTGTCTGTCCAGAGAAGTCTGGTTGGCATCATGCTAGCATATGGAACTTGGTGGTTGAAAAGAGAGTTAACATACAAAACCAAACAAATTGTTGACTAGTCATGAACCTAAAGGTTGGAATAATGCAGATGAAGAGTTGGGAGGGTCCTCCGTTTTGTAGATAGCTAGTAGGACTATTTTAGTTATATTCTAAAGGGCCTGTGGCTATACTAGTCTTTTATTTTTTTTTCTTTTTCCCCCCTGAGCCTGAAATCTGATATGCAGGTGGATCTAAGTTATTGTCTGGGGAGATGATGTCATGGCTGGAAAAAGGGCCAGAAAGCTGGATCAGGGAAGAGAGTAGCTCCCTAATATAGGAAAGGGGTATAAATATTGTTGACTGTAAACCCACTGATTTGATGTGATCTGGGGCCCATATTCAGCTTAGGAGCCTATGTGACCTCTGCATCCCTGTAGATCTGAGCTCACATTCTGTGGTCATAGGTAGGAATGTTCTAAGCTGCCCCAATACCAGGACCCATCTTCCTCAGGTGTAGCACAGAATATGTTGTCCAGCCTCCCTTCAGAGGATGGAACAAACTCTACCATTGTTGATCCAAGTTGAGGGCAAGGTCCTATGGGGGCCCACAAAGGGGTCTATTGTGTTGAGGGATTTATTCAAGGTCTAGGCCCAACATATCTGTTTGGGAATCTTAGGACTCCCTGATTAGGGCTCCAGCTGATGGCCCTCACCCCCTGTTTAACATCCACTAATAACCTGACCCAAATCAATTAATATTATGATTGCATAAATCACCAATCTATAATCCTATCTTTTCTTCTATATTCATTAACTGGAATAAATGTCTACTATTCAAGAAAAGTAACTATCTCTTCGCTTACACTTTGAAATTCTCTTGAATACCATTATATACTCAGATTTCAAATTACCATCTATTTTATTTTTGATTTTCCAATTGTTTCAGATTTGACCCTTTTAAGATGGTTACTTCTTCCACAGTCTGTCTCCTGACATGTCCCCATTCATCTTAGAGCAGTTCTTTGCTCTCTGGCAGAGGAAATTCCTAGTTTATCTTGTACTTTGTTTGATTAAAACCTGAAATCAACAATTTCTCCAAGAAGACCTGGGTACCTTTAGTGGGGAATAATTCTTAGAAACCAATAATTGAGGCTTCACTGGGACTTCATGTAGGTGAAAGAGAGAAAGGGGAAAACAGAAAGATAGGGAGATACACCAAAACACTGCTTCACCACTCATGGAGTGTCTCCTTTGAGTGATGCTCTTGTGTTGTGGTCAGGAGCTTGAATCTAGGTCAAGTCCTCATGCATGGTAAAGTGTGTACTCTACCAGGTGAGCTACTTCCTTTCTCCCTGGGGAAAACCCTGCTTCTCACCAATACAGTTTCTCCCTACAATATATCCAATAAAATCAGAATCACTGCAGTATCATCACTGTTGACTACAAACCTGCAAATTAAGTTCAAGATTGTCTCCAGAGTTTTTGTTTCTTTGTATCCTCAGACTTTAGCCCACTAGAGATAAAAATCTGTTTAAAAACATTTAAGCACTGAAACAGGTTCACTCCTCTTCATATTTAACATTAGGACATATTAGTGACATTTACATACTAGTGTGTAATGTTATATATAATATGTATAAAAGAAGACTATTCCAGAGACATCAGGATGTTCATAAGGCACCATTCACTAGCCAAGGTGTGCTCCATGCCCCTGCACTGCCCCCATCACTACTTACTGGAGATGCCTGTGCTGACTCACATAGCTAGCCAACACTAAAGGGTGTTGTTGTCAGGGCTTCATGACTCTACACTGACTTTTTCAAATAGAAAAAGAGTGACACACACGGGGTGGGGGGAGGGAGAGGGAGAGGGAGAGGGAGAAAGAGAACACAACACTGAAGATTCCTCCAATGTAGTAGGGTCTGAGCTTGAACCTGGGTTGCACACATGGCAAAGTGGCCTCACTAGATAATGAACTTTTTTTTTTCCACCAGGGTTATTGCTAGGGTTCAGTGTCTGCACTATGAATCCACTGCTCCTGGTAGCCATCTTTTTTCCATTGTTGTTGTTGCTTTTGTTGCTGTTGTTGTTGAATAGGACGGAGAGAAATTGAGAGAGGAGGGGTAGTCAGAGAGGGGAAGAAAAAGATACCTGCAGAACTGTTTCACCACTTGCAAAGCAACCCCCACCCCTTGCAGGTGGGGAAGCCAGTGGCTAGAACTGGGATCCCTGCAGTGGTCCTTGTGCTTTGCACTATGTGTGCTTAACCTGGTGCACTGCCATCCAGGCCCTGATACTGAGCTATTTTGTTTATTAGCTTTATTTGCAATTCTGTGACTCGGGAAATAGCTCAGCAGGTAGAGTGCAGAGTTTACATGCCTGAGGTCCCCAGTTCGACTCTGGCTTCTAACTCTCCCCCTTCACTTCATGAAATGCCCTCTTAGTTATAATTTAAATAATAAAATAAGTCTTCAAAAAAGAAAGTTATGTTTTTTTCTTCCTGCTTAATAAATTTATGTTGTATTTATTCTTCTGTAATTCACATAATCTATGTAATTCATGTTTATGTGAATTATGATCTATTGTAATCATGTACAAACTAATTATAATAAGCTGCAAATAGTAATTGAACAATACATTACAATACATAGCAGACTAAGAATATGTATAATATAATTATATATGATATAGTAACACAAATAAAATTTATGCATTGTGCAAATATAGTATATAATTACATAGCAGTATAATTATATATATTATATATAGTATGCTATACGTAATGACATATTTTATTATATGCTGTTAATGTTAATATATGTTGCACAAATATAAACTGTAACTTAATATTTTAAGTATAAAAGTAAAAATGTTTTGATAAACAGATTCTGTCATATACCCACCAATACAATCAAGACTTAGAGTGTTTTTCAAAATTTTTAAAATATTTATTTATTTATTTCCCCTTTTGTTGCCCTTGTTGTTATTTATTGTTGTTATAGTTATTATTGTTGTTATTGATGTTTTCGTTTTAGATAGGACAAAGAGAAATGGAGAGAGGATGGGGAAGACAGAGAAGAGGAGAGAAAGTTAGACAACTACAGACCTGCTTCACCACCTGTGAAGCGACTCCCCTGCAGGTGGGGAGCCAGGGGCTTGAACTGGGATCCTGATGCTGGTCCTTGCGCTTTGTGCCACGCGCACTTAACTTGCTGCGCTACTGCTCGACTCCCAAGAGTGTTTCTTTTACAACTTGAAGGAATCTTGTTAAGTGAAAGCCAAAAGAGAAGGACGAATACTGGTGATCTTACGTACAGGTGGAAGTTAAGAAACACAGACAGAAAGGGAAAATACAAAATAAATCTTAGGCTGGGAGTGGTGTATTGCACCAAAGCAAAGGACATGTAACTTGGTACTGTTTCCAGCTTTATACAAGATTATTTTTTATTCATTTGTAAATTTTGACAAGTATTGTATGAACCCATTCATACTGGAATAAGTCACTCAATGCAGAAAAAGAAAATTTTCATTTCTTTTCTCCTAAATCCCCTTGAAAACTTCTTGAAAGTGTCTACTCCTATTAGTTCGGTGAATACAGAAATTATTGTGCTGAGGGAGTCGGGCGGTAGCGCAGCGGGTTAAGCGCAGGTGGCGCAAAGCACAAGGACCGGAGGAAGGATCCCGGTTTGAGCCCCGGGCTCCCCACCTGCAGGGGAGTCGCTTCACAGGCGGTGAAGCAGGTCTGCAGGTGTCTGTCTTTCACTCCCCCTCTCTGTCTTCCCCTCCTCTCTCCATTTCTCTCTGTCCTATCCAACAACGATGACATCAATAATAACTACAACAATAAAACAACAAGGACTACAAAAGGGAATAAAAAAAGAAAGAAAGAAAGAAAGAAATTATTGTGCTGAAAAGAACTGGATGCTCTTTGAGGTTCTAACACCAATAACTTTCTTTCAAAAATCTTTTATTTATTTATTTTTAATGAAAGAAATACAGAGAACAAGATGAAGGAAGAAGGGGTCAGGTGATGGCACACCTGGCTGAGCACAAAGACCCAGGTTCAAGCCCCCAGTCCCCAACCAGTCAAGGGAAATCTTTGTGAGTGGTGAAGCAGGGCTGCAGGTATCTCTCTGTCTCTCTCCCTCTCTATTATCCCCTTCTCTATCAATTTCTGGTTGTCTCTATCCAATTAAAAAAAAAAAAGAAGGAAAGATGAAGGGCCAAGTGGTGGTGCACCTGGTTGAGTGCCCATGTTACAATGCACAAGGATCCAGATTCAACTCCCGGTCCCCACCTGCAGAGGGAAAGCTTCATAAGTGGTGAAGCAGTGCTGCAGGTGTTTCTCTGTCTCTCACCCTCTCTATAACTCCCTTCCCTCTTGATTTCTGGCTGTCTCTATCCAATAAATAAATGAAGATTAAAAAAAAAAAGGAAGGAAGGAAGGAAGGACGGATTGAAGGAAGGAAGGAAGGAAGGAAGGAGAGAGAGGAAGAAAGACTGAGAAAGAGATCAGAGCACTGCTCAACTTTGGCTTATTAATGGTGTTGGGGATTCAGCTTGGAACCTCTGAGCCTCAGGCAGGAAAGTCTTTTGTATAACCATTATGCTGTCTCTCCAGCTCTAACTAAAAAAAAAATCTAATACCTACTAGAACACAGGGCATAGTGGCAACACTTCTGTCATTGATGTCAGTTGAATGTGAATTTTCAACTGGATCTGCCCACTTCTCTAGCTCCAGGCAGAGCTTAGAAGTCACAACATGCCTATGTTGCTTCTAATTATATTATATATACATATATGTGTATATTACATGTGTGTATGTATATATTTATCATATATTTGAGTTTCCATTTGTCATCCCTACTGATTGCTCATTTTTCTACCATATTTACAGTATCAGACTGCCAAGGAGCCTAGACAAGGCACAGTAACTGTAAAATGTTTATCTGGAACTTAGTTGTCCAGGATTTTTTAAAAATATATATTTCACTTATTTATTGGACAGACACAGAAAGAAATCAAGGGGGGAGGGAAGAGATAGAGAGGGAGAGAGAGACCTGCAGCACTGCTTCACCACTCACAAAGCTTTCCCCCTGCATGTAGGGGCCAGGGGGCTTGAACCAGGTCCTTGCACATTATAACACGTGCACACAACTGGGTGCGACACCATCTGGTGCCCCAGAAATGCTTTTAAGAAAACCTTCCAAAAAATGAAAAATAGAGGTAAGACTAAGTAATTTTATAAAAGGCTCTGCCCCACTAGGGAAAGTTAGACAGGCTGGGAGTATTGATCAACCTGCCAATGCACATGGTCAGTGGGGAAGCAGTTACAGAAGCCAGACCTTCCACCTTCAACATCCCATAATGACCCTGGGTCCATACTCCCAGAGGGATAAAGAATAGGAAAGCTCATAAACTTATGGGATTACATCAAATTAAAAAGCTTCTGCACAGCTAACGAAACAACTACCCAAACCAAGAGACCCCTCACAGAATGGGAGAAGATCTTTACATGTCATACATCAGACAAGAGGCTAATAACCAGAATATATAAAGAACTTGCAAATCTCAACAAGACAACAAATAACCCCATCCAAAAATTGGAGGAAGACATGGACAGAATATTCACCACAGAAGAGATCCAAAAGGCCGAGAAACACATGAGAAAATGCTCCAAGTCTCTGATTGTCAGAGAAATGCAAATCAAGACAACAATGAGATACCACTTCACTCCTGTGAGAATTTCATACATCAGAAAAGGTAACAGCAGCAAATGCTGGAGAGGGTGTGGGGTCAAAGGAACCCTCCTACACTGCTGGTGAGAATGTAAATTGGTCCAACCTCTGTGGAGAAGAGTCTGGAGAACTCTCAGAAGGCTAGAAATGGACCCATACCCTATGATCCTGCCATTCCTCTCCTGGGGATATATCCTAAGGAACCCAACACATCCATCCAAAAAGATCTGTGTACACATATGTTCTTGGCAGCACAATTTGTAATAGCCAAAACCTGGAAGCAACCCAGGTGTCCAACAACAGATGAGTGGCTGAGCAAGTTGTGGTATATATACACAATGGAATACTACTCAGCTGTAAAAAATAGTGACTTCACCATTTTCAGCCGATCTTGGATGGACCTTGAAAAAATCATGTTGAGTGAAATAAGTCAGAAACAGAAGGATGAATACGGGATGATCTCACTCTCAGGCCGAAGTTGAAAAACAAGATTAGAAAAGAAAACACAAGTCGAACCTGAAATGGAATTGGAGTATTACACCAAAGTAAAAGACTCTGGGGTGGGTGGGTGGGTGGGGAGAATACAGGTCCATGAAAAATGATGAATGAAATAGTGGGGGTTGTATTGTTAAATGGGAATCTGGGGAATGTTATGCATGTAAAAAAAAAAAAAAGAAGTAGAAACGCAAAAAAAAAAAAAAAAAAAAAGAAATTCAAGGCTTTGGGAGCCAGAACTCTGGGTGAAGATCAAAAACTTGAATGATAAGTACATATTTATTTTTTAAAGTAGTTCTGCTTTTCAAATATTTTATTTATTTACTTTTTAATGAAGGACATACTGAGAGAAAGATACAGAGAGAGAAAGACTAGAGCACTTCTCAGCTCTGGCATATGGTGGTGCTGGGGATTGAACCTGGGGACCTTAGAGCTTCAGGCATGAAATTCTTTTGCATAGCCATTATACTGTTTCCCTTGCCTGGATAAGTACATATTTCTCATGCAACTTTGAGTGACCATATGAATGACTAAATATACATTTCTTATAAATCACAGTATTACATTAGGTCAAATGTAGTCATTGCTTTAAGAGTTGTGAATATATATAGAATGGTGGTTGTCAAGCGCTAGGGAGAATGAGAAATGAGGAATTGCTGTTCTGAGTTGTAGAAAGGGTCAGCTATGGACCCTTTATAACTAAAATTATTTGAGCGCCAACTTGAATACCAGAGGTCACAGATTCAAGCCAGAGCTGAGCAGTGCTCTTCTCTCTCTCATAAATAAATAAATAAATAAATAAATCTTTTAATTTTTAAAATTTTCTTTTGTTGCCTTTCTTGTTTATTGTTGTAGTTGTCATTGATGTCTTCGTTGTTGGATAGGTTAGAAAGAAATGGAGAGAGGAGGGAAAGACAGAGAGGGGGAGAGAAAGACAGACACCTGCAGATCTGCTTTACCACCTGTGAAGTGACTCCCCTGTAGGTGGGGAGCCGGGACTCGAAACAGGATCCCTAAGCCAGACCTTGTGCTTTCCGCCACGTGCGCTTTACCTGCTGTGCTACCGCCCATCTCCCAATAAATAAATGCATCTTAAAATAAAATATCAGCTATGCTAGATTAAAATGTGCTGTGGGGGGTGGGGGTGTGTGGGCAGTGGCGTGCACCCAGTTAAACTCACATAGTACTGTGCTCAAGGACCTGGGTTCAAGCCCTCTGTCCCCACCTGCAGTGGGGAAGCTTCAGGAGTCCTGAAGCAAAGCAGGGCTGCAGTACCTGTCTCTATTTTCTCCTCCCCTCTCAATTTCTCTGTCCTATCAAGCAAACAGAAAAGAGGAGCGGGAGGGAAAAATGGTTGCCAAATTCGGTAGATTCACAGTGCAAGCACCAAGCTCTAGTGGTAACCCTGATAGCAAAAATAAATAAACAAGTAAATAAATAAATAAACAAATGCTAGGAAACTACTGTGCAACATTATCCTTATCCTTATACTATAGTATTGTGTACTTAAAAGTTGTTAAAACGGGATCATTTCCCAGGACTGCTGAGCATCTGTTTTCTTCATTTATTTTAGCTTCATTGTATGGACTCAGAAGTACTAACAGGGATCAGGGTGGTGGTACTCACCGTAAAGTATACACAATAACATGCTGAGGATCAGGGTTCAAACCCCTGATCCACATCTGCAAGGGGTAAGCTTCATGAGTAGATTGGTGAAGCAGTATTATAGGAGTCTCTCTTTTGTTCTCCTGCTCTACTTCTATCTTATCATAAAAGAAAGAAAAAAAGAACTGTTTCTTGAGAATGGTGGAGCTGTTATGCAGGCACTGAGCCCAGATAGAAGAAAAAGTAGCATTCACAAATTCACAGCAGTGTTTGCAGTTGTTCATGTAGTAGCGATATTCACTTTGCAGTATCAATTTTATTCCTGTCATAATTATCATCCCTAAACAATTGTTATTGCTAATACAATACTGTATTTTGTATTAACAACTGATGATATTAAATACAAGGATTACAAATGAAGTTATAACTTAAATATGTTTTCCTTTTTTTTTTTTTACTGGACCACTACTCAGCTCTGGCTTACAGTGGTGCAGGAGATTGAACCTAGGACTCTAGAGCCTCAGGCATGAGAGTCATTTTGCATAACCATTATACTGTCTCCCCAGCCCAATTTAAATATGTTTTTTAAAAATATTTATGCTTGGAGTTGGGCTGTAGCGCAGCGGGTTAAGCGCAGGTGGCGCTAAGCTCAAGGACCGGCGTAAGGATCCCGGTTCGAGCCCCGGCTCCCCACCTGCAGGCAGGTCCCTTCACAGGCGGTGAAGCAGGTCTGCAGGTGTCTGTCTCTCCCTCTGTCTGTCTTCCCCTCCTCTCTCCATTTCTCTCTGTCCTATCCAACAACAATGACATCAATAATAAATACAACAATAAAAAAATATTTATGCTTGTATTTATCTTTTTTTTTAATTTTTCTTTTTTATTTTTATTTATTTCCCCTTTTGTTGCCCTTGTTTTTTATTGTTGTTGTAGTTATTATTGTTGTTGCTATTGATGTCATCGTTAGATAGGACAGAGAGAAATGGAGAGAGGAGGGGAAGACAAAGAGGGGGAGAGAAAGATAGACACCTGCAACTCTGCTTCACTGCCTGTGAAGGACTCCCCTGCAGGTGGGGAGTCAGGGGCTTGAACCAGGATCTTTACGCTGGTCCTTGCACTTAGTGCTACAGTGCACTTCACCACCCAACTCCCTAAATATGTTTTAAAGAACTGAGGAGATAGTTCCACTGGCAGAGCACAGGACTGCCATCTCTGAGGCTCCTGATATGATTCCTGGTGCTGCCTTTGCTTGAGTACCCTGGCTTCTATCCCTTTTTCTGATATGAAACTATCTCTGTCTCAAATAAAAAATGAAATAAAATGAAGAAATCTTTAATAATATTTTATAAGATACAATTAATTTTTCAAACTAAAAGCTAAATTTTATTTGAGTAACTTTTGTTTGAATTTTAAAATGATATCTTACATTATAATATAACTAGTAATTTTGCTAAAAGGAAGGTAAGAAAAATGAATCTTCGATAATAGATGTAACGTATGAATCAAATATGTCTGTTCAAATATAGGTTAGACTACAGAGAGACCAGATGTATGTAAAAGATGAAAGTTCTGCAAACTTTAACACCTGTTGATATTGAATATCACATAAAAATGCTTTCTAGATCTAAGGTTGTTGTTTTGTTTTTTTAATACTTTTTGTCTTTATTTGAGGGAGAGAGAAAGGGATGGAGAGAGAGAGACTAGGGTACAACTCAGCTCTGGCTTGTGGTACTGGGGACTGAACCTGGAACCATGGAGCCTTAGGCATGAGTCTTTTGCATAACCTTTAAACTATCTCCCAAGCCCCTCAGGCTATATTTTATGGAGATATCAAAGGCAAAAGAAGACGTGTATTTGATTTTGTTCCAAAGCTAGTAGGACAGAACTTTCCTTTTTCCTTCTTTCCTTCCATCTCTCCCTTCTTTTTTTTTAAAAATAATTTATTTCTTTATTGGGGAATTAATGTTTTACATTCAACAATAAATACAATAGTTTGCACATGCACAACATCCCCCAGATTCCCATTTAACAATACAACCCCCACTATGTCATTCATCATCTTTCATGGACCTGTATTCTCCCCACCCACCCACCCATCCCAGAGTCTTTTGCTTTGGTGCGATATGCCAATTCCATTTCAGGTTCGACTTGTGTTTTCTTTTCTAATCTTGTTTTTCAACTTCTGCCTGAGAGTGAGATCATCCCATATTCATCCTTCTGTTTCTGACTTATTTCACCCAACATGATTTTTTCAAGGTCCATCCAAGATTGGTTGAAAACGGTGAAGTCACCATTTTTTACAGCTGAGTAGTATTCCATTGTGTATATATACCACGACTTGCTCAGCCACTCATCTGTTGTTGGACACCTGGGTTGCTTCCAGGTTTTGGCTATTACAAATTGTGCTGCCAAGAACATATGTGTACACAGATCTTTTTGGATGGATGTGTTGGGTTCCTGAGGATATATCCCCAGGAGGGGAATTGCAGGGTCATATGGTAGGTCCATTTCTAGCCTTCTGAGAGTTCTCCAGACTGTTCTCCACAGAGGTTGGACCAATTGACATTCCCACCAGCAGTGCAGGAGGGTTCCTTTGACCCCACACCCTCTCCAGCATTTGCTGCTGTTACCTTTTCTTTCTTTCTTTCTTTTTTTTTTTTTATTTAAGAAAGGATTAATTAACAAAACCATAGGGTAGGAGGGGTACAACTCCACACAATTCCCACCGCCCAATCTCCATACCCCACCCCCTCCCCCGATAGCTTTCCCATTCTCTATCCCTCTGGGAGCATGGACCCAGGGTCATTGAGGGTTGCAGAAGGTAGAAGGTCTGGCTTCTGTAATTGCTTCCTCGCTGAACATGGGCGTTGACTGGTCAGTCCATACTCCCAGTCTGCCTCTCTCTTTCCCTAGTAGGATGGGTCTCTGGGGAAGCTGAGCTCCAGGACACATTGGTGGTGTCTTCAATCCAGGGAAGTCTGGCCGGCATCCTGATGACACCTGGAACCTGGTGACTGAAAAGAGAGTTAACATACAAAGCCATGATTGTTGAGCAATCATGGACCCAAAGCTTGGAAAAGTGGAGAGGAAGTATTAGGGAGGTACTCACTGCAAACTCTAGTATACTTCTGCTTTCTTACTTTGGTGCCATACTCCAAACTCAGTCAATTTCTGCTTTGCGTTTCTACTTCTTTTTTTTTTTTTACATGCATAACATTCCCCAGATTCCCATTTAGCAATACAACCCCCACTATTTCATTCATCATTTTTCATGGACCTGTATTCTCCCCACCCACCCACCCACCCCAGAGTCTTTTACTTGGGTGTAATACTCCAATTCCATTTCAGGTTCGACTTGTGTTTTCTTTTCTAATCTTGTTTTTCAACTTCGGCCTGAGAGTGAGATCATCCCATATTCATCCTTCTGTTTCTGACTTATTTCACTCAACATGATTTTTTCAAGGTCCATCCAAGATCGGCTGAAAACAGTGAAGTCACCATTTTTTACAGCTGAGTAGTATTCCATTGTGTATATATACCACAACTTGCTCAGCCACTCATCTGTTGTTGGACACCTGGGTTGCTTCCAGGTTTTGGCTATTACAAATTGTGCTGCCAAGAACATATGTGTACACAGATCTTTTTGGATGGATGTGTTGGGTTCCTTAGGATATATCCCCAGGAGGGGAATTGCAGGGTCATAGGGTAGGTCCATTTCTAGCCTTCTGAGAGTTCTCCAGACTGTTCTCCACAGAGGTTGGACCAATTGACATTCCCACCAGCAGTGCAGGAGGGTTCCTTTGACCCCACATCCTCTCCAGCATTTGCTGCTGTTACCTTTTCTGACGTGTGACATTCTCACAGGAGTGAAGTGATATCTCATTGTTGTCTTGATTTGCATTTCTCTGACAATCAGAGACTTGGAGCATTTTTTCATGTGTTTCTCGGCCTTTTGGATCTCTTCTGTGGTGAATATTCTGTCCAATTCCTCCCCCCATTTTTGGATGGGGTTATTTGTTGTCTTGTTGTTGAGTCTGGTAAGCTCTTTATATATGTTGGTTATTAAACTTTTATCTGATGTATGGCATGTAAAGATCTTCTCCCATTCTGTGAGGGGTCTCTTGATTTGGGTAGTGGTTTCTTTTGCTGTGAAGAAGCTTTTTAATTTGATGTAGTCCCATAGGTTTATACTTGCCTTAGTCTTCTTTATAATTGGATTCGTTTCATTGAAAATGTCTTTAAAATTTATGCGGAAAAAAGTTCTTCCAATATTTTCCTCTAAGTATCTGATAGTTTCTGGTCTAACATCCAAGTCCTTGATCCACTTGGAATTGACTTTTGTATTTGGTGAAATACAGTGATTCAGCTTCATTCTTCTGCATGTTTCAACCCATTGTTTCCAACACCATTTGTTGAAGAGACTCTGCTTTCCCCATGTAATAGTCTGGGCCCTTTTGTCAAAGATTAGATGTCCATAGGTGTGGGGCCTCATTTCTGGGCTCTCAATTCTATTCCACTGGTCAGTGTGTCTGTTCATGTTCCAGTACCAAGCAGTTTTGATGACAATGGCCCTATAATATAGTTTGAGATCTGGCAGTGTGATGCCTCCGGTTCTGTTCTTTTTTCTCAAGGTTGTTTTGGCAATTCTAGGTCTTTTCTGGTTCCAGATAAACATTTGTAGCATTTTTCTATTCTCCTAAAAAATGTGCTTGGGATCTTGATGGGGATAGCATTAAATTTGTAGATGGCTCTGGGTAATATATTCATTTTGATGATGTTAATTCTTCCAACCCATGAGCATGGAATATCTTTCCACTTCTTTGTGTCTTTTTCAATTTCTTTGAGTAGTGACTCATAATTTTCAGTATACAAGTCTTTCACTTCTTTGGTTAGGTTTATTCCTAGACATTTTATTGTTTTGTTGCTATAGAAAAAGGAACTGATTTCTGGATTTCAATTTCTTCTAACTTAGTGTTTGCATAGAGGAATGCCACTGACTTTTGAATGTTAATTTTATAGCCTGACACATTACTGTATTGCCTGATGATTTCCAAAAGCTTCTTGCTAGATTCCTTAGGTTTTTCCATGTATACTATCATGTCATCTGCAAATAAGGAGAGTTTGACTTCTTCTCTCCCAATCTGTATTCCTTTAATTCCTTGCTCCTGCCTGATTGCTATGGCAAGAACTTCCAACACTATGTTGAATAGTAATGGTGATAGTGGGCAGCCCTGTCTAGTACCTGATCTGAGGGGAAATGCTTCCAGTTTTTCACCATTGAGTATGATGTTGGCTGTAGGTTTGCTATATACAGACTCCACTATCTTCAGGAATTTTCCATCTATTCCTATTTTTTGTAGTGTTTTGATCATAAAGGGATGTTGTATTTTGTCAAAGGCTTTCTCTGCATCTATTGATATGACCATGTGGTTTTTGGTCTTGCTTTTGTTGATGTGGTGGATCACATTGATTGATTTACGTATATTAAACCAACCTTGCATGCCTGGGATAAACCCCACTTGGTCATGATGAACAATCTTTTTGATATACTGCTGTATCCGGTTGGCTAGAATTTTGTTCAATATTTTCACATCTATGTTCATCAGAGATATTGGTCTGTAGTTTTCTTTTTTGGTTGTGTCCCTGTCTGCTTTTGGTATCAGGGTGATGTTGGCTTCATAGAAGCTGGCAGGGAGTATTCCAGTGTCTTCAATCTTCTGGAAGACTTTTAAAAGTAGAGGTATTAGTTCTTCTTTGAAAGTTTTGTAGAATTCATTTGTAAAACCATCTGGTCCAGGACTTATATTTTTGGGAAGATTTTTGATAACTGTGTCAATTTCATTAGCTGTGATGGGCCTGTTCATGTTATCCACTTCCTCTTTACTTAGTTTTGGAAGTTGGTAGGTATCTAGGAAATCATTCATTTCTTCCAGGTTCTCTAACTTGGTGGCATATAGTTGTTCATAGAAGCCTCGCATGATATGTTGAATTTCTGCAGTGTCTGTTGTGATATCTCCTCTTTCATTTACTATCCGATTTATTTGGGTCTTCTCCCTTTTTTGTTTTGTGAGTCTGGCTAAAGGTTTGTCGATTTTGTTTACTCTTTCGAAGAACCAACATTTACTTTCATTGATCTTTTGTATGGTTTTCCTATTCTCAATGTTATTTATTTCTGCCCTAACTTTAGTAATTTCTGTCCTTCTGGTTGCTTTAGGGTTCCTTTGTTGTTCTTCTTCTAGGTCTTTAAGATGTGCAATCAGGCTGCTTATTTGTGCCTTTTCTTGTTTCCTAATGTGTGCTTGTATAGCTATGAACTTCCCTCTTAGGACTACTTTAGCTGTGTCCCAAATATTTTGATAGCTTGTATCTTCATTTTCATTGAACTCTCGAAACATTTTGATTTCTTCCTTGATTTCCTCTTTGACCCAGAAGTTGTTAAGAAGTGTACTGTTGAGCTTCCACATTTTGGCACTGTTACTAATCTTTTGTTGATTGTTAAGTGTTAGTTTAATTCCACTGTGGCCTGAGAAGATGCTTGGGATGATTTCAGTGCTCTTGAATAGGCTGATGCTGTCTTTGTGGCCTAACATATGGTCTATCCTTGAGAATGATCCATGTGGATTTGAGTAAAATGTGTATTCCAGTTTCTTGGGATGAATGACTCTGAAAATGTCCAATAGTTCTAGTTTATCTATCTCTTCATTTAGCTCCCTTATGTCTTTACTGATTTTCTTCCTGGATGATCTGTCAAGTTGAGATAGTGGGGTGTTGAAGTCCCCTACTATGATTGTGTTACTGTTAATATGTTGCTGTAGCTCTTTCAGTAGAAGTTTGATGTATTTAGATGGCTTCTCATTGGGTGCATAGATATTAATAATTGTTAAGTCCTCTTGATTGACTGATCCTCTGAGCATTAAGAAGTGTCCATTCCTATCTTTTTTAATCTTATCTATTTTAAAGTCTATCATGTCAGATATGAGAATAGCTGTTCCTGCCCTTTTTTGTGGGCCACTGGCTTGTATGATAGTTTTCCATCCTTTCACTTTAAATCTGTGTTTGTCTTGTTGAGTTAGGTGGGTTTCCTATAGACAACATATTGTTGGGTTGTGTTTTCTGATCCATCTTCCTACTCTGTGTCTCTTAATAGGTGAATTCAGGCCATTGACATTTATTGATATCAAAGATTGAAGATATTTTAACTCCATTCTTGTAGAGTTTTAGAGTGTTTTGATATATGTCCTATTTGTGGTGGTCTGATTGTTTATAGAAGACCTTTCAGAACTTCTTTCAGGGCAGGCTTGGTGATGGTTGATTCCTTCAACTGTTGCTTGTCTGAGAAGGTTTTGATGCCTCCATCTAGTCTGAATGACAGTCTAGCAGGATATAGTATTCTTGGCTGAAAGCCTTTCTCATTGAGCACTCGATAAATATCTTGCCATTCTCTTCTGGCCTGTAATGTTTGTATGGAGAAGTCTGCTGCTAATCTTATGGGTTTTCCTTTGTAGGTGACTCTTTGTTTTTCTCTTGCAGCCTTGAGGATCCTTTCTTTATCCTTATTCCTTTCCATTCTAAGTATGACATGTCTTGGTGTCTTTAGGTCTGGGTTAATTCTGTTTGGGACCCTCTGGGCTTCTTGAATCTTTATGTCTTTGGTGTTGTCTAGACTAGGGAAATTTTCAGCTATTATAACCTGGAGAATGCTTTCTTCCTCTCCTTCTCTTTCTTCCTCTGGTAAGCCAATAATGCGTATATTGTTTCATTTGAAGTCATCCCATAGGACTCTGTTGTTGTTTTCAGCATCTCTTAATCTCTTTTTGAGATCTCTTACTTCTTTTTTAGTTGTCTCTAATTCATTCTCAATCTTGCTAATTCTGTCTTCAGCCTCATAGATTCTATTCTCTCTGCCCTCTACTGTTTTCTGGAGTTCACCTATTTTGTTGCCCTGCTCTGATACTGTTTTAGCTTGTTCAGCTAGTTGCCTTCTTAGCTCAGCGATTTCAGCTTTCAGCTCTCTAATAACCATGAGATTATTAGAATTTTCTTCCATAGTCTCATTTGTTGTTCCTGCATTTCTGATTACAATTTTTTTCAAATTCTTTACTCACTCCTGTTATTATTTCCTTAGCTAATGTTTGGATGTTGAACTCGTTGTTTTGTGCTTCACCCTCTGGAGGACTTTTAGCTGGACTCTTGTCCTGGTTCGAGTCTCCAATATTTTTTCTTGTTGTTTTAACCATTTATATATTATGTTATGAGTTCCTTTTATCAGTATTTTTCAAATTATTGATCACTATTGCCTAGATTGACTTGTGTCTAAGTAATTTAATTAAAGTGTTTACCATGGTGGAAGTTAACAGTTTTTTAAATCCCTGAGTTGGAGCTCAGTGGTGTAAAAGCCTCTTTTTTTTCTTCCCTGTAGGCTATGGGAGCCTGAGGGCTTTTAAACTATCAATAGGCTTCTCAGCTTAATAACTGACTCCTGACCAAGAGATAAAGCAGGGTGTGGCAGAGATAATCAATCCAGTGGTTATGCATAGAGACTTTCACAGCCCCTCAGCAATGCCACCGAGGTATAGGTCTTCTCCTGAGTTTCCCATTTAGATCTCTGTCCCCTGGTGTCCCTCCCTGTTGCTGCTCCAGATTCTGAGGGTAGTAGCAATTTAGACTCAGAGTTGCACTTGGTGAGTCTCTGGGGAGTCCTTTCCTCCCTTCAGCTGTCCCCTTCTTGTGGAGCAGACTGGAGGTGGTGTCTCCAGTGATAAACTGTTGAACTGTGAGCAGTCACTTAATCTCTCCTTAGACCCCTCTCTCCTCTCTGTCACCAGCCACGAGTGTTTATACTCACAGGTGATTTACTGGGTTCCTCTGGTCATTCTAGTCCTGTCTTGTTTCACTCCGGGTGGTCTACTTTGGTATTCCTAGTTGATCTGGGAGAGGAGAGTAGAGGAAAGGAGAGGAGAGGAGAGAAAGTGATCTTTTACTCATAGCTCCACCTCCAGAAGTCGAATCTCCATCTCTCCCTTCTTTCTTTCTTTCTTTCTTTCTTTCTTTCTTTCTTTCTTCCTTTCTTTCTTTATTTCTTTCTTTCTTTTTTTCTTTCTTTCATTCGTTTATTGAGAGGCAAGGAGGGAGAGGGAGAGAGATACACAGAGAGAGGAGAGATTCCATTATACTGCTTAACCATCCATGGATATACCCAGGTGCCATCTAAGGTGTTTTCCAGGCCTTGAACCCAGGTCCCCTCCCTAGTGGTAAGGTATGAGTTCTACTGAGTGAGCTATCTTCAGACCTTAAACATATTTTCTTCTATTTAACAGGTAATCACTTGTTTATATCTATTAAGTTTAGACATATGGTTCTCCATTTAAATTTTCCACCAGGCTCACAAATGTAGGGGTGGGTCTGGTTGAACATATGCCAACTTTCTAATTAATGTCAAAAAAAAAGAGCCACTGCTTATTAAGTGTTTGGTACACACCAATCACAGAGCAAGACACTTTTTATACAGTACTCCTAACACCTCCATGAGGTAAATATTCTAATTTCATTTTACATTTAGGGAAATGGACTCTTAGAGGGGCTAAATTACTGTTCAAACTATCAAAGCTGAATCATATGGACACTGACAACACCCATCTTGTGTTGTTAAAATTTGGAGACTCCAGCTGGCCTAGCTAGCTTCACGGGTGGGTAACAGAGACGACCAGAGACATACGGCTGGGCAGGGAAGCTGTATTTCTTCATTCAGGAATGAAAATTCATAAACTAAACCAAACTAATCACCAAACAGAACTCTGCTTCCTCTTTCCCCCGCTGTGGCACCAAGTGCTTTCGAACTCTGGAACTCTGGAACCCTCTCGGGGTTCCTTGGGGCAGGGCCAAGCGGGCCGCGAAACTAGCAGGACTGATCCAATTTTCTTGGCAGGGGGAGAGCTAGAACAACCTAATGTAAAGCATACAACAATTCCCCCTTTTCTTTTTAACTAAATGACTACAGTATCAAGGGTGTGGGGTGAACAGAAACCTATATCGTACAGGCATTTTTTAAAAAAGAAACTGGCACAAACATGGAGAAACATGTAAGCAAGTAACAAGAACCAGTGTGCTGCTAAGGGAAGGCCTGAGGAGGCCATTTCTTGCCTCTGTGGGCAAAACTTTATCAGCTTAAAATAAACATTTCTTGCCTCTGGGGGGCATACTTGCCTAGACAGGCATTTGCATGGGGGTGGGGAACAGCCTCGAGTCCCAAAGGCAGCTGGCTGCAATTTACTTACTATGAAACAAAACTTGTTATTAGCATAACCACAGCACAATCTAACATTTCTAATAGAGAAGGAATTTGAGACTTTTACATATCAGCAACGTCTTTTAACCTTTTGCTACACCCATTCAAGATGGAGTCACACCCTAGGTGTGCGCAGGAAAGGAAACCTCAGGCATGAGAATAATTAGCATAGCCATTGTGCGATCTACCATTTCTAATAGAGAAGGTAATCGAGAGTTTTACATATCAACAAGTCTATTTAACCTTTTGTTATACCTATTCAAGATGGAGGCACACCCTAGGTGTACGCAGGTCTTTAGACCAACTTAGTTAAAATATATTGATTGTTAACTAATTTTTACCTCAGACTTTAAATGTAAGTTAATTTTATCTTTATGAGAATTACGTTGAAAACCTTTTTCATTTAACTTTCACTAGTAAGAATTTAGCCTTAAAGTTACTGTTTACCAAACTTTAAACATACACATAAACATGGTCATTAATGCATAAGGAGAGAAACCTTTGTTATGAAGACATGTCATTTTAAACACGAATTTAGATATGTACTGTCTTAGTTGTTGGGGGGGTGCATTGTCCAGTGGTGGTCTCTTGGGCAGCTTCACTTCTAGGAATTGCAGGCTGCGATCTCTGTACAAATCTCTGCGTACTCCAGCTTGTCTGCCTTCAGACCGGACTGGCAGCTGGAGATCTCGTGTGCCCAGTTTCGGCAGGGAGCCCAGGGGTCCGGGAGGTCCGGGATCGTTCCAGAATTCATAGCATGAGGGCTGGCGGGCCAGCTTTGTAGAAGGCACGGGCCGAGGTGCCCAGGGGTGGCGGCCATGATAAGCCACCGCGGCCCTGCCCCATGGCCCTGCCATGTCTGCTGCCCTGTTTGCAGTGGCCGAGCAGCTTGGAGGGATCACGCGTCCAGTGCCCTGCGCCACGCGGTGGAGAGTCGGCTCCTGTGGGCTGGCCTGTGTGCTGGCATTGGGCTCCTGTGCGGTGGCATCAGGCTCCTGCATGTTGGCATCAGGCTCCAGCGTGTTGGCATCGGGCTCCAGCATGTTGGCATCGGGCTCCTGTGTGGTGGCATCGGGCTCCTGCGTGTTGGCATCGGGCTCCTGTGTGGTGGTGTCGGCCTCCTGCGGGCTGCGGGGCTGCGGGCACGGTGCGCGGGGTTGTCTGGGCGCAGCTGGCTGGCTGGCTGTTTAACCAGGTGGAAACAGCAGCTCCGCGCCTCGCCTCCCGCCTGCTGGCTATTCCCGCTGGCTATTCCCGCTGGCTGTTCTGAGTTCGCCCGAGCGAGTGGAAACCACAGAGTGGTCCAGAGATAAATGTTCCAGAAACAGCAAAACAGTCTCATGAAGAAAGAGCAGAGGCCTTTGGAGATCTCTTCACAAGCAGAAGAGAAGGCCATAGTACATAGGTAGCCAAACTGTCTTTACTTATCTGAGAGATGAGCAGGTCAGGTCCACGTGGGCGCCATTTGTTAAAATTCGGAGGCTCCAGCTGGCCGGGCTAGCTTCACGGGCAGGTAACAGAGATGACCAGAGACATACGGCTGGGCAGGGAAGCTGTATTTCTTTATTCAGGAACGACGATTCATAAACTAAACCAAACTAATCACCAAACAGAACTCTGCTGCCTCTTTCCCCCGCAGCGGCACCAAGCGCTCTGGAACTCTGGAACCCTCTCGGGGTTCCTTGGGGCGGGGCCAAGCGGGCCCGTGAAACTAGCAGGACTGATCCAATTTTCTTGGCTGGGGGAGAGCTAGAACAACCTAATGTAAAGCATACAACAATCTTGTACTGAGACTCGATGTAAGGAATACTAAGAATACTACAATTAATGTTGCCTGCCTCAATGACCCTGGGTCCATGCTCCCAGAGGGATAGAGAATGGGAAAGCTATCGGGGGAGGGGGTGGGATATGCAGATTGGGCGGTGGGAATTGTGTGGAGTTGTACCCCTCCTACCCTATGGTTTTGTTAATTAATCCTTTCTTAAATAAAAAATAAATAAATTAATTAATTAATTAATTAATTAATGTTGCCTGAAATCCCGTCATTATGCTTTGATTTCCTTTTGGTTTTAAAAGACTTCTCAGTCTCCAGAAAAATTCAGTGAACATGCGAATACCACCAGGTGGAGGTGTATGGAGCCAGTACCTACTGCAGGGGGTTGCTTCACAAGCCCTGAAACAGGTCTGCAGGTGTGTCTCTGTCTTCCCCTCCTCTCTCGATTTCTCTCTGTCCTATCCAACAACAACAGCAGTGATGACAATAATAACAACAACAAAGGTAACAAGTGGGGGGGGAGGAAAAGGTGGCCTCCAGGAGCAGTGGATTAGTAGTGCAGGCACCAAGCCCCAGCGATAACCCTAGAGGTGAAAAGAAAAAAAAAAAGACAGACTTCCTGGAAGAATGAGAAGGGATAAGATGCCTGGGTTAACTTCTCCATTTAGTCCAGGTGCTGTCTTATTGGTGTTTGTTTTTGCCACTTATCTTTCTGAGTCATTTCAATGTCAACTTTTGACCATTTTGTAGGGAGGTAAACTCCCTGTTACTAGATGGAGGTCCAGGCGGTGGTATGTCTGATGAAATGCACATGTTACAATGCACAAGAATTCTAGTTCAAGTCTCTGGTCCCCTCCTGCAGGGTGGAAGCTTCACAAAAGGTGAAGAAGAGCTGTAGGACTCTCTTTCTCTCTTCTTCTCTATGTCTCTACCCAATTAAAATGTCAATTAAAAAAATACAGGGCCAGTGGGGCTAGGCGGTATCGCACTGGCTTGGCTTAAGCCCACATACACATAGTCTGAAGCACAAGGACCCTTGCCAAGCCCCTGGCTCCCCACCTGCAGGGAAGACGCTTCACAAGCAGTGAAGCAGATCTGCAGGTGTCCACATTTCTCTCTCCCTCCCTATCTTCCCGTTCTCTCTCAACTTCTCTCTGTCTTATCCTATATATTTTTTTAATGGAAAAAACTGGCTCCTGGAGCAGTGGATTTGTACTGCAGGGACCAAGCCCAAGCGATAACCCTGGGGGCAAATAATAATAATAATTTTTTTAAAAAAGCATACAAGCAGACTGGACAACCTTGTACCTTGAGTGTCAGGGATATATGAATGGAGAAAGCTTCCAGCTTTGATGCCATGTCATTCTGTAATTTTGAAGTCATCCCAGCAATAATTTCAAAAAAAAATGTATTCTATTTGATGGATACTTATTCATCACTTTTCTAACGGCCGGCCAGTATCCTAGGCTATGGTTGACGAAGTGGCCCTCTTGAAAGAAGGGATAGAAGCCAACAGATAATTACAATACAGCCTGGGTTTTCATAGGAGAAGCACAGGCCTGAGGGATGCTCAGAGAAGGGGCATCACAACTGCAAGAACAGAGATGGATCCCGGCAGCTATCTGGGGAGGGCTTTGAAGAATAAATAGGATTTTATCCAGGTCCTTCTAAAGTTAGGTTTAATTTCAGCTAGTTTTAGGCCCTTTCTCTGCTCTGTTTCATTTTGGCAACTCAAGACAGTCAAGGACTGATCTTTTAATTATCAATTGTCACCATGCAGGCGTAGGAGGAAAATATGATCCAAATTGTTGTATAAAAAACCAAAACTTATCAGATAAGGAATCAAACCCCAAGTTTTTGGGATTTGAATTATTGGACAGTTCCTAATTTGATATTCACTGTTGTTTAACCAAGGCAAAGAATAGGTGAGTGGGAGGAGATTTATGCTGATTTGTCCCCTGGGCTGTGAACACAAAGGGGGAAAAATACACTGTTCAGGAAAGAAGCAGGTTCTTCCTTGCAGTAGTCTGTGTTTTTAGTCCACGCATAGTAGACAGCAGGGGCAATAATCCACGCTGCAAAACTGCCAACTAAAAAAACAAAACCCTTTGAAGTGGCTAATGAATACACTCTTTTTAACATACTCCGATCTCATCACTGAGAGCTGTGCAGTTGCTCCTGGGCAGAAGTTTCACTAATGCAGGGATGTTGACTGGCCACTGCATCAAATATTTATCAAGTCACAGATGGGAATCTACAAAGAGTTTGCAGAGAGGTTTAGTGTCTCCCTTTGGTTCAAGGGGAAGCATGTCAGCACTGCAAAATGCATATCCACAAATACACATCTTTAAGCTTACTCATTTGGATGCTGACCCATTTTAAACAGGTTAAATGGAAAGCACTTTTTTTTTTTTTTTTACTTAAAGGAGAAGTGATACATTATCATTATAGACATTTTTAGAAAATACCTTTACACTAACAGGCAAAAAAATTGAGCCCACACATAATTTCACCATCTAGATAGATGTATCTGTTTTTTGAATAAAAATTAAATGGTACCCAATATTCAGAGTATGTTTATTTCTCTTGCTTTTAGTGTCATTCTCCTTGATTGGTACCTTCTTACCATCTTTACACCACATTGAATACTTCCATATAGCATGCTTTTAAATATTTACACATTATTCTAGCTTCTGAATGTGTCATAACTTACCCAAGCCATCTGTTATGATTGGCTATTATAGTTGTATCTAACTTTTCACTACTGTAAATGATGTTTTTGATGAGCATCCTTGTAATTATTTGTACCTATTATGAATTTTTTTTTCAAAAAAATGAATGGGAAAGGAAACTCTAGGTCAAAATCCTAACTACGTCTATCAGTTCACTTCTCTGTCATCAGAGTATGAAGGAAGTGGGGTATCCCCTTGAATGAGCTGTCAACTCTTCCACCTCAGGAGATGATCAGTGAGGTCACTAAGGGCCACATGTGGGACCTAGGAGCTTGTGGGTTAGTTGGTTTATAAAGTTGTTGTTGTAACAGCCTCCTTGAAACTTGAACGTTTTTCCCTCTTTAATTTAACAGCTATCGTGTTTCACTAATCTCCCCTCTTTATTTAGTTACACTGGAGAGAAAGAAGAATCTCTTCAATGATAAACAGCAGTGCCTGGGTTCAATAAGGATTTATGACTTGCTGTTTTGCCTTGCTAGTAGCCACAAGTATAATGCTTGTTCTATCAATATCTTGCAAGCTATTTCCTGCTACTGAAGTCTCCCAGAACAGGGGAAGTTCACTTATAGGTAGAAAAAAATAATAATAAAGGAGAAGGTTGTTAAAGTAAGATTACCAGCTTTTTCTTTGGCCAAGTAGAGAGATTTGACCAACTATAATGAACAGTCATCCATTATTGTCAATCACGAAAGAGTGAACATATCAACACACATACACCCATGCCAAAAGAAGAACATAATTCTGGAATTGAGTATATTCTTAAGAAAGAAAAAAATTGGCCATCGAGAGAGTTCATCTGGGAGCACTTCTGCTTTGCCATGTAAGGGATCCAGGTTCAGACCCAGCACCCACAGCACTAGGGAAAACCCTGATTCTGTGGTCTCAGTATCTCTCTCTCTCTCTCTTTCTTTCTTACTTACTCACTCACTCTATCTGAACATGTTTGTCCGGAGAAGGGACTCCTGGTGATGACAAAGAAAGAACTGGCATTCTTTAACTGACATATACATTATCCTTATTTTTTTCCTTTCTGCAGTTTTCAGAAGCATCACTTTTGGATTGGCATCAGCCTGTGCTCTGTGGAGCCTGACTTTAGAACCTCCTGGTGGTGTCTTCTTTTTGGAGCAGAATCTGAAAAAGTCCTCTTCCACCCTGAATGAGAGAAAGAAGAGAAAGCCTATGTCTTTCTATAGTCTTTTCTAACTTGCTAGATCTATGCAATATACCCAGATTGCAGTAATTTGGAGACTGTTTTCATGATACACACATAGCACAAACCATCATGTTATTACTATTCTGTGTTTATTGTAAATGAACACTCTTTTAACTTTAAAAAGAAATTTCTTCTGAGAGACTTAATACCTCAGTCATAATTGGAAAAACCATTTTCATTTGACATTAATAAAGCAAAGATGCTATGAGACATTTTATCTAGCTTCCCTGCCAAACGTCCTGAGACTGAGTTCTGAATTTTTTTTTTTTTTTTGAATTTCAAAACTGGCCCAGAAGCTCACTTGGATGGTGAGTTTGCTTTGCCATGTAGAGTCCTAGGTTTGAGACTGACCCTCACTAAACTGAGGGAAGATTTCGAACTGTGGTATTGTTCTCACTGTTTCTCTATCTCTGTCTCTGCCTTTCTATCTGAAAAAGTCAACCTTAAACTTTAAAGTTTCAATGATCAGAAAAAGAGGAGGGGGAGTCGGGCTGTAGTACAGCGGGCTAAGCGCAGGTGGCGCAAAGCACAAAGACCGACATAAGGATCCCGGTTCGAGCCCAGGCTCCCCACCTGCAGGGGAGTCGCTTCACAGGCGGTGAAGCAGGTCTGCAGGTGTCTATCTTTCTCTCCCCCCTCTGTCTTCCCCTCCCTCTCTCCATTTCTCTCTGTCCTATCCAACAACAACAACAACAATAAAAAAAAACAAGGGCAACAAAAGGGAATAAATAAATAAAATAAAAATTAAAAAAAAAAAGAAAAAGAGGAGGAAGCGGAGGAGGAGGAAGAAGAGAAAGGAGAGGAAAAGGAGGAAGAGGGAGAAGAGGAGACAGCAGCATAACCCAGGAAAGTGACTCAACAGAAAAAGCACTTAAAAAAAAAAAGTTTAAAGGGCAGAGGGGAGACAGCATAATGGTTATGCAAACAGACTCTCATGCCTGAGGCTCCAAAGTCCCAGGTTCAACCCCCCGCACCACCATAAGCCAGAGCTAAACAGTGCTCTGGTAAAAAAAAAAAAAAAAAAAAAAGTGTATTTATGAGAGAGAGAGAGAGAAAGGGAACTAGAGCACCACTCTGGCAATACAATACCAGGGATCAAACTTAGGACCTCATGCTTGAGAGCCCAACATTTTATTTACTACACCACACATTTTTTCATGTTTAAGGCCCCGGGCACCACCTATGTGATGGAGTGGTGCTCTTTCTCTTTCACTTTCACATAAGGCAAATAAATTGCAGGTAGGAAAGTGGCTCACCTGGTAGAGTGCACACTTTACTATGTATGAGGATGCAGGTACAAACCCTTAGCCACCAGATGGGAGCACCTGATGGGAAGCTTCACTGGTGGTAGAGCAGTGCTGTGTTTTCTCTCCTCTCTGTCTCTCTTGCTTCCTGTCTCTCACTTGCTATCTAGGAAAAAAGAGTCTTCTGAGAGCAATGTAATAATGTACTTGGAGCCACAGTTATAAACCTGGAAGTTAGAGAGAGAGAGAAGTGGAAAGGTGTGAAATACCTAGCACACACTTGAGACTTTGACCTTGGCAGAACTCAAAGGGTTAAAGGAGAAATAAAATGATGAAATAAGCTTCTCGCTGTATTTGAGTGCTCTGCTTGGGTTCTGCTGACTAGAGTTCCATAGTTTGGAAAGTACCACTAGAGTGAAAAAGAAGTCTTGTTTTCAGCCCTCTCCTGCCAAGTACTGATCATAAATCCATGTTGACATATACAGATACATATATTTTTTTCTCTTGGGGGTTAATGATTTACATTACAGTCATTAATACATTTTGATCCTTTTTAAAACCTCAAATTCTTGAAATTCAAAATGAGATGATAATAATCTCTATCTAATTAGGATATTTTATGAAATGTACAAAATTAGTGAAAACAACTTTTTTTAAATTGCCAGTAGGATTATTACTGGAGCTCAGTGCACTGCTCCCAATGGTCATTCCCTCCTTTTTAAAAAAATTTATTTATTTTCCCTTTTGTTGACCTTTTTTTTTATTGTTGTTGTAGTTATTGTTGTTGTTATTGATGTCGTCATTGTTGGATAGTACAGAGAGAAATGGAGAGAGGAGGGGAAGACAGAGAGGGGGAGAGAAAGACACCTGCGGACCTGCTTCACTGCTTGTGAAGCGACTCCCCTGCAGGTGGGGGAGCCCAGGGGTTGGAAGCGGGATCCTTTTGCAGGTCCTTGTGCTTTGTGCCACATGCGCTTAACCTGCTGCGCTACTGCTGGACTTTTTACTTTTTAAATAGAGGCAGAAAGAAATTGAGGGGGAAAGGGGGAATAAAGAGGGAGAGAATGGTCCAGGAGGTGCTGCAGTGGATAAAGCATTAGAATCTCAAGCCTGAGGTCCTGAGTTCAATCCTTGGCAGCACATGTACCAGAATGATGTCTGGCTCTCCTCTCTCTCTCTCTCTCTCCTATCTTCCTCATAAATAAATAAAATCTTTAAAAAAAAAAATATATATATAGAGAGAGAGAGACCTGCAGTACTGCTTCACCACTTGTGAAGCTTCCCCACCTTGCAGGTAGAGAGCAAGGTCTAGTCATTGTGCATGGTAATGTGTGTACTGTCAGCTGCACCACCACCCAGCCCTGTGAAAGCATACTGTAATCTCTGAAATGTCAGTGCTTTTATTTATTTATAAGCCAAACATCTCACGAAAATAAATAAGTGAACTAAAGTCTTTAATATATATGTAAAGTCTTTTGAACTGAATCACAGCTCCTATATCATGAGAGGTAGGTCCTGATAGGACTGGACTAAGAAGGAACCATGTCTGGCTTTGGTCACTTCTAGGTCTCTTGTATCTAGTTCAGTGTGTGGCATATTAGAGATGATAAATAAATGTTGACTGTGTGAATGTATAACATTTCTGTGTTATACCTAGGTTTCTGTTATCTGTGGGCTGTTTCATTTTGATTTGACCATCTAAGATTGTGTTATTCATGGTATTACTTTATTTTATATTATATTATTTTAACATCTTGGGACCTTGTGGACCAGGGAAGGGGCTACCCCTAACAGGAGTATGATTCCTAGAATGAATAAACAACTTACCCATGAGTATACTCTTTTTTATTTGTTTATTTTATTTTATTTATTTTGTATAGAGATAGAGAAATTGAGAGGGGAAAGGGAGATAAAGGAGAGAGACACTTACAGCATTACTTCACCACTCATGAAGCTTCCTCTCTACAAGTAGGGATCAGAGGCTTGAACCCTGATCCTTTCACATGGTGATGATGTGTGCACTCAATTCAGTGTGCCACCACCTAGTGCCCAAGCAGACTGTTAAGTACAAACCAACTGACCTTCTGTCCATACTGACTCCTAACCCACCTCTTTTTATCAGGCTCCTATGCTGTTATACACTATCCCAATCTCCAGAATTACCCCCAAAACCTTAAGCCAGACAACTAAGGATTATGTCTGAAGCCTGCCACTGAAATCATTCAAACAACTCAATTCTGTTCACTTCCTTACCTTTTCTTTGTAAACTTTGTTACTTTTCTTTGTAAACTACAATGAAGACTTTTGCCCATACTTCCTCTTCTTCTTTGTTCCTTCTTCCTCCTATGGTTTCTGCATGTGGCCCTGGATGGTAAATTCCCTGGATGGGAATTTTCTGACCCTGAGTTAAAAAAAAAAAATACCAAGGGCTGGGAGGTAACATACTGGTTATGCAAGTAGACTGTCATCCCTGAGGTACTTAAGGTCCCAGGTTCAATCCTCTGCACTACCATAAGCCAGAATTGAGCAGTGCAAATAAATAAATAACATAACATTAAATAAAATGTTAGGTGCATTTTATTTTTTGTCATCACATGGGACATCACTGCTCCAGGATGATTTTTTTCAGAGAGAGAGATAAAAAGACTAAAAGACAGGAAAGAGAGATAACACACCACCAAAGATTATTTTAGTGCTAAGAAAGATGGACTCAAACCTGCACTGCACATGGCAAGTAGCACACTATCCAAGTGAGTTATTTTGTAGACCACGGTTGCATTTAAAAACAAGTGCCAATCCTGAGGACCCATCCCCAACTTTAATTTCAGTTCATGATTAAAGAGAACATGTTCTATACAGCTGTCATACTTAGTGACCTAGTTGGAGTCATCACCAGTTCTCAGATGAATCAGTATTGTGGCATCAATGTAGGCGAACGTAGGTCATAGAAAATGGCAGTGCGGTGGCTCAGCTTCAAGCATCTCATCTTGAGCTACGGGTCTGTTTATGCTTGTTCCCACAGTGGATGGGTGTACACTATACTAGTTGTTTTTCTTTTCTTTTCTTTTTTCTTTTTTTTTTTTTGTCTAGATGTTTGTACTTTATTGTGCACTCTATGGTAAAATTTATTTCCTCTGCTTTTATTATGGTACAATATATATAGCACACTACTGAACAAACATTTAAAATGTACTAAATGCTGGGGCCGGCAGTAATGCATCAAGTTAAGTGCAAATAATGCGAAGCACAAGGGCCCACACAAGGATCTCAGTTTGAGCTCCCAGCTCCACACCTGCAGGGGCATTGTTTTGCAAGTGGTGAAGCAGGTATACAGGTGCCTATCTTTCTCTCCCTCTCTGTCTTCCTCTCCTTTTTCAACTTCTCTCTGTCCTATTCAACAACAACAGGAATAATAGCAACAACAACAATGGAAAAAAGATGGCTGCCAGGAGCAGTGGATTCAGGCACAGGCACTGAGCCATAGCCATAGAGGTAAAAAAAGAAAAGAAAAAAAAATGTACTAAATGCTACAAATGATGTCAAAGAGACATCAAACACACTACAGATGGTTGACAGACTTCCACTATAGCACACTAATCCTGAAATACTGGTAAAAGGTGACTCCTTATTTATTAGCAAATCCATATATAAACAGAGTTTCAGAAATGGAACCCAGTCACTAAGTAAGGACTACCTATATGTGGAATGTTACCTGTATGTGGATGTGTATAATGCAGGTCTAAGTTAATTGAGGTGGGCGGGGAGATAGCATAATGGTTATGCAAAAAGACTTTCATGTCTGAGGCTCTGAGGTCCCAGGTTGAATCTCCAGCACCACCATAAATCAGAGCTGAGCAGTGCTCTAGTCTTTCTCTGTGTGTCTTTCTATATCACTTCCTTATTAAAAAAAAAGAAAGTCAATTGGCATATCACATCATGATTGCCTTGTAAATGGACAGTTTAAAGTTGCGATGAATCTCTTACTGGGTTAAAAAAAAAAAGTCCATGATTTTTTTCCTACTGGAACATAAAGTAGGCAAATTACCATCCAAACACTGAGTTGCAGGCGCTATCATGATTCCATCCTGACTGCTCCTGGTAGAGGACCTCACCAATGTGTCCTGGAACCTCGCCTTTTCTGAGCTCTACCACCCTAGGGAAAGACAGACACAAGCTGGGGGTATGGATTGACCTGCCAACACCCATGTGCATCAGGGAAGCAATTACAGAAGCCAGAACTCTCAGCTTCTGTGGCCCCAAAATCATTTTGATCCATATTCCCAGTGAGAGAGAAGTGATAGGAGGAAAAGGATAAGAGGACTCTGAACTCTGACTCCATATCAGGACCCTGAGAGAGAGAGGAGGAAAATGGGGAGGCTATTTGGATGTAGTAATAGGGTTATGTGTGGCTTGGAGGGGAAAAGTGGACTGGACCTGGAAGAAAAAGGGGACAACTATGTACAAATGTAGACAGATAGTTGTAGAGACGAAATGTTTGAAAATTTTTATTTGTTGGGAATCGGGCTATAGTGCAGCATGTTAAGCGTGGGTGGTGCAAAGCACAAGGACCAGCACAAGGATCCAGGTTCAAGCCCCCGGCTCCCCAACTGCAGGGGGTTCGCTTCACAAGTGGTGAAGCAAGTCTGCAGGTGTCTTATCTTTCTCTCCCCCTCTCTGTCTTCCCTTCCTCTCTCCATTTCTCTCTGTTCTATCCAACAATGACAACGTCAATAACAACAACAGTAAAAGCAACAAGGACAACAAAAACAGAAAATGAATAAATAAATTCGAATTTTTAAAAAATTTATTTATTATTTTAGAAAATTTATTTATTCCTTTTTGTTGCTCTTGTTGTTTTATTGTTGTAGTTATTATTATTGTTGTTGTTGATGTCATCGTTGTTGGATAAGACAGAAAGAAATGAAGAGAAGAGAGCAAGACAGAGGGGGGAAAGAAAGACACCTGCAGACCTGCTTCATTGCTTGTGAAGCGACTCCCCTGCAGGTGGGGAGCTGGGGGCTCAACTGGGATCCTTACGCCGGTCCTTGTGCTTTGCACCACCTGTGCTTAACATGCTGCACTATCGCCTGACTCCCTGAGATGACCCATGTAAACCCATGTCTGCAACCTTAGGAGAACTTTGGTGGCTTGCAATAGAGGAATTGAGGATTCAGAACTCTGATGGTGTTAATAGTGTGGAATTATACCCCTGTTGACGTGTAATTTTGTAAATCAATATTAAATCACTAATAAAATTTAAAAAATAAATATTAAAAATAAAAAGTAAGCAAACTGAGTGTTCAGATCCATGCAGCCATTTTGTTAGCTAGAGGTAAAAAAAATATATTCAGAATGGGGCCAACCAGAGAAAGCAGTAACAAGAGAAGTATTTTCTTCTGGCATCATTTAAGCCAACTGGTCTTTTCAGTGACCTGTGTTTGGGGAAATTTAGATTGGGGAAATCATTTTGTCCCACTTTATGTCTTACTGCCTTTGGCCACCAATTTGCAGACACTATCATGATTCCATCCTGACTTCCCTAAGCAGAGGACCTCACCAGTATGTCCTGAAACCTCACCTCCCCAGAACCCTGCCCCACTAGAGAAAGATAGAAACAAGCTGGGGGGGGGGTATGAATCAACCTGCCAATGCCCATGTCTTCATCTGTTTGCTTATCTGCTTCTTTTATCATGCTATTTAACAAGCTAGTCAATTTAAGTGTTTCCCTGGGTTCTGAGAGTTGTTCTAGCAAGTAAATTAACCTAAAGGGGAGTTAGAGGGTTTCTTGGGGACCTCTGATTTACTGCCAGTCAGAGGAGATAACAAGTGACATGCTGAATTCATGACTGGTGCCTTGAGTGGGAACAGTCTAGGGGGATTTAGCTTTGACTTGTTGGGTCAGATGCTGTCTCCAGGTAGATGGTGTCAGAACTGTGCTCAACTGCAGCATCCCAGCTGACACAGTAAAGAATTGCCCTGTAGAAGAAGTGAACACCACCACCACCAGCAACCTCCAGTTTGGTGACTGGATATGCTAGAAATGAAGTGTTCTGTGTGAATAGTGAAGGAGACATACAAGTGGAAAACAGGTTGATTTGATTGCATGTTTGTTTTATGGAACCGAAGCCTCTTGTTGATGTGCAATTTTACCTCTGTAGTTCAATTTTTAATTCATATAAAAAGTCAGAGAGGGAGACAGCATAATTGTGATTCAAAAGACTTTCATGCCTGAGGCTCTGGAGTCACAGGTTCCATTCCCAGCACCACCACAAACCAGAGCTGAGTTGTGCTCTGGGAAAAAAAAGAAAGAAAAACAGGGCCTGGGGGTGGAGTAAAACTGGTTGAGTGTACAGGCTACCATGAGCAAGGACCCAGGTTCAAGCCCCTGCTCTCCACCTGCAGAGAGGAAGCTTCATAAGTGGTCTGTAGGTGTCTCTATCCCTCCCACCCCTCTATCTCTCCTACTCCTCTCAATTTCTTTGCCTTATAAAACAAAAGAAAAAAAAATGCCACTGGGAGAGGTGGATGCATTATATTGCAGGAATAGAGCCCCAGCGATAACCCTACTGGCAAATAACAAAAATAACAATTATAAGTAGAGAAAAATACCAAAACACAAAGCATCCTTTGTTGCCATGGCAAAGGGAAAGCAGTAGAGTGGCTCAGAGTTTGGTCTAGATTTTTTTCTATGCCATGGTACACGGGGAACAGTCATCACTTTAGAAAAATCTTTATAGGGGGACCAGGCAGTGGAGCACCCAGTTAAGCGCACATAGTATCATGAGCAAGGACTCACACAAGGCACTGGGGTCAAGCCCCTGCTTCCTACCTTCACAAGTGGTGAAGCAGGTCTGCTGGAATCTCTTTTTCTCTTGCCCTATCTCCCTCTCCTCTTTCAATTTCTCTCTGTCATATCGAATGAAGCAGAAAAAAAACAAACCTTTTTAACATATCAGTTATTTTGAGGCTAATGGTCAATGAATAAAATGAGGTATACCTGTGCACATGAACATCCTTACTCAAGACCCCCAAGCCCTCAGACTAGATATCTCCCCCTGGTGGTCGTCAGAGAGATGGCGAGGCCAGATGCAGGCCTAAGTGGGGAGGAACCCCCCACAGGCCCCAAGTTCAGAATCGCCTGTGGTTGAAAGGGCCCTGACTGACAGCGGTCAGCCAGTGGTGTATCTGCTTCCAGCAGAGCGTGTGAGGCTCTGAGAATTGCCGCGTGCCTGATGGAGGCACCCGAGGCAGCCTGAGCCCCAGGCATATTGGCCACCTTGGCAGATTTCCTTTGAAAGCTTCATGTTGGCTTGTCAACCTCATCATCCCAAACCAGTTAAACAAACAATTTATTAGACTGGCAGCCCCTCTGGATGTTGCAACTTTTATTTAAGGCACTGTTGTTGCCTTTTCCATTTTCAACTACACTTAAATGATTTTCTTTCCAGAGGAAGAAGGGTGCATCTTGCAGCTTGGGTAAGAAGTGTATTTATTATACGCATGTGGACATTCAGTTCATGTTCTGGTTATGAATATTCATAGATTCACTTAGACATAGCACAACAAATCTGTGTAAGGGCATATATTTCACTTTAAAAATCAAAGCTGAATAGGCTGCTTTTAAATCATCATTAGGTCTTTTTTATAAGTGAACACATTTATATTAATTTGGACTAGAATTAGATGCAATCCACACAATACATAATTAGATAATTTGCCTTTTTCCCTCAATAGTGTTTCTCAAAGTTCTTCTTGTGATCATATAATATTGAGTCTTTTGAAACAGATATGAATAGACACGCCAGGTTTTGTAGCACATTACTGCCTCCCTTATTTCAAAGTGTGACTTTAGGTTTCTTGACAAGTAAGATTGGCCTTGGTTTTCTTTTCAGTGATTGATCAGAAAAACTGGGATTTGGTTTTATTTACTCACAGATCTCCTTTGAATTCAGTTTTTACTCCTGTAAAGCCCTGGGTTTGGGGACTTGATGGGCACTGGGTAAAGTGCCCACATTACCACACTTGATGAATTGTGTCCAAGGGCCCGGCCCCACCTTCAGGGGAAAAGCCTCTCACATAAGAATAGTTAAGCAGTGCTGCGGGTGTCTCTTCTCTGCCCGACTCCCATCTCTATTTCCATCTGCCTGTCAGGGGGACAGAGTGGTAGAGAGGTGGTGAGGAGGAAGGAAAGAGAAAAAAATAAGAAAGAAGAAAAGAAAGAGGTAAAGATGGTCACCGGGAGTAGTGGGACATTGTACGGGTACAGAGTTCCAATGATAACCCTGGTAGCAGTTAAAAATAAAACAGTAAGAAAATAAGCCAAAAAGTAAACCAGTTTGTTTTTTACTTGCTTGCTTGTTGATTGTTCATTTAAAAATATGTACGTCAACAACAACAATGAAAAAGAAATGGCCTCCAGGAGCAATGGATTCTTAGTGTAGGCACCGAGCCCCAGCTATATCCCTGGAGGCAATAAAATAAAATAAAATGGGGAGTCGGGCTGTAGCACAGCGGGTTAAGCGCAGGTGGCGCAAAGCACAAGGACCGGCATAAGGATCCCGGTTCCAACCCCGGCTCCCCACCTGCAGGGGAGTTGCTTCACAGTTGGTGAAGCAGGTCTGCAGGTGTCTATCTTTCTCTCCTCCTCTCTGTCTCCCCCTCCTCTCTCCATTTCTCTCTGTCCTATCCAACAATGACAACAACAATAATAACTACAACAATAAAACAACAAGGGCAACAAAAGGGAATAAATAAATAAAATAAATATTTTAAAAAAAAGAAAATTAAAAAAATAAAATAAATACATAAGATGTATACAAATAGCTATATTTTGCCAGTACCTACTTCATGTTATTTACTATGTTCATAGGAATTATTCTATCTTAACAAACATAGGCTACAGGTGATTTTTTTTTATCACTTTATATCAGAGGAAATCTAAAGTTTAAAAGTTTAGTATGGGCCAGCAAAATAACTAACCAGGATAGTGCACTGGCTCTGCCATGTGTGCACTCCAGGTTCAAGACCAGCCCCCACTGCACTGGAGAAAGCATCGGTGTGGTTGGTGCCTGTCTCTCTCTCTGTTTCTCTGACTCTTTCTACTTGAAAAGTCAGTCTAATGCAATAAAACCTTGGCAAAAATGGAAAAAAATATATTGTTAAGTTCAATATATCTTGCCCAAGAAATTTTGTTCAGAAGTCAAGAAACCAGGTTATCAACTGAATCTAAAGTCTGTGCGCTCATGTGCCCATTTAGTTCTTCACTCCACAAACATCCGCTGAGACCCTCCTTGGCTCCAATTACAGTTTCAAATACTGGAGATATGGTGGGCAACACAGCAAGGTCCTTGTTCTTGGTGATTTTGCTATCTACCTATCTTCCCGCCTCCCCTGAACCCTCAATTCCTTTTCCACATCCTTCCCCTAACCCATCAAATCTGAATCATAAAATCTGGACTCCCATCCACAGATATGGTAGAAGGCACTATCAGATTCCCAACTGAGTTGAGCCCACTGTTGAGCATTTCTCAGCTCAGGGCTTCCATTCATTTCCATGCCCAGTGCAGCATCTGCATGACTGTACATTCCTTTTTTTTTTTTCTTTTAAATTTCTTTATTGGGGAATTAATGTTTTACATTCGACAGTAAATACAATAGTTTGTACATGCATAACATTTCCCAGTATTCCATATAACAATACAACTCCCACTAGGTCCTCTGTCATCCTTCTTGGATCTGTATTCTCCCCACCCACCCACCCTAGAGTGTTTTACTTTGGTGCAATACGTCAATTTCTTTTTTTTTTTTTTTTTTAGTATTTATTTATTTTCCCTTTTAGTTGCCCTTGTGTTTTCAATGTTGTTGTAGTTATTATTGTTGTTGTTATTGATCTCATCGTTGTTGGATAGGACAGAGAAAAATGGAGAGAGATGGGGAAGACAGAGAGGGATAAAGAAAGACACCTGCAGACCTGCTTCACTGCTTGTGAAACAACCCCCTAGAGGTGGGGAGCCAGGGGCTTGAACAGGGATCCTTAAGCAGGTCCTTGCGCTTTGCACCCACCTTGCGCTTTGCGCTACCAACCAACTCCCATGACTGTACATTCCTAACTACATAATGGTAGTTGGTGAATATGTAAACTGTGGTGTAACCCCTAAATTCCTCATGATCCCCCTCCAACCCAGTCTCAGGCAATCACTAATCTCTTCTATGCCCACGTTTTTATTTTTCCTAGAATGTCATCAAATGAAATCTTAGTGTGAAACTTTTGGAGTAGGCTTTTTTTTTTTTCTCACTTGGCAACAAACATTCATGAATCATCCACTTTCTTCTCCTCCTCCTCTTCTTCCTCCTCCTCCTTTTCTTCCTCCTCCTCCTCCTCTTTTTCTTCTTCTCACTCTTTCTCCTCCTCCTTCTCTTCCTCCTTCTTCTTTTTCTCTTCTGGAGTTTCTCATCTGCACAATTACACAACTCACAACATGCTCTCCCCCCCCTTTTTTTCTTTCCCTTTTCAGATAGAGGGTGAGGGACAGACAGGAAGAAAAAGAGAGGACAACTGACACCATATCACAATTCCCTTGCTTCCTCTTTGTATAGTGCTTCCATGTGGCAGCCAGGAAGTCAAACTCTGGTCTTCACATATGACTAAGTGTACACTCTACAGAGTGAACTCTCTCCTGGCCTTGCAGAATAGGTGTCCCTTGTATGTATGTGCCAAAGTTTATCTACCTCTCTCCAAAAGAAACCAGAGAGAAAGTTGTTTCAGATGACAAGATTTCACTTTAAAACCCCTTTTAAAAGGATCCAACTTTGATTTTACTCTTAACCTGAATTTGCCCTCCATCTTCCTTTGCTGGCATAACTCTGAGTTTAATTCAGAAGGCACTGACAGCCCATACCTGTTCATCCTGAGGTCCACTGCTAAACTCTTCTGGCCTTTCTGAGGCTGCCACTTTCCTAATAGGCTGGCTGGTTTACCACTCCTTCCAGTCTCCAAAAAACTGTGGCGGACAAAAAGACAGCGCTACCATCTCAGCCTCCACCATCAGATTTACAATCCCTGCCTGCTTCATGATCTGTAAAAAAAAAAAAAAGGGGGGGGGAGGAGAGGGTGGAGTGGGAGATGAAAAGACCCTTCCATGACTGCCACACATGCTCTTCTGTCTTTGTCAGAACAGCTTCTTTGGCCTCCAAAGCATTTGGAGCTTTACCACAGCATGAAACTAAAGTGCTTTTCCCCCCCCCAGACTTGATAGCTTAGGTCCTCCCCAAGCAGTGGGACCTGTCTGACTTCCCAGGGAATCTTTCATCTTTTACATTCCCTTCTTTCAGCACATCTTCAATAATTGATGGTGTTCTGAGTGGCACCTCCATGGCATCTGCATGGCTGAATCGGATGGAGGAGGATGGGGAAGAGGAAAGGAGTGCTGCTCTGATCCCTGCCTCAATTTTAGGGATGCTTTCTTCTCTGGAGCTCCTCCACCACCTCCCACAGCCAGCATGGTGTCTGCATCCTCTCTTAAGTCAGGTTCTCTTGTTGGTGAGTCTGTGCTTTACCAAGGGAGCCCCTTCAGAAGAAGCTTATAATTGCCCCCCCACAATGAGTGGGGAGAGTAAAAATAGGGGGCAGGAGGAGAGGAGGAAAGATAGGTTTTGGGAAAAGTTTATGGAGATCTGATGTCAGTGGGAACTTTGCAGATAAACTACATCTCACAGCTTGTCCTGCCTGGGTAAAGCTGATAGCCCTTATGCTCCCCACAGTCAGTCGAATGCCACGCATAGTTCTTTCTTTGACTTTTTTTTTTATTGTCTTAACTGGAAAGTAGTGATTTACAAGACAGTTGTTATATTCATAGTTTTTTGTTTTCCTTTGCTTGTTTGTTTTTGTTGTGTTGTTTTCCACCAGGCTTATCACAGTGACCATTTTTTTTTTGTTACTGTATTTTACTGTTGATGGTAAACCATTAATACCCCCCCATTAAGGAATTGGCACCCTAAAAAAAAGAATCAAACAGCTCAATAAAAAGAAACAAATAACACAATTGTAAATTCAGTAAGAAATCTAAATAAACAATTATCTAAAGAAGACATGCAGATAACCCAAAGGAATATTAATAAATGCTCACATGGCTTCTTAGAGAAATACAAATGAAGATCACAATGAGATATCATCTAATGCTTGTGACAGTGACCTGTGATTATAGATGTTTCTAGAATGTCCTACAAGACTGATAAGCATAGGGTTAAATAATTCTTAAAATGTGGTGTTTTATATGCTTTTCTTTTTGTCAATATAACCTGAAGTGATGAAATGTTTTTAGCAAAGGTTAAAGGAAATTCTATGCCCTTCTGAAATTTTTTTTTTCATCTCTTAGTAGAGTTTATACATACCCTTAGGAAATACTACTCTCAGTTCCAAGTGTCTTTTGTTTCTTTGTGAACATTTTTTCCCTCTTTTTACCCCTCTCTTTCTTTTACTCAATAGGACAGAGAGAGATGGAGGATAGGGGATAGAAAGGAAGAAAGAAAGACACTTGCAGCTTCCCCCTTGCAGGTGGGAAAACATGAGCTAGAACCTGGATTCTTACACATGGTAACATGTGCACTCAACCAGGTGCAACATTGCCTGGCCCCTGAGTTCAGTTTTTGTTTGTTTGTTTGTTTATGTGCTTGCTTTTCCAGAACACGGCTCAGCTCTAGCTTATGGTGTTACTAGGGATTGAACCTGGGATTTTAATGCCTGAGGCATTAAAGTCTTTTTGCATAGCTATTATAACCATAGTGCTATATCCCCTGCCCTAGAGTACAGCTTCTTATCTCCCCATGATAGCTGTCTGCACAACATTCTCACCACCAGTTTAAGTCCTCTTCCACCATCATGCACTAGGATCCCAATGTTCTTTATCTCATTAACAAATAAAGTTTAAAATATGTATAGTTCTTTCTTTTTCTAAACCATTTTATTGGGGGGGGGGAGTTATGGTTTAGTTGTTGACCCATGAGTCCAGTTCCTCATCTCCTTCAATATATGCTTCTCTAGGTGTGTGGGGTGACTTTCAGACCATGCAGTCTTCCTTGGCAAAGATTCCATGGCAATCTGCTGCTAGTATCCACTCAGTACTGCCTACCTAAACTTGTTTCAGAGAATAAAAGCTGACCCCCACTGTGGTACTTCTGTTCCAGCTGTGACCATGAGCTTCAAGCTCAGACCAATAGAGACTCAGAGATTACACAAGCTCTGGTGCTAAACATATATATACACAGTCCTGGGTCAGGTGGATGGACATATATAGTTAATTTTATCCATAGAATCTTTTCAAGAATGGGAGCTACTCTCTGCCCTAATCCAAGTTTCTAGCCCTTTTCTCTACTCTGACACAATTTTCTCAGACAATATTCATTTATCCAACTTCATGCAAGCAATCAACTCAAGCAAAAACTACCATAGTCATGGGCTCCTAAAAATATGCCTAACTGGACCTCCTAGCTTTCTTCCACCTGAAGATTCCTAATCTCATCTGCTCTGTTCCTACCTTTTGGTTCCTGTTCATTAACCATTTTGTCTCACTTTCTATCCTGCCACCTCCCAGACACCAAGTTGCAGACACAACCATGATTCCATCCTGACTTGTCTGTGCAGATGGCCTCACCAATGTGTCCTGGAACTTTGCCTCTCCACAACTCTACCCCATTAAGGAAAGATAGAAGCAAATTGGGGTATGGAGTGGCCTGCCAATGCCCGTATCCATCAGAGAAGTAATTACAGAAGCCAGAACTCCTACCTTTTGACATCTATGTACCATGACACTACTGGGTACAAAATTTGGATAGGTTTCAGACTATGATATAGAAGTACAGACGATAGAAAGGTTAAATGTGTGTCACAGTGACTGGCAGGAACATTGGCATCAAAGGGGAACAGAATAACTTGTATGATTCTGAAAGAGAAGAAGAACAAAGTTTAGAAGCAAGGTATCAGAGTCAGGCAAACCTGCGTGGATTCCAGTTCTATGACCTAACTAGTCAGGTGCCTATGGGCAAGTTTATTTTAACTTTCTATGCCTCAGTTTTCTCATTTAGAAAATTGCAGGAGTTTTCTCATTTAGAAAATTGGAGGAGTGGTGCACCTGGTTAAGCACACACAATACAGTGCACAAGGATCCAAGTTCAAGACCCTGGTCCCCACCTGCAGGGGCAAAGCTTCACAACTGGTGAAGTAGGGGTGCAGGTGTCTCTCTGCCTCTTCCCCTTCTATCTCCTCTCCCTTCTCAATCTCTCTCTGTCTCTAACAAATAAATAAATAATAAAAAATATTCTTAAAGAAAAAAAATGGGAGGAAAAAATTTGCCTCACAGAATAACTGGAAGCTTTAAACAAGATATGTATGAAGTGTTTTTATCGGTGTCTAAAGTAGAGTCAGTGCTTAAATATGAAGATGCCAATGTGATAGTGGATAAAAGTGACTTATGAATGATGGTTTCATATATGGATGTGAGATTATACCCCTGAGATCTTAAAATTTTGTAAACCACTATTAAATCACTAATAATAAAATTGTTGGGCTGTAGGAAAAGTCTTGATATATTGTTCTGTGCAAAATAATGTGTCATGACTTTTCCGACACATACACATACATACATATATATATAGTGAGATATAGCTATAAAATATATATTGAATATAATCATAAAGCTATATAATTTTTACCCCCTCTTTCATTTGAATCTGTCTTGTAGGGGGAGTACTTCTGTCATCGGATGAAAATGTAGTCTGGTCCCATGACTCCTCTCCCCTGCCTCTCTTTCACCTCCAAGGTTGTCGGTGGGGCTTGGTACCTGCATGACTCCATTTTCCCCAGCAGCCATTCTTTTGATAGAGGATGAGAGATAGAGAGAGGTGGAGAAAGAGACAGAGAGAAAGAAAAACACCTGCAGCTCTAGACTTCTCTACTCTTGCTCTTTCATTAATAAAACACCCTCTTGAGTTGGAAATTAAGAAGCCCAGCCACTATGTAATAATAAATATATCTCACATGATTTAACTGCTCATTTCTCCTGCTACTTTTGGCCTGACATTGAAGAAAGGAGTATGCTAGGCTTCTGTAAATTCTCCACCTCCATCCCTAACTCCTGCATGACCCATAGGGCCGCGGGAAAGAGATGACGGGAACAGTAATGTGCTCAGTCAACAATGCTAATGTTAGAATTGGCAGAAGTATAAGGCTGACTCTTCTCTTGAGGGGCTTCTTTGGGTTGCTTGGAGGGCTCCATAAAGGTAGATCATTTACTTGTGTCTCTTTGGCATGAGTGAACACAGCCCTGTTCTGGCTGAGAGCTCACCACACCACCAGAAGATCCTGAGCAAATTGAATTCGCCTTCCAGATACCTTCTGCCTGCTTCTTCTGATGGGTCTTTCTGGCAACATCGAAGATCACCTCACACTGATCCACATCTGGTCAAAGGAAAACATATATGCTTTTTCTGCCCCACTAAACCCTAAGTGAGCAATTATCTCACAAGCTGCCGCTCTCTACACAACACCAGAGACCCCTCTAACCAACCCTCAGACCCCTTAGATTTCTCAGACCCAGACTACACCTGTCCATCAGATACAAGAAACAGCAAAGGGCTCATTAAAATCTCTTTGAGTTGTTACTTAGAAGTCTCTTTCCTTTGAGTTGAGGTGAAATGCAGTTCTCACTCCTCCCTTTCAGGTGAAAAGGTTATCTTTAAAAATCCTCTAATGGGTTGAGGGGCTCTGGTGGTGGTGCACCTGGTTGAGTACACATATTACAGTGCACAAGGACCTGGGTTCAAACCCCTGTCCTCACCTACAGGGGGAAAGCCTCACGAGAGGTAAACCAGTGCTGCAGGTCTCTCTTTTTGTCTACCTTTGTCTCTCTTCCTCTCCTTTTCTCTATCTTCCTTTTCATTTTCAATTTTTCTCTGCTTTATCCAAAATAAATAAATAAATCCTCTAATGGGCTGGGGAGGTAGCATTGTGCTTATGTAAAATATTTGCATGCCTGAAGCTCTGAAGTCCTAGGTTCAATCCACAACACCACTATAAGCCATAGCTGTGAAGTGCTCTGGTATAAATAAATAAATAAATAAATAAATAAATAAATCTTCTAATAACCAAATAATTATTCTCTCTCTCTTTTTTTAAATGCCACCAGGGTTATTGCTGGGCATGGTGCCTGCAGGATGAGTTCACCACTTCAGGCAGACGTTTTTTGTTTGTTTGTTTTTCTCTTTTGTTGATAGAGATAGACAGAAAGAAATTGAGAAAGAAAGGGGAGATAGAGAGGGAGAGAGAGAAAGAAATACCTGCAGCACTATTTTATCACTTGTGAAGTTTTCCCCCTTGCAAATGGGGACTGGGGACTTGAACCCTCAACTTTGTGCATGGTAATGTGTGCGCTCAACCAGATGCACAACTGCCTGATCCCATAGCCACTCTTTATTTGTTTACTTATCACTTTTAAAGAGTGTGAGGAGTTGCTCAGCCACCTGCTTTGAAAATGTCTGTATCTCATCCCAGTGCCTCAACTTAAGACTGTCTTGGCCCAAATTCCTTTTGAATGTCCTATTACACTTGCATCTCGGTGAATGAGCTCATGACTCATGCTCCCTTGCGGTAGTGGGAAGGCGCCCTTAAACAACCATTACAAGTCCTCGGCTCTTCTCCTGACCTCAGCCCAGTGTCTCCAGGTGACCTTGGAGCAGCCCTTTCATTGCTCTGGGTCTCAGCTTCCCCTTTCAGTGAAATGGAAAGCCAACCTCTGAGCTCGCCCTCTCTCCAGGGAGGTATTGTGAGGGATAATAAGACAATGCCTATAAAGTGCTTTAAGTACTTCGGGGAAAGACGTTGGCTAAATACCAAATGATAATAATAACACCGTCATCATCATCTGCATTATTATTCATGGGTTGAGAGGAGAAAGCGGTTGCTGATGGTGTCTTTGCTCTGTGGGCAGAAGGACTTCAGGCCCCAGGATGTTCTATCAATAAGTCAAAGCCAATAAATACAGAGCACTGGAAGTGGAAGTTATCTAGCCATAAAGGCTGCATGTGCATGCCCATTTGTACTCGAAACGACAACAACCTGCTCCATTTCTCATTTTTTATTTTTATAGTGAGTGCTCAGAACAGCTAGAACGGAGGGGAAATGGCACTCCCTTTCTGGGAGCTGGGGGGAGCAAAGGGATTTCTTTTTTTACATCTTGGATTTTACTACCCACCCCTATCTTCTTAGCAAACCTTCTTTCCTCCTCTATTTCTCACATTTCTGTCACCTCTACTTTCCATCCCATTCATTTCTCAGCAGCAGTAGTACTGGGGTATAAATCTGATAGGAAATGAGATACGGAGACTTGGAGAAAGCCAGACTTGGACAAAGGAGGAAAGATCCTCTTTCCCTTAAAGCTGTGGTCTAAACGCATTCATAAAAAGAAAGAAAGGCCAAATAAATTGTTGATTAATCATGAACCTAAAGGCTGGCCCTCAATTCTTCATCTGAACTATTCTGAACTATATGATAACTTTTTTCAGCCACCAGGTTCCAGATGCTAACATGATGCCAACCAGACTTCCCTGGACAGACAACCCCACCAATGTGTCCTGGAGCCCAGTTTCCACAGTGCCCCATCCCACTAGGGAAAGAGAGAGACAGGCTGGGAGTATGGATCAACCTGTCAATGCCCATGTTCAGCAATTGAAGCAATTACAGAAGCCAGACCTTTCACCTTCTGCACCCCATAATGACCCTGGGTCCATACTCACAGAGCAATAAAGAATGGGAAAGCTATCAGGGGAGGTGATGGGATACGGAGTTCTGGTGGTAGGAACTGTGTGGAGTTGTACCCCTCTTATCCTATGTCTTTTGTCAGTGTTTCCTTTTTATAAATACAAATTTTAAAAAAAGGAAGGAAGGGAGGAAGGAAGGAAGGAGGGAAGGAAGGAAGGAAGGAAGGAAGGAAGGAAGGAAGGAAGGCAGGAAGGAAGGAAGGAAGGAAGGAAGGAAGGAAGGAAGGAAAGAAAGACCACTTAATGCCAAGTATGTGCTAGGCATTAGAGCTAAAACTGAGCAGTGTTCTGGTAGGACAAAAAAGTTTTGGGAGTTGGTGGTAGCGCAGCAGGTTAAGTGTATGTGGTGCAAAGCGCAAGGACCAGCATAAGGATCCCAGTTCGAGCCCCTGGATTCCCACCTGCAAGAGAGTCGTTTCACAGGCAGTGAAGCAGGTCTGCAGGTGTCTCTCTTCCTCTCCCCCTTTCTGTCTTCCCCACCTCTCTCCATTTCTCTTTGTCCTGTCCAACAACGATGACATCAATAACAACAACAACAATAAAACAAGGGCAACAAAAGAGAATTAAAAAAAAAAAAAAGAAAAGGGAGTCAGACGGTAACACAGCAGGTTAAGTGCACGTGGTGCAAACCGAGAAGACTGGAGTAAGGATCCCGGTTTGAGCCCCCGGATCCCGGTTTGAGCCCCCAGCTCCCCACCTGCAGGGGTTGCTTCACAAGTGGTGAAGCAGGTCTGCAGGTGTCTTTCTCTCCCGCTCTCTTTCCCCTCCTCTTTCCATTTCTCTCTGTCCTATCCAACAACAATGACATCAGTAACAACAATAATAATAACTACAACAATGAGACAAGGGCAACAAAAGGGAATAAATATTTTTTTTAAAGTTTTATTATTCTATGGAATATTACTGTTCAATTTAAAAAGATGATATTAAAAAAAAAAAGAAAAAAATGATATGTCCTTTGGTACAAAATGGATGGAGCTGGAGGTGATTATGCTTAGTGAAATAAGTAATGAGGTGAAGTCAACTACTGGGTGGTTTTACTCATATGTAGAATCTAGAGAATTGAAACTTATGAATTTGCAAAACAAAAACAAAGGCCAGTAAAATAACTCACTTGGATAGTAATTACTTTGCTAGGTGTGCTCCCCACGATCAAGACTAGCCCCTACTATATTGAAGGAAGCTTCAGTACTGTGGGTTTTTTTTCACTCTCTCTTTCAGCATCTATGTCTCTGTCTCTATATGAAAAAGTCATTCCAGGAAGCTGGGTAGTGGCACATCTGGTTAAGTGCTCGCATTAGAGTGTGCTAGGACCTGGGTTCAAGCACCCGGTCAACACCTGCAGGGGAAAGCATCATGAGTGGTGAAGAAAAGCTCCAGTTGTTTCTCTGTCTCTCCCTTTCTGTCCCCCTTCCTCTAAGCTTCTCTCTGTCCTATCAAATAAGGAATAAATAAATAAATAAATAAATAAATAAATAAATAAGTAAATAGTGGAGGGGGTTAAGTAGGGCAGCAGGTTAAGTGCACTTGGCACAAAGCTCAAGGACTGGTGTAAAGATCCCAGTTCGAACCCCTGGCTCCCCACCTTCAAGGGGGTTGCTTCACAGGCAGTGAAGCAGGTCTGCAGGTGCCTATCTTTCTCTCCCCCTCTGTGTTCCCCTCCTCTCTCCATTTCTCTCTGTTCTATCCAACAACAATGACAGCAACAACAATAATAACAACAATGATAGATAACAAGGGCAACAAAAGGGAAAAAATAGCCTCCAAGAGCAGTGGATTCATAGTGCAGGCCCTGAGACCCAGCAATAACTTTGGAGGCAAAAAAAAACAAATTAATTAATTAATTAATTAATAATAGCAATAATTAATTTAAAAAATAATAACAAATAAATAACTAAAAAAACTGAAAAAGTTGTTCCAAAGCAATGAAGTTGTAGTAATGGTAAAACAACAGCAACAACCAAAAACCAGAAGTAACCAAGCTGCTTCTAAGACTCTGTGAGAACTATGGCGGTTATTACTGAGAATGTGGGGGCACAGAACTTTGGTGGTGGGTATGATATAGAACTATAGTCTTTCATCTTAAATCTAGTAAACCATTATCAAATTATTAATAAAAAAGAAATTTAAAAATAACTCCCACTAGGATTTCAGTCCTCAAGATCCTCTAAGATCATTATCAGAGGTCAGGTAGGGAGCACAATTTCATGAACAACAAAACTTTATACAACACTGGGAAAAAAGGGGGGGGCTGTAACATCCTCTTCAGAAGCATTCATCCCAGATAATCCCTTAGTTTACACTTCTTGTGCTAGAGACAGGTTTTTCCTTGACACCTGAATAGCCAGCCATCTTTGTTCAGTTCACAAACTTGTTCCCAAATGCATCTTAAGCTATGTAGAGACAATTGCTGTTAACAGGTTTGTAAACAAGGCTTCAAAGTCTATTCCTTTCCTCTTAGATTTTTTTCCTAGTCTCAGTTTCTTTTTCTTTCTTTCTTTCTTTCTTTCTTTCTTTCTTTCTTTCTTTCTTTCTTTCTTCTTTGGTTTATTTAGAGATTTTTTTTTCTTTTTTTTTTCTTTTTTTTTGTATTTTATTTAATTTATTTATTCCCTTTTGTTGCCCTTGTTGTTTTATTGTTGTAGTTATTATTGTTGTTGTCGTCGTTGTTTGGATAGGACAGAGAGAAACGGAGAGAGGAGGGGAAGACAGAGAGGGGGAGAGAAAGACACCTGCAGACCTGCTTCACCGCCTGTGAAGCGACTCCCCTGCAGGTGGGGAGCCGGGGTTGGAACCGGGATCCTTATGCCGGTCCTTGTGCTTTGCGCCACCTGCGCTTAACCCGCTGCGCTACAGCCCGACTCCCAGAGATTATTTTTTTATTCCCCAAATATTATCTCTTGAGACCCTGAGAACTAGTATAAGTACATCTTCTGGATTACTGCCATCTCAGTTTCTTTATGTGCAAATTGAGGATAAAAAAAATGGCTACTCTAACCTATGTCATCCCAGGCTTGCTATAAGAGAGGAAGCAGTGATGAATTGTGAATTTCTGCTCAGATGAAAGCTGTTGGTACTGAGCTGTACTGGTTCATGAACTCCTTACCCCACCCCAAACCCTCCATCAACTCTTCAGAGCTGAGACAAGAGCACTATGAAAGGGAATCTGAGCACTCGAGAATTTATTCTTCTCTGCTTGAGGAGTCTGTGGCCAGTGAGGGAACAGGAACCTCATTTTGCTATCTTTTCCATTTTCAAATTGTATACAAATCACTTTTTGGCGTTATGAGATATATATGTGTATTGAGGCATTGAATTATATACTTGAAACATAATTTTGTAGGTCACTGGAAAATCAGCAAATGAATAAATACTCAGACAATAGGAAAAATACAAAGAAGACATGAAAAACATCATATGGCCTTTTAATATATATATCACTTGGGGTGTAATGACCAATTGTTAAAGTCTTGAAGCACTAGTTGGAACTTTGGTTCTTCTAAGTGAATTCAGTATTCCACCTGGAGAAGAGGCATATAACTCAATGCCTCAATACATATATCACAGCACCAGCATATGATTTTTTTTTTTTTTTTTTTTGCAAAACGGATACATTGGTTTTATAAATACCAAAAAGTGATCTGTATAAAATTGTTTTCTCCTGTTCCCTGATTGGCCACAGACTCCTCAAACAGAGAACAGGAGAAAAAAAACTGATTTCTGGGCTCCTGGCAGTGGCACACCTGGTACAGCACACATATTAACGATGTGTAAGTACCAAAGTTATCTCTACACTCATTTTATTTTAATGAGAGAGAGATACATAGAGACCAGAGTATTGCTCAGCTCTGGCTTGAAGTGGTGCTGGGGACAGAACCTGGGACCTCAGGCACAAACATCTTTTGCATAACTATTATGCTATCTTCCCAGCCCTATCATACAATCATGTATGTATGGACTTTTGATAGTGTATTCACACATTTTTGCTAAAGATGTATATATATATATATAGCCAAAGTGCTCTTTGGACTTAAAAAATATACCCTGCAGTTTCCACCTGCCTGCATTTGAAAGGCTCTCTGCCACATCTGGAGGTCTCTTCCTGAGACATCCCATCCCCTTTGAACTCATTCAGCTCATCCTGAAGGGTCCCTTTGATGGGGTACAGTCACCTTCAGTGGCCACAAAGAAAAATTAACTTCCCCCAGCTCAAAGTCAGCCAGGCTGGGAACATTTACAAGCCCTACTTACTAGGTTCTGAAACACTGACATCTTGTCATTTCCCCCTTCTTTTTCAAATTTCAAGTTGAAGTTTGATGTTGAATTTAAAATGTTGCCAGGGGCTGCCTGCAGGGCCCTCAGGCTAAAACAGTGGCAGCATCTGCCAGGGGACACCCACAGGTCCTTCTTCGGACCATGGCAATGTACAGCTGGCATCTGAGTCCATCAAACGAAGGGGAGAGATGCGCTTGTGAAGTGAAAGTCAAGGATCACTGCTTTTTTTTTTTTTTTTTTTAATTCCAACCTTGGCAAAAGCTTCTCCCTTTTATTTGGGTTTTATAACTATATACCTATGGGGCACTGTGCATTCAGATTATTCCAAAAAGGTGGAATATTGGCATGTGGAAGAAATTCCAGACCCAGTTAAGGACACTCAGCCATGCTGTGAAGCAAGCAAACTGATCAGCTAATTTCTTTTCTTTTTTTTAATTTCTTTATTGGGGAATTAATGTCTTACATTCAACAGTAAATACAATAGCTTGTACATGCATAACATTTCCCAGTTTTCCATATAACAATACAACCCCCACTAGGTCTTCTATCATCCATTTTGTACCTATATTATCCCACCCCCCCACCCATCCACCCGAGTCTTTTACTTTGGTGCAACATGCCAATTCCAGTTCAGGTTCTACTTGTGTTTTCTCTTCTTGATCAGCTAATTTCTTTCATGCAATAAAAAATCTTTGCTGAGCAGATCAGAGGAGAAGATGTACATGGATATGCTCTGGAAACAGAGCCCCTTCTCCAGGTGGAATACTGAATTCACTTAGATGCCTATTGAATTGCAGAACTGGACACTGGACTGCTTTTATTTTTTTTAATTTTTTATTTAAGAAAGGATTAATTAACAAAACCACAGGGTAGGAGGGGTACAGTTCCACACAATTCCCACCACCCAATCTCCATTTGCCACCCCCTCCCCTGATAGCTTTCCCATTCTCTATCCCTCTGGGAGCATGGACCCAGGGTCATTGTGGGTTGCAGAAGGTAGAAGGTCTGGCTTCTATAATTGCTTCCCCGCTGAACATGGGCGTTGACTGGTCGGTCCATACTCCCAGTCTGCCTCTCTCTTTCCCTTGTAGGGTGGGTCTCTGGGGAAGCTGAGCTCCAGGACACATTGGTGGGGTCTTCAGTCTAGGGAAACCTGGCCGGCATCCTGATGACATCTGGAACCTGGTGACTGAAAAGAAAGTTAACATACAAAGCCTACAGGACTGCTTTTAAAGAAGAGGAAGAGGGAGAAGAATAGAATGAGGAGAAGGAGGAAGAGAAAAATTGGATGACCAAGAGACAGGAGAGAAAGACTGATTTCTGGGCTCCTGGTAGTGGCATGCCCAGTACAGCACACACATTGCCATGTGTAAGGACCAAAGTTCAAGTCCCTGGTCCCCACCTGCAGTGGAGTGGGAAACTTCACAAGCCAAGAAGCAATGCTCCAGATGTCTCTCTTAAATTCTCCTTCTCTATCTCCCCCTTCCCTTTGAACTTCTCTTTGTCTCTATAAAATAGAAATTAAAATAAAAAAAAAACAGGCTGCACGGAGCTATGGATTCATCTTGGTAGCTCCAAGTCCCAGTAACACTGGTGGAGAAAGAAAAAAAAAAGAATATTTCTCACTCTAGCATCTTTTGGTTTTTTTTTCTTCTCCATTTGTGCATGATTTGCATTTCAACATAGCCAATAAGCAGAAAGGAATGTTGATTCCTGGAACACATCCTTTAGGGAAAAATACCCTTTGGTAGGGCAGCCTTTCCTTGTCCCTAAATCATGCTAAACTTACTGAGTCTTTTCACTGAACAGAACTGAAGATTTCATTCTTTCCTCCAACATACTTTTTGTCCTTTTTTGTTTTAAGATAGTGCATATGGAAAGGAAAGGAGAGGGAAAGAAAGAGGTGAGGGAAAGAGTGGAGAGGGGAGGGAAAGAATGGGGAGAGGAGGAGAAGAGTGGGGAGGGGAGGGGAGGGGAAAAGTAGGGAGGGGAAGGGAGGAGAGGGGAGGGGAGGGGAGGAAGATTATTCTCAACTAGGGACTCTTCTACCTTCCAAGGGACATTTAGCAATGACTGGAAACATTTGTAGTTGTCACAACCAAGGTGTGCTAATGGCAGCTAGTGCCTAGAGACTATAACTTCCACTAACATCCTAGAGTGCATAGACAGTGTCCCCATCAAAGAATCACATGCACAGTCCAAAAGCCAGTAGTACTGAGGAGGAGAAACACAATTCTGGAGGCTTGAGAAAATTCTTCCAAGCCAAACAAATCTCTGATCTTGAAGAGCATACATTCCACAGGAGTCAGAAAACAGATAAGTTAAAAAAAAAAATTAAGTTAGAAAGTGATAATGCCATTAAAAAGAAAAAAAAAGGAAGGAAGGAAGAAAAAAGGAAAATAAAAAGGACAATCTTGGACAAAGTCAGGAGAATGAAAAATACTTGGATAGTAGTGTTATATAGGATGACCAGAAGATGAATGGGTGGAAGTTGAGTAAATATTGGGGCGGCATTCCAAGCAGAGAGGAGAGCTATAGCATAGTCTAGGGCATGGCTGGCATGCCCACAGTCACAAGGAAGCCAAAGTGTAAGCCAAGGTTCCGTCATTGAGAATGAGGCCAGCAAGGAAGCATGAATCTAGACTATGCTCTAAGGATATTGCAAAGACTTTTTTTTTTTTTTTACCTTGAAGAAATAGTTGTGAACATAGATGTGATATGATAGACCAAAAAAGGATAAAGGGTAGAAGCTGGGGAAAGCTACTAAGGAGGAAATCATAAGAGATGGTGACAGAATGAATTGGAGTGGTAGCCAGAGAGGCAACAAGAAGGAGGATATATATTCAATTTTTATTTATAAAAAGGAAACACTGACAGAAAGCATAGGATAAGAGGGGTACAACTCCACAGAACTCCCACCACCAGAACTCTGTATCCCATCCCATACCCTGATAGCTTTCCTATTCTTTATACCTCTGGGAATATGGACCAAGGGACATTAAGGGGTGCAGAAGGTGGAAGATCTGGCTTCTGCAATTGCTTCACCACTGAACATGGGCACTGACAGGTTGGTCCATACTCCCAGCCTAAGGAGATATATTTTGAAAGAAAAGCTAACAAAATTTGCTGGTAAGGGGCTGGGATGTGGTGCACTTGACAAAACATACATATTACAGTGCATAAGGACCCAGACTAAATTCCCTGATCACCACCTATCATGAGGAAGCTCACTGGCAGTGAAGCAGTACTGCAGGTGTCTCTCTTCTCTCTCCCTCTATCCATCCCTCCCTTACCAATTGATGAAATGGGAAGCAAAACAATGGGGCTGGAGCTGATGAAGGGAACTGAGTCAAGAGAAAATTTCTGTAATGTGAGCACTTTAACCAGTGCCACTACCTGGGCCTAAGAGAAAATTTCTGTAAGGTGGAATTAACCTGCTGAAAAAAAGAAAACATTGTGGGGCAAAGTGGTGGTGAACTTAGGTGAATGCACAAGTTGCCATATGAAAGGACTCAGGTTCAAGTCCCTGGTCCTCACCTGCAGGGGGAAAGATTTATGAGTGGTGAGTGCTGTAGGCCTATATATCTATCTGTCTGTTTGTCTATCTATCTATCTAGCTCTAGACTTTCCAAATTCTACAAGTTTCACGTCAACTACTGAAGCATGATGTCATTTGAAGTTTGCACAATGGTTGCAAAATCAGAAAGGGCAGAAACCAAAGCAGTTTGGGGTATCTATGTGGCACAAATTAGTGAGAACTATATCTTGAGGGCCAGAAATAATTCATCATAGAATGCATACCCAGCTCTAGGGGAATTCCATGGGTGATGGAGCATCTCTGTGTTATCTTTCTACTCTCTTTATCTGTCCCACCCTCCACCCTTTCTAAAATAAAGAATTTAGGGAGTGGGTGGCAGGTGGTAGCACACTAGGTTAAGCACACATAGTCCAGAAGCCCAAGATCCAAGACAAGAATCCCAGTTCAAGTCCCTAGCTCCCCAACAGCAGGGCAATCACTTTACAAGTAGTGAAGCAAGTCTGCAGTTGTCTATCTTTCTCTCCTCCTCTCTATCTTCCCCTCATTTCTGAATTTCTCTCTGTCTTGTCCAACAACAACAGCAATGGAGGTGGGGAAAGATGGTGGCTTGGAGCAGTGGATTCATATGCAGGCATGGAGCCCCAGCGATAACTCTAGAGGAAAAAAAATAAAAAGAACATAGGGGCTGAGCAGTGGCATGACTGATGAATGGCACAAGTCATCATGTGTATGGACCCAGGTTAAAGACCTCAGTCCCCACCTGCAGGGGGAGGGGGACTTCACAAGCTGTGGAGAATGCTGAAGGTGTCTCTCCTCCTTTCTCCCTGTCTCTTCCACTCTCTCACCTTATTTCTTCCTCTACCATAATAAATATTTAAAGTTTTTTAATGTTTCAATTAAAAAACTTGACCCAATGAGGCTACTCAGTGATGGTATCACACAAACACATGACCCTTGGGTCATTTCTAAAAGTCACTTAAAAAAAAAAAATCACTCTGTCTTGAGGGTAGCATTTTCATGATGCAATACATCCTGCTTGTATCACAAATCTGTTACTGGTTAGGAGAGGGAAGGATGCCTTAATTGACAGTTTTATCAAGAGAAAGAAATGATGCTCCCCCCAAAAAAAAACAAAACTAAGGTGATGACACAGGGAGTAGAAGTGTAATAGCCACCAGAGTTCTTTAAAGATTCAAGTACAGTGTTCCTAGCTGCATGCAAGCCCCTATGCAGTGGAACCTTAATCATTTTATTATTATTATTTTATTTTTTATATTTATTTATTTTCCCTTTTGTTGCCCTTGTTTTTTTATTGTTGTTGTAGTTATTGTTGTTGTTGATGATGTCGTTGTTGTTAGGACAGAGAGAAATGGAGAGAGGAGGGGAAGACAGAGAGGGGGAGAGAAAGATGGACACCTGTAGACCTGCTTCACTGCCTATGAAGCAACTCCCCTGCAGGTGGTGAGCCTGGGGCTCCAACTGGGATTCTTATGCTGGTCCTTGTGCTTCTTGCCACATGCACTTAACCCGCTGTGCTATTGCTGTGCTGTCGACTCCCTAATTAATCATTTAAACCAAGGTTGCCGATTTTGCTGGCCAGCCATGCTCTTCAGCCTCTGATTTCTACCTGCCTTTCTCTGTCTATTTCTTAGGCTTAAACATAAAGACAGCTCTTTAGCCGCTATAGCATAACATGTTATTGCCATCTCTTTGGCTAAAAATAAGAATTTCAAGTCCCCAAATTCAATCTGAGACATTGATGAATGAAGCATCTGAGCTCTGCACCTCCCTTACCTGGTTCCTCTGATTAGCGGAGACAGCTGAAGTAGGAAATTCAGACCCCGAAGTATGCTTTGAGTCTGGATGACTCCATTTGGCTCAATCCCCAGACAGAGGAACTGGAGAGCTATCAAATACCCACTTTTCTTTGTGCTGGGTGCATGCAGCAGCCTGAAAACCCTAATGCTTTGTTGTAAATAACCTCACACACTTCACCATTATGCCAGACTACAATGGTCCTTTATGCGTCCTAGTCATCACTTAATTGTGTGCAAAAAGTAATGGTCGGAGATCTTTCTCTCTTTTTAACTCAATCACGGAGACACTGCTGCTGAGCAAAAAGGTTATGAGCCAATGTGACTCTTCTTAATCAAGAATCTTATTTTGCAAAACAGATGTAAGATACATGTAAATGATTTGGGGATGGTTTTGTAGTGTTGGTTGTTAGGTTAATTAATAGCCATTTTCCCATTTCATGTAAATGGAATCATACGATAATGGCCTTTTAAAAACTATTTTATATATTTATATGAGCAGAGAGGAAGACAGAGAGAGACCAGAGCACTGCTCAGCTCTAGTTTATGGTGGTGCTGGAATTCAGCTTGGGACTTCAAAGCCTCAGGCATGAAAGTCTTTTGCATAAACACTATGCTATGTGCCTCTCCCCTCCCCATAATGGCAAAGTTCCCTATAATTTTTTAATCTGGTTTCTTTCACTTAGCATATACTGTATTCATGACTTGCCCGTGTTATCACATTATAAATACTTTATTCTTTTTATGGATAAATATTATTCCATTGTATGAGTATAATACAAATTTGCTTACTCATTTATCAGTTGATTGACATTTGGGCTAAGTTCACCTTTTTACTATTATGACTACTAAAATTCACATTCACAGCCCTGGAGGTGGTACAATGAATAAAGCATTGGAGTCTCAAGCATGAAGTCCCAACTCTAATCCTTGGTATCATGTGTGCAAGAGTGATGCTCTAATTCTCCATCTCCCTCTCACTTTTTAATAATATAGAAAAATATTTTTGTAATTCATGTGTAAGTTTTTGTGTGAAAATAATAAGGAAACTTTTTTGAAAAGTAGAATCTTAAAAAAAATATTCTAAATGCTTTCCACAGAGAAGTTCAGACTTATTATTTTAAAATTAAAAATAAAAGCAGCCATAGAGAAAAGCACAGAGGGTGATAACTGGCTTAATGGCTATGGAAAAAAAAAATCTTTTATTCAACTATGACATCATCTCCCCAGACAATGCCTTGGATCCACCTGCATGTTAGCTGTCGAGCTCAGGTAAAAACTAGTAAAGTTATGGGTCTCTTGGAATATGCCTAAAATAGACCTACTAGCTATTTCCAAAATGGAGACCCTGAATCTCATCTGCAATATTCTTGCTTTTTATAAATTTATTTATTCCCTTTTGTTGCCCTTGTTGTTGCAGCAATTATTGTTGTTGTTATTGATGTTGTCATCATTGGATAGGACAGAGAGAAATGGAGAGAGGAGGGGAAGACAGAGAGGGGGAGAGAAAGACACCTGCAGACTTGCTTCACTGCTTGTGAAGAGACTCACCTGCAGATGAGGAGCCGGGGCCTCTAACTGGGATACTTAACTTCAGTCCTTGTGCTTTGCGCCACGTGAGCTTAACCCGCTGCATTACCGCCAACTCCCAATATTCTTGCTTTTAGGTTCATGTTTAGTCAACAATTTGTTTGGCTTTATATCTTAACTCTTTTTCAGCTACCAGGTTCTAGATGCTAACATGATGCCCACCTAGCTTCCCTGGGCAGACCATCCCACCAATGTGTCCTGGAGCCCCACCTCCCCAGATCCCTGCCTCACTAGGGAAAAAGAGAGACAGGTTGAGAGTATGGATCGACCTGTCAACACCCATGTTCAGTGGCAAGATAGTTACAGAAGCCAGACCTTCCACCTTCTGCAACCCATAATGACCTTGGGTCCATACTCCCAGAGGAATAAAGAATAGGAAAAAGCTATCAGGGGGAGGGGATGGGATATGGAGTTCTGGTGGTGTGAATTGTGTGGAATTGTATCCCATCTTATCCTATGGTCTTGTCAATATTTCCATTTTATAAATAAAAATTTTAAAGAAAGCTTTTATATCTGAGGCTCCAAAGTCCCAGGTTCATTCCCCCCACACCATCATAAACTAGGGTGAACTCTGGTTAAAAAAGAAAGAGAGAAAGGGAAAAAGTGAGAAAAACACAGAGAATAATATAATAAAATTAAGGACATATCACACTTAGTATTTGTCCCAGATCCCATTTTTACAGAGGATATGACCTTTGGACACACAGCCCATCTCATTTCCTTCGAGTCCTTCTGACTTCTTCCTTAACATAGATGAAAAGCTTCTTTTGCTACTTAAGTATCCTTAGATAATACATTATTTTTCAGGCTCATCTGTGTTGCTTCTTTTCCCTTAGGTGCGTGGATTCAATCTGTTGTGAAAAACAGATCTGTAGATCCACCATCATACTGCTAGAACTTTTGAGGGAGTATCCTGGGTTTTGTTAATATAAACAGTGAGCAGTGAACCTCTTCTTCATGTCTTCTTGTGTCTCTAGATATGAAATATCTGAGCCATAGAATATATGCATTGTCAAAAGTAGTATATTTTGCCAAACTGCTCTCAAAGTCAGGTTTTGGGGCTAGGTGGTGATGTATCCAGTAGAGCACACATTATAATACACAAGGGCCCAGGTTCAAGCCTTCAGTCCCACCTACAGGAGGAAGCTTCACAAGCAGTAAAACAGTGTTGCAGGTGTCTCTGTTTATCTCTGCCTCTCTATCTCCTCCTTCCCTATCAATTTCTCTCTGTCTCTATCTAAAATATATTTAAAAAATTTAAAGGAAAAATATTTTTCTATCCCTTTTCTTTACTCTGACACCATTCTCTCAGACAATATTCTCATCCAACCTCAGGCTAGCTACCAAACTCAAGCAAAACTACTATAGTTGTATGCCCCCAGGAACATGCCTAAAATGGTTCTCCTAGCTTTCTTCTACCCTAAAATTCCTAATCTCATCTGCTCTGATCCTACTTTTTGGTTCCTGTTCATTAACCATCTTGTCTCAACTTAGGTTATGCCACCTTCCAGACACAAAGTTACAGATGCTACCATGACTCCACTCCAATTTCTTTGGGCAGACAACCTCACCAATGTGTCCTGGACCCTTGCATCTCCAGAGCTCTGGTCCACTAGGGAAAGATAGAAACAGTCTGGGGTTATGGATCGACCTGTCAACGCCCATGCTCAGTGGAGAAGTAGCTACAGAAGCCAGAACTCCTACCTTCATACTCCTTATAAACAACCTTGATCCATACTCCCTGTGGGGGAGAAGTGATAGGATGAAGATAAGAGGACTCTGCACTCCAGCTCCATCAGCACCCAGAGAGAGAGAAGGAAAAGGAGAGGGACATATGGAGGTAGCTAAGATGTTATGAGTGGCTTTGAGGGGAAGAGAGGATTGAATCAGAAAAAAAAAAAAGAGGCAACTATGTATAAATGTGGACAAATAGCTGTAGAGAAGATGGTTGGCCCATGTCTACAACTTTAGGGGAACTGTGGTGGATTGCAGTGGGGAGACTGAAGATTTAGAACTCTTGGTGGTGGGAATGGTGTGGATTCAAACCCCTGTCGACATGTAATTATGTAATACAAAAATATTTATATTTTTAAAGTCACATTTTGAGAGTCAGGGGTTAAGCATATGTGGCGCAAAGCGCAAGGACCAGCCTAAGGATCCTGGTTCTAGCCCCCGGCTCCCCACCTGCAGGGGAGTCACTTCACAGGTGGTGAAGCAGGTCTGCAGGTGTCTATCTTTCTCTCCCCCTCTCTGTCTTCCCCCTCTTCTCTCCATTTCTCTCTGTCCTATCCAACAACAAGGACAACAATAACAATATTAATAATAACTAGAACAATAAAAAACAAGGGCAACAAAAGGGAATAAATAAATAAATATTTTTAAAAGTCATGTTTTATGGGGGTAGATAGCATAATGGTTATTCAAATAGACTCTGAGGCTCTGAGGTCCCAGGTTCAATCCCCCTCCCCCACACCACCATAAACCAGAGTTGAGCAGTGCTCTGGGGGAAAAAAAATTCATGTTTCTTTACTTAAAGAACTAAGTTTTTTAAGGATGATGATAATTAGGAAGAGACACAGAGATACTGAAAGAGAAAAGGAGAGACATCTGCAGCACCGCTCCACTGCTTATGAAGTTGACCCCTGTAGACTTGAGCATGGTAACGTATGTGCTCTGTCAGTTGTTCCACCAACTGGCACCAAATTGGGTTTTCCCATTTTGAGACACATTTTGTGCATGATTTAGTCTTATCAGTTGTAAACTGCCTCTAGATTGCAAACCCCTTCATTGCAGGAACTTCAGTTTCTAACATGGATGATATAGAAGATTTTGATTTGAGAAACTGTGGGGAAACTATAAGAAACAAAATTTATAGTTTTATTGATGGAATTATGCCAGCCAACCACATATTGAAACCCGTAGCTATGAATGTGACGTTGCTTGGAAACAGAGTTTCTGTAAATGATCAAGGAACTGTGACTATGTCCTTATAAAAGGAGGAAATATGGACACAGAGATCTGCATGCAGGAAGAACATCAAGTTGAAGACAGAGGTTAGGAGCACACATCTCCAAGTCATCCATCCAAAGATTTCCCCCAAAATACCAGAAGGTAGGAGAGAGACCTTATGCAGATTCTCCTTCACAGCCTCAGAAGGACCAGCCTTAAAGACAAGGGAATCTCAGACTTCTGGCCTCCGGAGTCATGCCACAAGTACCCCAACTCTTGCTACTTTGTTGTGGCAGCTTGAGGAAGCTAACATACATTGGAGTGAGTCATCTTGGCATCCAATCAGAATCAATGATCTGAAGTTAGTGAATATCTGCTTGGACATAAACTTCTTTACTTTCTGTCACTCTGGATGATTTCTTTTCTGTTTTGTTTTGTTTTGTTCTGTCTTTTTTTTCCTCCCTGTGACATCCTGATTTTTGTTCTTTCATCCTAATTCCATCCATGAACCTAGAATTTGCTTTGAGCTTAAAACCTCTGTGCAGACCTCTTTTTTTTTTTCTGCTTAGTGTTTTCTCTTCTGATCTTTTTTTTTTTTTTTAATTTAAGAAAGGATTAATTAACAAAACCATAGGGTAGGAGGGGTACAATTCCACACAATTCCCACCACCCAATCTCCGTATCCCACCCCCTCCCCTGATAGCTTTCCCATTCTCTATCCCTCTGGGAGCATGGACCCAGGGTCATTGTGGATTGCAGAAGGTAGAAGGTCTGGCTTCTGTAATTGCTTCTCCACTGAACATGGGCGTTGACTGGTCGGTCCATACTCCCAGTCTGCCTCTCTCTTTCCCTAGTAGGGTGGGTCTCTGGGGAAGTGGAGCTCCAGGACACATTGGTGGGGTCTTCAGTCCAGGGAAGCCTGGCCGGCATCCTGATGACATCTGGAACCTGGTGACTGAAAAGAGAGTTAACATACGAAGCCAAACAAGTTGTTGAGCAATCATGGATTCAAAGCTTGGAATAGTGGAGAGGAAGTGTTAGGGGGGTACTCACTGCAAACTCTAGTGTACTTCTGCTTTCAGGTATATATTTTGCAGTAGTTTATGGATACGTGTGAACATATGCTCTCTCTCACAGAAACTGGTGTATATCTAGGTTTTGGGACTTTGTTAGAAAGTGAACCACCTGAGATGGAATTAGCGTATACTATGAAAGGAAAGGTCTCACCCGAGTAATGAAGCTGAAGGGTTGTCATTCCACACGTGAAGTCTCTCCTGGAAGCAACCCAGGTGCCCAACAACAGATGAGTAGCTGAGAAAGCTGTGGTATATACACAATGAAATACTATGCAGCTATCAAGAACAATGAACCCACCTTCTCTGACCCATCTTGGACAGAGCTAGAAGGAATCATGTTAAGTGAGCTAAGTCAGAAAGATAAAGATGAGTATGGGAAGATCCCACTCATTAACAGAAGTTGAGTAAGAAGATCTGAAAGGGAAACTAAAAGCAGGACCTGACCAAATTGTAAGTAGGGCACCAAAGTAAAAACCCTGTGGTGAGGGGTAGACATGCAGCTTCCTGGGACAGTGGGGGGTGGGAGTGGATGGGAGGCATGGGTCACAGTCTTTTGGTGGTGGGAATGGTGTTTATGTACACTCCTAGTAAAATGTAGTCATATAAATCACTAGTTAATTAATACGAGAGGGGGAAAATTAATTGTATGTCTCGAAGTTTTTCAAAACACAAACTGAATCTTTTCAATATATAGGCTGTGTAATTGATATGCAGACTCTCTCAAAAGCCTAGACCAAGTAGATCAGAAGCAACCAATAGCACAGCTATATACAAGATACTGGGGACTGTACAGCAAACTCTAAAAAAAGGACTTTTCAAAGTTAACCCAATTACCAAATAATGTGATGATAACGTTAACTATTGATTGTCTTTTTGAACCCTAAGACAGCAGGAACCTCACATCTCTACTACAGAGCCTCTACTTGCCCCAGTCCTGGAACCCTTGGATAGGGCCCACTTTCCTGTATGCCTCTCCTAATCCATATCAAGTAATATTGCATCTGCCGATCACAACCTAACCAACACAACGATTGCCACCTCAACATGCTTCACTGCAGACCTCTTATAATTAGCAATTGTTCAATTTATCTGAGAGCATTTACCTTTTCTCCACTTAACATGTAAGGTTATTTTTCCAGTTTGGGTATTTAAAACTTAGGCTGTTTATGAGATATATTAATTAGTCAATAGAGATATTCCTATCCTGGAGTCAGAGGGAGAATCTTGAAGAAAAAAATCCATATAAAAATTGTATGAAAATAAAATCCACGTCAAGGACTCCCCCCACCCAATTTCAATGCCTAAATAAATATTGACCCATGAGAAAGATACTCATGGAACTGATTACTTAGATGAAAGTCAAGTGGAAATTCTATAACAGAAAGAGTAGAAGTATAACAGGCAGAGTAAAGGGGTATTCAGATAAGTAGAGAAAAGGAGCTGGAATGGCCTAATTGTATAGTTTGAGTAGTAATAGAACAATGGAAAAAATCAATGATGGGATTCTATATAACAGAGTTCACCAATGAATTTGGGGTACCAGTAGCCTCTGGACAAATCTTGAAAATATTTGTATTATATGTATTACACAGGTTATATATTCACATATTTTATATTATTATATACTTGTTAAATATATCATACTTATATACACATATCTTAAGCATACTATGCACTTTTAACGTGTATGAGTAAAATATATATGACCTTTTTCTCATTGAAAAGGTGAAATTTATTTATTTTGTTATTCTTTTTGTATTTGTAATAAATAATGGTTTACAAGATTATAAGATTATCTAGTCTGCACAGCCAAAGAAACTCTCTCATAAATAAAGAGACCTCTCACAGAATGGGAGATCTTCACAAGCCATACATCAGACAAGAGACTAATAACCAAAATATACAAAGAGCTCAGCAAACTTAGCAAATAAAAGCAAATGACCCCATCCAAAAATGGCCAGAGGATATGAACAGAACATTCACTACAGAAGAGATCCAAAAGGCTAACAGACACATGAAAAATTGCTCCAGGTCTCTGATTGTCAGAGAAATGCAAATAAAAACAGCATTGAGATACCACCTCACCCCTATGAGAATGGCATATATCAAAAAGAACAGCAGCAACAAATGCTGGAGAGGCTGTGGGTACAGAGGAACCCTTCTTCACTGCTGGTGGGAATGTAAATTGGTCCAGCATCTTTGGAGAGCAGTCTGGAGAACTCTCACAAGGCTAGACATGGACCTTCCATATGACCCAGTAATTCCTCTCCTAGGAACATACCCCAAGGACTCCATAACACTCAACCAAAAAGATATGTGGACACCTATAGTCATAGCAGCACAATTCATAATAGCTAAAACCTGGAAGTAAACCAGGTGTCCAACAACAGATGAATGGCTGATAAAGCTGTGGTATATATACACAATGGAATACTATGCAGCTGTTAAGAACAATGAACCCACCTTCTCTGACCTATCTTGGATGGAGCTAGAAGGAATTACATGAAGTGAGCTAAGTCAGAAAGATAAAGATGAGTATGGGATGATCCCACTTATAAACAGAAGTTGAATAAGAAGAACAGAGAGGGAAACTCAAAGCAGGATTTGACTGAATTTAGAGTAGGGCACCAAAGTAAAACCCTGGGTTGAGGGTGAAGCTGGATGTTCGGCATCAACGGGGTGGAGGTGGGGGAGGAGGATGTGATGGGACACAGTCTTTTGGTGGTGGGAATGGTGTTTATATACACTCCTCTTAATGTCTAGTCATATAAATCACTATTTAATTAATATGAGAGGGGAAAATTGATTAAATGTCTCAACTTTTTAATGGACAGACCATAGCCTGAGTCTTTGATATGTTGACTCTCTTAAAAGCTTAGACCAGGGACAACAGAAGCAACAAGTGGCACAGCTATATACAAATAATGTCAAAGGACATAAATTATGGTGATGTTGCATATGATTTGTGTAACAAATCCTAACAAAGGGATTTTTCAAAGTTAACCCAATTGCCAAATAATTTGATTATAGCAATTAACTATCTATTATCTTCTTAAGCCCTAAGACAGCAGGAAGCTCCCGCTTTTTCTATAGAGCCTATATTTCCCCCAGTCCTGGAACCTCTAAAGTGGAGCTCACTTTCTTGCATGCTTCTCTCAATTCATACCAAATGATATCCCATCTGCTGATCCCAACCTAATCAACGCAATGAGTACCACCTCAGTATGCTTCACTTCAGATTGTGTCCAGAGACGTCCGGCATGGAATGTCAATCCTCCAGCCTCATAACTTTCATAGGATTCTCTAACTCCATTCCAAGTGTTAGGTTCATTTCCTAACAAAGTCCCAAAACATAGATATAGACCAGGTCCCATGAGATAGGGCATATGTTCACATGTATCCATAAATTAGGGCAAAATATATACCTGAAAGTAAAAGTACACAATAGTCTGCAGTGAGTCAATATGAAGTTCATAATGAAATAGTGTCTACTTAGACTTAGATACCCTCCTCACCTATTCCCTATTATACTTCCCTTACTCACTCCCAAGCTATCCTTATCAAAGCAAGGACTGCAAAAGCTGAATAAGGGCAAGAGACTGGCATACTTTAACGATGACTCTTTAGTCACTATCAGGCTACCCCATCAGCTGGGCCCCTATTCGGGGAGTTCTGAGATTCCCAAACAGACATGTTGGGGCCTAGACCTCGAATAAATCCCTCTCTCCATCGTTACTGGTCATCTCTATCAGGAACAATACAACAGACCCCTTGTGGGTCCCCATAGGACCTTGCCCTCAACTTGGATCAACAACGGTAGAGAATTCCATCCTCCAAAGGGAGGATGGACAACATACTCTGTGCTACACCTATGGAAGATGGGTCGATACTGGGGCAGCTTGCAACGTTCCTATTGATGACCACAGAATGTGAGCTCAGATCTACAGGGATGCAGAGGTCACATAGGCTCCTAAGCTGAATATGGCCCCAGATCACATCAAATCGGTGGGAGTTTACAGTCAACAATATTTATACACCTTTTCCATATTTGGGAGCTATTCTCTTCCCTGATCCAGCTTTCTGGTCCTTCTGCCAGCCATGACACCACCTCCCCAGACAATAAATAGGATCCACCTGCATATCAGATTTCAGGCTCAGGGGAAAAAAGAAAAAAAAAACTAGCTATAGGACCTGTGAAATATAACTAAAATATGCCTACGAACTATCTACAAAATGGAGACACCCTCCCCCACACACACTCTTCATCTGCACTACTCCAGCCTTTCGGTTCATGATTAGTCAACAACTTGTTTGGCTTTATATCTTAACTCTCTTTTCAGCCACCAGGCTCCAGATGCTAACATGATGCCAGCCTAGCTTCCCTGGGCAGACCATCCCACCAATGTGTCCTGGAGCCCCACCTTCCCAGAACCCCGCCCCACTAGGGAAAGAGAGAGGCAGGCTGGGAGTATGGATAGACCTGTCAATGTCCATGTCCAGCAGGGAAGCAATTACAGAAGCCAGACCTTCTACCTTCTGCCTCCCACAATGACCTTGGGTTCATGCTACCAGAGGGATAAAGAATAGGAAAGCTATCAGGGAAGGGGATGGGATATGGAGTTCTGGTGGTGGGAATTGTGTGGGGTTGTACCCTTCTTATCCTATGATTTTGTCAGTGTTTCCTTTTTATAAATAAATTAAAATTAATAAAATTATATGGTATGTGGCCCCACACTGCACCGACCACCAAATTTCTGTGCCCCCTCCCTCCCAATGATAACCACCATAGCACTCACAAAATCATCGAGATAGTTTATGTCTAGGTTTTTTGTTTTGTCTTGTTCTGCGAGCTTATGTGTTTCAGTTCTCTATACTCCACATTTAAGTGAAATTATTCAATAGTTTTCTTTCACCTCTTTCCTTGTTTCACTAAGCATAATCACCTCCAGTTCCATCCACAAAATACACATAACATTAACACATGGCTATTTGTAGGGAGATGTGACTATCAGGAAAAACAAGACTAAATTTAGAAGCACTTGAAAAGTGTTAAAAACAAAACCGGCGATCCAGGAGGTGGCACAGTGGATAAAGCGTTGAATTCTCAACCATGAGGTCCCCAAGTTCAATCCCTGGCAGCACATGTACCAGAGTGATGTCTGGTTCTTTCTCTCTCCGCTTATCTTTCTCATGAATAAATAAATAAATTCTTTAAAAAAAAAACTGTGTGCTCACTAACAACACCTTCTATCAGGCAAGTTTATGTACATTATCACCACATTGCCTCTATAGTTTCAGGAGGTAGTAAATTTTAGCTCCATTTTCTAATTGAAGCATGGATATACTTATTTATTTTTTTTACAAGAGCACTGCTCAGCTCTGGCTTACGGTGGTGTGGAGGATTGAACCTGGGACTCCAAAGCCTCAGGCATGAAAATATTTTGTATAATCAATATACTACCTTCCCCACCCCATCTCCCATATTCCTAAAACCTATACTTTAATAAGGCAGGAGGTTTCACAGTGGCTAGAGCACCAGACTTGCAAGCATGAAATTATGACTTGGATCTTTGGCAATGGCATCACATGGTTCTCTCTCCAGTTAATAAATCTTTGCAAAAAAAAAAAAAAAAAACACAACAGTATCCTTGTTAAGGTGTGAAATACTGACTTCCTAGTGATACTACTCCAAGAAAACAGAGATAATTTCAATTCTTCTACTAGAAACTCCTATAAAAGAGCAGGGGACTTGTCTAGAAGAATCAGAAGCTCACATGAACCTCAAACATGGCACTTGGTTTAGAGGGTGGCTAAGCTCCTCCATAAAACAGAGAGGAGGGGTAAATGGCAGCATTTAGCTTTTGTGACTGAACTGTGGGAGCCTTGGAACCCTTCCACCCACTTGAAAAAATTGTCGCCCATCTGACATTAATAGAAAAAGACTATTAAAAAGCTTTATGCTATTCTGTTCTCCTGGTTCTGGTCCCTCTTTGCCTTTGTTGCTGCTGGCGTTTTATAAATTATGGATGTGCCTAGGTGCGGCTGCTCCCCGGTTTCCTCTGTAGTGCCGCTTGCTCCCCGCTCCTGCATCGCATCCTTCCTCTGAGCCCAGGACTGTGCGGGCCAGACCCCACATCAGTGTAATTAGCGCTCGGCACACAGCACGGGTGTCAGGACTGCTTCCACTCACTGCCAGCCCCGCGCCGGCCCCTGTCACTCACGCCAAAGCCAGCCAGGTGGAGGCAAGGCCCGCAGCGAGGGAAGGGCGGCTCAGGCAGCAAACTCCTGCCTCCAGCTGGGGACAGGGGACTCACTGGGAGGCTGACAGCTGCCTGCAACAATGTCTGATCACAAAGCAGACCGCGTGGAAAGGAGGGACTCTTTACTGGCTCCAGGGAAGTTTGAGAAGGGGGTAGAGCACCAGGAGGAGATGAAAACTTTTTTTTCACATTTAGGTGGGGTGGGGGCAAGGCAGTGGTTAAGAGCTTAAAGTACAGTTGTTGACATGTGGGTACTGTCTCATTTCCCTGTGGTATGTATCTACAGAACACACTCACCCCCAACTTAGGTCCCCCCTTTTTTGTATTAACTTTATTTATTTATTGAATAGAGACAGACAGAAATCGAGGGGGGAGGGGGTGATAGAGAGGGAGAGAGAGGTACCTGCAGCACTGCTTCACCACTCTCAAAACTTTCCTCCTGCAGGTGGGGACAGGGGGCTCAAACCCCAGCCCTTGTGCTCAACCAGGTGCACCACCACCCAGCCTCCCAAAGATATTCTCTCTCTGAATTTTTTTTTGTATTATCTTCATTTATTTATTGGACAGAGACAGCTAGAAATTGAGAGGGAAGGGGTGATAGAGAGGAAGAGAGACAGACAACTTAGGTCATTTGCCATCATCATACACCAGGACCCCATGTACTCCCTCCCAAGTAAAAACTTTTTGAGGAACCCAAAGCAGGAATCATTTGGGGGAACCATCAGACCCAGGTTTTCTGAAGTGCATTGCTAGTTTGGGGTGGTATACAAAGGAACACTTTTTGTTTTAGTTGTTTTGTGTTTAGTTTATTGTGTGTGGCTTGTTTGCTGGTTTGCTTGTTTCACCTGAGCACCTCTGGCTTCAGGTGGCTCCAGGCAAGGAACTTGGGATCTTTTAGCCTCAGGCATGAAAGTGTTTTGCATAACCACTGTGCTAGCTCTCTGGCCCGATTTAGATCTATTTGCAAATTAAGAGAGAGATGTATGTCATGCATCAAAACCACATTCACAGTTTCATGGATATTGTATAAAGCAGATATGATTGGTATCCAATTTTACTTTAAGGAAAAAAATAGGGGGTCAGGAGGTAGCACAGTGGGTTAAGTGCATGTGGCGCAAAGCACAAGGACCGGCTTAAGGAACCCAGTCTGAGCCCCCGATCCCTACCTGCAGGGGAGTCACTTCACAAGCAGTGAAGCAGGTCTGCAGGTGTCTATCTTTCTCTCCCCCTCTCTGTCTTCCCCTCCTCTCTCCATTTCTCTTTGTCCTACCCAACAACTAGCGACATCAACAACAACAATAATGACCATAACAAAGATACAACAACTAGGGAAACAAAAGGGGGAAAAAATGGCCTCCAGGAGCAATGGATTCATGGCACAGGGACTGAGCCCCAGCAATAACCCTGGCAGCAAAAAAAAGAAAAAAGAAAAAAAGAAAAGAAAAGAAAAAAGATATTGCATGCAGGTAATATGCAGATATAGCAAAGATAATAATTTTACAGCCACAACAAGGTTTGGGAAGAATTTCAAGAAGACCAGGGATACTTTTTTAAAAAACTTATCTCACTTAGCATAATCACCTCCAATTCCATTTATTTTGTTCTAAATGCTATATCATCTTTTTTTGTTGCATAATAGTGTTATATTGAATATATATACGCCCCATAAGTTCTTTAAGACCACAGATACTTCATTGTTTGGAGAGTTCCTATAAGTGCTTGATGAAAGCCAAAGACTTCCTACACACAAATACACATTCACATTTAGGGTGTGAATTTAGAGATGAGTATGTGCAGGTCCTCTGAAGGCCACACCTAAGATACACACAGACCCCAAATTAAGATTCTCCAAGCTAGGTCTGGATAAATAACTCACTAGGATAGTATACCTGCTTTGCAGATTCAAGCTCAACACCCACCACACTGGAGGAAGTGTCTGTGTTGTGGTATCTCTCCCTCTCTCTCTCTCTCTCTCTCTGTCTCTCTCTCTGTCAAGTAAGCTCCAATACTGAGGAGTGAAACTCCAGTGACAATAAAAAAATTGATTAATTAAATAATAATAGTAAAAACCTACAAACTACACTGTGAACGTAGGGAGGCAGAAGTTATACATTTTCCATCAATGAACTCCAGGCACACAGAATATGCTCAGAAATTTTGTCCCCCCCCAAAAAAAAAAATCAGTGAGCTGCAATTCAAATCCTCACACACACTCCCAGAGGGGACACAAAGAGAATAATAGATTCATCCAAGATTGCAGAGCCAATGTAACCTCTGGATCCTGCCACCCAGCCATTCCACTCCGCGTTCCCATCTCTTACACAATCTACTGACTGGCTCTCTAAGCAACCCATGACTTCTTCTTCTTGCCTGACCCCTTTCTGGGAATCCAGTCAGTGTATTGGAATTGCAAAGATAGAAGAAAAAGTCAAAGGTGATAAAGAATTTATCAAAGGTAAAGCAAAATGTGATTCTGGATTTTCTTCCTGACATGCCTGCCCCACTCTCAACTCAAGCTCTGGTCAAAGGTGGAGATACCACCATGGAGGTGACCCCAGTCTGGCCTTTAAGCCATTTGTCAGTGATCCTGTGGAGAAGGGAGGTGGTTATATATCTTAAATTTAGTTGGAGTCTTCAACCTAAGCCCTTTCTTGTATGGTTATGGAATGCACAAAGTTTACATAAGAGGTCCCTTAAAGCTCTGTCTCTAGAGTTAATATTTAATTAGACAGTAAAAAAATGCATATCATTACTAAGAAGACTGCTTCAGTGCTTGTCACTTTTCTCTGTGATACTGTGTTCAGTCAGCATTCTGAGCCCCTCATGATTCCCATGGAAACCTTCACCAGTGGCTCAGTGAAGACCCCAGATGTGGAAGACCTAAGGAATCTTGAATCTTCTCCAAGGACTCGGGGCAGAGACCATCTGGCTGCCTATGTCCAGTGAGAGATATCACCATTCTAAAGGCAGACAGCCCAAGACTAGGACTATTCTGACGGTACCAGATGCCTTCTCTAGATTAAGATCAAATGACTAAATTTTGGTGGTGTTAGTTCAACAATATGTGGTCACAAAAATCAAATATAATTAAAAAATTGTTGGGCTGGGAGAACAGCATAATGGTTATGCAAAAAGGCCTTCATTCTTGAGGCTCTGAAGTCCTAGGTTCAATCTTTAGTGCTATCATAAGAAGCCAGCACTGAACAGTGCTCTGTTCTCTCTATGTGTGTATTTTTCTCTCTGTAAAACTCTCTCATTAAAATAAAATATAAAAAAGCATTTATTGTGGCCTGGGGGGTAGTGCAGAGGATAAAGTGTTGTACTCTCAAGTATGAGGGCCTGAGTTCAATTCCTGGTATTGCATGTATCAATGTAATGTTCTTGTTCTCTCTCTCTTTCTCTCATTAATAAATAAACCCTTTTAAAAAATCATTATTTTATTTATTTCATAGGACAAGGAAAGAGATCAGAACAGCATTCTAGTGTATGTGGTGCCGAGGATTGAACTTGGGATCTTATGCTTCTAAGTCCAGTGCTCTACCACTGTGATACCTCTTGGGCCACTCTAATTCTCTTTTCGGTAAAATTCTAGTTAGTGCAGGTAGGCTCCTTGCTGAGCACTTCACCCATATGACGTAAGTATCATATATGATCTCATCTTATAGATTCCAAAAGTACGCAACCAGGAAACATGAGAATGGCGTTCCGTGTCAGGATGGCCAAGTGGTCTAAGGCGCTGCGTTCAGAATGGGGTTCCAACCACTCTAAGCGTGTCTGACTCTGTGTCCCATGGTGTCTATCATAATGTCACACAGATTATCATTGCTTCCCCTTATCAGTGCTTCAGATATTTGACATAAATGCCCATGCCTCCTCTCTCTTCTCTCCTCAGACTCCTAGAGGCTTCCTTTCCTAAGCTGAATACCCTCCATCACTTCAGCCCAGTATGTATGATTGCTGCCTCCCCATCACTCAGGGGCAACACTAGTGACTCTCCCAAACCCCTGCTGTATACATCTATCTAACCCCCTGCCCTAACTCCCCCCCATCAAGGGTGGTATTCACCACTCCTTATTTTGTCTTACCAAAGCACTGCTTCGCTCTGGCTTATGGTACTGGAGGTTGAACATCCCAAGCAATGAAATACTATTTAGCCATCAAAAAAAGTGATGTTGAGGATCGGGTGGTGGCACATCTGGTTGAGCACATATGTTACAGTGTGCAAGAACCCAAGTTCAAACCCCCACTCCCCACCTGTAGGAAGAAAGCTTCACAAATGGTGAAGCAGGGCTGCAGGTGTCTCTCTGTCTCTCCTCTCTATCTCCCCCTTCCTTTCAATTTCTGGCTGTCTCTATTCAATAAATAAGTAAATAAAGATAATAAAAATATTTTGTAAAAAGTGATGCTGGAAGAAATTTAAAGTGGTTATGCTAAGTGAAAAAATAAAGAACCAAATGACAACTATTGGATTATTTTACTCAAATGTGGGATATAGTTAACCAAAATGAACTTGCCAAAAAAAAAAAAGGTAATCAAACTGACTCTCAGATTATGAAAATGATAATGGTTATCAGAGGGGATGGGGAACCAGAGAGTGGGTGGAGGATTCCAATAACATAAGAACTTTGGTGGTGGGTGTGGTGAGTGTGTGTGTGTGTGTGTGTGTGTGTGTGTGTGTGTGTGTGTGTGTGTAACTATACTTTTTTCCTGACAGTGTTTTCTCTGGGGCTTCATGCCTGCACAATTTTACAGTTTGTGGTGGAGTCTTTCTTTTTTTCTTCAGATACATACAGAGAGAAAAAGAGGAAGAGAAAGGAGGCACCATAGCACTACTCTACCCTTCCTGGAGTTTCTCCTATGCTTGGTACTCCTATGTTGTGGCCAGGGGCTCAAACCCACATCCTTGCTCATGGTAAATTGTACACTATTTTGAGTAAGCTATCACTTGGTCCCATGAAACTATACTTCTTAATATAATAAGAATAAACACATACACAAAAAATATATCAATCCTTAAATCATTTTTGACATTTGCTATTAAAAGTATGTTATAACATTGTAAGATTACAATGTCTAGTTCCACACCACACCCACCACCAAAGTCCTGTATCCCTACCTTCCCCCTTCTCAAAGATAACCACCATAGTTCTCACAAGTTTCATAAAGACTTTCCTTGCTTCTGAGTTTGCTTGGTTTTCTTTTCTGTCAGGTTCATGTGATTCTTTCTGTTCATGTGATAAAAAGTTATATGGAAAATTGGGAAATGTTATGCATGTACAAACTGTTGTATTTACTGTTGAATGTAAAACATTAATTCCCCAATAAAGAGATAAAAAAAAATCTGTAACCATGTTTGGTATAGATGTTAACTAGACTTACTATAATGGTCATTCCACAATGCATACAAATATAGAATCATTATGTTCTACCTGAAACTAATATAATACAGTATTGATATTTCAATAAAAATACAGATATGTTATATATAATAAATATATAAAATATATGTAATCTATTATTACATTTGGTTACAAAACTGTAGGGTTATGGGATATAGTTCCTCACCTGTATATGTATATTTTAATTTAATGGAATAGAGAAAAATTGAGAGAGGAGGTGGTTATAGAGGAGAGAGGAAGAGAGACACCTGCAGACCTGCCTTACCACTTGTGAATTGTCCCCCATGCAGGTGAGTAGTGGGGCTTGAACCAGGTACTTGAGCGTGCTAATAGGTGTGCTCAACCAAGTGAACCACCATATATATATCTTTTTTCTTTTTTACCAGAGCACTGCACAGTTCTGACTTGGGGTGCTGGGAACTTTGGAGCCTCAGACATGAGAGTCTCTTTGCATAACCATTATGCTATCTACCCCCACCCCCACCATATATTTTTAATTAAAAAAAAAATCACTAAAATTTCCTTATAGATAGATAACATTATGCAAATATCATGTTAATGTGAGTTTGCATGTAATAAAAGAAAACAGGATATAAAAATAGAGACATTTTAAAAGCTAGAAAACTGAAGTGAAAAATCACTTAAATGAAATTTCTAGCTGGAATTTTTATATTCAGGTTTTCCTCCTCCCCCACCTCCTCCTCTGTGAGACAAAGAGACAGAGAGTGCAAGAGATCAAAGCACTAAAGCTTCTTCTTCTTTTTTTTTTTTTGCCTCCAGGTTTATCACTGGGGCTCAGTGTCAGCTGCTCCTGGAGGCCATTGTTTCCATTTTTGTTGTTGTTATTGTTGTTGGGTAGGACAGAGAGAAAAGGGGAAGACAGAGAGGGGGAGAGAAAGATAAGACACCTGCAGACCTGCTTCACTGCTTGCAAAGCGACCCACCACCCACCAGCAGGTGAGGAGCCAGGGGCTGGGTCCTTATGCAAGTCTTTGCATTTCATACTATGTGCATTTAACTCAGTGCACTACTGCCTGGCCCCCTGCATTGAAGCTTCTTTAAAAACCATAGGGACTGTGCTCAAACCTGGGTGTACACATTGCCTGCATTTCTTTTAAGGTTTTTTTTTTTTTTTTGGTTTTTTGTTTGTTTGTTTGTTTTTAGCAATTTAATATTTATTTATAAAATTGTGGCATGATAGGGATATAATTCCATACAGTTCCTACCACCAGAGTTCTGTGTCCCATCCCCTCCACTGGAAACTGCAGTAGTTTTCCCAACGTCACAGATATGGGTTGATTCTATAACTATCTAATATATATATTTCCCCCATTTTTATTTCAACAGTCCTGCTTTCACTTTCTTTCTAGTTAACCCCTACACCTATTACTACTTTCAAGTGCCTTTCCTTTTTCTCTCCTCTCTCAGATAAGCAAAATAGTGATTGGCTTCTTGTGTTTTCCAGATTTCCTTCCCTTTCATTGCTGGCATTAAAGCAAGATTCCTGGTGACAAAATGCTTCAGGTCCTGGTGGAATGGGATTACAGAGCTCTCTGGTTAACTTCCCCTATTCTTTACCTCTCTGGGAATATGGACCAAAGTTTTTTTTGGGGATGCAGAAGGTGGGAGGTCTGGCTTCTGTAGTTGCTTCTCTGCTGGACATGAGCATTGACAGGTCGATCCATACTCTCAGCCTGTTTCTATCTTTCCCTAGTCAGGTAGGGCTCTGGGAAGGTGAGGTTCCAGGAAGCACTGGTGAGGTCCTCTGCCCAGGAATTCAGGATGGAATCATAGTAGCTTCTGCGACTTGTTGTCTGAAATACAGTAATATGGAAAGCAGGACAAAGTGTTTAATAAGCAAGAACTATAAAGTAGAAATAGATTAGATGAAAGTAAGGGACTAGGGTGAAACGAAACTATGAAGTCTATTTTAGGAATGTTCCTAGGAGTTCATATCTTAGTGATCTTTGCTTGAGCTTGATAGCTAACATGGAGTGTACTAGAAATTTTGTCTAGGAAGAGGGTGTCAGTGTTAAGAGTAGAACTGGGGGGGGGGGTAGCATAGTGGATTAAGGCATATGGCGCAAATTGTAAGGACTGGCTCAAGGATACCTGTTTGAGCCCCCAGCTCCCCACCAGCAGGGGAGTCGCTTCATAAGTGGTGAAGCAGGTCTGCAGGTGTATATCTTTCTCTCCCCCTCTGTCTTCCCCTCCTCTCTCGATTTCTCTGTCCTATCCAGCAACAACAACAGCAATAACACCAATAACAATAACAACCACAACAAGGGCAACAAAATGGGAAAAACAACCTAGAGGAGTAGTAGATTCAAGCCCCAATGATAACCCTGGAGGCAAAAAAAAAAAAAAGAGTAGAACTAGGAAGCAGGATTAGGCCAGGCAGCAGTTGCTTGCAAACTTGAAAAATATATCTAAATGTAATTAATTGTTTACCACAGTGATCTAACCCGGAGCCCATGTCTCCTTCTATTTTTCCTTCCTCTCTCTGTCTCTCTCTCTCTCTGTCTCTCTCTCTCCCTCTCCCCCCACCCCTCTCTCTCTCTCTCATCATTGTGCATTGGATAGAGACAGCCAGAGATGGAGAAGGTAGGGGGGAAGACAGGTAGGGACTGAGGGCTTGAACTCAGGTCCTTGCACATTGTAACATGTGCACTCAACCAAGTGCACCACCTCCTGGCCCCCAGGGCCCATATCTATCCATATTCATATTTAGTACTGGAGCCTGTACAACCACCAAGTCCCTGTCAGACTGAGTTCACAGTCCACAGTCACAGCTGGGAACATTCTAGGCTGCACTCACTTCAGAGCCAGTCTTCCTTGAGTGGCAGAGTAGGGTGACCCAGCCTTCCTTTCATAGTGAGGGTATGGTCCTGAAGAAGCTCACAAAAGGACTTAATAATAATGTTTCAAATTGGTGTGACCAGTGATGGTAAAGGGAGTGATATATCAGAGATCTAGGTGCATATTATCTATGGGAGGAATCCAAGGATTCCCTGTCTAGGACCCTGGGTGATACAAGGTGGCCTGATAGTGGCTCAACAGACCATTGTTTTTGTTTTGTTTTGTTTTTGTTTTAAAAGAGCACTGCTCAGGTCTGGCTTATGGTGGTGCTGGAGATTTAACCTGAGACCTTTGGTGCCACAGGCTAGTAGTTTGCATAATCATTATGCTGTCTTCCCATCTTTTAAGTCTCTCTCTAAGCATATCTTAATATCAAGAGAATTACACATGATATAACACTGTATGTCTCACCCTTTTGCCTACTTATTTTTTCAATGTTATCAAAAACCCCTGCACTATTCTTTTCTCTCTTTTTTAAAGAGTTCGTCTATTTATTAATGAAAAAGATAGGAGAGAGAGAAAGAACCAGACATCATTCTGGTACATGTGCAGCCAGGGATTGGCTTTCAAGCCAGGACCTCATGCTTGAAAGTCCCGTGCCATATCCACTGCACTACCTCTCAGACCACTTATTTTATTTTTAAATTTTATTTATTTATTTTGGATAGAGACAGAGAGAGAAGGGGAGAAAGAAGCCACCTTCAGCACCTTCATCTCTCATGAAACTCTCTCCCTGAAAGTGGGGGCCAGAGACTTGAACTTTGGTTCTTGTACACTGGCAACTGTGTGCCCAACTAGGTGTGCCACTACCTGGCCCCTTTATTACTTTCTTTTTTAATATTATTTTCATTACTGATTTAATAATGGTTTTCAAAATTATAAGATTACAGAAGTGTAGTTTCATACTTCAACCACCATCAAAGTTCCGTGTCTACCCTCCATAACCACCACTGTGTTCACAAAGTCTGAATTTTTTTTTTTTTTTTTTTTTTGGTGTATTGCACCAAAGCAAAAAGACTCTGGGATGGGGGTGAGGGTTTAGGTCCTGGAAGACAGAGAAGGGATTTGAATTGTTCTGTGGAAAGCTGAGAAATGCTACACATATACAAACTCTTGTATTTTATTTTACTGTTGACTATAAACCATCAATTCCCCAATAAAGAAATCTTAAAAAAATGATTTTACTCTCAATAGCACTGTTTAATAACTATCTTTTTATTGGTCAGTCTCTTCAGGGCCTTCTGCCCTTTTAAGGGCTAAGTCCATGTCCTGTTTATGTTTTTCTTCAAAAAACTAGTTTAGTGTCAGGCTCACATAGTGTTTATTAGAGCTCATTAAATGAATGAGTAAACACACCATAGTTTATATTTTGGCTTTTGTTTGTTTTATTTTCTGCGACACATGATCTACTTCCAAAACGTCAATATTATCATTCACACTGAATATTTTAAACATCTTGGATCTTTCATGACCCTTTTTCTCCCTGCCTCTGAGTTGTTCTTATTCATACACCAATCTTTGGCCATTAGTTTATGTGAAGACAACTCAGAACGGGTCCCATACTTCACTGGCTCTGCAGCTTACAAGCAGGCCAGTAATTCTGGACTTACCATCCTTATTGGAAATTTCCATTAAGGTTACCCCATGCTAAGAAGTTCCTGGAGAGAGAACATCTTTTTTTTTTTTTATTTTTTTTTTTACTCTCTCCTCACTCACCCCAGAGTCTTTTACTTTGGTGCAATACACTAACTCCAGTTCAGGTTCTACTTGTAAGAGAACATTTTCTAATTTGTTCCACTGATCACAGACTCAAGGATGCCCAATTTATACACCTTCTGACATCACCCAATTTTCAAACTGCTTCCAAATACAATGCCAATGAACAAATGATAGTTCAATAATAGTGGTAGTACGTAAAATTTATTTTTCACTTCTGATATGAAAAATAACTTTGCCTATGTCATCAGTCACAGTCTATTGTTACAGTACAACTCTGTGAGGTCACTATCCCCATGGAAAAAAGAAGTAGGGATTTAGGACCCAGGCAGTAGCACACCTGATTAAGCACATACATTATAGTGCCCAAGGCCCTGGATTCAAGCCCCTGGTCCCCACCTGCAAGGGGAAACCTGCAGTTGTCATTCTGTCTCTTTCTCCTTTTATCTCCCCTCTCCCCTTTCAATTTCTCTCCATCTCTATCTAATAATAAATAAATCAAATTAAAATATTACATTTTTAAGAACAATCAAACAAAAACATTTAAAAAGAAGTAGGGACTTAGGCTAAGTGACTTATTTCATACCAAAGGATAAAAAATATATTTTCACTTTATAGAGTAAAATTTTTTTTTTGCCATGAGTTAAATATTAATTGCCAGAGCTAGCTTTACTCATAAGTGGAAAAGTCACCTGCATGAGTGATGGATATTAAAATATGATCCTGGTCTCTTTTCATCATTTTGGAGTCTGTGAAAGTCTGTTGTGAAACTACAAATATGGCTGAAAGACCATGGTCCAAAGCCATTGTTGCTGGCTATCAGTGGGACATCAGGATCCACGGAAAGTACACAGATCTTCTTAAAATTGAGAAAATTTATGCTTGAGATGAAACTGGATTCTACCTAGGCAAGAGATGTGCTTATACTTGCAAAATGAACAACAGCACAATGACTCCTGGTGGCTCCCAAATAAAACAAGAGTGACCTGGGAAGAGATGATGTGCTTTTAGAAACAGCAGCATGGTTCAAGTCACATTCTGAAGCAACCTTTCTGTTAATGCCATTGGGCACAGAGTCAATGTATTGCCATATACACCATAAATTAAAAGTATGCTTTTGGTTCTTTCTTTCTTTCTTTCTTTCTTTCTTTCTTTCTTTCTTTCTTTCTTTCTTTCTTCTTTCATGGTCATTAGGGTTATCACTGGGGCTCGGTGCCTGCATGATGAATCCACTACTTCTGGTGGCTTTTCTTTCTTTCTTTCTTTTTTAATAGAGACAGAGAAATTGAGAGGGAAGAGGAAGATAGAGAGGGAGAGAGAAAGCAAGACATCTGCAACACTTCTTCACTACTTGTGAAGCTTCTTCTTTGCAGCTGGGGACAGATTATGGTAACATGTGCACTGTACCAGATGCTCCATTCCTGGCCCCAGATTTGTTCACTTGATTAATAAAAGGGAGGGCAGGAGATGACTTACCTGGTAGAGTGCACACTTTACCATGTGCGGAGATCTGGGTCCAGGCATCTCCCCCACCCCTGCCAGGCTAGCTTCACAGGTGGGAGAGAGAGACAACCAGAGACCATGGCTGAGTGGTAGGCAGTTCAGTCTTTATTCATGTGGAACACAGTGCAATCTAAGCCAAGCTATCTCTAATCACAATCCTGTCCTTATATATACTCGCCAAGTAGGGTAGAAACAGGATGTGACATAGAGAGGGTGGAGAGAAAAAAGACTGGTGGAAATCAGGGTGTACTAGGAGAGGGGGCGGAGCAAAAAGACATCATGAACCAGTGGGGATTAAACCAATGCCCTGCAGGCAGGGCGGTGCTTAGTTAACAGTGGTTATGTAAATAGAATACAGTGTTAAGCAGGGGGGATTAAACCAATGAAACAGAAGGGATTTTAGAAGCAGAATTAGAAGCATACCAACAACCCCCGTCACCACATGAGGACACCACACAAAAGAGAAGATTCATGAGTGGTGAAGCAGTGCTCTGTTGTTTCTTCTCTTCTTCTTCCTCCTCCTCCTCCTCCTCCTCCTTCTTCTTTCCTCCTCTCTCTTTCTCTCTTCCCCAACCCTTTTCTCTGGCTTTTACCTTCTATCTGAAAGAAAAAAAAATTAGCCCACAGGAAACTTCTGTTGAAACTCATGACAATACTTTCTGAGTTATGTCATTGCCTGCAGATAGTCTTTGTGAAGGAGAAATAGAAATTCCTGGTTGGCTGGTTGGGGGTAGTGTATTATGATATTGTCTCCAAGGACATGTCAGCCCAAGTTAGATCAACTAACACTGCTGTTCTCAACTCTAGATATCTATTATAATTGTTATTTCTAGAGAGATTTACAAAATACTGCTGCTCAGACTCACATGCCTCTTTTATATTCTTATTCAGTGGAGCTAAGCTGAGGCCCAGACAAATTTGGGAATCCCTGAGATACTTTATAAGAACTGGAAGAAAAGAAAAACAAAGAACAAAACAAACAAAAAAAACACAAGATGTTGAACAAATGAGATTTGTTGGGAATCTATTATGATCACAAGCAAAAAAAAAAAAAATCAGGCTCAGTGCACAAGAGGAAAACATTCAGCAACAATGAAATAGGGATGGTAAGATGTGGAAAGTAAATGTTTTCAATGTACTTACATTAGACCAACTTGTTTTGTTAGAGTTTTGTCCTGAAATTTTCAGTTATTTCTTCCATCCATCTTCTGCTTATAGTTTCTTTGAGGACACATGGGATCTGAGACTTCATACTTAGTAGAATTTCAAGCCCAGACCTGGGTATGAAGTGGGAAGAGTATGAAGCAGAAATAACACTGAGATGAAGTCAAATAAATTATTCTACTCAGGTCTCAACTATAGGAGAGGCAAGCTGAGCAGAGATTCAGAGATGTTCATAAGACAACAAGCTGGAAACTGGTGAGTTTGGGATGCAGTTGGGGTCTGGAGTTCAAGAAAGGATTCCTAAAGCACTGATACAGAAAGAAGGGCCTCCATAGGCATCTATGCTATGGCCTTATTAGGGAAGGAACCATTGAGGTTTCTGAGGACAGTGAACCTCTATAGAGAATTCTCCCTCCCTCACACAGCAAACCCAGCCTAGTATCTGAAGAAAGAATGATTATCTTTGATTACTTTTAGGAGATGAAGCCTTGAATCCCACTGCAATAACAGTATTAGAAATAATTAGTGTGCCACCAAGTTGCAGTTGCTACTATGACACTATCCTGACATTCCTGGGCAGACAACCTCACCGTGTACCCCGGAACCTCACCTCTCCAGAGCCCTACCCCACTAAGGAAAGGGAGAAACAGACTAGGGGTATGGATCGACTCACCAAAGTACATGTACAGTAGAGAACCATTTACAGAAGCCAGACCTTCCACCTTCTACACTCCATAAAGAGTTTTGACCCATACTCCCAGAGGGATAAAGAATAGGGAAGCTTCCAGTGGAGAGAATGGGACACAAAACTCTGGGGGTGGGAACTGTATGGAATTGAATTACTATCTTGTTAATTATTATTAAATTACTAATAAAAATTTTAAAAAGAAGTAATTAATGTATTGATTGCCTATATGTGTTGAACAGAGTTTAAATTACATTATTATTTTATTTTTATCCCCACAATAGTTCTGTAGCTTAGTTACTGTCATTTTCTGGACTGGTTATCGTCAGTTAGTATGCAACATACATATCCCATGTTTTCAAGAATTTAGGAAGCTATAATCTCAATTCCAGACTCCCTTGCAGCTAGGGTTCTTTTTTTTTTTTAAGTATTTTATTTATTTATTTATATTTTTGAGAGAGATGCAGAGAGAGAAAGATACAGTGGAAAACACCAGAGCACTGCTCAGCTCTGGCTTATGGTGGTGCGGGGGATTGAACCTGGAACTTTGCAGGCTCAGGCATGAGAGTGTCTTTGCATAACCATCATGCTATCTATCCCCCACCCTGCAGCTAGGGCTCTAGATGTGATTAGATGTCATAAAGTTCATCAATGTAGTGAAAGAAATGCCCTGTGGTATTTTCTGTTTTCACCTAGCAAGAAAAAGGATGGAGACAGTATTATCTCATTTCCAGCTTCCATGGAAAGTTGTAGAGGAAGTGACCGCTGCATTTAGTGGTTCAGTGTCCAGTAGCTTCCCTGGTCTTTCCTAATCTCCGGATGGCAGCCAAAATGGTATGTTCTGGACCTCTGTTCTTTCATTGTCAAGCTGCTAATTACGTATTAATTTTACTGTGACAAAGGTTATACCTGCTATGATATTCTTGGTACTATTTCTGCATGTCCAATCTATAGTGCATGCCTTCTACCCTTCCAATGACTTTATAAGCACTTACTTCACATTATTAAATATCTTTGTACTTCAGAATTCCTTAGGTGGTTTCTGCTTCCTACACTGAATTTTTTTCCCACAGATAAAGAAACTGAGTATTAAGAGAGTATGGATAAATGTCCAAGACTACACAACTATTAAAAAATAGACTCGAGTGCTGGGGAGACAGCATAATGATTATGTACAATACTTTCAGGTCTGAGTCCCTAAGGCTCCAGGTTCAATCCCCAGCTCCACCATAAGCTAGAGCTGAGCAGTGCTCTGGTCTCACTCTCTGTATCTATAAATAAATAAATAAATAAAAATATATATAAATATATATGTGTATATATATAGGAGTCAGGTGGTAACACAGAGGGTTAAGCGCACGTGGGGCAAAGCGCAAGGACCGGCATAAGGATTTGGTTCGACCCCCGGCTCCCCATCTGCAGGGGAGTCGCTTCACAAGCGATGAAGCAAGTCTGTAGGTGTCTGTCTTTCTCTCCCCCTCTCTGTCTTCTCCTCCTCTCTCTATTTCTCTCTCTCCTATCCAACAAGGACAACAACAATAACTACAACAATAAAACAACAAGGGCAACAAAAGGAAATAAATAATTTTAAAAATGTTTTAAAAAAAATTATGGGTCAGCTGGGTCCATGCTCCCAGAGGGATAGAGAATGGGAAAGCTATCAGGGGAGGGGGTGGGATATGGAGATTGGGTGGTGGGAATTGTGTGGAGTTGTACCCCTCCTACCCTATGGTTTTGTTAATTAATCCTTTCTTAAATAAAAAAAAAATAAAAAAAAATTATGGGTCAGGTGGTGGCACACCTGGTTGAGTGCACATATTACAATGCACAAGAACCCAGGTTCGAGCCCCCGGTCCCCACCTGCAGGTGGAAGGAAAGCTTTGCTGAGTGGTGAAGCAGAGCTTCAGGTGTCTCTCTGTCTCTCTTCCTATCTCCCCTTCCCTCTCAATTTCTGTTTCTATCCAACAGATAAAGATAATTAAAAAATAAATTAAATAAACAAAACAAAACAAAAAATAGATCCAGAATTCTACGCTTCATTAGATAAAGGTGCTCCAGAATTGAAAAGGACACAGGTAGAGAATTCACAAGCTATATTTCTAATAGAGTTGACAAAACAAAAATAACTGCAAAGCCAAGTTCACATATACTCTCTTCCCACTTTTAAACCTATGAGTTGCACTTGTGATTGCGGTAAGTGCTTAACTTAATTGGTTTGCATCCATGCGGGGACCTCAGGATGCCACTTACATAACTCATCCACAGGAGTCTGTATTGCCAATAAGTACTTGCAGAGGCCCTCACTCAATAGCCACATTAAACACAGACTGTGTTCTCAATAGCTAGCCACTCACCTACTTTATTTCTTGGGGTCTGAGGAAGTTAGTGCAAAGGAATAATAGTAACTGACAGATACAGAACTTTTATTAAGTTCTAGCCATTATTCTGCTGCTTCACATTATTTTCTAGTATAATCCTAGTAACAGCTCTTGGAGGTAAGCAAGATTATTTTGCACTTCTTGAAGATCAGGAAACTGGACCATGGAAATAGCATAGTGGTTATATAAAAGACTTTTATGCCTAGTGCTCTAAGGCCCCAAGTTCAATCCATGCACCACCATAGGCCAGAGCTAAGTAGTGTTCTGGTAAAATAAATAAATTTTTAAAAAGAGGGAAAGAAAAAGGGGAAAGAAGGAAAGAAGGAAGGGAGGGAGGGAGGAAGGAAGGAAGGAAGGATCAAGAAACAGACACACAGAGATGAAGCTGCCCAGGAAATCGTACAGGGAATGGTGCAACTTACATACCAAGCTATTCTCTCTGATTTATAGCTTTGTCCTTCCTCACAGGTAAGTTTTACTTTAATTTTGTGTACCAGCATAAACTGCACAAAACCCTGCCTGTAACAAATTCATTTAAAAGCAAACCAACACTGGTGACTGGGGAAATAATCTATTGAGGCCAGGAAGTGGCACACCTGTTTAAGTGCACACATTACAGTGTGCAAGGACCCAGGTTCAAGTCTGTGGCCCCCACCTACATGGGGGAAGTTTCACAAGTGGTGAAGCAGGGCTGCAGATGTCTCTCTGTCTCTTTCCCTACCTCTCCTCTAAATTTCTGTGTCTATCCAACAATAAATAAAAATATTTTTTTAAAAAGGAAGAAATAGGGGATCAGGCGGTAGTGCAACGGGTTAAGCACAAGTGGTGCAAAGCTCAAGGACTGGTGTAAGGATCCCAGTTCAGGCCCCTGGCTCCCCACCTGCAGGGGAATCGCTTCACAGGTGGAGAAGCAGGTCTGCAGGTGTCTATCTTTCTCTCCCCCTCTCTGTCTTTCCCTCCTCCCTCCATTTCTCTCTGTCCTATCCAACAACGACGACGACATCAACAACAACGACAGTTATAACTACAACAACAAGGGCAACAAAAGGGGAAATAAATAATAAAAAAAAAATTTTTTTAAGAAAGAAATAATCAGTTGTATATCAGACTTTCATGCCTGAAGTTCCCAGTTTGATCCCCATCTACAAGAGTGGTACTTCTGATGCGCTTGCTCTCTCTCTCTCTCTCTTGCTCTCTCTCTCCCCATTCTGCTTCATGTGAAACTTTCTCTCATGTGTACTTGGTAAAATTAATATTTAAAAAAAATTTTTAAGGGAGTTGGGCAGTAGTTCAGCGGGTTAAGCGCACGTGGCACAAAGCTCAAGGACTGGTGTAAAGATCCTGGTTCGAGCCCCCGACTCCCCACCTGCAGGGGAGTCACTTCACAGGTGGTGAAGCAGGTCTGCATATGTCTGTCTTTCTCTCCCCTCTCTGTCTTCCCCTCCTCTCTCCATTTCTCTGTCCTATCCAACAACAATAGCATCAATAACAACGACAATAATAACTACAAGGGCAAATATAACAAAATAAAACAACAAGGGCGACAAAAGAGGATACATAAATAAATAAATATTTTTAAAATTTTTAAAAAATTTATTTCTTTATTGGGGAATTAATGCTTTACATTCAACAGTAAATACAATAGTTTGTACATGCATAACATTCCCCAGTTTCCCATTTAACAATACAACCCCCACTATGTAATTTATCATCCTTCATGGACCTGTATTCTCCCCACCCACCCACCCCAGAGTCTTTTACTTTGGTGTAATACGCCAATTCCATTTCAGGTTCTAATTGTGTTTTCTTTTCTGATCTTGTTTTTCAACTTCTGCCTGAGAGTGAGATCATCCCATATTCATCCTTCTGTTTCTGACTTATTTCACTCAACATGATTTTTTCAGGGTCCATCCAAGATCACCTGAAAATGGTGGTCACCATTTTTTTACAGCTGAGTAGTATTCCATTGTGTATATATACCATAACTTGTTCACCCACTCATCTGTTGTTGTTTTTAAAAATTTAAAAGATCAAACTGGCACCAGGCGGTTCAAGGCCCTGGTTCTCACCTGCAGGGGGAAAATCTCACAAGCAGTGAAGCAGTACTGCAGGTGTTTCTCTGTCTCTCTCTTCCATCTCCCTCTTCCCTTTTGATTTCTCTTGGTCTCTATCGAATAAATAAAAAAAATATATTTTAAAGATTTCCCTTTAAAACAAAAGAAAGAAACTAACCAGGGGCCAGGGAAGTAGTGCATCTGATAGTATACATGTGCCAGCATGCACAAGGACACTGGTTCAAGCCCCTAGTCCCCACCTTCAACAGGGAAGCTTCATGAGCTATGGAACAGTACTGAAGGTCCATCTCTCTCCCCCCCACCCTTTGTCACTTCTTCCCTCTCAATCTGTCTCTCTCCTAAATAAATAAATAAATAAATAAATAAATAAATATAAAAAAGACCAACCTCTCATGAATGGTATCTTTCTTCAGGATCAACCTTTCTGTGCCTTGCCTCACCCTCAGCCCCAGCCCCACCCCAGCATGCTGAGGGTACAGCCTCTGAGCAGGTGTATCTGAGTGCTCTGAACAAGCCAGAATAGGGCACGAATAGCCTCATAAGAACAGTTCTCGGGGCTTTACCTGCTTGCTCTATTCTTTCTTCTGTTGATATACTATAAGCACCAGGAACTGTTTCCCTTTCCCTGGACAAATAGGGCACAGGAATGTGCAGTAGGAGCACAGATGTAATGGGCACAGAGAAAGAAATCAAAGCTCTTACTCAACAATGGTTAGCGCTCACCCTCAGCACCTCATGAAAATTTAAAAGCAGAGTAAACACAAGGCTCTCCAATTAGACAGTCCTCTTCCTCCTGCCCCACACTTCCACCCGATGCCCATTTCTCCTAGAAATAGATCCTCATGCAGGCGAGCGTCTTTTTAAAATTCTGCGCTACAGAGAGCCAGACTAAGATGGTTCTGTCGAAATTACAAAACACTATACTTTCAAATAGCTGCTGAATTATTTAGTGACTTTACACTGTCCAAATGCTGGGCTCTTTGGGCAGACAATGTCTTGGTTTCCCTCCTATCTCTTTTGTTATGACATTCAGTAAATGGAGAGATATTGCTCTTCTTAATAATTTATAAAATAATAATCCACATTAAGGATCAAGCTTCTCTGATAGGCCTGGGGTTTCAAGAGAATGAGAGGCTCAAAATCCTCTTCCAGTTCAGTTAAGTGATTGGTCCTTGTATGCTTGAGCTTAACTTTTCAACATTTGCTTCTTTCTCATGTCAACTTTGTCCTTCCTGTAACTTTTCCCTTATCTTATTGTGACTTGTTCAACTTCAAACTGCATTTGTAATCACATCTTCTTGGGATCTATCAAATCATTATCTATTAATTTGTGCTACATATATATTGTGATCAAATGTATATATACTCATCATACTATCACTTGTAAAGACAAAGTCTGTGAAGAGAGTCTCAAATTTGTTAAATAATTTATGGTACAGGAAGCAGGATAATATATGCCTCACATTTCAAAGTTTCCTATTTACTTGGGCAAAATAATTTTGTCCTTATTCGTTTCAGAAAGAGAAGAAAAAAGGAGGAGAGAGGAAGAGAAAAGAAAAGGGTAGTAGAGAGAAATAGATAGAAAGAGGAAGAAGGGTGAGACCACAGAGGGAAAGCAGTAGAAAGGAAGTAAGCAAGCCAATTTAAGATGGCAATGAGTGGGGATGGGGCAGTGGCTGGACAGTAGTACACCCAGTTGAGCTCACATGTTACCATGTGCAAGGACCTGGGTTCAAGCCCCTGCCCCCCCCCAGCAGAGGGAAAGATCCTCACTGCAGGGGGGAAGCTTCATAAGCTGCAAAGCAGTACTACAATTATCTTTCTTTCTCCTTCTCTCTATCACCCTTTTCTGTTCTCTTCCTCTCTCCTCCTTTCTTCTTCTCTTTCTGTGACAAATGAGGACAGAATTATTTTGCCAAAGTAAATGGGAAACTTTGAAATGTGAGGCATACATTGTCCTGCTTCCTGTACCATTCTTCTAGCCCTCCCCACATATGCTGTATATCATTTGTATGTATTTGTGCTCCCCTGTGTATCCTCAGTAAGAACTGTGAGCACTGAATTCATATTTACTGGATGGACACACCAGGCCCCATACTAAACTCAGTTGGGGAAGCAGTGAGGAAAAAGGTAGGATCCCTACTCCAGAGAATCTTGCAGAGCTATTGGTATTCTCTGATCCTGGGTAAGTAGCTATGTATTAGTTTATTTATTTACTTATTTATATTCCTTTTTGTTGCCCTTGTGTTTTTATTGTTGTTGTTGTTATTTATGTCATTGTTGTTAGATAAGACAGACAGATATGGAGAGAGGAGGGCAAGATAGAGAGAGGGAGAGAAAGATAGACACCTGCAGACCTGCTTCACCACTTGTGAAGCGACTCTCCTGCTGGTGGGGAGCCAGGGGCTAGAACTGAGATCCTTAACGCCAGTCCTTGGGCTTTACGCCATGTGCACTTAACCCGCTGCGCTACCGCCTGACTCCCCCAATGTATTTGCTTTAACAGTGTTGAAGCTGTCACAGAAATTACATGGAACTTGTGATCAACTGTGCATAGAAGTGAGAGTATCTTTGTGCACCCTAGGGGGAAAAGAATTCACACACAAGCCAATCCCCATTGATGTCTTCTCTTTTCCTTCCCTCACCTTCCCTTCCCTTCCCTTTCCTTTCCATTCCTTTTCCTCTTTCTTTCAGTTTTATTTTACTTTTATCTATTTATTGTTGGATAGAGACAAAGAGAAATTGAGAGGGGAGATAGAGAGGAAGAGAGACACAGAGACACTTGCAGTCCTACTTCACCACTTGTGAAGGTTTCCCTCTACAGGTGGGGACCAGGGGCTTGAATCTGGGTCCTTGTGCTCACAGGGGAGTAAAACTCAGAGCACAAATACATACAAATGATATACAGCATGTGTGGGGAGGACTATAAGAATGGCAGACACAGTGCTGGGCCAAGCAGAGGAACCAGCTACTGAATGACAGCCTAGCAAAGGCAGGAAGGTGGCACTGCAGCAAGCACTTGAAAAATCAGTGGCATTTTGCCAGGCAGAGCAACCAGCACATCACAGTCATGGAAGCAGGAAAGACCATGACACAGTGAGGAAATGGGGACACTTTTGAATATTTGGGACAGAGACTTGAGACTTCATGCAGTCTGGATATGTGAGTGAAGATAGGAAAATTAGATTGGGGAACTTGTGTGGTATACTAAAGTTATGCAGGTAGTGCTCGCCAGAATGAGGAGAAAGGCGCACTATCTTATATAGCTGTTGTGTGTGTGTGTGTGTGTGTGTGTGTGTGTGTGTGTGTGTGTGTGTGTGTGCGTGCGCGCAAGGCATAATATTATCTTTATGGGCCTGGGAGGTGGTGCGATGAATAGGGCACTGAACTTAGAAGCATTGGATCCAGATTTCAGTCTCTGGCATCCCATGTGCTAGAGTTCTGGTTCTGAATATGTGTTTGTGTGTTTTAAAAAGGCATAATCTTGGGGACTGGGTGTTAATGCAGTGAGTTAAGCGCACATGGCACAAAGTGCAAGGATCAGAATAAGGATTCTGGTTCAAGCCCCAGCTCCTCACCTGCAGGAGGGTCACTTCACAAGTGGGGAAGCAGGTCTACAGGTTTCTACCTTTCTCTCCCCCCTCTGTCATCCCCTCCTCTCTAAATTTCTCTCTGTCCTATTCAATAACAACAATAGCAATACCAATAATAACAGTAACAACAACAATAAGGGCAACAAAATGAGAAAATTGGCTTCTGGGAGCAGTGGATTCGTAGTGCAGGCCCTGAGCCCCAGCAACAACCCTGGAGGCAAAAAAAAAAAAACAAAAAGGGAGGGGAGCATAATATTTATGGAGAGTAACTTGAAGAAACTTATATAAGAAAAAACCAGCTATGGTCCGGGAGGTGGCACAGTGGATAAAGTATTGGATTCTCAACAATGAGGTCCTGAGTTCGATCCCCGGTGGCACATGTACCAGTGTGATGAATGGCTCTTTTTCTCCTCTGATCTTTCTCATGAATAAATAAATTCTAAAAAAAAAAAAAAAAAAAAACCCTGCATGGCCAAGGGAGCTGGCTTAGGTAGAGAATAGGACTTGCATGCCTAGAGACTTAAGTTTAACCCCTAGCACTGAATATTCCAGAACAGCGGTGTGGTTGGTCTCTATCTCTCTCTCTCTTTTCTCTCTTTCTCTCTCTACCATAACCATTTTAAGAAGTAAAAAATGTATTTTACTATGGACTTAGCAATTCTACCTCTAGTACTTATTCTGTAGCTATATTGTTATGTTACATATGCATGAGGTTACTCATTATAGCAGTGCTTATAAAGGCAAAAGACTTTGAAGAAAGATCCAAATCCATCAAAAGGTATCAGTTAAATAAATCATAATAATTGAATTCTGGAGGCGGAGCTACGAGCAGCAAATCGCTTTCTCTCCTCTCCTCTCCCATATCAAATAGGAATACCAAAGGAGACCACCCGGGACTGAAACAAGACAGGACTAGAATGACCACAGGAACACAGTAAATCACCCCTGAGTACAAACATGTGTGGCTGGTGACAGAGAGGAGAGAGGAGCCTAAGGAGAGATTAAGTGACTGCTAACAGTTCAGTAGTTTATCAGTGGAGACACCACCTCCAGTCTGCTCCACCAACAAGGGGACAACTTAAGGGAGGAGAGGACTCCCCAGAGACTCACCAAGTGCAACTCTGAGTCTCCATTGCTACTACCCTCAGAATCTGGAGCAGTGACAGGGAGGGACACCAGGGGACAGAGATCTAACCAGGAAACTCAAGAGAAGACCTATACCTTGGTGGCATAGCTGAGGGGTTGTGAAAGTCTCTTTGCATAACCACTGGATTATCTCTGCCACACCCTGCTTTATCTCTTGGTCAGGAGTCAGTGATTAAGGTAAGAAGCCTATTGATAGTTTAAAAGCCCTCAGGCTCCCATAGCCTACAGGGAAGAAAAAAAAAAGGCTTTTAAACCACTGAGCTCCAACTCAGGGATAGAAACAACTGTTAACTTCCACCACTGTGAACCCTTTAATTAACTTACTTAGACACAAGTCAATCCAGGCAATAGTGATCAATGATTTGAAAAGTACTGATAAAGGGAACTCATAACATAATATATAAAATGGTTAAAACAACAAGAAAAAATATTGGAGACTCGAACCAGGACAAGAGTCCAGCTAAAAGTCCTCCAGAGGGTGAAGCACAAAATAACGAGTTCAGCATCCAAACATTAGCTAAGGAAATAATAACAGGAGTTAGTAAAGAATTTGAAAAAATTGTAGTCAGAAATACAGGAACAACAAATGAGACTATGGAAGAAAATACTAATTATCTCATGGTTATTAGAGAGCTGAAAGCTGAAATCGCTGAGCTAAGAAGCCAACTAGATGAACAAACTAAAACAGTATCAGAGCAGGGCAACAAAATAGATGAACTCCAGAAAACAGTAGAGGGCAGAGAGAATAGAATCTATGAGGCTGAAGACAGAATTAGCAAGATTGAGGATGAATTAGAGACAACAAAAAAAGAAGTAAGGGATCTCAAAAAGAGATTAAGAGATGCTGAAAACAACAACAGAGTCTTATGGGATGACTTCAAAAGAAACAATATACACATTATTGGCATACCAGAGGAAGAAAGAGAAGGAGAGCAAGAAAGCATTCTCCAGGCCATAATAGCTGAAAACTTCTCTAGTCTAGACAACATCAAAGACATAAAGATTCAAGAAGCTCAGAGGGTCCCAAACAGAATTAACCCAGACCTAAAGACACCAAGACGTATCATACTTAGAATGGAAAGGAATAAGGATAAAGAAAGGATCCTGAAGGCTGCAAGAGAAAAACAAAGAGTCACCTACAAAGGAAAACCCATAAGATTAGCTTCAGACTTCACCATACAAACACTACAGGCCAGAAGAGAATGGCAAGATATCTATCGAGTGCTCGAGAAAGGCTTTCAGCCAACAATACTATATCCTGCTAGACTGTCATTCAGACTAGATGGAGGCATCAAAACCATCTCAGACAAGCAACAGTTGAAGGAATCAACCATCACCAAGCCTGCCCTGAAAGAAGTTCTGAAAGGTCTTCTATAAACAATCAGACCACCACAAATAGGACATATATCAAAACACTCTAAACCTCTACAAGAATGGCATTAAAATATCTTCAATCTTTGATATCAATAAATGTCAATGGCCTGAATTCACCTATTAAGAGACACAGAGTAGGAAGATGGATCAGAAAACACAACCCAACAATATGCTGTCTACAGGAAACCCACCTAACTCAACAAGACAAAAACAGACTTAAAGTGAAAGGATGGAAAACTATCATACAAGCCAGTGGCTCACAAAAAAGGGCAGGAACAGCTATTCTCATATATGACATGATAGATTTTAAAATAGATAAGATTAAAAAAGATAGGAATGGACACTACTTAATGCTCAGAGGATCAGTCAATCAAGAGGACTTAACAATTATTAATATCTATGCACCCAATGAGAAGCCATCTAAATACATCAAACTTCTACTGAAAGAGCTACAGCAATATATTAACAGTAACACAATCATAGTAGGGGACTTCAACACCCCACTCTCTCAACTTGACAGATCATCCAGGAAGAAAATCAGTAAAGACATAAGGGAGCTAAATGAAGAGATAGATAAACTAGGACTATTGGACATTTTCAGAGTCATTCATCCCAAGAAACTGGAATACACATTTTACTCAAATCCACATGGGTCATTCTCAAGGATAGACCATATGTTAGGCCACAAAGACAGCATCAGCCAATTCAAGAGCATTGAAATCATCCCAAGCATCTTCTCAGACCACAGTGGAATTAAACTAACACTTAACAATCAACAAAAGATTAGTAACAGTCCCAAAATGTGGAAGCTCAAGAGTACACTTCTTAACAACTTCTGGGTCAAAGAGGAAATCAAGGAAGAAATCAAAATGTTTTGAGAGCTCAATGAAAATGAAGACACAAGCTATCAAAATATCTAGGACACAGCTAAAGCAGTCCTAAGAGGGAAGTTCATAGCTATACAAGCACACATTAGGAAACAAGAAAAAGCACAAATAAACAGCATGATTGCACATCTTAAAGACCTAGAAGAAGAACAACAAAGCAACCCTAAAGCAACGAGAAGGTCAGAAATCACTAAAGTTAGGGCAGAAATAAATAACATTGAGAATAGGAAAACCATACAAAAGATCAACGAAAGTAAATGTTGGTTCTTCAAAAGAGTAAACAAAATCGACAAACCTTTAGCCAGACTCACAAAACAAAAAAGGGAGAAAACCCAAATAAATCGGATAGTAAATGAAAGAGGAGATATCACAACAGACACCACAGAAATTCAACATATCATGCAAGGCTTCTATGAACAACTATATGCCACCAAGCTAGAGAACCTGGAAGAAATGGACGATTTTCTAGATACCTACCAACTTCCAAAACTAAGTAAAGAGGAAGTGGATAACATGAACAGGCCCATCACAGCTAATGAAATTGAAACAGTTATCAAAAATCTCCCCAAAAATAAAAGTCCTGGACCAGATGGTTTTACAAATGAATTCTACAAAACCTTCAAAGAAGAACTAATACCTCTACTTTTAAAAGTCTTCCAGAAGACTGAAGACACTGGAATACTCCCTGACAGCTTCTATGAAGCCAACATCACCCTGATACCAAAAGCAGACAGGGACACAACCAAAAAAGAAAACTACAGACCAATATCTCTGATGAACATAGATGCAAAAATACTGAACAAAATTCTAGCCAACCGGATACAGCAGTATATCAAAAAGATTGTTCATCATGACCAAGTGGGGTTTATCCCAGGCATGCAAGGTTGGTTTAATATACGTAAATCAATCAATGTGATCCACCACATCAAAAGCAAGACCAAAAACCACATGGTCATATCAATAGATGCAGAAAAAGCCTTTGACAAAATACAACATCCCTTTATGAGCAAAACACTACAAAAAATGGGAATAGATGGAAAATTCCTGAAGATAGTGGAGTCTATATATAGCAAACCTACAGCCAACATAATACTCAATGGTGAAAAACTGGAAGCATTTCCACTCAGATCAGGTACCAGACAGAGCTGCCCTCTATCACCATTACTATTCAACGTAGTGTTGGAAGTTCTTGCCATAGCAATCAGGCAGGAGCAAGGAATTAAAGGCATACAGATTGGAAGAGAAGAAGTCAAACTCTCCTTATTTGCAGATGACATGACAGCATACATGGAAAAACCTAAGGAATCCAGCAAGAAATCATCAGGCTATACAGTAAGGTGTCAGGCTATAAAATTAACATTCAAAAGTCAGTGGCATTCCTCTATCCAAACACTAAGTTAGAAGAAATTGAAATCCAGAAATCAATTCCTTTTACTATAGCAACAAAAACAACAAAATATCTAGGAGTAAACCTAGCCAAAGAAGTGAAAGACTTGTATACTGAAAATTATAAGTCACTACTCAAAGAAATTGAAAAAGACACAAAGAAGTGGAAAGATATTCCATGTTCATGGGTTGGAAGAATTAACATCATCAAAATGAATATATTACCCAGAGCCATCTACAAATTTAATGCTATCCCCATCAAGATCCCAAGCACATTTTTTAGGAGAATAGAAAAAATGCTACAAATGTTTATCTGGAACCAGAAAAGACCTAGAATTGCCAAAACAATCTTGAGAAAAAAGAACAGAACCGGAGGCATCACACTCCCAGATCTCAAACTGTATTATAGGGCCATTGTCATCAAAACTGCTTGGTACTGGAACATGAATAGACACACTGACCAGTGGAATAGAATTGAGAGCCCAGAAATGAGGCCCTACACCTATGGACACCTAATCTTTGACAAAGAGGCCCAGACTATTACATGGGGAAAGCAGAGTCTCTTCAACAAATGGTGTTGGAAACAATGGTTGAAACATGCAGAAGAATGAAACTGAATCACTGTATTTCATGAAATACAAAAGTAAATTCCAAGTGGATCAAGGACTTGGATGTTAGACCACAAACTATCAAATACTTAGAGGAAAATATTGGCAGAACCCTTTTTCGCATAAATTTTAAAGACATTTTCAATGAAACGAATCCAATTACAAAGAAGACTAAGGCAAGTATAAACCTATGGGACTACATCAAATTAAAAAGCTTCTGCACAGCAAAAGAAACCACTACCCAAACCAAGAGACCCCTCACAGAATGGGAGAAGATCTTTACATGCCATACATCAGATAAGAGTTTAATAACCAACATATATAAAGAGCTTGCCAGACTCAACAAGACAACAAATAACCCCATCCAAAAATGGGGGGACGACTTGGACAGAATATTCACCACAGAAGAGATCCAAAAGGCTGAGAAACACATGAGAAAATGCTCCAAGTCTCTGATTGTCAGAGAAATGCAAATAAAGACAACAATGAGATATCACTTCACTCCTGTGAGAATGTCATACATCAGAAAAGGTAACAGCAGCAAATGCTGGAGAGGGTGTGGGGTCAAAGGAACCCTCCTGCACTGCTGGTGGGAATGTCAATTAGTCCAGCCTCTGTGGAGAACAGTCTGGAGAACTCTCAGAAGGCTAGAAATGGACCTACCATATGACCCTGCAATTCCTCTCCTGGGGATATATCCTAAGGAACCCAACACATCCATCCAAAAAGATCTGTGTACACATATGTTCTTGGCAGCACAATTTGTAATAGCCAAAACCTGGAAGCAACCCAGGTGTCCAACTACAGATGAGTGGCCGAGCAAGTTGTGGTATATATACACAATGGAATACTACTCAGCTGTAAAAAAAAAATGGTGACTTCACCGTCTTCAGCCGATCCTGGATGGACCTTGAAAAAATCATGTTGAGTGAAATAAGTCAGAAACAGAAGGATGAATATGGGATGATCTCACTCTCAGGCAGAAGTTGAAAAACAAGAACAGAAAAAAAAAAACACAAGTAGAACCTGAAATGGAATTGGCGTATTGCACCAAAGTAAAAGACTCTGGGGTGGGTGGGTGGGGAGAATACAGGTCCATGAAGGATGATGAATGACATAGTGGGGGTTGTATTGTTAAATGGGAAACTGGAGAATGTTATGCATGTACAAAGTATTGTATTTACTGTTGAATGTAAAACATTAATTCCCCAATAAAGAAATAAATTTTTAAAAAATGGAAGTGGATAAAGTAACTATACTGAGGCTTGGAGCTAACCCAGAGGATCCAAAACAGATGTAAGGCAAACTATATCTCACAAAAATAAATAAATCAATAAATAAATCATAATACATTCTTAGAATGGACTACAGCAGGTAGCTGTCAAGATTTTTTTTTTTAGTTCCAACAAAGAGTAAGTACAATGAGAAATGTATAGACTAGCGTGTACACTTTGCTTTTGCCTTGAGAAACAATACATGAAAGTGCATATACAATCAAAAAAGGTGATACTGGATGGAACCGGAGGTGATTATGCTTAGCAAAATAAGTAAAGAGATGAAAGTCAACTACAGGGGGGTTTACTCATATGTGGAATCTAGAGAACTGATACGCATGCACTTTTGAGGGGAAAAAAAAAACAAGCAAGCAGTTTCAAAGACTTATGAAAACTATGGAGGAGTGTCAGGAAATAGTGCCGTGGGTTAAGCGCACATGGCATGAAGCGCAAGGACCCGCACAAGAATCCCAGTTTGAGCCCCCGGATCCCCACTTGAAGGAAGGTTGCCTCACAGGCAGTGAAGCAGGCCTGCAGGTGTCAGTCTTTCTCCCCTCCTCTTTGTATCCCCACCTCTCTCAATTTCTCTGTGTCCTATCTCACTACAACAAGGGCAACAAAATGGGGAAAATGGCCTCCAGGAGCAGTGGATTCATAGTGCAGGCACTGAGCCCCAGTGACAACCCTGAAGTGTGGGGAGCCACATGTGCCCTCAAGGTTGCTATTGGCATGGCCACATAGCCATTGTTCACAGAAGGCCTTGTTTACAAGAAAAGTTTCTGTTTCCTAACTAGAGTCTTGACAAAGAAAAGTTTCTGTTTGTCACCACTGTACAGTTTCTCGTAAGTCAGGTAACTCACCCACCTCCCTATGAATCACCCAGGACCATCTAGATAATGGCTGATCACCATGACAACATGCCACATCAACCAACTGCCCCCAGCTGCTAACCTCCCCCTTACCCTGGCCTTAAAAACAGCACCTTTGGTGCTAATAAACAGACTTGATCAGAATCCTGTCTTGTCTCATTTCTCTCTTGCGTCTCTTGTCCCCATTCCCTCTCCCTTGTCCTCACTCCCTCTCCTAGGTTTACCCACGTTGAAGGTCCCGTGGGATGGGACACTGAAGAGCAAAAAAAAAAAAAAAAAGAGAGAGAGAGAGAGAGAGAAACTATGGTGGTTATCTTTGGAAGGCCTGGGGATGCAGAACTTTGGTGATGGGTGTGGTGTGGAACTATACACTGTAATCTTACAATCTTGTAATCTACTATCAATTACAAATTTAAAAAAACTTAAAGTCCATAAATAGATATATAATTTAATGCCACACGTATGCATAAACAAGTATAAATGTCTATAATTACTAAAACTTCTCTGCAAAGATATATAAGATATTGATGACTGCTCTGGTGAATGAGAAGAGACACAGAGGAGGATTTTTCACTTTCTACTGTTTTTCACTTGTAGAATATATGAATGGACCACTAGGTCAAATAAGTTCAATGTAGTTAAAACTATAAAAGAAGGAGGAGGGTGAAGAAAAGAAGGGAGAAAAAAAAAGAAAGGAAGGAAAGGTGGCAGGGGACAAGGTTTACATGTAAAAGCCCCAGTGTGATTCCCCAGCACTGCACATGCCAGAGTATTGCTCTGGTCTCTTTCTTATAAGCAAATAGGCAAATATTTAAAATAAGTAAATAAGGTCAACAAAAAGTTCCCTTGGAGAGTGTGTCTGCTTTGCCCTGCCTGTGACTCAGGTTCAAACCTAGCCCTCATTGCACTGGAAGAAACTTTAATGCTGCAGCATTATATTCTTCTCGGCTTCTTCTTAATCTCTCTCTCTTCCTCTGCCACCGCAGTTATTACTGGGGTTCCATGCTGGCAGGACTCCACCATTCACAGTGGCCCCTTTATTTATAAAGGGTAAGAGAAGAGGCAGAGAGAGAGAGGAAGAGAGAAACAGCTCTGCTTCCTGACTTTGAAGCTTCACCCCTGCAGATGAGGAGTGGGACTTGAACCCAGGTCCTCACACAAGGTAACATGTGTACTCTACTTAGGGGACCACCTCCCTTTTCTCTCTCTCTCTTTCGAGAAGGTCAGCCTAGAGCAGTGAAGTCCCTGCAATGACAACAATTACTTAATTAATTAAATAAGCATAACATGTTCAGACATGTTCTTCAGGGCGGTGAGGACGGAAGATCAGCAATCCGGGACGCTAGAGAGCAGAAGCATGTGGTCCCAAGTGGCCAAGCCCTGAAGTGCATGGAAAGCACTGAAGGAAGGGCACAGTTTCCAGGCAGCATTTAAAGATGATTTTATTTACTCTGAGTATTTACCATATTTCAGTCACTTCATGTCATTGAATCTTTCCTGCCAACACAAGAGACTTTAACTTAAGGTCAAAGGAAACAAGTGACTTACCAAAAGTCATAGAGGCAGAGGAAACGTCACAGAGGAGGTGGTATTTCAGCAAAGCTAGAAGGATGAATGGCATCTTGCCAGAGCAAGGGACCACCAGCCTGTGAACGTTGTGGCAGCAGGAAAGAATGACACAACTGGGAAACAATGACACTTTATGAAGTTTGTAGCAGAAACCTCACGCAGAATCTGAATATGTACATGCAGCAAGCAGAGCCAATCCAGGAAAGTAGTCTGTCCAGCTGAAGCCACACAACGGAAACATCTGCCGCACTCACTCTTGAAGCTGTTGCATGCCTCACGGGAGTTAAGTGGCCAGAACTGAGGGCAACTTGCTGAGAACAGAAAAAGAGAGGCACTTTAGAGAACCAAGAAGACTTTTAGTATTGGTGAAAGAACTCTGGAGCACCTGAGGCTAAAGATGGCTCCAGTAAAGAAGCAGGCTGCATGGAGGCATATCCAGTTGAGCATACCATACATGTTACCATGTTCAAGAACCTGGATTCAAGCCCCTGGTCCCCACAGGCAGGGGGAAAGCTTCAGTGAAGCAATACTGCAAGGTGTTGTTCTTTTTCCCTCTCTATCAACTCCTCCCCAATTTCTCTCTGACCTAACAAATAAATAAAATGGATTTTAAAAGAAGAAGAAAAAAAACCTAAAATTTAAAAAATAACAATAACCTGGCTACAGGCCATGGAGCATGTACTAAAAATCAGCGTGATTTTTTTAAAAAAGGAAACTTGAGATCAATTATTTGTTTAAATGTTGCTTTTAACCATATCTAAACAAAAATAATTACAAACTCTAGCAACTCACTTCAAAACAATGTAGTTGGTCCAAGAGGTATTGATGAAAACAGGTTAGTTGATATTAGAAAATATGCCAGCCTAATTCAGATCATTTTTTTCAAGCCATTTTTTATTAGCGAGTAATAGTGGTTTCTAAGACCAAATCCGGTGCCCCCCCCCCAACCCTCCCAAAGATAACACCATAGCAGATAGTTGCAATGTCCTGTATCAGGCGCTAAAGTATTGGGAGAAACCCGAACTCACTCAGACCCTCTGAAACCAGAGGATTATCTCCAGGGACCCAGCTTTCTGGCTCCAGGGAATGGCTGGAGCTGGGCGCAACTCTCCCTCCCCAGCAGGAAGTGCTAGAATGGGGTTCCCTGGGGTGCCGTTTAGCTGGAACAGGCTCCATATTTTCCTCTCCCCTCTCCCTGCGGTATCAAGTGTGTGACTATTGATTTCCTCCCTGCATTTGTTTTTGTTATCCATTATTTATGGGATCATTTTTCCATCCTTCGTGCATGAAGGCAAATTTTGTGTAAAAATCAATTGAGTGAGCGCCGCCGATGGCTTGTTGCATTTTCTTGGCTTTCATCTCTCAGGCACCAGTCCTCGGGAGAGGCAGAGCTGGATGTTAGGGAGTCTGCCAGAATGGGAGAGGAAGGGGGTGGGATAGGGGGACAAACACAGGACTGTGTGGGGTTCAGAATGCCCACCCTTTAGGAGACCTTGCCCACCAGATCATTTTCAATCCTGAAAATTTTCAATCCTGAAAATGAGCTCTGTGTGTCTCTCCTGTAAGCCTAAATAGGAATGAATTCACCTTCCTGCAGAGTTCTGAGCCCTATCTGCCCATCTGTGAGGCTACAGACACTCATTTCCCACAGACTTCTCTCTCTCTCTCTCTCTCTCATCACTTTACTGGGAGAGGCAAAAATTTACTAAACAGTTGTCACGTGAGTAGCCTCTTTTATCCTCATAATAGATGTCCACTCGCCGGTTCCACCACCTGTTGTTAAAGTTTCGGGGGCTCCAGCAGGCTGGGGTAGCTTCACGGCGTAGAGAGAGACTCGAGGACACACGGCTGGGCTGAGAAACTGTATATCTTTATTCACGAACAGGCAAATCACCACACCATGTGCTTTTCCATCATTCTCTCTCCACCGCTGCTGCTGGGACTCTGAACGTCCTTAGCATACGGGGCAGGGAGAAAAAGGGGCACAAAACTAGCAAGGGCCAAACCATTTCTCTCAGAGGTAGGGGGAAGAGGACCAAACCAACACGAAGAATACCAACAACCACCAACTGAGGTCTATCCCGCACTAGGTTTATGGGTTTATAGGGTGGGGGAGATAGCATAACGGTTATGTAAAGGGTTAAGGGTTCTCATGCCAGAGGCTCCAATGTTCCAAATTCGGTCCCCCCCCCCCTTGCACCACCAGAAGTCAAAGATGAGGGGGGGAAAAAGTTTGTTCTACTTTGTATCCCCCCCATTTATTTACTTTCATATTTATTTATTTATTTATCTATCTATTTTTCATCACCACTGGGGCTCAGTTTGTGCATGACAAATTCAAAGCTCCCGGCAGTCTTTCGCTCTTTCTTTCTTCCTCTCTTTCTTTCTTTCTTTGTTTCCTTTTTCTCATATTTTCTTTCTTTTTATTTGATAGGACAGGAAGAGGAGGCACCTGCAGCACTGCTTTATTACTTGTGACATTTCCCCGCCCCAGATGGGAACCAGGGCCTAGCACCTGGGTCCTTGGGCATGGTAACATGTATGCTCAACTGAGTGTACCACTGCCTGGTCCCCCACCTCCTCTTTTTTTCTTTTCTTTCTTATTTTTCTACCAGGATTGTTGCTGTGGCTTGGTGCCTGCTCCCAGCAGTCATTATTTTTTCTTTTTCTTTCTTTTTCAATAGAAACAGAGAGAAAGAGAAAGAAAGAGAGGCATTACTTCACCATTGGTGAAGTTTCCTACCTGAGACCCCAACCTGGGTCCTTGTGCACTCTACGCAGCTGTGCTACTACCCAGACCCCGTTTATTTATCTCTCTAAGAAGATGTGCTTATTGATTTTAAAGACCTATTTATGTATTTATTTATGAAGGAGAGAATCAGAGCATCACTCTATACATGCAATGCCAGACATTGAACTAGGGACCTCATACTTAAAAGAGTTCAAGGCCTTATTCAATGTGCCGCATCCTGGGCTGTACTTTATTTTGCTTAAGTCCCACCTATTTCACTGTAGAAACCCACACACAGTATGCCTCAGGGTCGAGGTTTGGGGACATGCTCCCTCATGGCCCACCTCAAGCCTGCAGGGAAGTCACTCAGAAGGATTTCACATAGAGGAGCTGGACTCAGGTCGGGTTGACATTCAATAAACACCTCACCAGCCAGGAAGGGTTTCATACATATTCCCTTTCTTTTTTAGTATTTATTTATTTAGTTAGTTAGTTATTATTCGATAGGACAGAAAGAAATTGAAAAGGAAGGGGGATAGAGAGGGACAGAGAGACACCTGCAGCGCTGCTTCACCACTCATGAAGCAGGTGGGGACCAGGGCTTGAACCTGGATCCCTGTGCATACTAACATGTGCACTTAATCAGGTGCACCACCGCCCAGCCCCCTTCATACATATTCTTACTTGAGCTTCAGCACCCCTTTAAATGAAGGTAGGTGTAAAGGAAGGAGCAGAAGATTTGATGTCAGAAAGTCCTAACTAACCTCCCTACTTGGGTGGCCTGAGGTAATAGCCCGGCTGGTATGAGTATGAGGTTTGCATGTCTGAGGTTCCTAGTTTGATCCTCATTGATGCATATACTGGAGTAGTGCTTTGGCTTCTCTCTGTGTCTCTGGGTTTCTCTCTCTCTCTCTCTCTCTCTCTCATTTGTATGAAATAAATAACCCTTGTTCAGCTATTAATGAGTGAATGAGAGAACCAGAGCAATACTCTGATACATGTGATACGGGGGATTGAACTTGGGATTTCAAGCTCACAAATCAGTAGGAACCTAAGTTCAGTGGTGTGTGTGTGTCCCCTTGTCTTGTTTACTCTATATCTATAGGGAGAAAAAAAAAAAAGCAAAAATAATGGGTCAGGTGTGGCACACCTGGAAGAACAGACAAGTTACCATGACTGAGGACCTGGGTTCAAGCCCCCAGTCCCTATCTGCTGGGTGAATGCTTGACAAGCTGTGGGAACAGTGCTGCAGAACTCTCTCATCCCTCCTCTCCCTCCCTCTCTTCCCGTCCCCTTTTTCTCTGTCTCCATGAGAAGTTAAATAATTTAAATAAAACAAAGATAAAATAAACTCCCTACTTGGCCTGTTCCTGTGTGGTCTTAGCTAAAATATTTGACTTTTCTGTCCTACACTTTGCTCACTATAAAATGGGAGTAACTGGGAGTTGGGCGGTAGTGCCTTGGGTTAAGCACAGGTGGCGCAAAGTGCAAGGGTCCCGGTTCCAGCCTCCAGCTCTACATCTGCTGGGGAGTCAATTCACACGTGGTAAAGCAGGGCTGCAGGTGTCTATCTTTCTCTCCCCCTCTCTATCTTCCCCTCCTCTTTCCATTTCTCTGTCCTATCTAACAACGATAACACTGGGGAAACTGGGCTCCAGGACACATTGGTGGGGTTGTCTGTCCAGGGAAGTCTGGTTGGCATCCTGCTAGCATCTGGAACCTGGTGGCTGAAAAGAGAGTTAACATATAAAGCCAAACAAATTGTTGACCAATCATGAACCTAAATGCTGGAATAGTGCAGATGAAGGGGGGGGCTCCATTTTGTAGATAGCTAGTAAGCATATTTTAGTTATATTTCAAAGGGCCTGTAGCTATATTAGTTTTTTTTTTTTTCTCTGAGCCTGAAATCTGATATGCAGGTGGATCCAAGTCATTGTCTGGAGAAGTGATGTCATGGCTGGAAAAGGGACAGAAAGTTGGGTCAGGGAAGAGAATAGTCCCCAAATATGGGAAAGGAAACCACACCTTTCCTACCTACTTTTGCAGTTTGGCAACAGCCAATAACAGGACACCTTTCTTCTTTATTTTAATTATTTTATTTTATTTTATTTTATGTATTGGATAGAGACAGGGAGAAATCAAGAGGGAAGGGGAAGATAGAATGGGATAGAGAAAGAGGGAGGCCTACAACACTTCATTGCTCCCAAGTTTTGCCCTTGCTGGTAAGAACCAGGAGCTTGAACACAGCTCCTTGTGCACTGTAATGGGTGCTCAACCAGGTGCATGCCTATCTGCGCCCCACTCCCACCCCCACCAAAGACACCTTTTTTTAGCTGGTGGGAATTGTGTGTTTGTTTGCTTGCTTGATTTGGCTTCATTTGTTTTGTTTTGTTTACCAGAACACTGCTCAGCTCTGGTTTATGCTGGTGTTAGGGATTGAACCTGAGACGTTTGGTGCCTCTGACATGAAAGTCTGTTCATCTCGCCAGCCTCAAGCTGATGCTTCTGACTGAGTAGTCAGTCCTCCAGAGAATGTTCTTCTCCAGCCTCCCAGGCCCCAAAGATACCCCAGAGGCAGCCACCCACTTTGCAAACTGGATCCAGGTCTCTCCAAGGCACAGTGTTGCTGACAGGACTGCTCTGCCCATGGCAGGAGACTCAAGAATTTCAGTGGTATGTGCCTGTCAGGAATTTGGAACGGGTTTTGTAAAATGATGCAGTTTCTCAATTTAGCAAAATGACAGGCTGTCTGAGCTACATAGAGAAGATTTCTTGTTCATGCCAAGTTGTGTTGAATAAAACTCTGCCCAACTCTTCTTACATGAAAATGTGCTGCTCTCCATTTGAAAAGGCTCTTTAGGGAGTCCAGCAGTAGGACAGCAGGTTAAGTGCACCTGTTGCAAAGCGCAAGGACCTGCATAAGGATCCGGGTTAGAGCCCCTGGCTCCTCACCTGCAGGGGAGTTGCTTCACAAGTGGTGAAGCAGGTCTGCAGGTGTCTATTTTTCTCTCCCTCTCTCTGTCTTCCCCTCCTCTCTCCATTTCTCTCTGCCCTATCTAACAATGATGACATCACTAACAACAACAATAAATAACAACAAGGGCAACAAAAGGGAAAGTAAATAAATAAATAAATAAATAAATAAATAAATAAATAAATAAATGGCTCTTTGGCTCTTTAAAACCTATGGGGACAGGAGTATTGCACCAAAGTGAAAGACTCTGGGGTGGGTGGGTGGGTGGGGAGAATACAGGTCCATGAAAGATGATGAATGACATAGTGGGGGTTGTATTGTTAAATGGGAATCTGAGCAATGTTATGCATGTACAAACTATTGTATTTAATGTTGAATTTAAAACATAAAAAAACATTAATTCCCCAATAAAGAAATAAAAAAAAAAAACCTATGGGGACAGGGGTAGATAGCATAATGGTTATGCAGACAGACTGTCATGCCTGAGCTTCAATCCCCCACACCTCCATAAACCAGAGCTGATCAGTGCTCTGGTAAATATATATATATTTGACTGTAAACCCCACGGGTTTACAGTCAACAATATTTATACACTTTCCCCATATTTGGGAGCTACTCTCTTCCCTGATCCAGCTTTCTAACCCCTTTTCCAGCCATGACATCATCTCCCTAGACAATAACTTAGGTCCACCTGCATATCAGATGTCAGGCTCAGGTAAAAACTAATAAAGTCATGGGCCCCTTTAGAATATACCTAAAATAGACCTACTAGCTATTTCCAAAATGGAGACCCTCAAATCTTCACCTGAAATATTCCAGTGTTTAGGTTCATGATTAATAAACAATTTATATGGCTTTATATTTTAACTCTTCTTTCAGCCACCAGGTTTCAGATGCTATCATGATGCCAACAGGAATTCCTTGGACAGATGGCCCCACCAATGCGTCCTGGAGCCTCGATTCCCCAGAGCCCCATGCCACTAGGGAAATAGAGAGACCGGCTGGGAAGATGGATCGATCTGTCAACGCCCATGTTCAGCAGGGAAGCAATTACAGAAGCCAGACCTTCCACCTTCTGCATCCCACAATGACCTTGGGTCCATATTCCCAGAGAGTTAAAGAATAGGAAAGCTATCAAGGGTGGGGATGGGATAAGGATCTCTGGTGGTGGAAACTGTGCCCCTCTTATCCTATGGTCTTGTCAGTATTTGCATTTTATAAATAAATAATTTTTTTAAAAAAGAGCAACACTGGGCCTCAAAAGGAAGGGAAGCAGTTAGGACAGGGCATAGAAGGTGAGTAAATGTATATATAGAAGGTTCTAGGCTGCAGGGCTTCCCTCAAGAAGGATAGAGATGATGTAGAGATGCTTCCACTCTGCCATGAGGTGACTGCTCTTGAGCCAAGTTTCTAGGGTATTTCAGGAAAGGGTCTGAGGCAGGGAGAGAGGATGTAGTTCACATTCCCACTGTCCATGGCAACAAGACCACCACAAAGATGGAGCTTCCAGCATGGCTGTGAGGAGTGATGAAAGGTGGCTGCCTAGTGGGTTTAAGATTTTTATTTTGGGGTCATGGAAATAGAAATGAGACTGAGGTGGTGACCCCTTAACAATGTGAATGTGCTAAATGCTGCTGAATTGTACATTTTAGAAAGGTTAATTTTTTTCTTTGTCTTATTTTTTGTGATTGATTAATGGTGGGCTACACGATTATCAGATTGCAGTGTGCTTCCACACCACACCCACTACCAAAGGTAGGTCCTCACCTACCTACCTCCAAAAGATAACCACCATAATTCTCATAAAGTCTTAGAAACACTTTTAAAAAACCCAATCTTGGATGGACCTTGAAAAATTCATGTTAAGTGAAATAAGTCAGAAACAGAAGAGTGAATATGGGATGATCTCACTCTCAGCAGAAGTTGAAAAACAAGATCAGAAGAGAAAACACAAGTAGAACCTGAACTGGCATTGGGGTATTGCACAAAGTAAAAGACTCTGGGATTTGTGTGTGTGTGTGGGGGGGGGGGGGGGATAAAGGTCCAAAAAGGATGATAAAGGACCTAGTAGGGGTTGTATTGTTATATGGAAAACTGGCAAATGTTATGCATGTAGAAACTATTGTATTTACTGTCGAATGTAAAACATTAATTCCCCAATAAGGACATTAAAAAAAAAAAGCCTAAAGGGACTGGGTTTAGGGCAAGCAGGATATTTGACTCACAGTTTCTTTCTTTCTTTCTTTCTTTCTTTCTTTCTTTCTTTCTTTCTTTCTTCCTTTCTTTCTCTCTCCTTCTTCTTATCCTCCTCCTCCTTCTTCTTCTTCTTTGTTTTTTTTTTTTTCTTTTTCTATATTTGTTTTTACCAGTGCATGGCTCAGTTCTGACTTATGGTGGTATCAGGGATTGAACCTGGGACCTGGGAGCCTCAGGCTTGAGAGTCTGTTTGCACAGCCATTATACTATCTCCCCTACCCCATACTTTTTTCTTTTTTCTTTATTTGATAGGACAGACAGAAATTTAGTGGGGAGGGAAAATAGAAAGGGAGAGAGAGAGAAACATACAGGCAACACTGCTCACAAAGCTTCCTCCTGCAGGTGGCCCACAGTTTCTTAAAGTGGAGATCTTCAAGATTCTACTTCAGCACTGAGGAATTCCTCAAAGATTACCCTAGGATATATATATATGACTAAAAGGGTGACAGGCAAAGCATTCAGGAAGGTGGTGGGATGGGTGCACACCTGGCTGATTGATCCAAGTTTAAAGTCTCCGATCCCCTGCTGAAACAGTGCTGCAAGTGTGTCTCTATCTCCTTCTCTATCTCCCCTTCCTTCTCAATTTCTCTCTGTCTCTACCCAATATAAATAAATTCTTTTAAAAAATGTATAAAGAGCAATCAGGAAGATGTTAGAAGCTTCTAGAAAAAAAAAATCTAAGAACTAGCCAAAGGAAACAAAAACACCTATCCAGGGTGGAAGACATAGCATTATGGTTATGCAAAAAGATTCTCATGCCTGAGGTTTTGAGGCCCCAGGTTCAATTCAACGAACCACCATTAGCCAGAACTGAGTGGTGCTATGGTAAAAATAAAATAAAATAAAATCTATTTAAATAGAGCTATGTATACCTATGTCCATAGCAGCACAATCTGTAATGGCCTAAACATGGAAGGAACCCAGATGTTCAACGACAAATGAGTGACTAAGGGAGTTGTGATACATAGGCACAATGGAATACTACTCAACTGCTAAAAGTGTTGAACTCATTTCCTTTGCCTCATCGTGGATGGAGCTTGAGGGAATGATGTTAAGTGAGATAAGCCAAAAAAAAAAAAAAAAAGGAGAGACCAATACTGAATGATCTCACTTATAGGTAGAACTTAAGAAATAAAGACAGAGTGGGGGTCAGGTGGTGGCACACCTGGTTGAGTGCACATGGTACAATGTGCAAGGATCTGTGTTCAAGCCCCCGATCCACCTGCAGGGGGAAAACTTGACAAGTGGTGACGGAGGGCTGCAGGTGTCTCTCTGTCTCTCTTCCTTTCTATCTCCTGGTTCCTTCTCGATTGCTGACTGTCTCTGTCCAATAAATAGAAATATTTTTTTAAATTTTTTAAAAGAAAGAAAGACAGAGGGAAAACACAAAGTGAAACTTGGACTGGGTAGGGGCATGTTGTACTAAAGCAAAGGACTTAGGGAGAAAGGTGCAGGAGGGGGTGAAGAGAATCTTAGGGTCCTGTTGCATGGTGGAAAAGAACATAAGTTGTGGGTGAGAGTATTCTGCAGATAACTTTCATGGAGAGATGAGAAATTGTACCCATGTATCAAGAACTGCCCTGTAAACCACTAACCCCACCCCATAAAAATGATCTTTAAAAAAAACTAAGAACTGCCTAAGACTAAAAAAAAAAAAATACAAGATTGGGGGCCAGGCAGTGACGCACCTGATTAAGTGCACACATTACAGTGCACAAGTTCAAGCCCCTGGTCCCCACCTGCAGGGGGGGAAGCTTCACAAGTGGTGAAGCGGGGCTGCAGCTGTTTTTCTGTCTTTTTCCCTCTCTATCTCCTCCACCCCTCTCAATTTCTATCTGTCTCTACCCAATAACAAATAAAAATATGTAATTATAGAAAAGTAAAATATTTTTAAAAGAAAGGAAGGAAGCTCAAGATCTAGGATAAGAAAAGATTGGGACTTCAGAGGCATGGCTATGGAGTAACAGCAGACTCACTGCTCTCTCCCCAGTAACTAGAAACAGTAATGAAAATTACCTGAAAACTGAACAAAATATTACCAGGATTATTTCAGAAACTCACCAAATTGCATGTGAGTAAAGACAGGTGTGGATCATGGACATATAAGGGGTTAGGGAGAGATTCCCAGGACTAAAAAGCCATACTAAGGAGCAGCTGGTGCCGAATTGAGAAATTAGCGCCTGAGGTGCACTACTTCTGGGTCCAAGTTAAAGCAACAACAACTGTTAAAAAGAATTTAAAAATTACCTAAAAACTCACCAATTTACAACTGTGGCTTCTTAAGTTTCCCATGCTGATACCCCAGAGGCTGGAACAATAGCAGGGAGACCCTATATTGATTGATATCAAAAACACTAAAACTGCCTGGTGCCTCTGGATAAAGTTCTCCTCCCCCACAATTGTGACTTCTTATGTAACTTAACCACAATTTTCTTCAAACTATTCCAGAAGTTTAAAGAGGGGCAAACACTGCCAAATACATTCTATGAGGCAAACATCACTTTGATCCCCAAAGCAGGAAAGGACTTTACCAGAAAAGAAAACTATAGACATACTATACCTCTGATGAACATGAATGCAAAGATCCTGAACTAGATCTTGGCAAGTCAAATACAACAACATATTAAGAGAATAATTCAGGAGTTGGTGGTAGCGCAGTGGGTTAAACACAGGTGGCACAAAGCACAAGGACCTGCATAAGGATCCCGGTTACAGCCCCTGGCTTCTCACTTGCAGGGGAGTTGCTTCACAGGCAGTGAAGTCTTCCCCATCTCTCTCCATTTCTCTCTGTCCTATCTAACAATGATGACATCAATAACAACAATCATAACTACAACAATAAAACAAGGGCAAGAAAAGAGAAAATAAATAAATTTTTTTTAAAGAGAGAATAATTCACCAAGACCAAGTGGGATTCATCCCTAGGAAACAGGGATGGTTCAACATCCACAAGTAAATCAATGTAATTCATCATATCAACAAAGAGAAAGATAAAAATTAGTTTATAGCCATACCACCCTGAACATGTCTGATCTCAATTGATAAAAACCACAGTCATATCAAATGCCAAAAAGGCATTTGACAAGATCCAACACCCATTTATAATAAAGACCCTCCCCCAGAAACTGGGAATAGAAGGACCATTCCTCAACATAATGAAGACCATTTACGACAAACCTGTAGTTAATATTATTCTCAATTGGGAAAAGCTGAAAGTTTTTTCCCTAAAATCTTGAACCAGACAAGGCTACCTACTATCTCCATTGATATTCAACATAACTCTTGAGGTCCTTACCACTGCAATCAGACAAAAAGAGTTATAAAATGCATACATATTGTAAAAGAAGAAATCAAACCATGACTATTCACTGATGACATGATATTATACCTAGACAATCCAGAAGACACCAAAAAACTACTAGAAATGATGAATAAATCCAGTAAAGTAGCAGGATACAAAATCAGCACAAATAAATCTGTGGCATTTCTGTATACAAACAAGGAGTCAGAGGAAAAGAAAATAAAAGAATCAATCCCATTTATAATTGAACCCCAAAAGATAAAATACCTTGGGGTAAATCTAAAAAGGAGGTAAAGGACCTTTACAATGAGAACTAGAGGACTTTGCTAAAAGAAACAGAGAAACACACAGAAATAGAAGAACATTGCTTGTTTCTGGATTGGAAGAGTAAAGATTATTAAAATGACATTCTACTAAAGCAATCTACAATTCCAGTGCAATCCCTATCAAAATTCCAGTGGCATTTTTCAATCAGATTGAAAAATTTTGTCCAAAAATTTGTATGGAACCACAAAAGGCCACAAATGGCCAAAGCACTTCTGAGAGAAAAACAAAACAAAACTTCATTTTATACTACAATGTAATAATAATCAAAACAGCATGTTACTGGAATAACAATGAACTCTAAGATCAATGGAGAAGAATCTAAAACCCAGAAATGAGCCCCACACATATAGAACCACCTAATATATAACAAATGAGCCAAAAACATTCAATGGGGTAAAGAAGGTCTCTTTAACAGAAGGTGCTGGGAAAATTGGACAGCCACATGTAGAAAAATGAAACTAGACCATCACCCAACACCACACAACAAGGTCAAGTCAAAATGGGATTAAAGACCTAGATGTTAGACCAGAAACTCTAAAATTTATAGAAGAAAATGTCAGTGAAACTTTGCAACACCTTCATATCAAAGATGTTTTAGAGACTCAAGCCCATGGGCATGGGAAATGAAAGCAAGAGTAAATAGATGGGATTAGATGAAACTAAAAAGCTTCCACACATTGAAAGCAAACTACACAAGGTTAACCAGCAACCAGTAATGGGAGAAGATATTGCACATTACACATCAGTGACTAATACCAAACATCTATACAGAATAGGTACTGATCTACAAAAGACACAAAAACAGCGCAATATAAAAGTATGCCAAAGAACTAAACAGTTTTCTAAAGAAGAGAAACACACGGCCCACAGACACATAAAGAAATGCTCCACTTCATTTACCATTAGAGAAATGCAAATTAAAACTACACTGAGATACCATCTCACACCTAAGGGAATGGCTTACATCAACAAACCAGGAAATGAGAGGTGTTGGCAAGGGTGTGGAGAAAAAGGAACTCTGCTACACTGCTGGTAGGAATGCAAATTGGTGCAGGCCTTTGGAAGACTGTATGTACAGTCTTTAAGCTACTAAAACTGAATTATGAACCAGCAATACCATTCTTTGGCATTTATCCAATGGACACTCAAGCACTAATTAGAAGGGACATATGCACCTCTATGTGCATAGCTGCATTATTCACCATAGCCAAAAAGTGGAAGCAGCCTAAATGCCCATTAACAGATGAATGGCTAAAGAAGCTATGGAATATGTTTTCCATGGAATACTACTCTTCAATCAAAAATATCCTTTGGGACAAAATGGATGGAACTAGGGGGGTGATTATGCTTAGCAAAATTTTGTAAAGAGGCATAAGATAACTACCAGATGATTTCACTCATATGTGGAATCTAGAGATCTGATTCACATGAACTTGCCAAAAGAAGGAGGAGGAGGATGAGGAGGAAGAAGAGGAAAAGCAGAAGCAGTAAGCCAGCAAGCAATTTCTTTCTTTCTTTCTTTCTTTCTTTCTTTCTTTCTTTCTTTCTTTCAACCAGAGCACTGATCAGCTCTGTTTTATGGTGGTACAGGGGATTGAACCTGGGACTTCGAAGCCTCAGGCATGACAGTCTGTTTGCATAACCATTATGCTATCTACCCCTCCCTGCAATCTGTTTCTAAGACTTGTGAGAACTGTGAGAATTTTGAGAGGTAGGAGGGTGGGTGTGGGAGGGTGAGTATACAGAACTTTGGTGGTAGGTATGGTATGGATCTATACATTATAATCTTACAATCCTATGACATATTATTAATAACAAATAAAAATCTATTTAGGAGGCACACTCAGTAAATTGTACATGTTACCATTCACGAGGACCTGGAGGGAGGAAACTCCCACCTGCAGGGAGGAAACTTCATGAGCAGTGGAGCTAAAGTTGTTTATCTTCTCTGTCTCTCGACTTCTCTTGGGCAACACTGACATAGGTACTTCTCCATTCTGAATCACAGGATCCCACTATACATAAGAAAATTAGAGTAAAATCAATATCATAAATCAGTGGTCTGTGAGTTAAATCTGACCAACACACATTTGGCTTATCTGAATTTATCTCATTTTTTGTTCTTATTTTAACAAAGGAGAGATATGATGTTACCACAATTTGAAAATCTAAATTTCCACCATATGGCTGGTTCTGAGTAACCTCTGCCCACCATGAAGAATCACACTCTCTGTGGGTCATCATAATGTTCACCATCCTCCCTCTCTCTCAGGAGATAATTGTATAACTTGGTGTTCTGACTCACAAAACGTTTTTCTGAAAGGACCCAAAGGTTTCCAGAGTTATTTTCTACCTATGATTCCAACGGTAGTTCTTTAAACCTAGGAGAAAACTATGCACCATGTGCAGTAATGGATAGAAAACAATTGTTTTGGGGACCAGGAGAGAGTTCACCTAGTAGAGCATGAGACGCTGGGTTCAGTCCTTATCACAATTTAAAACATCATGGACTGCACTCCATTCTGGAGCAGTGCTGTTGTGTTTCTTCTCTCTCTCTCCATATGTGTGTGTGTGTGTGTGTGTGTGTGTGTGTGTGTGTGTGTGTGTGTATGTATGTATATATATACATATATATATATATGTCTCTTCCTCTATATCTCACTCAAAGAAATCAATGACTCAAGTCTAATCACAAGGAAAACAAAAATAAACCAACAGGACTACATCAAACTGAAAAGCTTCCAGACAGCAAAAAGAACCACTGCCAAAACAGACTCTTTATGGAATCAGAAAAGATCTTTTACATGCCATACAATAGACAAAAGGTTAATAACCATAATATATAAAGAGCTCACCAAACGCAGCAATAACAAAAACAAAAATGATCCCATCCCAAAATGGATATGGATAGAATATTCACCAAGAAGAGATCCAAAACACCAACAGACATATGGGAAAATGTTCAAAGTCACTGATGGTCAGAGAAATAAAGATAAAGACAACAATTAGATACCAATTTACTCCTGTGGGAATGTCATACATCAGAAAGAACAGTACCAACAAATGTTGGAGAATTTGGGGTGGAGGAGGGGTAAAGTAACACTTCTACACTGCTAATGGGAATCTTCTTCTAGCGTTTGCCCTTCTTCCATAGCCAGTCAACAGCGTCAGGTTGAGCCTGATGTAAAGTTTCGAGACCTCCTTTGAATCTGGAGAGGTGGCAGTCGTTGACTATGTGGGTCATAGACTGTAGCCGCAGGGGCAGTTCGGGTCTTCTCTGGCTCCCCAGTGATGGAACATAGCGGCGCACCGGCCATGGCCTGTTCGATAGCGATTGAGGAGGGCCCAATCATAACGTGCTAGGTCAAAGCCGGGTTGATGCTTGCAGGGGTCTGTGATGAGGTGTTTGTTCTTTACCTCAGCTGACTGCCAACTCTGTTTCCAAGAGACTGGAACAGAGAAGTTCAGTGTAGGCGTAGGGGACCAGATTGAGTGACGAGACGTCAAGCGTTGGACAGGGTGGGCGAAGATATCCGCGTATATTGGCAGGTCGGGTGGAGCGTAGACGTGGGAAATGAACTTAGATGATGCCGCATCCCGACGAGTATCTGGTGGGGCGATGTTGCTAAGAACTGGCAGCCATGGAACCAGGGTGGAATGGATGGTTCCAGAAATTATCCTCATGGAGGAATATAATTTGGAATTGACCAAGTGGACATGGGGGCTACGGAACCATACTGGGGCACAGTATTCTGCAGTGGAATAGCATAATGCCAGAGATGATGATCGTAGTGTGGAAGCGCTCGCGCCCCATGAGGAGCTGGCCAGTCTTGCAATGATGTTATTCCTCGCGCCCACCTTTGCTGCAGTTTTTATGAGATGTTCGTGAAATGACAGAGTGCGATCGAGAGTAACGCCAAGATAGACTGGCTGGGCCTCATGCCGGATTCTCGTATCGTCAAGCTGCACATTAAGCTCACGCAAGGCCGAGGCATGGTGTAGATGGAAAACAGATGATACTGTTTTTGCAGTACTAGGGATTAGTTGCCATTTTTTACAGTAATCAGATATCAGAGACATGTCTTTCGTGAGTGCTAATGGGAATGCAAATTGGTCAAAGCCCTGTGGTGAGCAGTCTGGAGAACTCTGAGAAGGCTAGAAGTGAACCTACCCTATGACCTGACAATTTCCCTCCTGGGGATATCTCCAAAGGAAACAAACACATTCATTTAAATAGATCTAGGTACACCTATGTTCACAATAGTGCAATTTGTAATAGCCCAAACTTGGAAGCAATCCAGATGTCCAACATTAGATAAGTGGCTAAGAATGTTGTGGTATATATATTAGAATACTACTCGGCTGTTAAGAATGAAGTCATTTCCTTCACCTTATCTTGGATGGCGTTTGAAGGAATCATATTAAGTGATATAAATCAAAAAGAGAAGGGTGAGTACCAGATGATCTCAGTTGTAAATGGAATTTAAAAAACTAGAACAGCGGGGCTAGAAAGACAGCATAATGGTTATGCAAAAAACCTTTCATGCCTGAGGCATCAAGTCTCACAGTTCAGTTCCCAGCACCATTATAAACCAGAACTGAGCAGTACTCTGGAGGGAAAACAAAGCAAAACAAACAAACAAACAAACAAACCAGAAGGGAAACACAAAGCAAAACTTGGGCTGGGTAGGAGTATATTGCACCAAAGCTAAGGATTCGGTAAGAAGAGAAAGGGAGAGACTGGGAAGTACTGTGACTTTGCATTCCTTGTTCATGATAGTGGAAAAAAACTTAAGTTGAGGGGAGAGTGTTTTCAGACACCTATCATGATATCATGGTGAGATAAGAAATTTATTTTATTTTATTTTTGCTTCCAGGGTTATCACTGGGGCTCGGTGCCTACACCATAAATCCACTGCTCCTGGAGGCCATTTTTCTCATTTTGTTGCCCATGTTGTTGCCCTTGTTGTAGTTGTTATTGTTATTATAGCTGTTGTTATTGTTGGATAGGACAGAGAGAAATCAAGAGAGGAGTGGAAGGAAGAGAGGGGGAAAGAAAGGCAGACACCTGCAGACCTGCTTCACCCCTGCAAAGCAAACCCCCTGCAGGACCGGAGCTGGGAGCTGGAGACCGAGGTCCTTATGCTGGTCTCTGCACTTAACCCGCTGGGCTTACCGCCCAGCCCGAGATGAAAATTTTTACCCATGTGTCAATGACTGTACTGTAAGCCATTAATCCTCCAATAAAAATATTTTTTAAAAAGAGGGAACAAGGGAGTCGGGCAGTAGCGCAGAGGGTTAAGCACACGTGGCACAAAGCTCAAGGACAGGAGTAAGGATCCCAGTTCGAGCCCCAGTTCGAGGTGGGGAGCAGGGACTAGAACCTGGATGATACATGTGCTTAACCAGGTACACCACAGCCCGGCCCTTGGAAACAAATAATTCTTAAAAAGCAGAGTTCTAGTAGTGAGAATTGTGTGGAGTTGTACACCTCTTATCCTATGGTGTTTGTCAGTGTTTCTTTTTTAAACTTATTTATTTTTAACTTTTTCCCCCTTCTGTTGCCCTTGTTGTTTATCGTCGTTGTTATTATTGCTGTCATTGTTGTTGGAAAGGAAAGAGAGAAATCGGGAGAAGAGGGGAAGACAGAGACAGGGACAGAAAGGCATACATTTGCAGACCTTCTTCACTGCCTGTGAAGGGAACCCCTGCAAGTGGGGAGCCTGGTGGGGGGGCCTCAAACACAGTTCCTGATGCAGGTCAGTGTGCTTTCCGCCATGTGGGCTTAACTGGCTGCACCACAGCACGGCTCCCCAGTGATTCTTTTTATATAAATAAAATTAAATTTTTAAAAACTGAGCCAAGAAGGTCACTTCTGGGAGGTCCTGGGTTCACTTCCTGGTGCCATATGAAAGAAAGGGATAAAAGAGAGAAAGAAAGAGAAAATGAATTGATTCTAAAAAACTATTCAGTCTCTGTGATTGAAACTTTAACCTACTGGCATAGCTGAAGATTTTGGGATCAGCCTGACAGTTTTCTAAATTTGAGGATCCTCAAGCATATAGCCTACCTCTCTCCCTCTCTTTCAATGTAATATAATTTGACCTCAATAGAAGCAGTACTTAGATTCTGAAAATGTGACAGATCACTATGAGAATTTGATTAAAGCTGTAGCCTTAGGATGGGGATACACATAGTAAGACACATAACTTGCATATAGTTTCAATGGTACAAAGACTCCATGCACAGACGGGAGTCGGGCGGTAGCGCACACTTGGCGCAAGGTGCAAGGACCTGTGTGAGGAGTCCCCCTACTCCCCTCCCCCTTCGCCCCCCTTGGAGCCCCCACTCCCCATCTGTAGGGGAGTCAATTCACAAGCGGTGAAGCAGGTCTGCAGGTGTCTATCTTTCTCTCCCCTTCTCTGTCTTCCCCTCCTCTCTCCATTTCTCTCTGTCCTATCCAAGAACGATGACATCAATAACAACAACAATAATAACGACAACAATAAAACAAGGGCAAAAAAGGGGAACAAATAAATTAAATAAATAAATAAATAAATATCAAGTGTGATTAAAAAAAGACTCCATGCACAAAACTACATCGGAGGCTCCTCCTGAAGTTCTCAGATCTCAGTTCAGAATCCCTGCTTTGGAGGATTCCAGCAAAAGTTGTGTTTAGACACATGTATCAGCTCCACTCTATCTCAAAACCAAACTTTAAAGTGAGCATTAAAATATACTTAAAACATAAACTTAGTAGGGGAACAAAAAAGGCAAGAAAGACAGCAATTACAAATATTAGTATTTTTGACACTGAAAAGCAAGTAGGTGAGAAATAATTGATTTAATAGTACTCAAGAAAGCTAAATTTTAATCCATAGCAGGATAAGAAAAAAAAAGCCCGCTGAAATAAACAGTAGGTCCCCCTAAAAGATCTGAAAGAAAGAAAGAAAATCACAGATCTCTGGAATTCAGAGCTAAAGTGAATTTCCAACCACTGAGTGGAGACTTTTAAGAAGCAGTGAGACCTTCAGTTACTAAACATTGCTTCACCCAAACCTAGCAGAATACTCAGATAGTCACTAGAAAATGTTAAATTTTAAAGTTTTAGGAGCCTGGGCAGTGGCACATTGGGTTAAGCACATATAGTATGAAGTGCAAGAATCTGCTCAAGCATCCCACTTCCAACCCCAACTCCCCACCTGTGGGATGGGGTCCACTTCACAAGCAGTGAAGCAGGTCTACAGGTGCCTATCTTTCTCTCCCTCCTCTGCCTCCCCCTCCCCTCTCAATTTCTCTCTGTCCTGTCCAATAAAATGGAAAAAATGGCCACCAGGAGCAGTGGATTCGTAGTGCAGGCACCAAACCCCAGCAAGAACCCTGGAGGCAAAAAAAAAAAAAAGTGTAAGCATCATGGGAAGTCCTATTTCAAAAAAGAGGAATTAAGTAAAAAATTAATATTCCTAATATTGAAAATCCCAATCTTTTCCCTCCACTAAACACTTTAAAATGCAGTGAATAAAGCACTTGACTTGGGTGCATGAGGCCCTGAGTTCAAAACCTGGTTATTTCATGTGCCAGAGGGATACTCTGGTTTGTTCATTCTGTCTGTCTATCTATCTATCTATCTATCTATCTATCTATCTATCTATCTATCTACCTACCTACCTATGTTAATAAATAAATATTTTTAAGGAAAAGAAAAAAGGGGACCAGGTGTTGGCATGCCACACACACATTATCATATATGCAAGGTCTTCAGTTTGAGCCTCTGCTCCTCACCTGTGGGGGCTTCAGAAGCAGTGAAACAAGTCTGCAGGTGTCTGTCTGTCTATCTGTACCTACCCTGTCATATCTAATTTAAAAAAGAAGAAGAAGAAAGGAAGGAAAGAAGGAAGAAAGGAAAAAGGGAAAACATGGCCACTAGGTGCAGTGGATTTTTAGTGTTGGCACTGAGCCTCAGCAATATTGATAAAGCACATATATTATTACCATGAGCAAGGACCTGAGTTCAAGCCCCTGTCCCTTCTTATAGGAAGAAAAGCTTCAGGAGCATATGGTGAAGCAGTGCTACAGATGTTTCTATTTCTCTCTCCCTCTCTCTCTCAATTTCTCTGTCTCTATCCAAAATAAATAAATAAATAAAGGGCATCAAGACTGGTGGATACCTCATGCAGGCACTGAGCCCCAGGGTTAACCAAGAATAGTTCATTTACAAACTCTCTTTTTCTTCCTCCTCCACCCTTTTTTTTTCTTCCCCCTCTCTATCTCCCCCTCCTCTCTCAATTTCTCTCTTTCCTATCCAATACAATGGAGGGTGGGGGAAGACCTCTAGGAGCAGTGAAATTTTTTTTATTGGAGGATTAATGTTATACATTCGACAGTAAGTACAATAGTTTGTACATATATAACACTTCTCGGTTTTCCACATAATAATATAACCCCACTAGGTCCTCTGTCATCCTTTTCCAGGACCTGTACTCCCCCCCCACACACACACACCCCAAAGTCTTTTGCTTTGGTGCAATACACCAACTCTAGTTCAGGTTCAGGAGCAGTGAATTTGTAGTGTCGACACCAAGCCCCACTGATAACACTGGAGGCAAAAATAAATAAATAAAAAGTATAAGAACAATCTTTACATTCTAGCAAGTAGTCAACAGTTGTTTGTATTTTTACTTTTCAAGAGATGGAAGTTGTTTCTGGCATGTGATTTTAGAAACTGCAGTGCTGGAAACCCAGAAGATTCCATATTTCCCCACTTCTTCCAACCCCTTTTGATGATACAACTATCCTTTGGGGGAAGGAGTAAAAGAAAATAATCCAAAACAAACACAGATTGTAAGACAACCAATGCCTATAAACATAGACCTACATAATGTAACAACTATCAACTTCAAAGGCAGGGGAGAGGGGGTGTAGATGTATAATGGTTATGCAAAAAGACTCTCATGCCTAAGGCTCCAACGTCCCAGGTTTAATCCCCAGAACCACCATAAACCAGAGCTGAGTACTGCTCTGATTATAAATCTTCTTCTAGTGTTTGCCCTTCTTCCTTAGCCAGTCAACAGCGTCAGGTTGAAAGGTGTCAGGAGCTGCTTGTTGCTGGCTTTGAAAGTGACTGGGATCCATGTGGATTCAGTCGGCTAGGAAGGATCGTCAGTTTCCCCAATGAATGGGTACTCACGGGATGCACCACGAGAAGGTCGATCCAATGCATCCCAATGATTATAAATAAATTAAATAAATAAATAAATAAATAAAACTATCAGCTTCAGAAATCATCTGGTCTATCATCCTCATTTTACAGACAGGGAAAGAGGGAACCAAAGCAGGGAAATTCCCAGCTCAAAATCTCAAATCCAGTTGTTGGCAGTCTGGTTTGAAGGATGAAAGAAGGAAAAGTATCAAGATAGCTCACCTGAGAGGGTAGCTGGCTTTGCCATGCATATAAGCTCTATTGAGCCTGGGTCCCACCACAGAGGAGGAAACCTCAGTGCTGTGGTGTCTTTGCCTCTCTCCTTCTGCATATCTTTATTTGAAAAAGTCAGTCCAGAGCAGCAAAACCCGAATGATGGGGGGAGGGAGCCAACACACACACACACACACACACACAATGCACAACTAGATTTTGACCTCTAATGTAGTGCTTTTTCACTCCACCACATTGTCTCTTGAGAGACTAATTATTGATCTGAAAAATAATTTGACAAAGCCATTTGAAGTCTTTATTGACAATTGGCTCATAGTCTAATTGACACTTTATTTTTATCCTGGGTAAAGTTCTCTAAACTGACTTCAGTACTTAAGCATATTTGACTATAAATTCAGATAGTCACATAAAAAATATTCTTCAGACGACCCAACCCAGAGGGTTTTAACCTGGAATTTATAAGCTCATAAGCTGGACCCATGGGATCCATGGTTGAATTTCAAGAAATTAGCAAAAAATATTGAGCGAATAGATTTGCATTTTTTTCTTTCTGAGTTAGTAACATAGTTTTCCTCAGAGTCTTAAGGGAGTCTATGAATCTTTACCAAAAGTAAGTTATTATGGAGTTCAAGTTCTCATGTTTGAGTTTATATATTAGAGAAACTAAGTAGTGAACAGAAGAGATAAAGTCATATTTATTAGGGAAGGCCTAGAACTCAGGTCTCTTCATGTCAATCCCTGTATATGTTGGCCAGAGATCATTCCAATTTGCATAATTAACTCTCTTCCAATCCATATTTTTTCATTACAAGAGGAATTCCTTGGGAGAGTTATGCAGAGTTCAATACAAATCAAGCCTGACCCCAGAACAATGACTCCCTGTACATCTCCCAGCAGTCAATCAGGACCACGATCTTGGAATTCTGTCAGAGAAAGAATTTATGTTCCACAGATCTTTCCCCCCTCGCATGTGTAACCTCAGCTGGATCCTCAGCAATAAGGAGATTATTGAATAATTTCATAAATGTCTCACCTGGTTCCATCACACCTGTGTATAGTATAACACAGAAAACTCTATTTACTGGAGTAACAAACTGGTTTTGGAGAAGGTAAAGGAATGAAGCTGCACTCTTTTTTTTTTCCATCATGGGTATCGCTAGGGCTCTGTACCTGCACAATGAATCAACTGTTCCCAACAGCCCTCTCTCTCTCTCTCTCTCTCTCTCTCTCTCTCTCTTTCTCTCTAATATTTCTTTCTTTATTATTTATTTATTTTGATAAGGTAGAGAGAAATTGGGGGGGGAGAAAGAAAGCTCTGTGGTATAGCACTGCTTTACCATTCTTGATGCTTCCCCCTGTAGGTCAGGACCAGGGGGTTGAGCCCAACCAAATATACCACCACTTGGCCCCTGAAGCTAAAGGTTTTTTGTGTTTTTTTTTTTAATTAATGAGAGGGATAGGAGGAGAGAGAGAAAGAAGCAGACATCACTCTGGTACATGTGCTGCCGGGGATTGAACTCAGGACCTCATAGCTTGAAAGTCCACTTTATCCACTGCAACACCTCCCCGATCGTTTAAGCTAAGTTTTTAGCAACTATCAAAACAAGTGCTATCTGATCCTGAGACATATTGTAGGTAAAGATTTGGGATTTAATTCCATAACAGTAACAGATGGGCTACCTTAGATTCAATTTGAAGGAGGCTAGGTAGAATTCAAATTAATCATAAATGTTCTTTATGTTCATGAATAGACAGAATTTTTTTTTCTTCCTCGGTTTTGTTTTTTGTTTTCCCTTTGTTTGTTTTGTTCATTTTCATAGAGGCAGAGAGGCAAAGAAAAAGAGACCACAATATCAAAGCTTCCTTCAGTGCAATGGGGTCCAGGCTCGAACCTGGGTCTAGCACATGGCAAAGCAGCATACTGTCCAATTTATACACTTGCCTGAGTAATTTTTATACATTATGTCATCTATACATTCACATAATTATGGACTGAAAAGGAAAGAAAATAATCATATTTTTACTGTTCATTTAATTTATATTTTTAAATTATTGATTTAATAACATTTATTAGGATTCTTAATGTGAGATTATTCAAGATCATATCACTGCTTCTCTGATATCACAGTAAGAAGTTAGTGGACAATTTTCTGAGAATGGCAAATCAAGAAATGGCCACTAAATATCTTTAAAGTATATACAAAAACTGATAGCTCCATTTGTCTTCAACAAAGGAACCTGAGTACTTTGCATCAGTAGTGAAAGAAATACTTTTCACTATAAATCCTCCACTTCTCTCAAATTTTAATCAGCCGTTATTTAAGCAAAATATTGAGAAATAAATGTTGAACTTTTAATAGAGAAACAGTGTCAAAATATAATATTGAGACATGTGATTGACTTCCCAGAGAAACAGGATTAGTTGAAGGTGGAGATTGTCAACTATCCTTCTGAACTCAATTTTAAACTATATCCTTGAATCACTTTGACAAACCATGCAACTAATTTGAAAAGAAGGAAAGAAAATCACCTCTCACCAGTGCTTTACAGGTAAATAAGCAGAAGCCTGAAGGGGGGAGTGGAACTAGATTTCCAAGGTACCGAAGTACACACACTCAGGTTGCTGAGTCTCAGGCTTTAGCTTCCCTTACCATGGACAGAGACTTGGAGTGGCTGGTATCTAAACGCCTTCTAATTATTATTATTATTACCAGATTAAGACATTTTTAGAACATTTGAATAAAATTGACCTCTCTTCATTCTGATCCTCTGCACTAATAATTGTGCCTTTTTTTTATTCATTCAATTACAAGCAAATTGACAGGAGGCATTTATATGAGGCAGCTTAAACCCCAGCTAATGGAGTGCCTAATGACTAATTGATCAGATCCCAACCCAGAGAGCAGCTCTGAGTGGCCTAAAGGAATTTATGCAATTAGTTTAGGTTTGGTAGAAATTGAGTGCATATGAAAGTAAGCTTTTTATGGTCTTGATTTATGAGGACTGGACATGAACTATATCTGCCAAGAGACAAGCCACCTAGCATAGCCTGAGGCTTTGAGAGGGTCTTTTTTTCAGGGGTGATGTTGGTATTTGAATCCTAATTGATGGGGAGAGGGAAGCCTGTAAAGGGAGAAAAGAAATATATTGGGATGGAGGGGAGTGGAATTTGGTCAGAAATCTCTTAAAATTGTGGTCTCTTCTCTGTAATCTAAAGTAAAAATAATATTACTCTTAAATGTGTACTTAAAAGTCCAATTAAAAATTTTTCCCCAGGATGAATATTACGGAAGGAGACACACAGAGAGATAGTATAAGGAGTCCAGGCTCAGAGAGACAGAGAGACACACAGAGAGAGAAAGATGAGTGTGTGTGTGTGTGTGTGTGTGTGTGTGTGTGTGTGTGTGTGTGTGTGTCCGCGTGCCTGCCTGCCTGCCTGCCTGCCTGCCTGTCTGTCTGTCTGTCTGTCTCTGTCTGTCTGTCTGTGTCTCATTGCCTTTCTGCTTGTCTGCCTGCCAGCCAGCCTGCCGGTCTGTCTGTAAGGAATCCAGGCTCATTTCTCTCTCCTCTTCCAACATCTAGAGGGTTCCCCCGCGATTGAATGTAGCAAGGAGGAAGTCCCTTCCGGGAGGAGCTGAAGGAACCCTGACCCCGCCTGGGAGCCCCGTGATCCCGGCGGGTGCGGAAGCGGGGTGGAGGGAAACCTGACCTGATCGGAAAAGAGCGATCGAAGGAGAGACTAATTTCTCCTCTGGGGTCCAAGCTGGCTCCGACTTCCCCAGCCAGACGGGGTTAGCGCGGGGCCTCCAGCAACTACGTGGAGGAGACATCCTGGGCCTGCGGGCTTTCTGCCTGCTCTGGGGACTCAAAGGGCACTTTGGGGACAGAGTCTCACACCTGGAGACTCGAGGGGAGCTAAAAGCGGGGATGCAGGGGTACTAGTAAACAGACTTGAGGAGCTGTGCAGGATGCTGTGAGAGACACCCGCAGAGACAGAGACAGAGAGGAGGGCCTGAACACGCGAGGACAGTGGACTTTGCACCACCGCCTCTGAAATGAATCTAATCCCTGGTTTTGAGAGATCGCACTCCTCCAAATTGCGGCATTCAAGACTAATTTGCGCCTCCAAGTTTTCACCTATAGAATGAGCTTGGGAGGGGCCAGCCGGTGGTGCACCTGGTTAAGCACACAGGTTACAATGCACAAGGACCCAGGTTCAAGTCCCTGGCCCCTACCTGTAAAAGGCAAGTTTCACTAGTGGTGAAGCAGGGCTGCAAGGTGTCGCTCTCTGTTTCTTTCCCTCTATATCTCTCCCTCCCTTCTTAGTTTCTCTCTGTCTCAATCTAATAAATAAACAAAAATAATAATGGGCTTGGGGTCCATACAGTACCAGCAAGGGTTCCAGGTCAACCCCCTGCAGGGGAGCAGTTTCATAAGAGTGCCTGAAACAAGGTGCTACAGAGGTCTCTCTTTCACTCTATCTCCCCCTTTCCTCTTGATTCCCCTCTGTTTCTAGCCAATAAATCTATATAACCATCTTCACTCATGGAATAAACCATATTAAAAATAATAAGACTGGGCTTGGAAGTGGTACCCACTCATGGTGTCGGTTAAGGGTGAATAGAGCAAAGTGCATAAACAGCAGGAAACACTGCCTGATGTAGTTAGTGCCTAGGTACATGGTAGGTGGTGGTGGTGTTGTCCAACAATCATTTGTGAAACATCCACTCTTTCAAACTCTACTTCTGGATTCAGGTAGCAGGAGGGGACTGAGTAAAGCAGCTTCCCCCTAGCTTACTGACTGTTAAATAAGTAAATAGGGATGCTCTCGTGGAGTGATAAGGACCATAATGCAGTAGAGTGGTGGAATGACTGGAGCCGATAATCATTTTAGGTAGATGAGACAGCTAAGTCTTTTGTGTGTGTGTGTGTGGGGGGGGGTGGCTCGGTTTCTCCTTCACTTAAAAAAGCAGACAAATAAATAATTGAGAAACTTTTAGGGGTTCTACCCTCTCCCACTAACTGCTAGGTCCAAAAGATAAGATGAAAAGTGGGCCCAAGACTGGGGGGGGGGGCGTTGCAGTTGAAAACTGGATCTTACATACCTTCCCTGGGTGCTGGAGCCCCAAGGGAGCGGGTGGTGGGACCACACACCAAATGGGATCAAACAGCTCAAGTGGGAACTGTGTATTCGCATCAAGGACTCCTGGAAAGACAATTCCTTGGCTCTTCCATTAGCGGCAGGAACCAGGAACAGTAGGCAAAGAGATTTCACCTTTCTGGGCTTGTACCTGACAGCCACCTCCAGCTGGCAGGCACAACTACTGCTTTCATTTTATGGATGTATAGACTGTTGTTTACAGATGAAAAACACTGATCCCACCAGATTCCAAGCCCTGAATATCCTCCCCCCTCTATGATACTAGTCTCACTTTTCTGAATATAAATAATGTTTTCAAAATGTTTCTAAATGTCAGACCCGGAGTTTGATTCATTTAATCATCAGAGCAATCTAGTCTACAGATGAGGACACTGAGGCTCAGAGTGAAAAAGTTACTTGTTCAGTTCTACCCCGGGTCTGTCCACTCTAAAACTGCTCCCCTCTCAGTAAGGAGTACAAGAACCCCTGGTTCAAATACAGCGCTGAGAAGGCAGCAGCAGGCACACAGTAGGGCATATGTGATCCCTCCTCCATTCTTCTCCTTAGTCCTCCTCTAGAGTCTATCACCCGATGTCACAGAGAGCCCCTCTATACCCACTGATTTCTCTCTCTCTCTCTCTCTCTCTCTCAAATTTTACTGTAGAGAAATTGAGAGGGATGGGGAGAAATTGAGAGGGAGAGAGAAAGAGACACCTGCCGCTCTACTTCACCTGAAGATTTTCCTTACAGGTAGGGACCTAGGACTTAAACCTGGGTCCTTGCACATGAAAACATGTATGCTTAACCAGGTGCATGACCACTCAGCCCCCATACTCATTCTAATTAAACTAGGAGAGGAACTGATTGTTGAACAAAAGCCCTCAAGATACAGACCACCACCTTGACCCAGTTCTAGAGACGTTTAATGGTCTCTGTTCTTCCCTGAAGTTCTAGAATCCAGAGAAGATTCAGGTAGAAGAAGGGGTCCTTTCATTTTACAAATGCAAAGCTATCATTTAAAAGATACCTATAGAAGCCACTCTGTGTCAGACTGTGAGCTGGACATTGAGTATGGAAGAATCAAGAACACCAACAATGCCTTAGGCACAGAAAGAGGAAACTCCTGGCCAGAGTCAGACTTAGCTGCTCTGGATGCTTGTCTCCAAGTTCTGCCTGCCAGGGCTTCAGTCACACTAGGTAGTGAGTGTATGCCTGGCTCACTGGGGTCAGGTGCTGGTGCCAGCCAGGCCGATGCAGAGAAGTCTTCCCTGTAGTCCACAGAGACTCAATCACATTTTGACAGGCTTAATTCATACACTCATACAACCATACATACATACATACATACGGTCCTGAAACACTGGATCCACTTTCTCTTGGAACAGTTTAAGGAAACTCCCAGCTAGACCTTGGATGGTGAATATTTAAAATTAATAGTATTTGGAAAAGGAGAATCTCTTTCAAAGTGTTTTTCAATGACCCTTAAAATTACTGTTGTTGTTGATATCATTATTATTAGTAGTAGTAGTAAGGTTTCACAGCCCTCAGCCCTCAATAGAGGCTGGGAGAGGTGGTGTGACAAACCCGAGGTCATAGAATTCAGAAATAGTCCTGTGATCTCCAAATTAAATGGTTAGTGCCCCCACTCCCCACACAATTTCCACACCCAGAAAAAGTCTGTGCCACCACCAGACAAAAAAGCCAGACAAGGCAACAACACAGTACCAAAGAAACCACAACTCCCTTTGCCTCCTGAGAGAGCCTCTTGGAGAGAGAAGGCAGTGGCGCCAACCTGGCGCTCTCAGTGGGTAGGAGAGCTGGAGCACTGTGAACCAGCTGCAGCGCCTGCCCGCAGGTAGAAACTGATCAAAGCAACTCTTGAGCGCTGGCATCCCGAGTGCCTGAAACCCAACGAAACTCTGGAGACATGGACAAACTTTTTTTTTTTTTTTTTTTGGCTCCAGGGTTATCGCTGGGGCTTCGGGCCAGCACTATGAATATACTGCTTCTGGGGACATTTTCCCCATTTTATTTTATAAGACAGAGAAACTGAGAGAGGAGGGAAAGACAGAGAGGATGCTAGAAAGATTAAACACCTGCAGACCGGCTTCACCGCTAGTGAAGCGACTGCCCTGCAGATGGGGAGCCAAAGGATCCCTGAGCGGGTCCTCACTAGCAAACTATTAACCCAGCCGGGCTGAAGAAAGTAGTTCTTGCTTTCAGTTCTGCTTACTTTGCCCTCTCCAGAAAGTCTTCCAAACTTCTGAGGTCATTAAAAAGAAAATAATAATAATAAAAGAAGACAGCAGGGAACTTTGCAAAAAGGAGATGGAAGCGGAATCAGTTTCCTCCTGGGCTAGAAAAGCCGAAAGCACTTACCTGCAGGAAACCTTGCAGCCCTCAAAGGCGCGTCTGTCTGCAACGCTTAGTTCGCTTAGGCGCGGGACGTTCACAGCCGCCTCCTCTGCAGCCCGTCTGGGCTCCAGCCCTGTGTTTTATACCACTATAGGCAATTAATATTGCATCAGCCGTAATTTAAATTTTCAAAACCCACAATATAATGTAATGGCATAAGGGCATTTATTATTAAAGGACACCCGATGGAGAGGGGAGGTGGGGGAATCGCTGGGGCTGGTGCACTAGGCAGGGGGCGAGGGGCTGAAGATTGGAGGCTGGGAGCGATCTGCTGGTTTGCTTTTGTAGTTGAGGGGGCCAGTTGCAAGAAGGGGAGATCTGCTCTACTCAGAATTTCAGGCCAAAAGCCTGATGACCCAGTATTCTTTGAAGATATAGTGGGGAAATGTGCAGCCTACTCTTGGAGTTGGAGAATTAATTTTTAAATCACGAAGGTGTTTCTGTGGCTCACAAATAAAAAGTTTTTTTTTTCTATTAGAGAGAGTGGGAGCAAACAGGAAACTAGCATCTGTTGAGCACCTACTATGTATGCTACACTAGGTTTTTGCAATAAATAGCTCTTTTTAACTCTCTCTCTCTCTCTCTCTCTCTCTCTCACACACACACACACACACACACATAAACCGCAGAGTAAGTAACCACTTGGGTGACAATTCCAAATGAATTTCTGACTAACCTCCCAAGGGGCCCCAACCCACTAGATCCCAACAAAGAATACTTTCTTTCCTCTTTACATCTATTCCCCCCCCCCTTGCCTCTTGATCTTTTAGAATAAAATCTATTGAGCACTTGGCGCTACTAGATGCCTTGCATAAACAGCTCAGTCCTGACTATCTGATAAGAGACGTATTAGCATTTTTATCCTGCACACTAGCAACAAGGCTCAAAGAAGTTAAGAAAGCAGCTTCAAAGTCATTCAACCAAAGAATAGAGGCATAGGGGACTCATAACTCCCACTAGTCAGCCTTCAAAGTTTGCTAAATGGAGCTGGTAGAAGCTGATAGATCCGTGTGCAGGGAAACATAGCCATAACTCCTCTGTAACCCTGAGTTCCAAGCCCATCAGCCCCACCACCTTGGAGAAGATACCAATGAGAGAATGAGGCAGAGGAGAAAGGAGAGGGGCTGGTAAGAGACTGCCCAGCCCTTCTGGATTCTCAGCATCAAATGCTTTCTTAAACTATTACTCAGACTCTGAGAAAGAAAAGCACTGTGATTCAGGTTGAAAAATAAAGCATTTATTTTAGAAGTTAATTCCAGGGGTAAAGAAGATAACTTAATCTTTTATTTGTAACTATTCATAGAATGAAACCAAAGGTCACACAGCAACACCCAAATTACATGAAGCAACTAAAAAAATAAAATGTGACTGAGCCAGAGAGAGGGACTAGGGTAAGAAGCATCTAGGTAGGAGGTCTGGCCCCTCTTTTTACCTAAAACTATAAGTGAACCTCCACTAAGAGGCATCTGTATAAGGAAAATGGAGAGGAAAGGAAGTAAATAAATAATAGGAAATATCAATGCTAAAGGCAATAATAAAAGCACAATGAGGTTAGACGCATTGGAAGGGCTTGCATATGATTTGAAGAAGTTAAAAATGACTTTCAGGCACCACCCTAGATGCTGTGCTGAGTGGTGGTGGGAGTGTGGCTGGAGCAGCCCAGTGTGTGTGTGTGTGTGTGTGTGTGTGTGTGTGTGTGTGTGTGAGAGAGAGAGAGAGAGAGAGAGAGAGAGAGAGAGAGAGTTTTCAGTCCTTCCCCTGATCTCCAGTGGGCTGTAGTTACCCTCTCAAACGTTTTCTCATCTTGAAGCATGGGATAGAGTAGGTGCTTGCCTACAGTTAGACAACCCCAGCATTTTCCACGGACAAATTGGGTCCACCTGTTCTGGTGTATGGTTTACAGCGAACAAAGAACGAAACTCTGCACACCCTTTCTCTGAGACTAACCCGAGTGACCTCAGCGATCTTACAGCAAACCAAAGGATGCGATGAGTAGAATTTCGGCTGGAAAGGGAGTATAAGGCTATCTTTTGGAAACATACATGTATTTATATACTCTAAATAAATCTCCAGTACATGTTTGTGTCCCCGTTAGGCTATATTATTTACCACTTCCTCCCATATCCCCTTGCCCCTTGCCAAAACCACGCTTAGCCAAGTGGTGCCTTCATCCTAGAGTCCAGCGATGGAGTCTGTTCACTGTCCAAGCGCCAATTGGGGGTTCCCGCCCAGTGGCCGAGCAATCCAGCACTACTGGGCGAGTTTCAGCACCACGGACAGCGCACGTCCCGCCAAGCCTGCCCTTGCTGAATATTGGCGCAGCGCTCAAACTTTTTCTGATGGTAATGAAAAGGGGAGGGGGAAGGCAGAGGCAGAGAGTGAATATGAGAATACCAGGAGGCAACCAGGTAGGATAAATGTGTGTGGGGGAGAAGTCTGTAACTTGGGGGGAAGAGTCTGACTTGCCAGGAAATGTCTTGGTGTCTCCCATAACTGTCCCCCCCCCCACACACACCCCAAGTTGGAGGGTGCATACCCTCTGCTCTCCCAACCCCGGACGCCGCGCCCCGCCACAGTCAGTGGACAGCCGAATACTTCATTCGTTTCTGTTTCTGTCTCTGGTTGCAGAACCAGACCCTCACCACATTCTTTTTAAGGTCCAATTTCTCAGCGATGGCCGCAATCTTCTCGGACGAGGGCCGTGGCTGGATGGCAAAGTAGGCCTCAAGCGAGCGCTTCTCGGGCGCGGCGATGGACGTGCGTTTGCGCTTTCTCTCGCTGCCATTGAAAAGCTCCGGCTTGCTGTTTTTCTCTCGGTAGGCTGCCTCGGCTTCCTCCAGCCAGGCCTGGAGGACGGGTTTGAGCGCGATCATGTTGTTATGCGAGAGGGTGAGGGACTCGAACCTGCAGATGGTGCTCTGGCTGAGGGAGCCCACGCCGGGGATCTTGAGGTTGGCGAGAGCCGCGCCCACGTCCGCCTGGGTCACCCCCAGCTTGATGCGCCGCTGTTTGAAGCGCTCAGCGAAGGCCTCCAGCTCCCGCGGGTCCGACTCCACGTCGCTGAGGCAGGTGGGCATGGCGCTGTGAGGAGCCACGGCGTGCGGGTGACTCATGCCCATGGCCTGGTGCAGGTGGCCCATGGCGCCCAGGTGGTGCGGGTGGATCTGGCCCGGCATCACCGAATGCTCCGGGCCGCCCAAGCCGCTCACACTCAGCGTGGGCGAGATGTGCTCCAGCAGATCGCCCTCGAGGCCCTGGTGTACCGCGTGGTGCGGGTGCGAGGTAAGTGCAGCCGGGTGGGAAATGGGCACGGTGGACGAGGTGGACGTGCAGGGCACGCTGCTCATGGTATGGTAGGTGGCGTCGGGCTTGAACGGATGGTTCTTGCCGTGGGAGACGATATCCACCGCCGCCAGAGCCTCAGCGCGTGCCAGCAGGCTCTCATCAAAGCTTCCAAATATATTACCCTGCAGCTGCAAGCGAGAAGGCACACACAGCACGGTCAGTGGGGAATACTGTCAACTCAGGATTAAAACACATTTTCAAGCAACAGAGATGCCTCCCCTCAAAGCCCAGATCATAAAAATTAATACGGAGACAGAGGCTCTGCTGGAACAGACGTGTGGATCAGAGACATGAATGAGATAAGAGAGAGCGCTCCGGGAGAGCGCGGAGGAGACAAGGAGAGGGGTTCAGACAGCCGCGACTGTTCTGGGGGCGACATGAAAAAAACATGAAGCAAGTGCCTGTCAAAAAAGGGGGGGAAATGTGCCTTAGAGCGGTTAATTATGCTTCACTACGTACCTGCGGGGCTGGGAGACAGACTCGACGCATGGCCTCGGAGCCGGAGTGCAGGGTGGAGAATTTGGGTTCTTGAAGCACCGGGTGCATGCCGAAAGGCTGCTTGGCGTTCATGGCCATCATCTTCGCGCGCCTGGCAGGGAGACAGCGAGGGACATGGATCAGGCTCCTCTCTGGCTCGCTTGCTCGCCGCCTTCCAAGTGAGCGCCGCTCAGCGCCCGCGCTCCCCTCGCGCTCTCGCTCGCTGCCTCCCTGCTCCCCCACCTACTTCTTCACTCATCTTACAAGCAGCCTGCCAGGAAGGGCCGGGGCGCGCAGGCGTGCTCCCCCGCCCGCGGCTTGCAGGGACGGCCCGGGAGGCGAGGCCAGGCAGCCGCTCTCCCTGCGCCTCTCCGCGCCCTCCGCATTTATACCCCGGGCCCGGCCTGGCCTCTCCCGGTGCGCCCCGCCCCGCCTGGCTCCAGCCCCGCAGACCTTCTGGCTTCTTTCTTCTTCTCCGCCTTCTTCTTCCTGGACTCTTTGCTCCACCGAAGTCCCGAACCTCTCAGTCCTGTCCCAACTCGCGCAGCCCAGATCGAAAGGCAGTTCCCCCAGTGGAACCTGGCCAGGAAGCTGACCCCACTCCACCCCCCACCCCCAGCCCCCCAGTCGGCCCTGCTGCCGCCAAACTGCCCATTTCCAGGGCGCTCCTGGCCCCACGCCCGAGTCGTCCACCAGAGTCCGGGCCTGCGGCACGGCGAAGAGGCGCCTCCGAGAGCCCAGACAGGCTCGGGGGAGGCCGAGGGGCCGCCAGAACGAGCCCCAGGTGACCACCTACACACACACACACACACTCTCTCTCTCTCTCTCTCTCTCTCTCTCTCTCCCCAAAACCCTGCCGGTGGGGGAAGTGACTCCCTGCCTGGTAGGGCTGGGGGGGGGGGCTGTGACTCCCTCCACACACTTGCCTTCCTTGCCCTGGCTTGAGATAGGCAGCTTGGCACCCTTGCTCTTTCCCTAGCCCTCCAGTCTTGCTTACTGAGGATTTATTTTATTTATTTAGAATAGTTAACAGTTCAGGACTTGGGAGCCAGTCAAGGCACTTCTACTGGAGTTCCAACTCAGACAGGCCTTTTCCCTCATAACTATAGCTCACTTCAGGATGCCTGAAATCTGCTACTTAATTCAACATAAATAAATGTATTTATTTTACCAAAGCCCTGGTCAGCTCTGGCTTATGTTTGGTGCTGGGGACTGAACCTGGGGCCTTGGGTGCCTCAGGCATTGCTGCTAATTAACAGAGAGAGTGCCAAGGGTGTCCTCTCTCTAGGTGGAGTAGATACCCTCACTCCCTTTTACAGAAGAGGAATCTCCAGGTCACAAGAGTTACTTGATTCAACTAGACACTCACTCCTTCAGCCTTTCATGCTACATTTAAGTGATTCAGAGCCTACTGTGTGCCTGGCACCAAGCTGGACTTCCCAGGCTCTTGAGCACTTGGACACTGGTTCTTCCTTCCAGAAGTTTCCAAGTGCTTGAGTGCCCCAGGGGATACCACTGCCCCGCCCCCACCTCTCCTCCACTCTCTGCGGTTCTAGGGCCCTCTTCCCTGGTCTCCTTTCCCTGCACTAGTAAACATCGTGAATAATGGATGGGGAATCCTGGGACCGTGGCCCCGCTGCCCTGGGGAGGAGGGGGTGGTTCAGAGAGAATCCCTGGGCTCACTCCCAGCTGAGTCCTCCTCGCTGGGCCACTGGCCACCACCTCCACCCCTAGAGCTGCCTTCAAGTTTCAGAAATCTGGCCAACCTTTGACCCCGCTGGGTTTTCCAGAACATGGTCGCATAGGTGGGGTGGCGAAGGGGACTTAAGAGGAAGCTCTAAGTTGGGAATCCCCACCCTTGGAACCCACAGACTTCCACCCTCCCTGGTGGGGGTTTCACCCTCTCCTCCCACTAGAGAAAGACTCAGCCTGACTCCTTTACTCAACATCTCTGAGAGTCCATTCTTTCCACTCTATTGTGAGAGTTGCACTGCTGTTTCCTCCTGGGTTCTGGTGCAGGTGTGTTAAGCTCAAGTACAAAGGACAGGCACTAAGTACCAACTCAGATGCTCAAGCCTGGTGTTTGGGTGTAGGCCTGGCCCTCAGACTCAGAAGCCCACCTCTGCCTCTTGATGTCTGAGAGGCCCAGAATGCCTCAACATCTCTGCCCCACACTTTCCTCTTCTGTCAAATGCACACACTAGTTCCTCTTCTGACTGTTGATGGCACAGTACCTAGCACATTCAAGTGTGTGTGGAGGGGTGGGAATGGGGGCGGGTGAAGCAGAATTGTTTGTTCCTCTCACTTTCTCCCTCAATTCAAGCAGGAACCTGGGTCATCAGCCTGGAAAGTGAATTTCTCCCTGGGGAAAGAAAGGGACTTAGGTCATCTCCTTGGAGAATGGATCTTCTGGAGGTGTGAACTCCTCTTTTGCTCTCTTTCATTCATCCAACACCCGCTGTGTCAGCTACCCCCAAGCAAGGATCTAGGGCACAGATGTGAGTCAGATTCTATCCCTGGCTTCACAGTGCCACCAGTCAAAAACTGAAGAAACTGACGGCAAACTTGCACTACAGTGCAAGGACTTCATGCGCTAGCCACAGGACAGGACAAACACTGAGTGAGATTCATGAAAAACAGAATACACATCAGAATACACTGGGCCTTGTCTGGGCCTCAGTTTACCCACAAAGTAAGAATGGAACTAGGTGATTGTACAGTGTTGCCAGATCTAGCAGAAGACTGGCATTCTGATTCATCTACATGAGACATATTCTGAACCTCTCTCCAGGGTCCCTTAACTCATCAGAAGTCAAATACAGTGTTTTTTTTAATGTTTGTTTATTTATTCCCTTTTGTTGCCCTTGTTTTATTGTAGTTATTATTGTTATTGATATTGATGTCAATGTTGTTGGATAGGACAGAGAGAAATGGAGAGAGGGGAAGACAGAGAGGGGTAGAGAAAGACACCTGCAGACCTGCTTCACTGCCTGTGAAGTGACTCCCCTGCAGGCGGGGAGCCGGAATCCTGAACCAGAATCCTGAACCAGAATCCTGTACCAGGATCCTTATGCCGGTCCTTGCACTTTGCGCTGCGTGCGCTTAACCCACTGCGCTATCGCCAGACTCCCAAATACAGTGTTGTTTTATCACTCACCAGAAATCAGGACTACTTGTTCCCAGTTTCTGTTTTCTGCTTAGTGCTGGAAGCCAAAAGGGAAAGAGAGGGGATGGGAATATTGGATATTCCCATATATAGGGAGCAGAGTCTGGACCTTTCCTGGCCCCATAGTACCCGAGACCCATGCTGCTTTCAAAATATATACCCTAGCTGTCTGTGAAGCTGAACCCTCAGAAAGAGGGAAAGACCCATCCATGTCCATCCATCTCTGACTTGTTCCCTGGAGCTGGGAGGTACTTCTCAGGGTTGAGAGCCAGAGCAAAACCAACTGGCCCCGTTGGACCTCTGCTGCCAGTGGTAGATTACCAAGCCCCACTCTAACATCCCAGACATTGTGAGTTACAAATCAAAGCCCATACTGGCTGGCATCTGGCAACCTGTGCTCCCTGGGTTTTCCCCCATTTTTCTCTTCAAGAATGTCTACTAGCAGCTCTAGGCAGCCAGAAGTAAGATGATAGCCATCTTTGGGGGCCAGTCTTTCTGAGGAAACCCTGGAGATAATAGACAGGAGATGAAAGGAGGTAAGGGCCATACAGACAGCAAATAAACAGAGGACCTCAGAACACAACTGATAATATCCTTGACACTTTATAAGATTTGGAAACTTAAACTCTGTCAGGGGCAAGTCTTGTAAAACAATTTAGCTAGGAGTATACAAAGAAGTATTGGAACTAGGGAAACACATCTCCTAGCTCTAAGTTACAATTACAAACACTCAAACACATGCACAGCATGTATGGGCCAAACAAAATTTGTCTGAGCTTCAGATTAAGGATATGTGCACATTTTAGGCAAATGATAGTAAAGGGGGCATATTCTTCACTCGGCAATCATTTCAGAATGCCTACTGACAGCTGGGCCATGTGTTCAGGGACAGAACACATTGTTTCAGGAGCTCAGAATCCAGTGAAGACTTAAAATTGTCCATGTAATTTCAAATCAGTACACAAAACATTGTGTCCTCCAGAAGAGATAATGCTGGGATGATGGGGGCAAGTGGATAGAATTATTTTCCTATTGGCCAGTGCTTTTTAACTTCTGTACAAGGAGGAAAAGAGAAATGACCTGCTGTCTTTTAAAAATTTTCTTAATTATGACAGAGAGAGAAAGATATTAAGGAGATAGATGAGACAATAGGAGAGGGACACCTGCAACACTACTCTACCACTTGTGAAGCTTCCTCCCTACAGGTGGGGACCAGGGGCTTGAGCCTAGGTCCTCATACATGGTAACTTGTGTGCTTTATTGGTTGTACCACCAGGCCCTAGACTTTTTTTTTTTTAAGAAAAAAAGTATTACTGTTAATTAGTGTTTGGATATTATGTCATACCAGTGAAGCCACTTGTAAATTTGTTTACAAGAGAGAGAGGAAAGAAAGAGAGAGAGAGAAGGAATCACTCTGGTATATGTGTTTTCAGGACTGGAACTAAGGACCTTACACTTGCAAGTCCTGTACACTACCACTGTGCCACCTCCCAATTGACCACGCCAGAGATTTAAACCACCTTAATTGACATCTATGATTTGAATGCAGGTGATCTGAAACCTTAATCTTGAAACACTTGCTCTGAAATCTTCTCACCTGATGATATTGTTTTTGTTAATTGTAAAGCTCTGGCCTAATTATGTAAGTTTCTCTAAGACTGAAAAGAACTGTCCTTCTCTGAGTCCTTTGCACTTTGTCCTTTACAAAGAAAATGATTTTCTATGATCTCTCTTCCCTGAAGGACATTGAATTTCTTTACAGAATCTTAGTGGTCCCTGTATCTATAAGCTAAGCATCATCATGGGACTAAGTATAATAATCCAAGATGAGTGAATGAATGAATGCATGAGTGATTTCCTCCCCAGGACACTATCTTGTGGTGGTAGTAACAGCTAGAACAGATGTTTGTGAAGTGTGTCTTTGTGCTAGACTCTGAGTTGTGTGTTTTACAAGTTCTGTGCACTGATTGCCCATATCAAGCTTGTAAAGTTGATATTATTTCCATCTTACAGAAGAGAAGACTGGAGCTTGGAGATATTGAGTTGTCCAATGACTAGTGAAATGTAATAGATCACTTGGATAGTGAACTGCTTTTCCAGGTGCCCAATCCAGGTTCAAGTCTAGCCCCCATTCTATAGAAGGAAGCTTTGATGCTGTGGTCTCCTTCACTATCTATCTCTGCCTTTCTGTTTCTATTCTAAAAAGAAAAAAGGGGATGGGGAAGGGGGCAGAGAAACAGCTGATAGAGCTCCCAGTAGAACACCTATATTACAATGTGCAAAGACCTGGGGTCAAGCCTCTGGTCCCCACCTTCAGGGGGGAAGTATTAGGAATGGTGAAGCAATGCTGCTAACTCACTCTCCATCTCTCTCTCTCTCTCTCTCCCCCCACCTCTTCTTTCTCAGTTTTTCTTGGTCTTTAGCCTAAATAAATAAATAAAATATCTTTAAAAAATTTATTTGGGGTCGGGCGGTGGCACAGTGGGTTAAGCGCATGTGGCACAAAGCGCAGGGACTGGCATAAGGATCCCGGTTCGAGCCCCGGCTCCCCACCTGCAGGGGAGTCGCTTCACAGGCGGTGAAGCAGGTCTGCAGGTGTCTGTCTTTCTCTCCCCCTCTCTGCTTCCCCTCCTTTCTCCATTTTTCTCTGTCCTATCCAACAACGAATGACATCAACAATGGCAATAATAATAACCACAACGAGGCTACAACAACAAGGGCAACAAAAGGGGGAAAAAATGTCCTCCAGGAGCGGTGGATTCATGGTGCAGGCACCGAGCCCAGCAATAACCCTGGAGGAAAAAAAAAAGTTTTATTTATTCACCAGAGAGAGAAAGAGACTCTCACTCTGTGGCACATGCAACACCGGGGATCAAACCCAGAACCTTACACTGAAGAGTCCAATGTTTTATTCCCTGTGCCACCTCCCAGGCTGCAAGAAGAGAAGTATTTGAACCCAGCTGTATGAGGTTCTTAGCTAGCATCCTCAGTCAGTACCACAGCTAGCTTCACTATCACCAAGCATAGGAGCTGAGGGAGTGGAGTGAGCCGGGTTTTCCTTCTCTCCCAGAACTGGAGAAGGCCTCCTTTCTCAAAGCTCCAGGGCTGGCCAGTTTCCAGACTTGCTTCCAGGAGGGCCCACTAGAAGAAGCTACTCCTCCCCAGGAGGGAGGGGGAAGTGGGTGGAAGGGGAGATGGCCCTGATAGGACTGTTCCAAACTCAAGATGCCATCGCTGGGAGGCAGCTGGCGAGGCTGCAGGGCCAGGTGTTCGCAGCCACCTGCCGGGCCTTCCTCTCCCTTTCTTTCATCTCCTTTCACAAACTTCTCACATGTACCTGCCGCCTGTGCAGCTGCTGTGGGACTCGCCTGTCGGCCGCTTGCCTGGCATTGTCTGCAACAGGGCCCTGACCATCTGAGATGCCCAGAGGGACTCCTGACTCACAGACTGGGCAGTCCAGAGGGGTCGGCACGTGCCAGTAGCCCCCCCCCCAACCCTGCCCTTTCTCCTTGGGTCACCTATGGGGAGAAGCACTAGCATTTGGGCAGGAGGGCTCCAGGTAGCTTCCTGCCTCCTCATTGCCTCAGTTTCCCCACCTGAGAAATAAAAGGACTTAGTCAAGAAATTTCCATGCAAACCCCTTTCATTGTTCACATTTATTGAGTACCTACTATGTGGCAGCCACTATACTAGGAGATAGGAATTCAGTGGCAAATAAAAGAGTCTCCCAGTACCACTTATACCCCTTTTCAGCACCAGGTAATGGGACAGAGAATGAGGGGAGTGGGGTGGCAGAATAGAAAGGCACAACCTTTGAGCCAAGCTCTGATATGGAAGTAAATTCAAGATTTTTGAGGAAGAACAGGAAGAATACAGTGGGGGGCCTATAGTGAGGCAACTTCCAGTGTGGGGGTTGGGAACATTAAAAGCAAATGCTGGAAGGGGCCAGGTGGTAAAGCATCTTGTTGAATGCAGACATTAATATATACATGGACATATACGTCAATCCCCCAGTACCCACCCGCAGAGAGGAAGCCTTAGGAATGGTGAAGCAGTACTCTAGCTGATTCTCTTTCTCTATACCCTCCTTTCCTCTCATTTGTTCTCTCTATCCAATAAATAAACAAATGTAAAATAAAAAAGAACTGTTAATTCTTTTTTTCAAAAAAGCAGGTGCTAGATTTTTCTACAGGGAGTGGCTTTTGCTCAAAAGAGACTGGAGAACCATGAAGGGTGTGAGCAGGACAATGATAGTTTTTGAGGTGCTGTAGTCCAAGAGACCTCTCTTCATGTCCTACAATCAGCTTTTCACAGCCAGTGTTGGTCTCATTACATCTCTAAACTACAGACTTTTTCCCCCTTGTATTATTTATTCATTTATTTATTTATTTTCATTAAGAGGGTTAATGCTTTACAGTGCAATTATTGACATATGTATACAATTTTCACTATGTAATAGTCCCCCAAAATTTTCTTAGTATCCCCCCCAGTCCTTTGTTTTTATACAATACGTAATTCTAGACTTAAAAAAGGGGGGTGGAGAAAAGAGAAAGAGAGAGAGAGACTGCAGCACCAGTTTCCTTCAATGCAGTGAAGGCCAAGCTTGAACCTAAGCAAAACAGCAAACTATCCAAATGAGCTATTTCACTGCTCTCTAGACCTTTAGAATATCTCTGTCATGGCCATTTCTGCTTTTCCTTAAGACACTGCATTCCAACACATGGTCCTATTTTTCAACACATGAGAATTAGTTTGTCTTTCTTTTGTCTAGTTCATTGGCATCCTAGAGTTCAAAGTCATAAACTCAATTTCCTTCTGGTCTAGTTGGTTACCAATTCTTCTATGGCCAAAGAATTAGGTTATTCTTAGTACCCAGCCAGACTGACTGTGAAAAGAGAGCAAGGTGTGGTGAATAGAGCATCTGAGGTCTGGATTCAAACATGGACAAGTAACCAACCAGCTATGTGAATCTTAACAAGTCACTCCTGTGTCCTAAACTCAGTTTCTCCAGCACCACAAGGAGTTAGAGATATCTCTGAGGCCTGGGAAGTAGAGCAGTAAATAGAGCATTGGACTTTTAAGCATAAAGGCCTGGGTTCAATCCCTGATATCACAAGTGCAGAGTAATGCTCTGGTTCTTTCTCTCCCCACCTCACTCCATTAATTAATAAACAAACAAATGCTCTCCAGAGGCCCTTTAAGTATGGATCTGTCAGGGGTCTCTAAATGTTCCACTTGTTAAGAATACAAGGGTCACCTGGCTGGTTGCATGGGAGGAGGGGACAATACTGGGCTACTGCAAGAATCCCCATGCCCTCTAGGATGTTAACATTTTTAAAAGAGAAGACAGGTTAGTCTCTTAACTAAAGAGAGCTACAGAGGCTATCTGCTGTGCTTGAAGTAAAAATTAAAAAGTAGACTAGTATTATGTAACTATAAACAGAAGGGCTAGGTCAATTGGGAGAGCTCAACATAAGGACAGCCAACAAGTGACATAATTGTCTAATGAAGAAAGGTACTGCTTGAAGTTCTCCCTAACTGGAGATATCACACAGAATATGAAAGGTGTTTCAATCCTAAAGAGGAGGGCCAGGCAGTGGCACATCTGGTTAAGTGCTCACATCAGTACTAAAGAGGAGTCTACCTCACAAGCAAGACCAATATGTCTCAAAGCATAATCAGCCAGTAAAAAAAAAAAAAAAAAAAAAAAAAAAAATGCAAGGGTCAATCCATCAGCAAAAGTGAAACCAAGTTCTGATGGGTCTTCAAGATGCTTTTCAAGCATAGTAGGAGGCTTTGTTACTTTACATGTTCATGAAAAGTTTGTTGGACTAGCAAAATAGCTCACCTGGATCTTGAACTTGATTAATCTTGTGCATGACCCGGGTTTGAGCCCAGCCCCTACCACATTGGAGAAAGCTTAGGTGTTATGGTATTTTTCTCTATCCTTCTCCATCCCTGTCACTGTTCCTTTCTATTTGAAAAGTTTGACCCAGAGCAGTTAAGCACTGGTGATGTGGAAAAAAATTTCCTGAAGGGCTTGGAGATAGCTATACCAATAGAGTGAATATATACCTTATATCAGTGAGGACCCAAGCTCAAGCCCCAGCACCACATGGGAGCACCATGGTGCTCCAAGAATGACAGCAATTTTGTGGTCTTTCCTTCTTTCTCTTCCTCTTCCTGAACTTAAAAGAAGAATAAATGTATAAAAATCAACCTGAGGGGCCAGGTGGTGGTACACCTAGCCCAAGGATCCAGGTTCAAGCCCCTGGTACCCACCTACAGGGGGAAAGTTTCGCAAGTGATGAAGCAGTGCTGCAGGTGTCTCTCTGTCTCTCTTCCTCTCTGTCACCCCTTTCCCTCTTGATTTCTGGCTGTCTGTATCCAATTAATAAATAAAGATTTAAAAAAAATAAAAATAAAAGTCAGCCTGGGAGCAGTGCAATCATGCTAATTAGTTACACAAATATTGAAATGGTTGCTGAGTACCTTTTCTGTCTGGGAAGGTGCTAGGTCTGGGGGACAGAAATTAACAAAGTTTCATGCCTGAGGTTCTAAAGTCCCAGGTTTAATCCCTAGCAACACAATAAATCTGAGCTGAGCAACACTTGATATCTCTTTCTGTACTTCACTATATTAAAAAAATGAATAAAATACTTTTAAAAAAGTAATAAACAGATGGTCTGGGAGATGACACAGCAGAGAAAGCATTAGACTCTCAAGCATAAGTTCTCACGTTCAACCCCCAGAAGCACATGTACCAGAGTGATGTCTGGTTCTTTCTCCTTCTCCTCCTATCTTTCTCATAAATAAGTAAGTAAAATGTTTAAAAATTATAATAAACAGGGGGTCAGGCAGTGGCACACACATAGTAGGAAGTGCAAGGATCTCAGATGGAGCCCCTGATCCCCACCTGCAGAGGGGGGTCTCCTCACAAGCAGTGAAGCAAGTCTGCAGGTATCTATCTTTCTCTCTCCCTCTCTATCTTCTCCTCCCCTCTCAATTTCTCTCTGTACTATCCAATAAAATGGAAAAAATGGCTACCAAGAGCAGTGGATTTATAGTGCAGGCACCAAGCCCCAGCAATAACCCTGGAGCCTACATAAATAAATAATAATAACTATTATTATTATTATTAACAAGATCTACATATTCCCAGCTTCAAGAAGTTTAGAGTCTGTTGGTGTCTTATTGAGTCTTTACAGCAACCTCCTAGAAAGTGAACATTACTCCTATACCTTCCGTATAACAATATGGAAACTGAGTCTCTGAGGGGTGAAGTCACTTGTCTGACCATGCACAGAGCTCCATGCTTCTTGAGCTGGTCTCTGCCTGGTCTCTTGAGTTAATCCTCAGACTCATCTTGCTATGAAATAGTTGTCCTTATTAACTCTGTTTCACAGATGGGAGCTCTGAGCATCTGAGATATCCGAGATGAGAAGTGTGTTCCTGGAAACCATACAGGAAAAAGAAAAATGGCAGGGATAGGATTTGAACTCTGGCCTGCTGCTCCAATTCTACGAGCTGCTCTCCACAGCCAAGGCAAGGGGGTGAAACTTCAAGTCTCTTGTTCTTTGACCCCTTAATCTGAGAGTGCAACAAAACGATGCTCTGTAAAAAAAAAGAGAGAGAGAAAAAGAGAGAGAGGGAGAAAAACCCTTTTTTTTTAAAGAAGAAGAAAAGTAGAAAAAAGAGAGAAAGTTGTTCGTTAATCCTTTCTTAAATAAAAAATTTAAAAAATATATATTAAAAAAAAAGAAAAAAGAGAGAAAGGAAAGAAGCGGAAGCTTTGCTCACATCAGGGGGGAAATGGGCGTCTTGTCGCCTAGCTCCATGCCCTGATTTATGATAAAAAATTTAGAGGAAATCATTTATATTTTAAAGGATCTAAATAGCTGCATGAAAGTTTTATCTAAAGTGCCACTGTATTTATAGGCAGTTCTTCCATGCTGGAGGTAATTAATAGATGTATAAATCGCAGGGCTCCTGGCTGGCCCGCCCACTATGACTGGATGGCACAGACCTAAGAGCTGGGGATGGGGTGGCGGTGCAGTAAGGGGGCAGTGGCGTGGGGTAGGGGGGCGATGCAGAAATCAGGGTGACTGGACCACAGAGACCTGGCCAGGCTGCTCCCTCAGCCTGTAAATCCTTTTCTGGGGGATCCAGAAACTCATTCGTGTTTGCAGCTTGGAGTCCCAGCTGCCCCTTTCAACAGTTATCAAAGGAGCTCAAAAGACAGGATACCCCCTCGCCTCCTCCCTCCTGGAGGCCAACTCCGGGGAATTCACTGCTATCTTCTAGAGGGCTTAAAACTTCACTGAGATCCTGATGAATGAAATACTGGCCCCCTCAGTCCCCCTCCCCACCATCACCATTTTAGCCAAACGCCCATCTTCCTCCACACCTCCACCACCCTCTACCCTTTGCTAAAGAAGCACCTTGTGCTTGTTTTGGAAAAGGAAGCCAGTTGTGAGAGAACAGGTCTCAGCTTACTTTAATTAAGGTTGTGAAATATTGATGGTTTTGGCTCCCTCTGTGGCCGGCACACCTTCCAAGCCGAAAGAGAGAGAAGCCCAGGGACGAACCAGTTAAGAAAAGCCAGATGGTTTCCCTTCAGAAACACCACACAGACCTGCAGAGGTGTCACTGCCTGAGATCATCACCCAGCCCTAAATAATTGATGGGTCTCCTGAATTGGAAAAGGAAAAAATCCAGCACCAAACTGGGAATAATAGTGATGACACACTGAGGGTGGGAACTTTGGAAGTGAGGGAGGGTGTGCTGGCCTAGTGGGTTGAGGGTATACAGGCTGGGGGACAAAGAACAGCCTCCTCACCTTCCTCCTCCATGAGGTCACTTGCTCTGGGTGGAAGGGAATAACCCTTTCTGTTAGGATACAGAGCACTCTGTAGATTTCCCCATCCCAACACTCTTCCATTCCTTTATCTTCCTTGGAGGCCTAAGGACAGGCTTTTCTTTTATTCTGTATTTTATTTATTTATATATTTATTATTTTAATGATAGATACAGAGAGAAAAGGAAAGAGAGGAGAGAGTGAGCCTCAGCTCTGACAAGCCGTAAGTGGTAGTGCTGGGGACTGAACCCCGGACCTCAGAGCTTCAGGTATGAACGTTTTCTGCATAGCCATTATGCAGTCTTCCCAGTCCAGGCAGGCATTTCTTACTGTGAAGAAACTATTAAGTTCAATTTTGTATTTTTCCTCATTTTTGTATTTTTGCATGGATAGGAAAAAAACCCAGGACCTCCTGCATGCTACTATCCCATCCTGCTATCCCCCACCCCCAGATTAAAGCTGTCATTCTTTATTTTAGAAAAAGAGGGAAAGAGAGAGAGAGAGAAACCACAGAGCATCACAGCATAGCTGACCATCCATGGATCTCCCCTGATGCTGTCCTTGGGGTGCTAAGGCTCAAACCCAGGACCAGTTAGGTCCCTGCTGTATGGGATGATCTGTCTGTCAACTGATTTTGCACCTCACCTTTTCTTTGTAAGTTCTTTAAGTTTCTAAATCATGATATGCTAATATGCCAATGAATATTTGTATTTAAAAGCATTTACGTAATCACCCATGTCCTCCAACATTAAACTCTAACTGGAGGATAAATTTGGAGAGAGAGAGAGAGGAAAAGAGAGAAAGAGAGTAGGAGAGAGAGTCTGCCCTAAAATATATAAAGATATATAGTTATAGAAATAATAGTCCGGGAGTCAGGTGGTAGTGCAGTGGGTTAAGCACACAGGGCGCAAAGTGTAAGGACCGGCATAAGGATCCCAGTTCAAGCCCCCAGCTCCCCACCTGAAGGGGGAGTCACTTCACAGGCGGTGAAATAGGTCTGCAGGTGTCTATCTTTCTCTCCCCCTCTGTTTTCTCCTCCTCTTTACACTTCTCCTTGCCCTATCCAACAACAACGACATCAATAACTACAACAATAAAAGAACAAGGGCAACAAAAGGGAATAAGTAAATAAATATTAAAAAAAAAGAAAAGAAAAAATAGGCCATGGGGGTTGGGTACTAACACGGTGAGTTGAGGGCACATGGTGCGAAACTCAAGGACTAGCATAGGGATCCCACTTCCACATCCACAGCTCCCCACCTACAGGGGGGTCACCTCACAATCAGTGAAGCAGGTCTGCAGGTGTCTATCTTTCTCTCCCCCTCTCTGTCTTCCCCTCCTCTCTCAATTTCTCTCTGTCCTATCCAACAATAGCAACAACAATAACAACAATAAACAGCAAGAGCAACACAAAGGGGGAAAATGGCCACGAGCATCAGTGGATTCATAGTGCAGGCACCGAACCCCAGTGATAACCCTGGAGGCAAAAAATAATAGTCTGCCCATATCTGTGATCTTGGGAGAACCACTGCAGTTTCCAATGGAAGGAATGGGGACACAGAATTCTGGTGGTGGGAAAGGTGTGGAATTATACTCCTGTTATCTTTTAATTTTATAAATCAGTATTAAATTACTAATAAAAATATAAAAAGAGTATGTGCCCTGTGGGCCTTAACACAGCATTTACCAAAGAATTTCCAGCTTGAGGGGGTATGAAGATTTTTTTGATCTAGAGGCTTCATTTGTGAGTCTTAGAAAGAAAGATCTTCTGTCAGTTGTGCTGGTGGAGGGTCTCATCATGTTTAAAGAATGAGAAAAGGTTATTATGGCTGGAGCCAATGAAAAAAGAAGAAGGAGAAAAAGAAGTAATTTTGAAGAAGTGAAGGAATTAGATAAAACCTAGTAATCCATGATAAGATATGCCGGCTTGATTGTACAATGGGGAAAAAAATGAGACTGAGAGCAGAGCACCCCTCTGTCATATTCAGTGCTAAGGAGTGAACCCAGAGGCAGGTACTCTACCTACTAAGCCTCACCTCTGGACTGGAGACAAGAAAGTGTTAAGTATGTTAATGAAAGTCTCTTAAAAGGGGATACAACAAGGGCTGGGTAGTGGCATAGCCAGTTGAGCACACACATTACACATACAAGGACCCGCAGAAGGGATGCTTCAGGAGTGGTGAAGCAGGTCTTATCTCCTTCTCCCTTCTCAATTTCTCTCTGTCCTAGCAAATAAAAATAGAAATAAGAAAAAAATTAACAAGGAAAGGAAAAGTGGCTGCCAAAAGCAGTAGATATATAGTGCCCCAGCAATAACATTGGTGGCAGGAAAAAAAAAAAGTGGGTCCTCTTGCAGTTCCCTGTCTGAAGTACTCTGCCCTAGAGTATCATATGCTTCATGGTCACACTTCCTGCAGGTATCAGCTCAGATGTCAGCTTCTCAGGGAAGCCTTCCATGACCACCCTGGTGAGTGCCCCTAATCCCATGTCTCCTGTGTCCCTCTCTCCTGCTTTATTTGTATCTGTGGCACCTATCATCTTACATGGCTTATAGATGTGTTTTGCTTATTACTTTTCGTCTATTTTGCAAATAGAGTATATGGCAGGGACTTGGCTTTTGTCACTTCTACATTTCTAGGGTCATAAACATGGCCCAGAACTCAAGGGATATGTGTGGAATAAATTAATTAACCTGAGCTAAGTTGCAGCACCTGATTTTCATATCCAAAGAGTGACACTACCTTGGGGTGGGAGAGACAGCATAACAGTTATGCAAAAGGCTTTCATACCTTCAATTCTGAGGTCCCAGGTTCAGTCCCTGTACCACCATAAACCAGAGCTGAACAGTGCTCTGGTAAAGAGAGGGGGGGGGAGGGAGAGGGAGAGGGAGAGAGAGAGAGAGAAAGACATCAATAACAACAGTAATAACTACAACAAAATAACAAGGGCAACAAAAGGGAATAACTAAATAAATAAATATAAAAATATTAAAAAAAAAAAAGAACCAGAGTATCACTAGTACATGTGGTGCTGGAGATCAAACTCAAACTTTTATTGCTTGCAAGTCACATGCACAACTACTATGCTATGCCCTGGCTGCCACCAAGTTCTTCCTTCATTCTTTCCTTCCTTCCTTCCTTCCTTCCTTCCTTCCTTCCTTCCTTCCTCCCTCCCTTCCTTCCTTCTTTCCTTCCTTCCTTCCTTCCTTCCTTCCTCTCTCCCTTCCTCCCTTCCTCTCTCACTCTCTCCCCCTCTCTTTCTTCCTTCTTCCCTACAGGTATGCATATATATGTATATATTTCTTTATTGGGAGGATTAATAGTTTATAGTCTAATAGTTTATAGTAAAATACAGCTAGTACATGTGTAACATTTCTCAATTTTCCATATAACAATCTAACACCCCCACACACACACACACACCATTTCCTCCTCTGCCATCACGTTCCAAAACCTGAGCACTACCCCTCACCCCCGGCCCCAGAGTCCTTTACTTTGATGCAATACACCAAATCTAGTTCAAGTGCTGCTTTGTGTCTTTCATTCTGTCTTTTTTTTTTTTTAACTTCTGTCATGCCACATTTTTTTCAACTTCTGATCATCCCACATTCATCCTTATCTTTCCACCTTATCTCATTGAACATGATTTCTTCAAGTTCCATCCAAGATGAGGTGAAGAAGGTGAATTCACTATTTTTAATAGCTGAGTAGTACTTCCTTCCTTCCTTTCTCCTTTTTACAGCAGCTGGGCCTCATGTATGTGCATCTCACGGCTCTTGGCTGACTACTTTTAATTTTATTTCAGACAGAGATACAGAGAGAAAGAGAGACACTGCAGCACCTGAGCTTCCCCCAATGCTGTGGTGCTGGAACTCAAACCCAAGCCACACATGGTCGAGCACATTCCCTCCTGGGTGAGCTAGCTTCTGCCATCCTTGCCCCTTTACTTCTTTCCATTTCCCTTGTCCATGTGCTTCCACTAGAATAAAAGCTCTAAAAGCGCCGGCACGATCAAACTTGCTCCTCACGGACTGTCACCAGTGCTGAGTGCACAGGAGGTGCCTGGAACACATGTTGCAGGAATGCATAAATGAACACCAACGTCAGAGGAGCCAAGGTTGGCCTAGAGCAACAGAGTAAGTGATTGGCATTGCCCAGGAAATCTAAGTCCCAGTTCCTTCCACCCACCCACTGCACCCCCCCTTAGGCCACATAGCCTTCCAGATGTATGTGGGAAAAGATACGTGCAAAGATAAGCCAGAAGAGTTAACATTTTTCTAAGTCCCACTGAAGGGGAAAGGCTGAGCTCCTGGACAGGAAAGATGACACATGTTCCAGTTTGAGGAGGATCACTGCTTCCATTGTGTGCCTGAGCCTTTGGGTCAAGATAGCAGATTTCGAACATCATAAAACAGATTAAGACCTAAAGAAAAGAAAAGAAAAAAAAAAGCCACACAAAAACTCGACACTGGCTATGACATGACTGTTCCATTGTACAATCTGATCGAGGAAATGTATCTAGGATTACCCAGACAGTCAATTATTCATGAGCTAAATGTCCAGGCATCAATTACCTGGCTTGATGCTCTTATTCATTAAGGAGATTGAACAGCCCAACTTAACAAAGCAGGAGAAAGTTGCTAAGTAACAGAAGTTACCTGACCAGCCCACAACACTGCACCCTCCACCACATGAGTCTTTTCATGGCAAAGGAGGCCAGGGATCACCAGTCCGACAGATCAGGTGGTAAGCCCCACCACTGCTGGTTTTAGCTCCCGCAAAAAACAAGGTGGCTGAGGGGAAGACGGACTGGATTCAGAGACAGCAGAGGAATGTGCCAGATGCAAGCTGAGTCACCTTTTCCAAACGGGGGCTATTCGCCAGGAGGATAAAGGGTATTTTATGACACGAATTAACAAATATTTTGTTAACAGTTAAATATGCTTAGCTAGCATATAAACGAGAGAGAAAGAGAGAGAGAAAGGGAGAGACTGAGGAGACAGCATAACGATTACACAGAACACTTTCATGCTTGAGGCTCTAAACTCCACGTTCAATCCCCAACACCACTATAAACCACAGGTAAACTGTATTTAGGTTAGAAAATAACAACAAAACAAAACAAACAAAAAAAAAAACAATGCAACGATTGCCACCTCAACATGCTTCACCTCAGACTGTGTCCAGAGACTTCACGTGTGGAATGTCAACCCTTCAGCTTCATTACTCGGGTGAGACCTTTCCTTTTATAGTACACTCTATTTTCATCTCAGGTGGTTCACTTTCTAACAAAGTCCCAAAACCTAGATATACACCAGTTTCTGTGAGAGAGAGCTTATGTGCACACGTATCCATAAACTACTGCAAAATATATACCTGAAAGCAGAAGTACACTAGAGTTTGCAGTGAGTACCCCCCTAACACTTCCTCTCCACTATTCCAAGCTTTGGATCCATGATTGCTCAACAATTTGTTTGGCTTTGTATGTTAACTCTCTTTTCAGTCACCAGGTTCCAGATGCCATCAGGATGCTGGCCAGGCTTCCCTCGACTGAAGACCCCACCAATGTGTCCTGAAGCTCCACTTCCCCAGAGCCCCACCCTACTAGGGAAAGAGAGAGGCAGACTGGGATTATGGACCGACCAGTCAACGCCCATGTTCAGTGGGGAAGCAATTACAGAAGCCAGACCTTCCACCTTCTGCAACCCACAATGACCCTGGGTCCATGCTCCCAGAGGGATAGAGAATGGGAAAGCTATCAGGGGAGGGGGTGGGATATGGAGATTGGGTGGTGGGAATTGTGTGGAGTTGTACCCCTCCTACCCTATGGTTTTGTTAATTAATCCTTTCTTAAATAAAAAAAAATTTTAAAAAAAGAAAGAAAAGAAAAAGGAAGAAAGGAAGGAAAGAAGAAAGAAAATAATAACAACAACAATAGGCTATAAGTATAACAAAAATTCTCCTGAAGTATTACAAATTCTTAAGACTTCTTTCTCTCCAGGCATCTGCCTCATGGTCTACAAACAAGTATGAAAGGCTGGGAAATTTACAAGATTTAAAATTCTGATTTCCTTTCAGTTTAAATTTTACAAGGTACTAAGGTTTCTATAGAGCATATATGGAGTAGATATACTTATCTACTCCATATAATAAATTTTCTCCTTACAAAAATTTGTTACCCTCCTCACTTAATTTCTATTTCACTTCCCTCAATTACTCTAACTCTAACCTTGTCAGATAAAATAAGGACTACAAGAGCTGGATTAGGGCAAGAGACTGGAACACTTTAGTAATGACCCTTTTGGTCACAACCAGGCTACCCCACCATCTGGGGCCCTAGTCAGGGAATCCTGGGATTTTCACATAGATCTGATGGGCCTAGACCTCTAACAGATCTCTCTCTCCACCATCACTGGTCATCTCCATCAGGAACAACATCATTAACCTGTTTATAGGCCTCTATAGGACTTTGCCCTCAATGTAGAATAACAGTGGTAGAAATTGCCCCACTCTCTGAAGGGAGTATGGGTCAACCTACTCTGCCACTCAAGGAAGAAGGGTCCTCAAATGAATGCAGCCTAGAATGTTTCTAACTGTGACCATGGACTGTGAGCTCAGACTGACAGGGATGCAGAAGTTACATAGGCTCCTGAGTTAAATATGAATAGACATGAGCCCTAGGTCAGATCGATGGGACTTACAGTTAATAGTATTTATATACTTTCCTCATATATGGGAACTACTCTCTGCTCTGATCCAGCTTTCTAGTCCTGTTCTCAACTCTGACACCACCTTCCTAAACAATATTTTTAGTCCACCTGTAAGTTAGCTGTCAGGCTCAAGTAAAAATTAGTAGAGTCGATGCCCCTTGGAAAATACCTTAAGTAGACTTCCTAGCTTCTTCCAATATGAAAACCCCAAATCTCATCTGCTGTACTTTTACCTTTAGGTTCCTGATTATTAAACAATTTGTTCTGCTTTATATCTTAATGCTTTTCAGCCACCTATTTAAAGATGCTACCATGACACCATCCTGACTACCTTGGGCAGACAACCTCACCAATGTGTCCTAGAACCCCACCTCTGCATAACCCTACCCTACTAGGGAAAGATAGAAACAGGCTGGGGTACAGATCGGCCTGTCAACACCCATGTACAGTGGACAACAATTACAGAAGCCAGACTTCCCACCTTTTGTTCCCCATAAAGATCTTTGGTCCATACTCCCAGAGGGAAGCTTCCAATGGAGGGCATGGGATATGAAACTCTGGTGGTGAGAATTGTTTGGAATTGTATGGACTTGTACCCCTCTTATCCTACAATCTTGTCAATCATTAATAAATCACTAATAAAAATAGTAAAAATAAAATGAAAACTTCTTTCAGGGCTGGGAGGTAGTTTACCCCATAGAGCTCAGGCCCAGGGATCATTCTCCAGTGTTACATTAAAACCTTGCTCCACTTGGGGCCAGGCAATGATGCACCTGGTTAAGTGCACACATTACAGTGTACCTGGGTTCAAGCCCCTGGTCCCCACCTGCAGAAGGAAAGCTTCACAAGTGGTGAAGCAGAGCTGCAGGTGTCTCTCTGTCTCTCTCCCTCTCTGTCTCACCCTCCCCTCTCAATTTCTGGCTGTCCCTAACCAATAAATAAATATAAAAATTTTTTTAAAAATAAACTTGCTCTACTTCAGATCAAACTATAATCCATTACACTACCCTTTCCAGTATTTTTCTTTTTTAAATATTTATTTATTTTTCCCCTTTTGTTGCTCTTGTTGATTTTTATTGTTGTTGTTGATGTCATCATTGTTAGATAGGACAGAGAGATATGGAGAGAGGAGGAGAACACAGAGGGGGAAGAGAAAGAGAGACACTGGCAGACCTGCTTCACCGATTGTGAAGTGACTCCCCTGCAGGTGGGAAACCGAAGGCTGGAACCAGGATCCTTACGCCAGTCCTTGGGCTTTGCACCACCTGTGCTTAACCCGCTGTGCTACTGCCTGACTCCCCTCCAGTATTTTTCTTTATTGCTTTAATTTAAAAGATTCTTTTAATGAAAGAATGAGGCCAGAGTACCACACAGTTGATATATGATGGTGCTATTTATTGAGTCTGGTGATCTGAGGACACAACCTGTGCACTATCACTGTGCTGTCTCCCTGCCCTCATTATTCCTTTTATAATCAGACAAAAGAAATTTTTTTTGTCTTTTAATTTTGACGACTGTCTTGCTATGCAGAAATTTTCTAGTCTGATGTAGCCCCAATTGCTTGTTTTTCTTCTCTTCCTTTTTAAAAATGTTTAATTGATTAATTATTTTAATAAGAGATTAAGTGTAAATGGGGAGAGAAAGAGAGAGGGACTGGGTGGTGGTGCACCTGGTTAAGTGTATATGTCACAATGTACAAGGATCCAGGTTCAGGATCCTGGTCCCCACTTGCAGTGGGAAAGTTTTGCAGGTAGTGAAGCAGGGCTACAGGTGTTTCTCTGTCTCTCTCCATCTCTATCACCCCCTTCCCTCTCAATTTCTGTCTATCCAATAAAGAAAGAAAGAAAAGAAGAGAGAGAGAGAGAGAATGAAAGAAACCCTCAAGGCCCTGAACCTGAATCCCTGGCTTGGAAGCATGTGCACTCAGCCAAATGTACCACCACCTCCTCCACTTGCTTCTTTTTCATTTTTTTTGCTTGAACTCTTGTTGTCACATCCAAAAAAATCACTGCCAAGGATTGTGTCAAGGAGCCTTCTCTGGTGGAGGGTAGATAATATAATTGTTATGCAAAGAGACTCTCATGCCTGAGACTCCAAAGTCCCAGGTTCAATCCTCCAGACCACCATAAGCCAGAGCTAATATTGTTCTGGTAAAAAAAAAAAGGGGGGGGGGCCGGTGGGACACTAACTTCTCTCCATGGACTATTCTTGGCTCCTTTGTCAAATATAATTTGACCAAGACAAGTATTTTCAGACTTGAGTGTCCAAATCTGGAGGGAAGGAATTTGTGTTTTGGGCTTCAATGCATATTGCAATTGATCCAAGTTCTCGAAGAGCCAGGACACTCACCACATCCAGTGCTTTAATAGGGAGCCCACTGTACTATAAACAGGGCCAGGCATATCATTTGAAGGGTCTGGTATGTTAGCAAAATGTGGATCCTCTTGCTAAAAATTTTATGAAAAGGGCCATCTGGGGACACAGCTGGTAAAGTGCACAAATTACTATGCATGATGACCTAGATTCAAGCTTCACAGGGATGGAATGGTGCTGCAGATGTCTCTCTTTCCATCATCTCCCCCGCCCCACCTACTTCTCTGTCTCTATCATAATTAAAATAAATAAATAAATAAATAAGTATATATGTTTTAAAAAGTCCTTGTAGGCTTATGAGGAAACTTAAATATATATATTTAATATATATAAACAATTTCAGAATTGTGCAGCCCAGGAAGTGGCTCAGTAGATGAGGAGGCACTGAACTCTCAAACATGAGGTCTTGAGTTCGGTCTCTAACACTGCATGTGCCAGAGTAATGCTCTGACTCGCTCCCTCTCTCTCTCTCTTTCTCTATCTCTCTTTCTCTCTATCTCTCTCAATCTCTCCCTCTCCCTCTCCTCATCTCTCTTATAAATAGATAAATATTTTTAAATAATTTCAAAATTCGGGGGAGTCGGGCTATAGCGCAGCGGGTTAAGCGCAGGTAGCGCAAAGCACAAGGACCGGCCTAAGGATCCCGGTTCATGCCCCTGGCTCCCCACCTGCAGGGAAGTCGCTTCACAGGCAGAGAAGCAGGTCTTTCTCTCCCCCTCTTTGTCTTCCCCTCCTCTCTCCATTTGTCTCTGTCCTATCCAAGAAGGACGACATCAGTAAGTACAACAATAATAACTACAACAAGGTCAACAAAAGGGAATAAATAAATAAATATTTTTAAAAATTAAATAATAATAATAATTTCAAAATTGTATAAGGGTCTTAATGGTAAAAGCAAACACAATGGTTTAAAAGAAAAAAAAAAAAGCACAGGGCCCAGGTGGTGGCTCACCCAGTAGTATATACATGATACCAATGCACGTGAACTTGGGTTCAAGCCTCTGACCCTCACCTGAAAATGGGAGGCTTCACAAGTGATAGAACATTACTCATTACTACAGATATCTCCCCCCACCCCCCACCCCCCAAATCACTATCAGAAATAAAAATGTCAGTCAGAAGTGGTAGTGTTGTGCAGGCACCAAGCCCTAGCAATAACCTTCATGGCAAAAGAAAAAAAAAAATCACAGGGCCATTATGAACACAGAAACTTGTGCAGCTTAAGAACTCAGACACATCTCCACAGCCAACTATGACTTCCTAGTGAGGCACATCTGGGTGTCAACCCTGGCTTTACCCTTCCTAGCTGTTAGATGTAAATGTGTCTTTTCTGAGATAACAATAGGAACAAAAGGAGAGTTAAGAGAGACCCTGTCTAGTATACACCATTGGGGAGGATTCTCTCTCATGTTGTAGAAATGCTAATGACAATCAGTGACAGTACTTACTAAATGTCTTCATGGGGTAACTTTACTGAAGCAGATGAACTTCAAAACAGGGCAGACCACTCTCTCTGCAGTTGGGTCTCCCCTGCCTCCACAGCTCAGTGGAACTCCTTTCTTCCCACAACTATTAGCACATGAGAAGGGCCTGATTTGGATTGGTGTGAATATTTCATGTGAGGTGAGGCTGTTGCAAGTTTGATCACTGAGGTCCATTCTGAGCCAATATAGTTTGGCTCACTCATTCATTCTTCCATGAAATACTCTGATGGTCACTTGCTGAGCACCTACATAGGCTGGGCACTTTGCCAGGCAATGGGGCAGCAGATAAATTATAATCGATCCCTGTTCTCCAGGTGGGAGAGTGGACATGGGACCACACATTCTGGAAATTTCTGCTACAGCCCTTCATGGAGCTGACTTGTTCCTGTCCTCTTAGAACTCAGCTCAGATGTCAGCCCCTGAGAGAGACCTTCTTCACCCTCTCTCCTGCAAAGCTCTGCTGTCACTCTCTCTCCTCCCCACTGACTGCCTCCATAGAGTTTTGGATTTGCTTTTCTACACAATGATAACTGTACCTGTATCTCTAGAATACAGAGCAAGAGTTGGCTCATAGTGGGAGCCCAAGAAAGAGTGAACAAAGTACTGGAGAAATGTGGTGATGCTGTGGGTACACTGAGGAGAAAAAAACAACATTTTGCCAGACATCAATACAGACAGCTTCTCAGAGGGGACCCCATTTCAGAAAAGTTTTGAGGGATGAGAGAGGGAGTCTGACAGGCAAGCAAAGATGGGTAGATATTTGACATGTGCAAAAGCAAGAGAGACGAGGAAGCACAGATATTTTAGATAGAGAAAGAGACAGGAGGTGACCTGGGAGGTGGGGAGTGAATAAAAAAAAAAAACTAGTATAGCTACAGGCCCTTTGAAATATAACTAAAATATGCCTACTACCTATCTACAAAATAGAGGGCACCCCCCCCCCAACACTTCATCTGCACTATTCCAGCCTTTAGGTCCATGATTGGTCAACAATTTGTTTGGTTTTGTATGTTAACCCTCTTTTTAGCCACCAGGTTCCAGATGCTAGCAGGATGCCAACCAGACTTCCCTGGACAGACAACCCCACCAATGTGTCCTGGAGCTCTGCTTCCCCCAGAGTCCTCCCCACTAGGGAAAGAGAGAGACAGGCTGGGAGTATGGATCTACCTGTCAATGCCCGTGTTCAGTGGGGAGGCAATTACAGAAGCCAGACCTTCCACCTTCTGCATCCCACAATGACCTCCCAGAGGGTTAAAGAATAGAAAAGCTATCAGTGGAGGGGATGGTATAGGGAGGTCTGGTGGTGGGAATTGTGTGAAGTTGTACCTCTCTTATCCTATGGTTTTGTCAATGTTTCCTTTATATAAATAAATAAAAAATAAAATAAAAAAAGAGTAGTGCTTCTCTATCTTTAGAAATTTTTTAAATTTTTTATATTTATTTATTTCCCCTTTTTGTTGCCCTTGTTGTGGTTATTGATGTCATTGTTGTTGGATAGGGCAGAGAGAAATGGAGAGAGGAGGGGAAGACAGAGAAGGGAAGAGAAAGACAGACACCTGCAGACCTGCTTCACCGCTTGTGAAGCGACTCCACTGCAAGAGGGAAGTCGGGGCTTAAACCAGGATCCTTACGCCCATCCTTGTGCTTTGCACCACGTGGGCTTAACCCACTGCACCACCACCCAACTCCCTTATATCTTTATCTTTCTCTATCTCTATCTCCTTTATCCATTATAAAAATAAATAAAGCTTGAAAAATCAACATTAAACTACATGTTCTGGTGAGTTCAGTAGGTTCATTCCCAAAAATCTACATTTGGTCTGCTGCCATTTGTATGAGTATTTTAAGCATGCAAAATATTATGTAGGGGACTGGGTGATGGTGTATCAGGTTACAATGCTTAAGGACCCAGGTTCGAGCCCCCTGTCCCCACCTGCAAGGGGAAAGCTTCCCCAGTGGTAAAGCAGTGTTGCACTTGTCTCTCTGTCTCCACTCTCTCTATCCTTCCCTTTCCTCTCAATTTCTGACTGTCTCTATCCAATAAGTAAATAAAAATAATTAAAAAATTAAAGAAACTTTAAAAAAATATTATGTAATGGTGTATCTAGGTACATAGGAATAAGAAACACTATAATCAGTATAGGTACTCCCCATAGGGTGTAAGTTTCATAGAGTGGAAGGTTCAGTAAAAAAATCATTTTGACTTAGAAAGGAAGAGAAAGCAGGACCATAGAAAAAAAAAGTGGGATAAATATATATATGTAGTTATAGAAATATAAATATAGATAGTTATAGAAGTAAACAGAAGTTGAATAATTACAGAAGTAACAGTCAACCTTGGGAGAACTACTGCAGTTTTCAATGGCAAGAATGGGAACACAGAGCTCTGGTGGTGGGAACAGTGTGTAATAATTATACTCCTGTTACCTTATAATTTTGTAAATCAGTATTTAATCACTACTAAAAAAACACTTTGAGACTGAACTACATTTAATATGTTTTATCTGTAAGATGGCCATAGATACATGGGTTAATTTATTCTCAATAACTTTTCATATTTTTTTGGTTGGAGCAGTGCCTTATGCATTCACAACTTTACTGCCTCTAGGCTAATTTTTTATTCTTTTAATTTCATGTATATACAGATACACAGAGAGGGGGATAGACAGGCAAGAGAGAGAGAGAACAGTAGTCCTCTGCCATCTAGGGAGCTTCTCCTGGTGCCGTGCCCATGTAGGACACAGGGCTCAAATTGGGAACTTCACACATGGTAAGGTGCACACTCTACTGGGTAAGCTATCTCTTAGCCTCTTCTCATATTTCTGAAGCATTTCACTTTTTAAAAGCAAAGTTAGCCAAAGTCCATACCACATACATTTTATTAGCCATCATTACCATGAAAGAGATTGTACCCTCTCTACTCCAAAGCACAGGAAATGGAAACATGTGTGTGGTACAAGTTATATCACATACTGCAGGGTAAATAAATTCCAAGTGCATACATTTTTTTTATTAATTCAAAAACTGTACCTAATCCTGTAAGTTCTTCCAGAGACTCTATGTATGAAACAAGAATGGGAAGGAAGACAAGTTTTTATAAGCTGCCCAGGACAGCTTCTTTTCTTACAAACTTAGACTGAAAGGGCTCATGCTGTAGCATGCCCAGTAGGGTACACAGGTTAGCCATGCCCAACCAAATTAACCCTGCCCAAAGACCTGAGTTTATGTTGCCAGTCCCTAGGGGAAAACCTGCAGGGGGAAAACTTCAGGGGGAAATGATGGAGCAGTGCTGCAAATGCCTCTCTCACTTCCTCTATACTTCTCACTGCTTCTATAAGAATAAAGGAAAAAAGGGCTGAGTGGTCACACAGCTGGTTGAGTACACACATTACAATGTGCAAGCACCCAGGTTCAAGTCCCCAGTCCCCACCTGCAGAGGAGGGAAGCTTCATGAGCAATGCTGCATGTCTCTCTCCCTTCCCTCTCTTAGTATTTCTCCTTCACTCTCAATTTCTCTCTGAATCTGTCAGAAATAAAGAAAGAAAGAAAGAAAGAAAGAAAGAAAGAAAGAAAGAAAGAAAGAAAGAAAGAAGGGAGGAAGAAGGAAAGAAGGAAGGAAGGAATGAGGTGGCTAGCTGAGATGTTAGGATGGGCTGAGTTAGCTTAAGGTAGATGTAGAGGAATCTCAAAAGAAAGAAGGAAGAAGGGAGGGAGAACTTCTTATTTAAAAAAAGAGGGAGAGTGTTTCAGAAAGAGGTAACTCAAATGAAAAGCAGTCCAGGGCAGGCTGAAAACTGCTGAAACCTCTCATTCTCACCAACACTGCCAAAGCCTAGGCGCCAGTGGGACAGCACCCTGATCGATGGCTAAGTGCACAGCAGTAGCTGAGTCTCTGTCCTGTGGCAAAGGACTACTACCCGTGACCCTGCTCTGAAGGGACCCCCGCCTGGATGGCATGCATCCTTCGGTGCTGAGACAGGGTTAAAGCTGGTTGGGAGGGAGAGCAGTGGGTTTCCTGGTCTCAGCATCCTTTCTCATGAGTCTCATGAGTGGGTCTCTGCGGCCATCCTCAAAATAGCCAGTGAGGAGTCACTGGACTGGCAGCCAGCTATCGATCACCCAGCAGAGTGCTAGCGGCTGTCATCAGGCCAGAGTAATAGAGAGACCGTGGGCCTGCCCTCCCCCAACAGAACACATTTCCCCAAATCCTTATCACAGACCCAGAACTAAAAGCCCTAACCGATCTGCTACCTCAGCAGCACAGGGTCTAATAATATCCTCTGAGAAATGGAGATAAATAGTGTTTGCAAGGTGGACAGCGCTTTCTAGATTGACAACCCAGTCCTGCGAGACACAAAGGCATCAAGCCATGGTCCTTTGAGTGCAAGTCTGTAAAACCATCAGCAGCGGAGGCTCTTTTCTACCCCAGGCCTAGTTCTGTGGGCCTTCTTCATCACTAAATCCATCCATTCATCCATCCATCAAAACTAAGACATGGTTCAATGTCGATCTGTGTCAAGTTCCCTTCCATGTTATAGGAGATGAAAACGGTCAGGATTCTAATCTGAAGGGGGTGTGCAATCAATGTCGACCACACACCCAGTGGAAATAAGACCTGGCATAGGTTTCTAAGGAAAACATCCTCCCTCCAACTTTGATTTGCCAAGTGAACCAGATGATGAGATCAATGGTGAAAGGCTAGATCGTCGTGGCCAAGAATGGACAACAAGTTTGCTGTCTCCCGTGTCAAGCTCAACTGGTGACAGCTGTCTGAAACACCGGTAAGAGCAACTCTTAGAGGTGGTCTGGGAGATGGTGCAGTGGAGAAAGCATTGGCTCTTGAAGCATGAAGTCCAGAGTTCAAATCCTAGCAGCACATGTAACAGAGTGCTACTCTGGTTCTCTCTCTCTCTCTCTCTCATCAATATATTAAAAAAAATCCTAAGTGACTTTTTAAAAAAATTATCTTTATTTATTTATTGGATAAAGACAGGTAGAAATCAAGAGAGAATGGGGTGATAGAGAGGGAGAGAGACAGAGACACCTGCAGCCCTGCTTCACCACTTGTGAAGCTTTCCCCCTGCAGGTGGGGACCAGGGGATCGAACCTGGGTCCTTGCACATTGTAACATGTGTGCTCAACCAGGTGTGCCACCACCTGGCCCCCAAGTGACTTTTTTTTTAAGTGACCTCCCCCTTTCCACTTGATTTCTGGCTGTTTCTATCCAATAAATAAATAAAGACAATAAATTTTTTTTTAAAAAAAGTGACTGAATTCACTGAATGACTCTGAGCATAACTTCAGGTGGTAGGAAACTAAAAGCCTATGCAAAAGAGGCTTTGATTGTTCCCTTTTTTATAAGCTTTATTTAGTTTATTAAAAATAAATATAATTCACAGCGTTGCTCCAGCTTATATAGCACCAGGGGTTGAACCTGGGGACCGTATGCTTGCAAGTCCTGTCTTCTGCTACTCTGAGCCACACCCCTGACCAATGGATTTTACTTCCATCAATCTCTGTGTACCATCCCCACCTGAAGGAAGGTGGGCGAACTTCACACATGGTTGGGCAGTATTGCAGGTGTCTTCCCTTTTCTCTGTCTCTCCTTCTCTATCTGTCTTGATCTCTCACCCTCTAATAAAACAAAAAATGAAAGGAAAATAGAAAGCAAGAAAGAAAGGAAGGAAGGAATGAAGGAAGGAAAGAAGAAAGAAAGAAAGAAAGAAAGAAAGAAAGATTATTAGAAGTACTAGAAGCAGTGGTGGAGTTATGCAGGCATGGATTCCCAGTGGTAACCCCAGTGGCAAAAATAACAACTAAAATGGTGGTAGCATAGTGGTTATGCAGAAGGATTGTCTGTCATATCTGAGGCACCAAAGGTTCCATATTCAACAGCTAGCACTACCAGAAGCCAGAGTTTAACCAGAGCTCTGTTTTTTTTTTGTTTGTTTGTTTTTTTAAAGTGTGTCGTGATCCAGGAGGTAGCATAGTGGCTAAGGCACTAGACTCTCAAGCATGAGGTCCTGAGTTCAATCCCCAGCAGCACATGTGCCAGAGTGATGTCTGGTTCTTTCTCTCTCTCCTCCTAGCTTTCTCATTAATAAATAAATAAAATAAAATCTTTTAAAAAAGTGTGGGGGCCAGGTGGTGGTGCACCTGGTTGAGTGCACATGCTACAGTGCACAAGGACCTGGGTTTGAACCCCCGGTCCCCACCTACAGGGGGAAAGCTTTGTGAGTGGTGAAGCAGGTCTGCAGGTGTCTTTCTGTCTCTCTCCTTCTCTAGCTTCCCTCCTTCTCTCAATTTCTGGCTGTCTCTAACCAATAAATAAATAAAGATAATTTTTTAAAGTGTGTGTGTGTGTATGTGTATTAGGCAAAGTTGATTGTTCTCTCTCTCCACTTCTTTATCTGTAAAACAAGGATGATGATCATGTAGGCTCTGCTCTGTCTTCTCCCCAAATTTGCTAGTGAGAACAGTAATGAAGTATGAGGAAGATAATGTAGGTCAAATCTATATAGAGGAAGATAGACTTTGCCCTGGTTCGGAGGGGCTATCAGTCAGTTTGCTCTTTTTATGGATTCAATTTTGTTTTTCTTACACAGAGACACAGACAACACTTGTGTGAGGCTCATCTTTTTGATGCCAAAGGACATTAAAACAGAAAAAAAATAAAAGTGTCATAAGAATTTCTTTGAAGCAATTCAGGAGGTGGAGCAATGGCTAAGTGTTGGACACTCAAGCATGAGGCCTTCAGTTTGATTGTTAGAATTATATATGCCAGAGTGATGCTCTGGTTCTCTCTCCTTCTTTCATTAGTAAATATCTCTTAAAATAATAAATAAATAAATAAAATTTAAAATAAAGGCATAGCCTTAAAGAAAATTTTCTTTGAAATGAGGAAATAGAGTTATACACAAGCATGTAGGAATAGTTGGGTCTCATGGATGCTGGGACTCAGTTCAAGAGAAGGCAGGGCGGGGGGTAGATAGCATAACGGTTATGCAAACAGACTCTCATGCCTGAGGCTTCATCAGGTTCCAGGTTCAATCCCCCGTGGCACCATAAGCCAGAGCTAAGTAGTGCTCTGGTTAAAAAAAAAAAAAAAAAAAGAGAGAGAGAAGTCAAATGGTTTAAGATCAAATGTAGCCCTGGGGCCTTTTCATTCTCTTCATAGCAGAAGTCTCCTGTTTTCCTGCCTCATGATGACTTTCTCATGGTTACTCCCCCAAGTAATATTGATGATGATGAAGAGGAGACCGATGAAGATAGCTGTTAATACTATTAGTCATCAGACTAAAGGCTTCAGTTCCTCCAAGTCTTCTTCTCCTTTTTTTATTTTTTCCTCCAAGTCTTCTTAAGTTTTGAGATGGGTTGAACCAAGTCATAAGAGGCTAAACAATATGCAAGGTTACAGAGGTCTTGAGGATCATCTACAAGCAAGATCTGTTGTGGTCTAACCCACTGACACTCTGTGGCCACCCAGGCTAGAAAAGAGATGCCACCTTATCTCCAAGTGTTGATGACATAACATCCAATGAACAGTAATTCTTAGTCCAGGCTAGGAGCTTGATGGCCAACCTTGTGTGCCTCTGTGGCTTGGATTTCTATGTTACCAGCCCTAGAAACACCTGGGTGAAGGGTCATTGTTTTAAACAAAGGACTTTTTTCAAAAACCAGTAATCTGATGGAGCACAACTTACTAAGGCATGTTGTGGTTCTATTATTCAGGGTTTTGAAATATATGTATATATATATATGATTATTAAGTTCTAGCAATGCAGCAAAAATCAGAATTTTCCCCCTTTTCACTCACATCATCTGTTTCTGTTCCCAGAACTCATAAAATCTCCATTTTCTAACATCATATTTTACAGAGTCCTTGTCCATAATGTAGACCACATCCTTTTAGCATTTACATCCTAGCAGGTAAATAACATTAATTTTCAGAAGTTCCCATCATATGCTTCTTAAGAACTAGCTACAGTCTATATATAGTGCAAATGTTTGAGCCTGTCTAGACCACCAAAAGGAACCATTCTGCCACTGCATGTTGGGTAGAGTTTGTTGCATGAATAGCACCCTTATAGTCAGTCCAAAATATCTTGTCGAAACTTTGCATCTTAAATCTTGTTTAGTTTGCCAAAGTGATTACAAGGACTTACAGAGGAATGGGCAGGTGGGCTCAGTTATCCTGTCCCAAATTCAGCTCAAGCAGAGGGACCAGAAAAACCTATCCTTGGACAGGGAAATTATAGAAAGTAGTCTATCTATATTCAGAGTATATTTCATATATGGTTATTTTATGGGTGAAATGAATTAGTGTCTGTAAAGTGCCCAGTGTCTAAAACATTTATGACATCATTAATGTGAGGTGCTTTCGTCATTAAGATGATTGCAACAGTTATCATAGTCAATTCATCAAGCACTTTCTTAGCCTTTTCATGACTGTATAATGTTTCATTTTAGGTTATGTTATGATTTGTTTGTTCATCCATATTTTCTGAATTTCTTAGAATGGCTATAATGTATCACATAAATATCAAAAGAAAAAATTTGATATTGCACTTGCAGTCACTTGTTTATTCTTTTGGAAACATAATCAGATAATGAAAGTCCTCACTAAGTGCACATATTTGTAAATATAAGTGGAGTAACATTTTTGGATTGTTGAAGAAAGTCTCACTTAGATGGTATTCAGATAATAAGCACAAAATGTCCCTATATTATTATTAAGCATCCCTGAGAGAATACTTCATGGTGGCAGCTCTCTAAACTGAGAAAATTAAACTCCTTTATTTATTCTTTGCAATGCCTAACAGTGTTCAGACTGCAATATTTCCTGAGTAAATGAATGTCATTAAGACTCTGACATAATGGTCCCAACTCTCATATAAACTTGGTGTTCTTGACATTGTCTGCTTTCATGAAGCTCAAAATAAATGATTCAAGAGTACAGAGCTGGCATCCCTGTTTTGTCTCTCCCCAGCTGTGTGATCTGGGGCAAATTGATTAACCACTCTGAGCTTCCATTTTCTCACTTGTAAAATAGGGATACTGTTAGTACCCACTTTCCAGGGTGAAATGTGTATGCTCATTCAGATTTGTGCAAACATTATTTATGATTTAAAAAAAACTGGAAATGACCTAAGTGCCTGTTGAAAATGGGGTCTATAAACACAATGGAATAATTCTCAGCTATAAAGGAAGATGAAATCCTGCCACGTGCAATCACATGGGTAAACCTAAAAGGTATCGTATCTAGAGGCAGATAGAGAAAGACAAACACCATATGATTTCACTCATATGTGGTATATAGAGAAAACAAACAAGCAGATGAATCCAATAAAGCAATTCTAAGCATGTAGACTGGAAGACTCATCGGTGGCTCTCACAATGGAAGTGGAGAGGAATGAGGAACAAGATGGATGTGGAGGGGCTGGGTGCCAGGGCACAGGTGTTGACATATTACAATACACGAGGACCTGGGTTCAAGCCACCAATCACCACCTGCAGAGGCAAATCTTCACAAGCAGTGAAGCAGTACTACAGGTATATGTGTGTGCATCTCTCCTTTTCTCACTCCTGCCCTGTCAATTTATCTCTGTCTCTATCTAAAATAAATATTAACAAGAAGGGTGCACAAGCTGATTTGCAATGTCACACATTTGAGACCTAATTTTATAATGCATTGACTCTTCAATAAAAATAAATTTTAGACTTCCCTAGACAGACAACCCGACCAATGTGTCCTGGAGCTCTGCTTCCCCACAGCCCTTCCCCACTAGGGAAAGAAAGAAACAGACTGGGAGTATGGATCAACCTGTCAATGCCCATGTTCAGAGGGGAAGCAATTACAGAAGCCAGACTTTCAACCTTCTGCATCCCACAATGACCTTGGTTCCATACTCCCAGAGGGTTAAAGAATAGGAAAGCTATCAGGCAAAGGGATGGGATACAGACTTCTGGTGTTAGGAATTGTGTGAAGTTGTACCCCTTTTATGCTATGGCTTAGTCAATATTTCCTTTTTATAAATAAAAATGTAATTAATTAATTAAATAATTAATTAAAATAAATTTTAAGAGGGCTGGGCAGTAGCGCCACGGGTTAAGTACACATGGCACTAAGGGCAAGGACTTGTGTAAGGATCCTGGTTGGAACCCTTGGCTCCCCACCTGCAGTGGGATCGCTTCACAGGTGGTGAAGCAGGTCTACAGGTGTCTATCTTTCTCTCCCCCTCTCTGTCAATTTCTCTCTCGATTTCTCCCCTCCTTTATTTCTCTCTGTCCTATCCAACAACAACAGCAATGACAACAATAACAACATCAACAACAAGAGTAACAACAAGGACAACAAAATGGGAAAAATGGCCTCCAGGAGCAGTGGATTCATAGTGCAGGCACTGAGCTCCGGCAATAACCCTGAAGACAATAAATAAATAAATAAATAATAAAAATTAAAAATGGAAGTCGGGAGGTAGCACAGCGGGTTAAGCGCAGGTGGTGCAAAGCTCAAGGGTCCGTGTAAGGATCCTTGTTCAAGCCCCGGGCTCCCCACCTGCAGGGGAGTCACTTCACAAGAGGTGAAGCAGGTCTGCAGGTGTCTATCTTCCCCCTCCCACCTCTTCCCTTCCTCTCTCCATTTCTCTCTGTCCTATCCAACAACGACAACAACAATAATAACTACAACAATAAACAACAAGGGCAACAAAAGGGAATAAATAAATAAATATATTTTTAAATCTAAAAAAAATAATAAAGATTTTAAAAATTTAATTGATTTTTTTTAATGATGCAAATAAATGGGGCTTTATTAGTGAAGGATAGTCTGTCACTCATGTTGTCCCTCAAAGTCATACACATAATTATAAAAATCTTAGCAATTATACTATCTGGCCTTTACTAAGCATTCACTAAGGGCAGGGATTAGCTTCTACCACCCCCACCCCCACCAGTGTTATCACTGGGGTTATTCATTGGCATGATTCCACTGCTCCTGGTGAACATTTTTTTTTTTTTAGGTAGAGGGAGAGAAAGAGAAACAAAGACAGAGACAAAGAGAAGGAGAAACACCACTACTCTACTGGTGAAGCCTCCCCATGCAGGTGCCCTTGTTTATGGTAAAGTAAGGCTGTTCCAGGTGAACTGTCTCCTGCCCACTGGACGGAGCTTATGGAGGAACTATTGGATTGGATTCCTTCTCCAAGCCTAGATAGTGGATACAATTACCACTAGGGTTATTACTGAGACACAGTGCCTACACGATGCAAACACTGCTCCTAGTGGCCATCCCCCTTTCTTTTATTTGATAAGATGGAGAGAAATTGATATGGGAAGGGGATGAGAGAGAGAGAGAGAGAGAGAGAGGCACGTGCGTGTAGCACTGCTTCACCCCTGCAGGTAAGGACTGAGGTCTTAAACCTGGGTCCTTGCACTTGGTAACATGTATGCTCAACTCGTGTGCCACCCCACCCTGCCATAGCAGGTATTAACAGTAATCCCATCTACTACTGTGGACATAGAGAAACATGGACTGGGGAGACAGCATGCCTGAGGCACCTGGGTCCCAAGTTCAATCCCTAGCACCACCATAAGCCACAGTTGAGCAGTGCTCTGGCAAAATAAAAAATAAATAAAAAGTAAGAAAGCAAGGAAGGCAGGGAGGGAAGAAGAAAGGGGGGAGAAAAAGAAAAAAAGAAAAAGAAAGAAAGAAATGAAAAGAAGATATTAAGTAACTACAGTAGTAGAAACAAGACTTGCCAGAACCTAGATGTTAACCCGGGTCTGAGAGACTTCAGAGGCTGTCCTCCTACCGATGCTGCCTGCAACAGAGCACAAAACCTTCAGGACCATCAGAAATAAACCCATTCCTAACTGGTGGGCTCAGCTTTGCAGTAGAAATCTCAGTTTTACTCTGGAAATCATCCTTGCTCTAAATAATGTTTTCTCTCTTTGACGTTTTCATTTTCATGCCGTAGTGATCTCCCTAGGTCAGAGGAAGAAAGTTCAAACATTTGAAGATCATAGCAAGGGGCCAGGTGATAGCTTGCCCAATAGAGCACACACATTGCTTGAGGACCCAGGTTCAAAAGTCCCTGATCCCCACCCGTGGGGGGGGGGGAGACTCATGAGCAAGGGAGCAGTGCTACAGGGATTTCACTTTCCTAGTGTCTCTTTCCCTATTTCTCTGTTTCTCACCCTCTACAAAAAATTAAAAAATAATAATAATAAAGAGGCTACCAGGAACAGTAGAGTCTTGTAGGCACCAAGCCTCAGCCATAATGCTGTTAGCAATAATAATAACAATAATACTTAATTAAAAAATTACAGCAATTGGTGAAGATTACTGGAGAACTTTGCTTAATTCCCACAATCCTCAACTTCCTTCTCTAAAAAAATTATTTTATCGCAGGCTTTTTATAGAATCATTAAAATATATGGAGAAGTACAAAGAAAACACTAAAAGCAATTGACAACCCACACATACTCAAACACTTAAGTATATGTCATTCTTTTTTTTTTTTTTCTGAACATTGATACAACCGTTGGCTTCCACCTTTTTCTCCTTAAGTTCTCCTTTCTCTCACTGTTGCCTGGCTCAAATTAGTACCACCATTTGCCTAGTTGTTTAGAACAGTACCAAATCATGATGTTTAACTCCTCTTGTTCATACCCTAATCCCTTCCACTGGCAAATCTCATCTCTCTCACCTTCCAACTAAATACATGTTTCCAAAGCTCCTAGGTATTTGCTTATGTTTCAGACTGATTCTGTGTTCAGAATGTCTTCTTTGTTCTTTGTTGTTGTTAGATCTTCCTTTTTCTTCTTACTCTTCTTTTGTGTTTTTGATTTATTCCGTTTATTTACTCATTATTGGATAGAGACGGAGAGAAATTGAGAGGAGACGGGGAGGTGGAGGGAAAGAGAGAGACCTTCAGACCTGCTTCACCACTCATGAAGCTTTCCTCCTGCAGGTGGGGACCAGGGGGTTGAACCCAGGTCCTTGAATACTATGATATTTGCGCTTAACCAGATGTGCCACCATCTGGCCCCTAAAATGTCTTTCTCATCTATAGTGACGCTGAGCACATAGGGCAGGGATCTGATCCCTATTTGGAGGAAGTGATGTGTGAGCTGAGATCTGAAGGGAGAAGGGAGATGTTTCAGGCAGCAGAAGCTTCTTGAGCAATGAGCCAGCCCTATAGGAGCTCATTAAAGCAAGAAGAAGAATAGTTTAAAATGGAGCAAGAGAAGCAAAGAAGACCGGTGTGTGTGTGTGTGTGTGTGTGTGTGTGTGTGTGTGTGTGTGTGTGTGTGTGTGTGTGTGTGTGTATGCCTCCAGGGTTATCATTGGGTTATCATTTGTAGTGACTGCACTACAAATCCACTGCTCCTGGAGGCCATTTTTTCCATTTTTGTTGCTCTTGTTGTTGTATTTATTGTTAGTGGATAGGACAGAGAGAAATTGAGAGAGGAGGGGAAGACAGAGGGAGAGAGAAAGACACCTGCAGAACTGCTTCACCGCTTGTAAAGTGACCCCCTGCAGGTGGGGAGCCAGAGGCTTGAACCAGGATTCTTAGGCCAGTCCATGTGCTTGGCGCCATGTGTTCTTAACCTGCTGCGCTACTGCCCAGCCCCTGATAGACTATTTTTGACTTAACATTAGGTCATAAAGAACTTTCCTTGTCATTATAAACACTAATACAATGTACTTTCGATGACAGTATTGAACACCATTATATAACCAAATAATAATTCATTTAAACCATTTCCTACTCTTCAACTTTGAAATGGCTTCAGTGTCTTCACCTCTGTAAAAAATAAAAAGAAAGACCTTGTAATTTGCACTCTTCTACCAAAATTTACTTTGGATAAATTTCTTAAAACATAATTACTGGGTGGATGAGAACACACTTTTTAAAACTTTTTATTTTTTTATGAATTGACAGACTATCCTCTGAAAAGCATCTGATATTGTGTACCCAGACAACCAATATGACTGCTTTCAATGTGAAAATATATGAAAGTTATTTTCATTTGTTCTTTTTTTCTAGCCCAGCACATGTCATCTGAGTCAAGGGGGGAATGTTAGGAGGAAAAAGAGAGATCCTCTCAGTATACAGGGGTATTTCATTGAGACAAAACAGAAAACCTCATACTGCACAGTCGTTTCCAGTAAGTACCCATCATCGCCTCCACAGTATAGATCTCTCTGGCAGCAAACATTGAGGGGCATATAACTCAAGAGCTATTGTTGAAACAAATCAATGGGTTCTACACATGAGAAGAAGCTTCCACCCACAACTGAGAGCCAGCCAGGGAGCCTGTGCCTCTCCTGACAGAGCAGCCTGGCCTGTGAATGGCGAATCACCATTCAGCCTTCAGTGGGAAGCAGCACTTTACTTTTCCAGCCCAGCCCTGAAGTAGCGGAAAGGGAAGCTGTGTGGCTTTGTGGTTTGATAAGAGGACTAGGCCATTAGAACTCCAAGTTCTCCTCTCAGCTCTGCCAATGACTTCCCCCCATGGCTTCAGTACTGTCTGTCTCCTTCTTATTTATTTATTTATTTATTTGCATTATTTCAGTGGTGAAACAAGAAACAGTAATGCCCACTTCTTTCACATGTGAAGACTAAATTCAAGTGCTTCAAGACTTTCAACACATCTGAGCCTCCATATAGGAAACTTGGCTGCCTGTTTGCTGTTTTTGTTTTGCTTCCAGGGTTATCACTGGGGCTTGGTGCAGGTACTGTGAAGCCCCTGGTCCCAACCAGAAGGGGAAAGCTTCATGAGTGGTGGAACAGGGCTACAGGTTTCTCTTTCATTCCCTCTCTATTCCCCCTTCCTTCTCAATTTATTTCTATGCTATCAAATAATAGTGAAAGAATTTTTTTAAAAAATTTAATGGAGCCAGATAAGATGTTCAGCATTCTAGCACATGCGTAAGTTCTTGAGTTCAACCTTCCAGTACCACATAAAATATAAAACTTATTGGAAATTGTTTGGGGGGGAGTTTTTTTTAGAATAATTGTCAAGTGAAGATGATAATGGGAACAACAGAATCAGCATAGCTCTATTTTTTTTTATTGTGAACACATACATATATGTAAATATATGGAGAAAAAAATCCAGAAACACACTCAAAAAACTACTGTGGTTTTCCATGGATTTTCATTCTATTCTTTTTGACCTGTCTCTATCTCTAATTTTTCTACAATAAGCATAAATTACTCAAGTGCAAAAATTACTTTAAAGTGATTAATATTTTAGAAGACAATGATCTTTGTGAACCTAAATAGCGAATAAGCCGGGAAGCTTTCATATAATATAGATGGACATGATCCAAAACTGAGTAAAATGAAAAATTTGTTTTCATTGGAAATAAGTGAGTAAATATAAAATAATAAAATAAGTGAGAAGGCATTTTCTGACTTGAAACAGACCTGTTGAGTGGGCCCAGTTAGGAACTGTTAATAATCTTGGTATCACCACTGAGGCAACTCAGTCTCTAAATGCTGTTACAGATCAGATTCTCTGTATTTCTTTTCTTTCTTTTTTCCTTTCTTTTTTCCTTTTCCTTTTTTCTTTCTTTTTCTTTCACTATCAGGGTTACCTCTGGGGCTCAGTACCAGCATTATGATGATGACTCCATAACTCCTAGCAGCCTTTTTTTTTTTTTTTCATTTTTCCTTTGATAGGGGGGAGAGAGAAGAAGGAAGAGGAGGAAGAACAGGAGGAGGAGGGGGAGGAGGAGGAGAATGCCTGTAGCACTGCTCCACCACTTATGAAACTTCTCCCCACAGGTATGGACAGGGGTTTTGAACACAAGTCAGCACCACCACCAGACATTCTAAGTCAGCTTTTCTAGACAGAGAAAGAGACAGAAAGAAAAACACCAGAGCACCACACACTGAAGTTTCATTGGAAGCTGGGCTCAAACATGGGTCATGTACATAACAAAGCAGGTGCACTATCCATGTGAGCTACCTTGCCAGACCAGTCAGATTTCATTTCTTTTGCTCACAAACAGGGAGTCCAGAGAAGCACCAAGTCCCATTATCATGAACCATTTTCATAGCAGCCCTCTGAATTTCTGCAAAGTCACAAGGTGGTCCCTGGTAATCAGACATTCCCTGGAAATAAAAAGATACAATAAAAATCACTACAAAAAGTAACATGGAGCTTTACAAATTGTATGCTTTTGAGAATCAGTCCTCACCATTGCCATGTGCTGTGGAGAGAAAAACATTCTGAGGTGTAATTAATGCAGTAATAAGCTAAAATCTTGGAGAACATTACCCAAAGCAATGATGAGTAAGCAGTAAAAGTTTTTGTGACCCCAAAATAAGAAATTCTGGATAAAAGGGGGGGAGATAAAAGATATTGCAACTTGCAAAGTGTTCTGTGTCAAGGCACAAAATATCAGGTCTTTAGGATGTAAATATGAATCTCCTGACTTCAGGCATTTCTTTTTCTTTTTCTTAGGAAATGACCACATCATTTCTTTTTTTAATTATTTAATTATTTTTAAAATTATTTTTTATTATTTTTATTATTATTGGGGGCTCCAACCGGGGTCCTTACGCCGGTCCATTAACGCTTTGCACCATGTGCGTTTAACCCGCTGCGCTACCGCCGGACTCCCTGGGCATTTCCTTTTTTAAAGACATGTATGGCTGACAGTCTGTGGTGCACCCAGTTGAGAATATACAGGTGCCCAAGGATCCAGCTTGGAGTCCCCACCTCTCACCTGCAGGGGGGACACTTCAGGAGTGATGAAGCAGGTCTGCAAGTGACTATTTGGAACTGTGAATTCCTAGTGCAGGCACTGAGCCCCAGAGATAACCCTCATGGCAATTTAAAAAAATTAAACTAAATGACTTATTCATTAAATAAATAAAGAGGGAGTCAGGCGGTAGTGCAGCAGGTTAAGCGCAGGTGGTGCGAAGCGCAAGGACAGGTGTAAGGAGCCTGGTTCGAGCCCCTGGCTCCCCACCTATAGGGGAGTCGCTTCACAGGCAGTGAAGCAGGTCTGCAGGTGTCTTTCTCTCCCCCTGTCTGCCTTCCTCTCCCCTCTCCATTTCTCTCTGTCTTATCTAACAACAACAATATCAATAACAATAATAACTACAACAATTAAAAAAAACAAGGGCAACAAAAGGGAAAATAAATAAATATGAATTTTTTTTTTAAATAACTAGAGAAAGAGAGAGAATCTGGACCTCACTCTGGCACATGTAATGTTGAAAATTGAACCCAGGACCTCATGATTTGCAGTCTGAAACTCTTGTCACTATGCCACCTCCAGGGCCCCACCTTCAGGCAATTTTTAAAAATTTTTCTAACTTTTATTTATTTATTATCCATTAATTTACTCATTTGTTTTTACTAGAACACTATTCGACTCTGGCTTATACTGGTACTGGGGATTGAACCTGCCACCTCAGAGCCTCATACTTGAAAGTCTTTTGCATAACCATTATGGTCTCTCCCCAGCCCACTTTAAGCATTTCTAGTGCTTTGCACCACATGCACTTAATCCACTGCTCTACCACCCGATTCTCAACTTTAAGTATTTCTAAACCACATCACTCAGACCTGGAAAAGAGGAAGCATTATTCTCCAATCCTATCTTTCTTGTCCCAGTAGATAATTGGGCTGAGCCTCCCAACCAATGGCAGCTTTCCTTGAGGTCAGATTCAACCACAGAGGTCACAGAGGGACAAAGTCATGTCATATAAAGATAAAAGCAGAAACCAGTCCTGGAGGAGAGAGACAAGGGCCAGAGCCAAAAAGTGTCTTCTGCTGTAGGATAATATTAGAACAAGAGGAGACATTAGAAAAGAGGTTCCCTGGGTTGGGAAGACAGCATAATGCAAAAAAAAAAAAGTCAGATTATTATGCAAAAACCTTTCATGCCTGAGGCGCCAAAGGTCCCAGGTTTACTTCCCACCACCACTGTAAGCCAGACTTGAGCAGTGCTCTGATTTAAAATAATAATAATAATAATAATAATAATAATATGGAGGCTGGCAATGACACAACTGGTTGAGTGCACTTGTTACAATGTGCAAGGATCTAGGTTCAGCTCCCCTGTTCCTATCTGCAGGGGGAAGAAGTTTCTTGAGCAGTGAAGCAGCAATGCAAGTATCTTTCTGACTCCCTCCTTATCTCCCTCCCTGTTCATTCTAGATTTCTCTGTTTCTGTCCAGTAAAAAAATAAAAATAAAAAAAAAATAGATAATGAAAGCAGCTCTTATGTCACAGTGCAGTATTCTTTTTTAAATTTTTTAATTTAAATTTTTTATTCCCTTTTGTCACCCTTGTTGTTTTATTGTAGTTATTATTGTTGTTATTGATGTCATCATTGCTGGATAGAATAGAGAGAAATGGAGAGAGGAGGGGAAGTCAGAAAGGAGGAGAGAAATATAGACACCTGCAGACCTGCTTCACCACCTGTAAAGTGACTCACCTGCAAGTGGGGAGCCAGGGGCTCAAACCAGGATCCTTAGGCCATTCATTGCACTTGGTGCCACGTGTGCTTAACCTGTTGCACTACCTCCCGACTCCCACAGTACAGTATTCTTAAAAGGAGGAGGATGAGGAAGCAGTATCCCAGTTCCCAAAAATAACTACAAAAACACTATAACTTAGAACAAGCATTATGATAGAGAGGGTGACATTAAATGATCTCCAAAGCCCTGCCAGCGAGAGCACTATGCTAAAGTTGAAGTACTTTAGTGAACAAAGAACATTTATTCATAGAGTATGTTTCAGTGGGGTAAGTATATCACAAGTAGAGCACAGTTTGGATTCAGACTCCCCAGGTTAAATACTAACTCCTTTGTGTGCCTCCATTTTCAGATAAGCTCCCCAATGTCACCTTATGGGCTGATTATGAAGGATACATTAAAGAACCAATATAAAAGATCACTGTAATGCCTGACATTTTATTTTTATGAAATATAAAAACTTCACAGCCAGAGGTGAGTCAACAGAAAGAATTTATTCCTTGCATTTATGAGGCCCCAGGTTTGATACCCAGAACCACGTGGCCCAGAGCAGTCTCTCTCCGTCTCCCTTTCTCTCTCTCTCTTTCTCTATCTCCCTCCCTGCCCTCTCTTGGTAAATGTATAAGTAAATCACTTTTTTAAAGTGAGCCAGAGGGTGGGGGGAGACAACATAATGGTTATGCAAAAGGCCTTTCATGCCTAAGGCTCCAAAGTTCCAAGTTCAGTTTCCCATACCACCATAAAACAGAGCTGAGTGGTGCTCCAGTAAAGGAAAAAAAAAAAAAAAAAAGCCAAATAGATATCTCAACGGACAGAGTGCATGTCTTGTCATGATCCTGGGGTTTAAGCCCCAGGATCACATGAGAGGTGCTATGACACCAGAGGGAGCTCTGGTTCTATGGTGGCTTCCTTGCGTTGTCTCCCTCTTTTTCTTTATCTTTTTTTTTTTTAATTTTTATTTATAAAAAGGAAACACTGACAAGACCATAGAATAAAACAAGTCCCACCACCAGAACTCTGTATCCCATCCCATCCTCTGATAGCTTTCCTATTCTTTAACCCTCTGGGAGTATGGACCCAGGGTCATTATGCGGTGCAGAAGGTAGAAGGTCTGGCTTCTGTAATTGCTTCCATGCTGAACATGGGCCTTGACAGGTCAATCCATACTTCCAGCCTGACTCTCTCTTTCCCTAGTGGGGCAGGGTCCTAGGGAAGCAGGGTTCCAGGACACATTGGTGGGTTTGTCTGCCCACGGAAGTCCCGTTGGCATCATGTTAGCATCTGGAACCTGGTGGCTGAAAAAAGAGTTAACATGTAAAGCCAAACAAATTGTTGACTAATCATGAACCTAAAGGGTGGAATATTGCAGATGAAGATTTGGGGTCTCCGTTTTGAAGATAGGTAGTAGGCTTATTTTAGTTATATTCCAAAGAGCTTATGACTATACTAGTTTTTTCCTGAGCCTGACCTCTAATATGCTGGTGGACTCAAGTTATTGTCTGGGAAGATGATGCCATGGCTGGAAAAAGGACCAGAAAGCTGGAACAGGGAAGAGAGTAGCTCCCAAATATGGGAAAGGTGTATACATATTGACTATAGACCCCATCGATTTCATTTGGGGCCCATATTCAGCATAGGAGCCTATGTAACCTCCATATCATTATAGATCTGAGCTCACATTCTGTGGTCATGAGTAGGAACGTTCCAAGCTGCCCCAATTTCAGGACCCACCTTCCTCAGGTAGTAGATACAGTATGTTATCCTGCCTCCCTTTGGAGGATGGAACATTCTTTAACATTGTTGATTCACATTGAGCGTAAGTCCCTCTCTATCTCTCTTCTCTCCCCACCCCTCTCTCTCTCTCTTTCTCTCTGTCTCCATCTGAATGAAAATGTGGTGCAAAGCAATAAAATCACACATACAAGCAGTAAAAATACCATTTTTGTCACAGCAAAAAAGAAGTGTAATAAAAAGTATTTCTCAGGCTGGTTGGTGGCATACCTGGTTGAGCACACGTTACAATTCACAAGACACAGGTTCAAGCCCCCAGTCCCCACCTGCAGAGGGAAAGCTTCATAAGTGATGATGAAGTGTTGCAGGTGTCTCTCTCCCTCTCTATCGCCCCTTTCCTCTCCAAATTCTGGCTATCTCTATCCAATAATAAACATAATTAATAAAAAAGCACTTCTCACTCTCCAGTTTTATGGGGGGGGTTGCTGTTGTTGTTTGTGTGTTTACAGTGCTAGCACCTCACACATGTGTGGTTTCACTGCTCCTGGGAAAACTTTCCCACCTGCAGGGGAAGTGATGAAGCAGTGTTGCAGGTGTCTCTCTGTATCTCTCTCCCTCTACCACCCCCTTCCCCTCAATCTCTGTCTCTAACCAATAAATACATAAAGGTAATACTTTTTAAAAAATTTTAAAAGAAAAAAATGTGGTGAGTACAACAGAAACCCCAGTTTCATCTCATGACACTGATATTTAATGTGTATTACTATTATTTACTTGTTTATTTAGGTGATTAAGGAAAGACAGATCACATGAAACCCGGTCTACTCATTGAATATATAAACACCACTCCGCCCTCCACTCCCACCCCATCCTCCCTCTTAGAATCTCCCAGCACTGTCCTGGCTCCTGTGATGTACTTTCCCAGGACTAGCTTCAACAGATGGGGAAAAACACACTTTTTATTGATTTCATTTCATATACATTTATGCTGCTGGTTGGCTGCTTTTATGTTACAAGCAGCTTTCAGAATTCCATCGGAACATGTCCCACTGCGTGAGCAGGCCTGCAGAGAGAGAGTGCCCTTGGACTTTAACGGGAGCTGAGTCCATTCAAAGGGTGGATTTTTCTTTCAGTTTCTTTAACGCTGTTTGCCTAGAGTCCTGGCTCCACAGGGGCGAACATCTGTGTAAGGCAGCAGGGAGCAGAGCTCTTGGCCTGGGCCCTGCTGAGAACAAAGCCAGGACACCTGAGAATTAAAGGACTCCCATCCTTCAAAGCTTTCCTCACCACCCCCGCCCCTACATATATACGCCCCATGTCTGCACACTTCTACTCCCCGCCCCGCCCCACCCCACCATCGGAATGCGGCTAAACAATTCATGCACAGCATCGCAGTGCAAATGTATAAACTTCTTAGAAATGGCATCGTATTTGGTGCCCGCTCTCTTGATGGGCTTGACGCTGTTGAGATTTATCTTCGTTACTCAGTTCATTCATTTTAATAGCTGTGCAGCACTTTACTGTTCCTGATGTTTTATCTCTTGAGCTTGAGCTGAGCTGAGTGGTGGGCAGCTTCGGTGTTTGCTGTGTTCTTGTCTAAACTTTTTAGGAAGTCTGAAATAGTTCCTGGTATAAGAAGTAAAGCTGTGGTCTGGGAGGTGATGCAGTGGATAAGGCCCGAAGTCCAATCCCCTGCAGCATATGTGCCAGAGTGATGCTCTGGTTTTCTTTCTCCCTTTCCTTCTTTCTTTCTTTCTTTCTCTCTCTCTTTCTTTCTTTAAATTTTATTAGTGATTTAATCATGATTTACAAAATTATATGTCAACAGGGGATATAATTCTATACCATTCCCACCACCAGAGTTCTGTAATGTGAGTGCTTAACCAGATGCACCACCGCCTAGCCCCTCCACCACTAGAGTTCTGAATCCCCAACCCCTCTATTATAAGCCACAGCGGTTCTCCTAAGATTGCAGACATGGGTTAACTGTCATCTCTACAACTATCTGTCTACATCTGTAAATAATTGCCCCCTTTTTCTTCCAGGTTCATTACTAGTACATCCAAATGTCCCTCCCTTTCCCCTTCTCCCTCTCCAGGTCCTGATGGAGCCAGACTTCAGGCCCCCCTTTTATTTTTTGCCTCCAGGGTTATTGCTGGGGCTCAGTTATTGCCTGCACCATGAATCCACTGCTCCTGGAGGCCATTTTCCCCTTTTGTTGCCCTTGTTGTTGTAGCCTCTTTGTGGTTATTATTGTTATTGTTGATGACGTTCGTTATTGGATAGGACAGAGAGATATGGAAAGAGGAGGGGAAGACAGAGAGGGGGAGAGAAAGACCAGACACCTGCAGACCTGCTTCACCGCCTGTGAAGCAACTCCCCTGTAGGTGGGGAGCCAGGGGCTCCAACAGGCGTCATGTGAGCTTAACCTACTGCGCTACCGCCCAACCCCCAGGGTCCTCTTATCCTCTTCCTATCCCTTCTCCTCCACTGGGAATATGGGTCAAAATTGTTTTTGGGGAGCAGAAGGTAGGAGGTTTAGTTTCTATAATTACTTCTCCACTGGACATGGTGTTGGCAGGTTGATCCATATCACCAGCCTGTTTCTAGCTTTCCCTGGTGGGGAAGAACTCAGGAGAGGCAAGGCTCCAGGATCCATTGGTGAAGTCGTCTTCCCAGAGAAGTCAGGATGGAATCATGGTAAAGTTTGCAACTTGAAGGTGGCAGGACATAAAAGTGGTCCACTTTCTCTTTCATTTATTAAAAAATAAAATCTTAAGAAAAAAATCTAGGCAAATAGCAATAATGTAGCGCAGCATATTAAGCACATATGGCGCTAAGCACAAGGACCAGCATAAGGATCCCAGTTTGAGCCCCAGGCCCCCCACCTGCAGGGGAGTCGCTTCACAAGCAGTGAAGCAGGTCTGCAGGTGTCTATCTTTCTCTTTCCTTCTCTGTCTTCCCCTCCTCTCTCCATTTCTCTCTGTCCTATCCAACAACGATGACATCAATAACAACAATAATAACTACAACAACAATAAAAAACAAGGGCAACAAAAGAGGAAATAAATATTTAAAAAATTAAAAAGAAACAATTTAAAAAAACAAAGGCTCTCGGGCCTGAGGCACTAGAAGTTCTACCTAGATTCAGTCCACAGCACCATCATAAGCTGGAGCTGAGCAGTGCTCTGGAAAATAAATAAATAAATAAATACATAGATAAATAAATATAAAGCAAGTACTGGCTCTTGGTTTTCTTAGATACAGTGTGCTTCTGGCAGCGATGCTGGGTTGTCCCAGCAAGGAGCAGTGTGTAAAATCATCTCCCCCAATTGACATCCCTCTGTGGGCTTGAACTCAACAACCAATTGCTTTTCAATAATACCTGGATCTGTTTACTAAACAGTTATGCTGGGCCAAGCTTAGTTCCAAGACTTGCAGAGGGTGATGTCATTCAGACCTCGTCCCAGGGTTACAGGAGCAGTCCATCCTGATCGTCCTGCATGGATAGCCAAGAAACTTGGGCCTTAGACTTTTTAGCCAGATGTTGGTGTACCTGGTTTAGTGTACACAATGCCATGCCCAAGGACCCAGGTTCAAACCTCTGGTCCCCACCTACAAAGGGGAAGCTTCACAAGTGTGTGTGTGGGGGGGAGTTTTATGAGGAAGCCAGTGGTGGTGCTCCTGGTTGAACACACGATAATGTGTTCGAAGACCAAGGTTCAAGCTCCCAGTTCCCACCTGCAGGGGGAATTCTTTGGGAATGGTGACTCAGTGCTGTAGGTATCTGTTTCTCTCCCTCTCTACCTCCCCCTTCCTCTCAATTTCTGGCTGTCTTTATCCAATAAAGATAATAAAATAAATCAATAAATAAAAATTTCATGAGTACTGCAGGTGCCTCTCTCTTTCCCCCTCCCCTCTCCTCTTGATTTCTCTCTGTTCTATCAATTCTAACAAAGAAAGATACTTTAAAAAACAATTTTAAAAAGGGGGTTAGCACACTGGATTAAGTGCACATAGTGCAAAGTGCAAGGATTGGCTCAAAGATCACAGTTGGAGCCCCTAGCTCCCCACCTGCAGGGGAGTTACTTCGCAAGCAGTAAAACAGATCTGCAGGTATCTGTCTTTCGCTCCCCCTCTCTGTCTTCCCCTCCTCTCTCAATTTCTCTCTGTCCTATCCAACAGTAATAATAGCAATAACAATGGGAAAAACATAGCCAATGTCTGATGGTTGGATCTAGAAGGTGAGGATCCTGTGCCTGAAAGTAGGCCTATCTGACTCCAGGATTCCTACCCTCAATGCCATGTCATATTACTTCATCTTGGAAGAGGAGGGAAGCTTCTGGTTTGGTCTAGACACTCTCTCTTTGCCTCTTCCCTCTTAAAGATGCACATTCTCAGGTAATAGGATGGAAGGACCAGAGTAGCCCAGGGATTGTAACATCCATCCAGCCCTACCTTCCCTATAGCATTGGTGTAGAATATACACCATAAGATGGTTTGATATCCATTTTTTTATAACTTTTGCCTCCAGGGTTATTGCGGGGGCTTGGTGCCAACACTACAAATCCACTACTCCTGGTGGGCATTTTTTCAATTTTTTAAAAATGTTTTTATTTATTTATTCCCTTTTGTTGCCCTTGTTGTTTTATTGTTGTAGTTACTATTGTTGTTGTTATTGTGGTTGTTGATGTCATTGTTGTTGGATAGGACAGAGAGAAATGGAGAGAGGAGGGGAAGACAGAGAGGGGGAGAGAAAGACAGACACCTGCAGACCTGCTTCACCGCCTGTGAAGCGACTCCCCTGCAGGTGGGGAGCCGGGGGCTTGAACCAGGATCCGTATGCCGGTCCTTGAGCTTAGCGCCACCTGCGCTTTACCAGCTCAGCTACCACCTGACTCCCGATATCCATTTTTTTAAGTGGTCTCCTGTTCGAACACCCATAGAGCTCCCTCTAGTTCTGTCCATGGTGTTCCCATATGGTGCTAGGGAGTGAACACTGGAGCTTCTGTGTGGGGAAGCATGAGTGCTTTCTGCTAAGGCATTTCCAGGCCCATTGATCTCTTTATTTGAAGAGTTCCACAGACCAGACACCAGCCCATAAGCCACCTGTTCCTTGCTGAACTCAGGACTTGACCAAGAGGCTCTTTTGTGTGGAGTGTTTACACCTTTGAGAGTTTTCTCAAGAGAGTCTATATTTTAAGCCATTTAATTTTTTTTCTCTCTTTTTTTATTTATAAAAAGGAAACATTGAAAAAAAACATAGGTTAAGAGGAGTACAACTTCACACAATTCCCACCACCAGAACTCTGTATCCCATCCCCTCCCCTGATAGCTTTCCTATTCTTTAACCCTCTGGGAGTATGGACCCAAGATCACTGTGGAATGCAGAAAGTGGAAGGTCTGGCTTCTGTAATTGCTTCCCCACTGAACATGTGTTGGTCTGCTTCTAAATTCTGCTTCTAAGACCCCTTCTGTTGTATTGCTTGATGCTGTGGTCTATTTACATAATCATTGTTTTGAGACCTGCACTGGTTTAATCCCCACTGGTTCCTGTGCTTTTTCCTTCTCCCCACACCTTATCCTACGTACATCCTCTTCTGACCTGACACTTCCACCTCAGGAGATATATAGGACAGAATTGTGATTAGAGATTAGACTGTTGAACTGCATCCCCGCTCTTCAATAAAGATTGAACTGGGTTCCCAGCTCAGCCATGAGTCCCTGGTTGTCTCTCTCCCACCGGCGAAGCTAGCCCAGCAAACATGGGCGTTGACAGGTTGATCCATACTTCCAGCCTGTCTTTCTCTTTCCCTAGTGGGGAAGGGCTCTGGGGAAGCCAAGCTCCAGGACATATTGGTGGGGTTGTCTGTCCAGGGAAGTCTCGTCGGCATCGTGGTAGCATCTGGAACCTGGTGGTTGAAAAGAGAGTTAACATACAAAGCCAAACAAATTGTTGACCAATCACAGACCTAAAGGCTGGAATAGTGCAGATGAAGAGTTGGAGGGGTCTTCCTTTTTTTAGATAGCTAGTAGGCATATTTTAGTTATATTTCAAAGGGCCTGTGGCTATACTAGTGTTTTGTTTTGGTTTGGTTTTTTGGACATGGATGTTAGACCAGAAACTATCAAACACTTAGAGGAAAACATTGAAACATTGGTGGAACACTTTCCCACCTAACCTCAAGGACATCTTTGATGAAACAAACCCAATTGCAAGGAAGACTAAAGCAGAAACAAACCAATGGGACTACATTAAATTGAAAAGCTTCTGCACAGCCAAAGAAACTATCACACAAAGAGACCTCTCACAGAATGGGAGAAGATCTTCACATGCCATACATCAGACAAGAGACTAATAACCAAAATACACAAAGAGCTCAGCAAACTTAGCAACAAAAAAGCAAATGATTCCATCCAAAAATAGGCAGAGGATATGAACAGAACATTCACTACAGAAGAGATCCAAAAGGCTAACAGACACATGAAAAATTGCTTCAGGTCGCTTATTGTCAGAGAAATGCAAATAAAAACAACATTGAGATACCACCTCACCCCTGTGAGAATGTCATACATCAAAAAGGACAGCAGCAACAAATGCTGGAGAGGCTGTAGGGACAGAGGAACCCTTCTGCACTGCTGGTAGGAATGTAAACTGGTCCAGCCTCTGTGGAGAGCAGTCTGAAGAACTCTCACAAGGCTAGACATGGACTTTCCCTATGACCCAGTAATCCCTCTCCTAGGGATATACCCCAAGGACTCCATAATACCCAACCAAAAAGAAATGTGTACACATATGTTCGTAGCAGCACAATTCGTAATAGCTAAAACCTGGAAGCAATCCAGATGCCCAACAACAGATGAGTGGCTGAGAAAGTTGTGGTATATATATATATACAATGGAATACTACACAGCTATTAAGAACAATGAACCCACCTTCTCTGTTGTTTTTTTTTTTTTTTAACATCAGGGGCACTTCACTATTCAAGGCTGTCTTTTTTTCGGATGGTCACAGAGATAGGGAGAGATATGACAGCACCAAAATGTCTCTCAATATCATAGCACCCCCATGTGGTGTTCCTGGGACTTGAACCTGGGTCACCTGTATGGCAAAGCAGGCAACCCTCCCCAGGTGAGTTATCTCACGATCCTTGGGCATTTCTTCCATAATGTATCAGGAGTCTTTAAAGCATGTCAGTGAGCAGGGTCATTGACAAGTCTCATTTTGATGGGGAGAAGAGGGAGAACCTGAATCTTGTAGGTTACTCCCAGCAAGCTGGGAATTCCCAGTGGTTCCCTGGAGAACCTTCATGCTGTTGCAACAACAGACAAAATGAGGCCTCTTGCATGAATGGCTCTATATTCACTGTCTATAGAAGATTTAATAAAAAGGTCCCTCTCTCTCTCTCTCTCTCTCTCTCTCTCTCGTGCCCTTCCCTTTCAATATCTCTCTGATATATATTTACATGCTTGGGCTAGGCATTGGTGCAGCTGGTAAGGCACACGTTACAATGTCTAAGAATCCCAATTTGAGCCTCCAGTTCCCACTTGCAAGGGGAAAGCTTCAGAAGCAATGAGGCAGTGAAGCAGTGCTGTAGGTCTCTCTCTTTCTCTCCCTTCCTCCCTTTCTCCTCCCCCGCTACCTCCCCTTTCCCTCCTAATTTCTGTTTTTATCCAGTAAATAAATAAAATACTTAAAAAGAAAGAAACACAGAAAATAGTCATTTTGACTTTTGTTCTTTAACTATGGGTTCAATCATATTAAACATTGACTATGAATGAGAAACTACTGAAAATTTGTCCCTCTCTTGCAGGACCAAGCTGATAAGTCACACCTCTCAACTACCCACAGGCCTAACCCCCAAACCTACCCCCACAGTCTGGCACTACTAATTCTTTTCTGCAGTTGGGCTACCAAATCCAAAACAGGGTGAAAAAAAGAAGTAAACTTCAGGCCTCTGAAAAACCAGCACTTGAGCCATCAATCAGTCAGACATGATTGCTTCGGTGCCAGAGATCTGATCCACTCTTTTAATAATTCCTGATGTTCTGAGGAAGACTGTGGCTCCTTCCAAGAGACTGTCATAACTTCAGGCACTTGTGACAAAATCTTGGTGAATTATTAGACAATGCAGTGCTGGTTTGCAGAGTGATTAAACCAAGTGGCCTTGAGTGATAGCACATGCTATGAAGAGATGGAGCCTTTCAGTTATAAAAGATGTATCAATCAGGGGAAAGCAAATACGAATTAAAGTTTGATGAGCAATTGGATATTAATTGGTACTAACTCTGCATTTTTATGTCACTTTGACATAGAGGAAGATCATAAACATGGTAAGCGATACTAATAATATATACTCACTTCAATACAACTTTATGGCACCATTTATTAAAACAACCAATATTGAGATGAAATTGTGAGTGTACTTTTCCCATTGTGTGACTTCACCTAACTCATCCACCGCCTACAGAGTGCACTGCAATTGGGAAGACATTTAAGAGCCACTACCTTGTTTCTTCTTTGTGCAGCAATTCTTACATTTGTGGAAATGGGTTTATCAGAAAACTTGGGCTTAATTCTTTTTATCTAGCTCTGTTTTTTAATGACCTGTTCTTTTCTGAATTTATACAGCAAAAGAATGTCACCTTAATGTATTTTTCCCCTTTAAGATAGAGAAGAAAGAGAGAGAGAGAGAGAGAGAGAGAGAGAGAGAGAGAGATTGAACACAGCTTCCTTCAATGGAAGCAGTCGAGGCAGGACTCAAACCTGGGCCATGTCTAGAACAAAGAACACTATCCAAGTGAGCTATTTCACCAGCCTCCTTAATTCCTTATGTAGACACTAAATATGTATTGTAGTACAGTTTTGTGAGCTGTAGATATGCTTTACATCAAATACAACCCAGCCTGCACATCTGAATTATAGTGTCTCAAATGTAAAATACACTTTTTTCAATTATAAAAATGTGATCCATGATTACTAGCAAAAAAAAAAAAGACTACCTTTTTAAAAATAGTTATTTATTCTCTTTCATTGCCCTTGTTGTAGTTATTATTATTGTTGTTGTTATTGATGTCATCGTTGTTGGACAGGACAGAGAGAAATGGAGAGAGGAGGGGAAGACAGAGGGGGGAGAGAAAGATAGACACCTGCAGACCTGCTTCACTGCTTGTGAAGTGACTCCACTGAAGGAGGGGAAGCAGAGGCTCGAATCTGTATCCTTCCGCCGGTCTTTGGGTTTTGTGCCTCGTGGGCTTAACCAGCTTGCACTACTACCTGACTTCCACCTTTTTTATTTTTAATCAAGATGGGCACATAGGGGTTGAGGAGGCAGCTCAGTTGTAGACTGTGTGCCTTATATGCTTGAGCACTAGGATTCAATCCCGAGAACCGCATAAAACAGTGGAGGAGTGTTCTGGTCTCCCTTACTCCTAAATAAATAATCATATAAAATAAATGCTTTAAAATGGGGAACACTGGATAATCTCCTCTTTATTTCCTTTCTTCATTTCTTTCTTTTTTCCCTCTCTTTCTTTAATGCAGTACCACAGAATCAACCCCGAGATTCATACATTTGCAGTACAGCTGAGCTGTCCCCAACCTAATTATTATTCTGCATTTTTTTGAGAAAGAGACCAAAGCACCATTCCAACACCTGTGGAATTTCCTAGGTGCTGTCCTTAGTTCCCCTACATAGCAGCAGAAATCAAGCCTAAAGATTGATATAAGCTAAAGTATGTGCTTTATGGGCAGAACCACCTCCCAGGTGTTTTTTGTTTGTTTGTTTGTTTGTTTTCTTTTTTTAAGAGAAAATGTGTTTGTTTTATTTTACTGGATTATGACGTTATGTCATGCAAAATATATACTATCCTATTTTGTTTCCTTTTTAAAAAAATTTTTATATTTATTTATTTTCCCTTTTGCTGCCCTTGGTTGTTTTTTTTTTTTTTGTAGTTATTATTGTTGTTGTTATTGATGTCATCATGTTAGATAGGACAGAGAGAAATGGAGAGAGCAGGGGAAGACAGAGAGAGGAAGAGAAAAATAGACACCTGCAGACCTGCTTCACCGCCTGTGGAAGAGACTATCCTGCAGGTGGTGAGCCGGGGTCTCCAACCGGGATCCTTACAGCCGGTCCTTGTGCTTCGTGCCAGGTGCGCTTAACCCGCTGAGCTATTCTTTATAGGGGGATTAATGATTTACAGTCAACAGTAAAATACAGTAGTTTCTACATGTGCAACGTTTCTCAGTTTTCCACATAACAATTGAACCCCTCTAGTCCCTCCTCTGCCACCATGTTCAAGAACCAATTTCTTTCTTTCTCTTTTCCTTCCTTTCTGCCTTCCTTCCTTCTTTCCTTCCTTCCTTCCTTCCTTCCTTCCTTCCTTCCTTCCTTCCTTTCTTTTTGATAGAGATAGAGAAGCAGAGGCAGAGGAGCAGAGTGAAAAAGATCACAGCACCAAAGCTTCCTTCATTGTGCTACTGGAGGTCATTGCTCAAACCTGGGTCACACACACAGCAAAGCAACACACTATCCAAGTGAGTCATTTCGCCAGCCTGATAATCAGTTTCTTAATGGCTTTTTTTTCATTTAACTCAGGAATTTTTCCAATTTTCTCTTACTTGCATTCATAACTCAGTTCTGCCATTTCTTAACTGTGGGATCCCAAACATGTCACTTAATCTCTCTCTGCTTGAGTTTTCGCTTCTGTAGCATAGGAATGATAATAAGCACTTTAAGAATTATTGGAAGTGGTCTGGGAGGTGGCACAGTGGATAAAGCATTGGACTCTCAAGCATGAGGTCCTGAGTTCAATCCCCAGCAGCACATGTACCAGAGTGATGTCTGGCTCTTTCTCTCTCCTCCTATGCTTCTCATAAATAAATTAATTAATTAATTAAATATTTTTTTTAAAAAAGAATTATTGGAAAATTAAATGAAACATTTGAAAATATTCTCTAGAAATATTATTTATGCCTGATTATTTATGGGAGGCATGACCATGGAATAACTGGGACCAAGTCATCTCTCCTCCCAAGACAACAAATAAATACAACAAGAAACCCAACTGAAGTCATAATCTACAGCTGAAAGTTCTGCAGCCTCAGGTGGGTGCTTGTGTGCAGGGTGAGAGCTGAAGAATAACAAAGTCAAATCAGAGATCTGGGCAGCATGGGTGCTGAGCTGCACCATTTTGGCGATTTCCCTTTAAGTGCAGCAAGAAACATTGTTCCTAAGGGCTGGAAGAAAAGAGACAGGGACTTAAAACCTCTCAGTCTTTGACTCAGTGGGGCTTTAGCCTTCTGAATATAAGGCAAGGACACAACATAAAACAGGGCATTTTTAACCACAAGACAGCCCAAAGCAACCACCCTCCCCACCCACCACAGATCTTAAAAACAAGAGAAACCTAGAGATCACAATAGCATCAGATGCTGGCCATCAATAACCAGCACACAAAAAAATACTCAAGCAGAGAAACAGAACTAAATAGTCAACTATGCCATATCAGCCAGGCAGAAATGAAACAGAGGAAATCCAAGGAAGTATAGATTTAGAGAGACTCTCAGAGACAGACTACACAGAGCTTATTATGAGGACTCTCCAAAAAATTAAGCAAGAATTAAAAAAGCATATTACTAGCAACCCAGGTGTCCAACAACAGATGAGTGGCTGAGCAAGTTGTGGTATACATATATATACAATGGAATACTACTCAGCTATAAAAAATGGTGACTTGACTGTTTTCAGCCGATCTTGGATGGACCTTGAAAAATTCATGTTAAGTGAAATAAGTCAGAAACAGAAGGATGAGTATGGGATGATGTCACTCTCAGGCAGAAGTTGAAAAACAAAATCAGAAAACACAAGTAGAACCTGAACTGGAGTTGGCATATTGCATCAAAGTAAAAGACTCTGGGGTGGGTGAGTGGGGAGAATACAGATCCAAGAAGGATGACAGAGGACCTAGTGGGGGTTGTATTGTTATATGGAAAACTGGGAAATGTTATGCATGTATAAACTATTGTATTTACTGTTGAATGTAAAACATTAATTCCCCAATAAAGAAATTTTTTAAAAAGCATGTTACTATGGAATTAAAACACATGAGAGAGGATCTTAAAACAGAGATCACTAAAAATCTTCAAGTCTTGAAAGAAGAACTTCAGTCAGAACTCCAGGGAGTAAAAGACACCCTAACTGCAATCCATGCCCATGTAGAAGGTTTAGGAAGTAGATCTACACCATCAGAAGAAATAATCTCCAATCTAGAAGATACAGCCAGCCTACTCTTTCAATTCAAAGACAAGGTAGAGGAATGGTTCAGAAAGACTGAAGCAACTCTCTGTGAAATTGCAGACTCCATCAAAAGATCGAATATAAGAGTGATAGGCATATCTGAAGAGGAGGACAAGGCCAAAGGCCAGAGTCCATTTTCAGAGCAATTTTAGCTGAGAACTTCCCTCATTTTAGGAAACCATCAGAACATTCTTATCCAAGAGACAGAATGATCACCCAGATCAAAAAGAGAACAAAAATACCAACACCAAAGTACATTATTATGAAACTATCAAATGTCAATGACAAGGAAGAAAATTTGCTGGCTGCTAAGGGAAGGAAAGTAGTTACTTACAAAGGCAGAGCTATAAGACTTTCATCAGATTTCTCTTTACAAACTCTAGAGGCAAGGAGAGAGTGGAATGACATATTCAAAGTTCTAAAGGAGAGGGAATTCCAGCCACAAATACTGTATCTTGCAAAATTATCCTTCCAATATGTGGGAGAAATTAAGGTTTTCTCAAATATTCAAGAACTAAAGGATTCACACATATGCGTAAACTACTGCAAAATATATGCCTGAAAGCAGAAGTGCACTAGAGTTTGCAGTGAGTACCCCCCTAACACTTCCTCTCCTCTACTCCAAGCTTTGGGTCCATGATTGCTCAACAATTTGTTTGGCTTCGTATGTTAACTCTCTTTTCAGTCACCAGGTTCCAGATGTCATCAGGATGTCGGCCAGGCTTTCCTAGACTGAAGACCCCACCAATGTGTCCTGGAGCTCTGCTTCCCCAGAGACCCACCCTACTAGGGAAAGAGAGAGGCAGACTGGGAGTATGGACCGACCAGTCAACGCCCATGTTCAGCGGGGAAGCAATTACAGAAGCCAGACCTTCTACCTTCTGCAACCCACAATGACCCTGGGTCCATGCTTCCAGAGGGATAGAGAATGGGAAAAACTATCAGGGGAGGGGGTGGGAAATGGAGATTGGGTGGTGGTAATTGTGTGGAATTGTACCCCTCCTACCCTATGGTTTTATTAATTAATCCTTTAATAAATAAATAAATAAATAAATAAATAAAAAGAACTAAAGGAATTTGCCACAGTCCACCCCACCTTACAAGAATTACTGTATGGAGTTCCACAAGAAAGGAGGAAGCAAAGGAATACACATTCCAAACACCAAGTTGCAGATGCTACCATCTGCAACCTGACTCACCCAGATAGATGACCTCACCAATGTATCCTGGAATCCGACTTCTCCAGAGCCCTGCCCCAGTAGGAAAAAAGTAGGGACAGGCTGGGAGTATGGATCAACCTGTCAATGCCTATGTCCATCGGAGAAGCAATTACAGAAACCAGACCTCCCACCTTCTGCACCCCATAATGACCCTGGGTCCATGCTCCCAGAAAGGTAAAGAATAGGAAATCTTCCAGTGGAGGGGATAGGATATGGAACTCTGGTGGTGGGAAATGTGTGGAATTTCACCCCTTTTAGTCTATGGTTCTGTCAATATTTTCTATTTTTTATTTTACAAATAAATTAAATTACAAAAAAATATATTATTTATTTTGCTTCCAGGATTATCACCAGGCCTTGGTGCCAGCACTATGGATCCACTGCTCCTGGTGGCCATTTTTTCCATTTTATAGGATAATATTGAGAGGGGAGGGGAAGATGAAAGAGAGAGAGAGAGAGAGAATATGATGGTGATGACAGACAAGTGCAGACCTGCTACACCACTTGTGAAGTGACCTCCATAAGTGGGAAGCCAGTGCCTCAAACCCGGATCCTTAGCAGGTCCTTTTGCTTCGTGCTAGGCGTGCTTAACTGGGCGTCTACCTGGACCTCTAAAACTATTATTCACCACCTAGCACTATGCATAACATGTCCTCCAAAAGTTAACTATTTTTATTTTGATGATAGTATGTATAATAGATGGAATCTATTCAGCTGTGTCACCATATTCTGATTTAAGTTATCAGTCTACTAATGCCGGCAGTACAGCTTGACAACATTTCTCATTAATACCTGGCATTATCGCCTTAGGATAAGTCTTCAAGAACCAGTTTGGCTAAGAAAACATTGAAGAAATAAAAGTTATTTTCCTTACATTGCTTTTCACTACTTAGGTTGTTTTTATCAAATTAACAAAGAAAAAAAATTTAAAGAATAATTTAAAAGAAGATTTTAAAATTTAAAAAAGAAATAATTTTTTAAATCTTTTTTTATATTTATTTTATTTATTTATTCCCTTTTGTTGCCCTTGTTGTTTTTATTGTTGTAGTTATTATTATTGTTGTTGTCACTGTTGGATAGAAAAGAGAGAAATGGAGAGAGGGAGGGGAAGACAGAGAGGAGGAGAGAAAGATAGACACCTGCAGACCTGCTTCACCACCTGTGAAGCGACTGCCCTGCAGGTGGGGAGCCAGGGTTCAAACCAGGATCCTTATGCCGGTCCTTGTGCTTTGCGCCAAATGTGCTTAGCCCGCTGCACTACAGCCCGACTCCCAAGAAAGAATTTTTTAATTTCTTTATTGGGGGATTAATGGTTTACAGTTGACAGTAAAATACAATAGTTTGTACATGCATAACAGGTCCCAGTTTTCCACATAACAATTCAACCTATTGGAGACTAGGTCCTCCAAGAAAGAATTTTTTAAGGTGGGGGAGATTGCATAATTATTATGCAAAAAAGATTCTCACACCTGAGGCTCTGAGGTCCTGGGTTCAATCCCCTGCATCACCATAAGCTAGAGCTGAGCAGTGGTCTATTAAATAATAATAACTAATTAATGTTTTAATTTTATCTTTTCATTTGATAGGACAGAAAGAAATTGAGAAGGGTGGAGGAAATAGAGAGGGAAAGAGAAAGAGAGATACCTGCAACACTTCTTCATGACCAAGGGTTTCAATCCAGGTCTTTGTGCTTGTTAATGAGGGTATTCAACTTGGTGTACCAGTGTCTGCCTCTAGAAATAAATGTTTGGAAATATAACAAATGACATAAAAATAATAATTTTTAAAAGAAAAAAATCTCTTTATTCTGCTGAGAGTGGACTATTTGCTTCAAAACCTATATTTTTATGATCTTCCAAATAATTTGAACAGATTACCTTAAAGGGGTATGTATTAACAACCAGCAAGAGAAGAACTAAAACTATACTGGGTATGCAGTGTATGCATAACAAATTGGAGGAACCCCTAGTTGTAATGGAATGAAGTTATATTACAAAGCAAAGGGAGAAAAGGGAATCTAATGCAGAAATACTGTGATACTTGTGTTCTGGATTTGTTTAATTAGAGGACAAAGTTTTGTGGAAAATTAGAGAAATAGACCCTAGAGCAGACCTCTTTTTAAAAAAAAAAAAAAGTTTTATTTTTTTTTATTTTTTGCCTCCAGGGTTATCACCGGGGCTCGGTGCCTGCACTATGCTCCTGGAGGCTGTTTTTTCCTTTTGTTGCCCTTGTTGTTTATCCCTACTATTGTTATTATTATTGTTGTTGTTGTTATTGCTGTCATTGTTGTTCAATAGGACAGGGAGAAATTGAGAAAGGAGGGGAAGATAGAGAGGGGGAGAGAAATATAGACACCTGCAGACCTGCTTCACTGCCCATGAAGCAACTCCCCTACAGGTGGGGAGCCAGAGGGTCAAACCGGGATCCTTACCAGTTGTTGGGCTTCGCGCCATGTGCCCTTAACCCACTGCACCACTGTCTGGTGCCCTGCAGACCTCTTTTAAGAGAAGGACCTTGGCAAACAAAATACACATATTGCACCACATTAAAAACAGGTTTCCTTTTATTTATCACTTACACTGAGGGACTCAGAAGTCATATTTTTTTCCTCAAAATTAAATGGTGTGTTTATAAAACTGGCAAAGACTCTGTTTCTTATCACTGCTTTTAATTCAAGAAATATATCTAACCATTGTCCAGCTAGAGTCAGTTTCAGAAGAAATTAATGAGGAACACCCATTAATTATTTATGCTCTGAAACAGTAGATCTACTAATGTTTCTGCTAATCACCAAAGCTAAATAGACATATGTTCATAAAGACAGTCTTTATGAATAGAGTGAGTATAAAAGAGGTACAGGTAGAAAAGATATGTTTATGTACAGTAATGACAGGAAGCAATAATAGTGGGTGTATCACTGCCCCAAAACAATATTTATTTCAACAGTAAGGCACAATCATATGCCTAGAGCAAGTCCCACTCACTTTTCCAATATAAAAATGGTACATTAAGCAATAATAATAGGACGTTAGTGGATAAAGGCTATTACTAACATGAAAGAATAAAAAGAATAGGACCAGAAGACAGCATAATGTTTATGCAGAAGGTTTTCACACCTGAGGCTCTGAGGTCCTAGTTTCAGTCCCCAGCACCACCATTAACCAGAACTGAGCAGTGCTCTGATCTCTCTATCTCTCATTAAAATAAATAAAATACATATCTTTATTTTTTTTACTGGGGATTAACAGTTTAGTCAACAGTAAAATACAGTAGTTTATACATGTGTAACATTTCTCAGTTTTCCACATAACAACTCAGCCCCCTCTAGGTCCTCCTCTGTCATCATATTCTAGGACATGAACCCTTCTCCCCACTTCAGTCTTTTTTTTTTTTAGTTTCTTTATTGGAGAATTAATGTTTTACATTCGACAGTAAATACAATAGTTTGTACATGCATAACATTTCTCAGTTTTCCACATAACAATACAACCCCACTAGGTCCTCTGTCATCCTTTTTGGACCTGTACTCTGCCCCACTCTGCCCAGAGTCTTTTACTTTGGTGCAATACACCAACTCTAGTTCAGATTCTACTTCTCTTCTGATCTTGTTTTTCAACTTCTTCCTGAGAGTGAGATCATCCCATATTCAACCTTCTGTTTCTGACTTATTTCACTTAACATGATTTCTTCAAGCTTCATCCAAGATGAGCTGAAAATGGTGAAGTCACCATTTTTAATAGCTGAGTAGTATTCCATTGTGTATATATACCGCAACTTGCTCATCTGTTGTTGGACACCTGGGTTGCTTCCAGGTTTTGGCTATTACAAATTGTGCTGCTATGAACATAAGTATACACAAATATTTTTGGATGTCCACGCCAGAGTCTTTTACTTTGGTGCAACACACCAAACCCAGTCCAAGTTCTGCTTTGTTTTTTCTTATTTTTCAATTTTTTTAGTGATTTAATAATAGACAAGATTGTGGGATAAGAGGGCTACAATTCATATAATTTCCACCACCAGAGTGCCATATCCTATCCCTTCCATTGGAAGTCTCCCTATTTTTTATCCTTCTGGGATTATGGACCCAAGATCTTTATGGGGTGCAGAAGGTGTGAGGTCTGGCTTCTGTAATTTCTTCTCCACTGGGCATGGACGTTGATAGGTGTATACATACCTCCAACCTGTTTCTATCTTTCCCTAATGGGTTAAAGCTCTGGGGAGGTGGGGTTCCAGGACACAGTGGTGAAGTAATCTGCTCAGGGAAGTCAGGTTGGCGCCACAGTAGTATTTTTCAACTTTTGTCTATGAGTGAGGTCAAACCATATTCATCCTTCATCCTTATCTCACTTAACATGATTCCTTCAAACTCCCTCGAAGATGAGGTGAAGAAGGTGAATTCACCATTTTTAATAGCTGAATAGTATTCCATTATGTATATATACCACAGTTTTCTCAGCTGTTGTTGGACACCTGGGTTGCTTCCAGGTTTCGACTATTATAAATTGTGCTACTATGAACATATGTATACACAAATCTTTTTAGATGGGTGTGTTTGGTTCTTTAGGTGAAAAAAAAATTTTAATGAACAGAACAGATTGCTGTTTAGAAAGACAATCAATCATATTGGCATTCTCCTCTTCTTTTTTAAAATTTTTTTAATATTTATTTATTCCCTTTTTGTTACTCTTGTTTTATTGTTGTAGTTATTGTTTGTTGGGTAGTATGCCACCTCCCCCTGGCTTCTGCTTAACCATATGCCTATATAGGGATTTACTGATCCAAAGCTTTGGTCTATTTACATAAATCACTTTTACATTTACATAAAGCACTCCCTCCAGGGCATTGGTGGTTCAGTGATAGGATTCTCGCCTGTTCTGCCCCCTCCTTGTCACACTCTGATTTTCACCAGTCACTTTTCTCTCCACCCTCTCTATATCACATCCTGTTTCCACCCTACTTGGAGAGTATAAAAACAGCTGTTCTTCTGATTAAAGACACTTGGAAATTGCTTTCCGGCTCCGAGAGTTCCAGAGTGTATCTCCTGCGGAAGTTAGTGCGGCATGAGTTCCTGATCCCTCTCCCACGCAGCAGCCTAGATCAGCTCCAGTTGAGTTCTCTCCAAGCCAGAGAGCACTAGCTCGGGAAGAAGTACCCTCAGGCTATCCCGGCAATTGTTGTTATTGATGTCATCGTCGTTGTTGGATAGGACAGAGAGAAATGGAGAGGGGGGAGAGAAAGATAGACACCTGCAGATCTGCTTCACCACTTGTGAAGTGACTCCACTGCAGGTGGGGAGGCCGGGAGCTCAAACCAGGGTCCTTATGCCAGTCCTTGCACTTTGTGCCACCTGTGCTTAACCTGGTGTGCTACCACCCGACACCCCTCCTCCTCCTCCTTCTTTTTCTTTAACAGAGCACTGCTCAGCTTTGATTTTTGGTGATGCCAGGAATTGAACCTGGAACCCTGGGTACCTCCAGTGTGTTCCATAAATCACTGTGCTATTCCCACCCCCCAAGCCCTTCCCTAAGCTTTCTAAAAGTGATCTTGGTCCATGCAAATAGTTCAGTTGGGAGAATGTTAGAATGACAGAATGTTAGAATGACAGATCTAGAATGACCTTGTCTCTTTTTAAATAGATTAATTTATTTATTGGATAAAGACAGAGAAATTAAGTGGGGAGTGGGAGAGGAAGAGGGAGAAAGACAAAGCTGTAGCACCACTTCACTGCTCATGGATATTTTCCCCTACAGATGAGGACCTGAGGCTTGAACCCAGTTCTTTTTTTTTTTCCCTTTTGTTGCCCTTGTTGTCTTTTTTTAATTGTTGTTGTAGTTATTATTGTTGTTATTGATGTGGTTGTTGTTGGATAGGACAGAGAAAAATGGAGAGAGGAGGGGGAGGCAGAGAGGGGGAGAGAAAGACAGACACCTGCAGATCTGTTTCACCGCCTGTGAAGTGACTCCCCTGCAGGTGGGGAGCCGGGGGCTTGAACCGGGATCCTTACTCCGGTCCTTGCGCTTTGCACTACCTGCATTTATCCCACTGCGCTACCGCCCAACTCCCTTGAACCCAGGTCTTTACACATGGTAACATGTGTGCTCAACTAGATGCACCACAACCTGGCCCCAGGAGTAGCTTTTTCTTGGTGAAAGTTAAATGTATGGTAAGATTTAAATGTTGACATGATCATCATATGCAAATCCAAAATGATTCTTGACCTATTTCTCTCTCTGTGTCATAACAATATTTTAAAAAATAAATGAATAAATAAATATCTCTGGAAACAATGAATTTGTCATGCAGGAACCGAGTCCCAGTCATAATCCTGCTGGCAAAAAAAAAAAAAAAAAACCTCTTAGGAAATCCATAATTTGTGCTCAGTTTTTGTGCACTACTATTATTTTCAAGGCAGCCTTCCTGTGATCATTTATGAGAATGACAGTGGGGGGTAGGTAGCCTCTGCAGAATTTACCTTCTTAATAGTCACAGCTTCCATGACAGGGCAGTGGTGAGCCCCACCTCAACCAGTGACCCATATTCTGCATCTTATGATCTGGGAATGAATGATGCTTTGAACAGAGACCAATTCCTTTCAAGTCTGAAGGAAGGTTGGTATTAAGGTGGAAACCAGAATGGAAGCCACAGGAAATTATCCTTCAACCTCTTTTTTCCAGCACTCTTCTTCAACCACACTGGAAATTGGGAGACTAGGTCCTTTCAGTGGTGTGTGCAGCACTCAGTCCTGGTACCCGAAGAAGCCCAGGGGATGTGTCCTCATCCCACTGTGAAAAGGTTGCCTCTTTTCTGCCTGAGAATTACATGTCATCAAGATATACATTGATATTAGGAAGGTCTTTTCTTTTTTAAAATATTTATTTATTTATTCCCTTTTGTTGCCCTTGTTTTATTGTTGTAGTTGTTGTTATTGATGTCGTCGTTGTTGGATAGGACAGAGAGAAATGGAGAGAGGAGGGAAAGACACAGAAGGGGAGAGAAAGATAGACACCTGCAGACCTGCTCCACCACCTGTGAAGTGACTCATCTGCAAGTAGGGAGCTGGGGGCTTGAACCGAGATCCTTATGCTGGTCCTTGTGTTTTGCGCCACATGTGCTTAACTTGCTGTGCTACTGCCTGGCTCCCAGGAAGCTCTTTTCTTACTGCATGCCAGATTGACTTGGGGAAGTTTAAAGATGATAGATGATAGATAGATAGATAGATAGATAGATAGATAGATAGATAGATAGATAGACAGACAGATAGATATTATAGATGGTAGTTTAAAGGTACTATATATGTGCAGATGGATAGATGACGGATGGATGGATGGATGGCAAACAGATAAGAAAGAAGATAGGTAGATAGATGATAGATGGATGGATAGACAACATACAGGTGATAATAGATTAATACATATATAGGGGCCAGGTAGTGGTGCACCAAGTTAAGTGCACATGTTACAATGTACAAGGACCCAGGTTCGAACCCCTGGTCCCCACCTTCAGGGAAAGCTTCACAAGTGGTGAAGCAGGTTTGCAGGTGTTTCTCTGTCTCTCTCCCTCTCTATCACCCCATTCCCTCTTGATTTCTGGCTATCTCTATCCAATAAGTAAATAACAATTTAAAAAAAGATAAGATACATAGACAGATTATAGAGCACTCTCAAAACACACACACACACTAAAAGGAAAAAAGGAAGGGGTAAAAAAAAAAAAAATCTCACTTGGTAGAACACACACTTTACCATGCATGAGGACCCAGGTTCAAGCACTCAGTCACCATATGGGAACACTATGTAAAGGGGAAGATGTAGTGTCTCTCCTCTGTCTGCCTTCCTCCCTCCCTTTCTATCTCTCACCTTCTACCTGGGAGGGGAGAAAGAGGGGTGGGAGGACTCAGCTAGGAGCAAACAAAGCACTGGTGACAAAAGAAAGAAAACAAAAAAATCAGCCTGAGAAGACAGTGCTCGGTGGTATCACATAGGAATTTGCACCTGAGAGGTCCTGGGTTCAATTCCTGGCACCACCAAAAGTCAGAGCTGAGTGGTGCTCTGGTGAAAAGATGAGGTAGCAGGATAGAGCACTCTAATTTCCTTCTCTAGGACTACTGAAATAGAATTTTCCAAGAAGGTGGGCCAGGAGGTGGAGGTGCATCTGGTTAAGCACACATATTACACAGTGCAAGGACCAGGTTCAAGCCCCATCTGGCACACATCTGCAGGGGAAAGCTTCACAAGTGATAAAATAGGGCTGTGTCTCTCTCTCTTCCTCTCTTCCCCCTCCTCCTCTCTCAATTTCTGTTTCTATACAATAATAAATAAACAGTAATATAATTTTAAAATAATTAAGGGAATTTTCCAAGATGATACCTTGAAACCTGTGACTTTTTTTTTTAATTTTTTATTTAAGAAAGGATTAATGAACAAAAACATAAGGTGGGAGGGGTACAACTCCACACAATTCCCACCACCCAATCTCCATAACCCACCCCCCTCCCATGATAGCTTTCCCATTCTCTATCCCTCTGGGAGCATGGACCCAGGGTCATTGAGGGTTGCAGAAGGTAGAAGGTCTGGCTTCTGTAATTGCTTCCCCGCTGAACATGGGCAATGACTGGTCGGTCCATACTCCCAGTCTGCCTCTCTCTTTCCCTAGTAGGGTGTGTCTCTGGGGAAGCTGAGCTCCAGGACATATTGGTGGGGTCTTCAATCCAGGGAAGCCTGGCCAGCATCCTGGTGGCATCTGGAACCTGGTGATTGAAAAGAGAGTTAACATACGAAGCCAAACAATTTGTCGAGCAATCATGGATCCAAAGCTTGGAATGGTGGAGAGGAAGTGTTAGGGAGGTACTCACTGCAAACTCTAGTGTAGTCCTGCTTTCAGGTATATATTTTGCAGTAGTTTATGGATACGTGTGCACATAAGCTCTCTCTCACAGAAACTGGTGTATATCTAGGTTATGGGACTTTGTTAGAAAGGAACTACCTGAGATGAAATTAGAGTGTATTATAAAAGGAAAGGTCTCACCCGAGTAATGAAGCTGAAGGGTTGTCATTCCACACTTGAAGTCTCTGGACACAGTCTGAGGTGAAGCATGTTGAGGTGGCAATCGTTGCGTTGGTTAAGTTGTGATCGGCAGATGCAATATTATTTGGTTTGGATTGGGAGATGCATACGGGTGACTTTTACACATTAATAACCCAGTTTGCTTTTACTTCCCACAGAAGTAAAAATATCCATTTATTTTTATAAAAGACAAAAGTGAGTGAACCAGATAGGTGAGAGAGAGACAGAGAGACAGAGAGAGAGAGAGAGAAAGGGAGAGAGACTAGGGTATAACTGGGGTGCATGCAATGCCAGGGCTCAAGCCCAGATCTTATCACATGCAAGCCCTCTGTCATTGAGCCACCTCCCTAACTTAGTAACCCCTGTTTTTGTTTTTAGTTTATTGTTTGTTTTTTTTATGACTAGGGCTTCACTGTTCAGAGATGAATTTTCCAGATAAAGACAAAGACAGAGTCAGTGAGAGTGAAAGAGATCACAATACTGAAGGTCGCTCCAAAGCAGTGGGGGTCTGGGTAACCCAAGTCATGCACATGGCAAAGCAACACACTATCCAACTGAGCTTTGTCACCAGCTTCTATGTTTGCTTGTTTGTTTTTTAATATTATGGGTATTTTTTTATTATCTTTATTTATTTATTGGAAAGAGACATTCAGAAATAGAGAGGGAAGGAGGTGATAGAAAGAGAGATGGCTTTCTCTCTCTCTCTGCCTAGGTGAGCCTGCCATCATGTGAATCAAGGACTCTCAAGATCTCTCTCCCCCTGTGTACTTTGACATAGGAATGTTCTTAGTTTTTCCTTAGTAAAGTTTAAAATTCCTTAAAAAAAATAAAGAAAGAAAAAGAGAGGGAAAGCTTTGCAAGTGGTGAAGCAGGGCTATAGGTGTCTCTCTTTCTCTCTCCCTATCTCCCCTACCCTCTTGATTTCTGGCTGTCTCCATTCAATAAATAAAGATAATTTTAAAAAAGTAAAAGAGAGAGAGAGAGATGCAGAGACACCTTCAACACTGCTTCATCACTCTCAAAACCTGCCCCCTGCAAGTGGGACAAAGGCTCAAACCTGGGTCCTTGTGAATTGTAACATGTGCACTCAACCAGGTGTGCCACCACCCGGGCCCTGCCCTATGTATTTTCAATTGCTCTAAAAACTTTAGGTTTTTTTTGTCAGACTTAGGAGCTACTATTGAAAGGCAGGAGCCTCCACATTACATCATAGTTTATTTGTGTGTCTCAAATTATTTGCTGGAATTTAAAGACTGCCAAGGGGCCAGGTGGTGGTGCACCTGGTTGGGTGCACATGTTGCAATGCACAAAGACCCAGGTTTGAGGCCCCAGTCCCCACCTGCAGGGGGAAAGCTTTTCAGGTGGTGAGGCAATGCTGAAAGTGTCTCACTTCCTCTCTATCTTCCTTTTCTTCTCAATTTCTGGCTGTCTCTATCCAATAAATAAATATAATAAAAAAATTTAAATACAGCTGTCTGGTCCTTTTACTAGCCATGACATCGTCTCCTCAGACAATAAGTAGGATCCACCTGCATATCAGATTTCAGGCTCAGGGGAAAAAAGAAAAAGGAGAAAAAAAAAAAACTAGTATAGCCACAGGCCCTTGGAATATAACTAAAATATGCCTACTAGCTATCTACAAAATGAAGGACCCCCCCACAACTCTTCATCTGCACTATTCCAGCCTAAATTTAGGTCCGTGATTGGTCAACAATTTGTTTGGCTTTGTATGTTAACTCTCTTTTCAACCACAAGGTGCCAGATGCTGGCATGATGCCGACCAGACTTCCCTGGACAGACAACCCCACTAATGTGTCCTGGAGCTCCACTTCCCCAGAACCCCACCCCACTAGGGAAAGAGAAAAGCAGGCTGGGAGTATGGATCGACCTATCAACACCCATGTTCAGCGGGGAAGCAATTACAGAAGCCAGACCTTCCACCTTCTGCATCCCACAATGACCCTGGGTCCATACTCCCAGAGGGTTAAAGAATAAGAAAGCTATCAGGGGAGGGGATGGGATACAGAGTTCTGATGTTGGAAATTGTGTGGAGTTGTACCCCTCTTATCCTATAGTGTAGTCAATGTTTCCTTTTTATAAATAAAACTTTTAATTAAAATAAATAAATAAAAACAAAGACTGCTAATGTTTATGAAAGACCTGCTCCCATAATTGAGGGTAGACTTGAGGCTACACCTTGTAACATAGCTTCTCACACTCACATGCTTTCTCTCTTTTTTGTAGAATTTTTTAAATTTTATTTTCTAAGAAAGATACAAAGAGATACAGTGAGAAAGATAAAAAGACCAGAGCACTGCTCAGCTCTAGCATTCACCCTCTCCTCTCTGCCCCGCCATTCAGCTTCCCCACCTTCAACATCATTCATCCCTGGACCAGTCATTAGGTTGTGCAATTAAACTAGAAAGACCACAGAGAAAGGAGAGGTGATTACCTAGAGCCAAGTTCTCTGGAGTAGCACATTAGCTCATCGTTCCAAATGCAGGGGAAGCAGACCGAGACCAAGCAAAGCGCATCCGCCATTATCAGTACTAGCAAAATCAAACCCAAGGTGCAGCCAAGGCTTTCTGTGTCACGTCTATGTTTTATTAAACAACACAAGTCGTCAAGCCATGTAGCTGGCACTGCTTTTTGAACACAAACCAACTGAATTCAGAGAGCCTCTCAGGCAGATGGCAACATTCTATGTGGGTCTTCCTGCCCACGCTGTCACTTCCCTATTTCCCGCTACACATTTTTTAAATTTTTATTAATTAATTATTTATTTGTTATTGAATAGAGACAGAGAATAATTGAGAGGGAGGAGACAGATAGATAGATAGATAGATAGATAGATAGATAGATAGAAAGAAAGAAAGAAAGAAAGAGAGAAAGAAACATGTGCAGCTCTATTTCACCACTTGTGAAGCTTTCTCCCTATAGGTGGGGACCAGGGACTTGAACTGGGTCCTTGTGCACTCTAGTGTGTGTACTTAACCAGGTGTGCCACAGCCTGGCCCCTATTTAATTTTCTTCATGAGAAAGAGAAACAGGGAGAGTATTGCTCAGCTCTGGCTTATGTTGGTGACAGGAGTTGAAGCTGGGACCTCAGAGTCTCAGACATGAAAGGCATTTTGCATAACCATTATGCTGTATCCCCACCCCACCACCATTCTACTCCCCCCTCCACTCCCCCCACACATTACTTTTTTGCCTCCAGGGTTATTCTGGGGCTCCGTGCCTACACTAGGAATCCACTGGTCCTGGGAAGCCATTTTTTCCATTTTTGTTGACTTTGTTATTATTATTGTTGTTGGATAGGACAGAGAAATCGAGAGAAGACAGAAAGGGGGAAAGAAAGACAACTGCAGGTTAAGCGCACGTGTTGCAAAGCACAAGAACCTGCATAAGGATCCCGGTTCGAGCCCCTGGCTCCCCACCTGCAGGGGAGTCGCTTCACAGGAGGTGAAGCAAGTCTGCAGGTGTCTTTCTCTCCCCCTGTCTTCCCCTGTCTCTCTATTTCTCTCTGTCCTATCCAACAACAATAATAACTACTACAACAATAACTATAACACCAATAAAAAACAACAAGGAAAAAAGAAAAAAGAAAAACAACAAGGGCAACAAAAGGGAAAATAAATAAATAAATTAATTAATTAAAAAATTTTATTAAAAAAAAAAAAAAAGAAAGACAACTGCAGACCTGCTTCACTGCTTCTGAAGTGACACACACACACCCGCCCCCACCCCCACCCCCAGCAGGTGGGGAGCGGAGGACTCAAACCGGGATCCTTACAGCAGTCCTTGGTCCTTCGTCATTGGTCCTTGGGCCTCACTCCATGTGTGCTTAACCCACTGCGATACTGCCAGCTTCTCAAACCCCCCCCCCCCATTTCTAACATCAAGGAATGTTTATTTTGTTGCAGGGCCTGTACAAACACGTAAATTCTCACAAGGCAGAATGCCATTTAGTCTGAAATAGGATTACAAGCACTTTACATGCTCAAGAAAGAAAAGCAGGTAGGGGAGTGAACATAGAAATGATAGCTGATTAATGAAACTTCTCACACTTTTTTTGTTTGTTTGTTTTGTGTCATTTTGCAGCAAAACCTAAATTACCTGTTAAGCTGTTCAAAACGACAATTTCTAAACATTTATTTATTTATTTATTTATTTGCCTCCGGGGTTATTGCTGGGGCTCAATGCCTGCACCATGAATCCACTGCTCCTGGAGGCTATCCCCCCCCCCTTTTGTTGCCCTTGTTGTTGTAACCTTGTTGTGGTTATTATTGTTGTTGTTGATGTCGTTCATTGTTGGATAGAACAGAGAGAAATTGAGGAGGGGAAGACAGAGAGAGGGAGAAAAAAATAGACACCTGCAGACCTGCTTCACCACCTGTGAAGCGACTCCCCTGCGGGTGGAGAGCCGGGCCCAACTGGACCCTTACGCTGGTCCTTGAGTTTTGCGCCACTTCCGCTCAACCAGCTGCACTACCGCCCGACCCTTGACATTTATTTTTCTAAATGTGCACCTTTTCTTTATAAATGAAAATGTGTAAGGGGCCTGCCTGGTGATGATGCACCTGTTTGAGCGCATGTGTTACAGTGCAGGAGGACTCAGGTTCAAAGCCTCGGTCCCCACCTGCAGAAGGAAAGCATCACGAGTGGTGAAGCAGTGCTGCAGGTGTCTCTGTCTTTCACCCTATCTCCCCCTCTTCTCTCGATTTCTGACAGTCTCTATCCAACAAATAAAGGTAATTTTTAAAAAATTTAAAAACTGGGAATCCGGCGGTAGCACGGCGGGCGGGTAAAGCGCACGTGGCACAGAGCTCAAGGACCAGTGGAAGGATCACGGTTTGAGCCCCGGGCTCCCCACCTACAGGGGAGTCGCCTCACAGGTAGTGAAGCAGGTCTGCAGGTGTCTGTCTTTTTCTCTCCCTCTCTGTCTTCCCCTCCTCTCTCCATTTCTCTCTGTCCTATCCAACAATGATATCAATAAGAACAACAATAATAATTACAACAACAAAACAACAAGGGCAACAAAAATAAATAAATAAATATTAAAAAAAATAAACCTTAACCTGAGAGATAGTATAATTATATAAAAGACCTTCATACCAGAGGCTTTGAGGTTCCAGGTTCAATCCTTGGCAGCACTTTACAGAGCTGAGCAGTGTTCTGATTAAAAAAAAAAAAAAAAATCCTTAGGAAGCATTACAAGCAGGTGGGGAGCCGGGGACTCGAACTGGGATGCTTATGCCGGTCCTTGTGCTTTGCGCCACGTGCGCTTAACCGGCTTGCTGCACTACCACCTGACTCCCTAAGATTTATTTTTTTTAATATGAGAGGGAAAAGGAGAACAAAAGGAGTAAGAGAACCAAAGCATTACTCTGGCATGTGCAACAATGATGCCAGTGACTGAACTCCAAACATCTCCTTCATGCATGCAAGTGTGGATGCTACAGGTCATGGCAGCCTCCCAGGCCATACAACACATTTTTTTAATCATATTTCAAATATCTTAACTTTTAAATTATTTTTATTTATTTACTTACTTTATTTATTTACTTATTTACTTTCTTGTCACCAGGGTTAATACTGGTGCTCAACAAATCCAATCTCAGTGGCCATATTTTTCTTTATTTGATGGGACAGAGAATAGTTTATAAAGGAGGGATATATATATATATATATATATATATATATATATATATATATATATATATATATGGACAGAGTGTGAGAAAGAGACACCTGCAGTACTCTCTTCAGCACTATGAAGTGCTCAACTTTGAAAGTAGTTTTGGCAAGATTACATGTGGATTGTTCCAGAGATCAGTCTTTAGTGGTGGGACCAGAGTTTGAATATGGGTCTCATTTCAGAACTTATGCCTTTAACCTCTGTGTTCTACTGTTTCTAATAAAAGGGAATATTGCAAGTTTGTTGAATGTCACTGGTCCTTTAAATTAGTGTCTGTCAAACAATGCCATTCTGACTCCATCTGTCTCATCTACCTGGAATTGGACTCAGACTCCCTTGGGGAGCATCACGATGTTTTTAGGTAGCATATTGAAAAATCATAAAGAACAGAGTTTATATATGCTAATTTGTGAGGAACCATTTTAAAGTAATATTTTTGTGACCTCTACAATGTACAGCCAGCCAATTTGATACATTTCACAATAATTTGGCTATATCATAATCTATGTTTATTTTATTTTCAACGTTATCTTAAGTATTTTCCCTGTGGCAAACTGAATTATGATAATCCTACAATATTTCTCCCTTGCTTCTTTGTGTTTTTCAATATTTCTGGTGCCTCCTTCCTTTTAACCCCAGTGTGAAGGAAAATTCTGTTGTACATAAATAAGTTTACATATTTTAATTTACTGATGCTTTCATGTAGTATACTGAATTTCCTAGACAAAAAGTGCTGAGAATAGCAGTGTTCTCTTATAGTTATATGTATGCCATTAACTTGTTTAAAAGGATATATTCTCAGTGAATAAAACTGATTTTCATGTCATTGTTTTGTTTATAGAGACATGTCATTGTTTTGTTTCTGACTGTCTCTGTCCAATAAATAAATAAAAAATAATTTTAAAAAATTTTTTAAACAACCAAAGCAATATTCTGGTATATGCAATACTGAGAACTGAACCCAAGACCTCAGGCTTGAGAGTTCAGTTGCTTTCTCTACTGTGCCACCTCTTGGGCCACCCAGAAAATATTTTATGGGCTCTTGGGACTATTTTTTTTTCATTTTCTTATTATATTTATTTTTCCTTTTGTTACCCTTGTTTTTTATTGTTGTTGTAGTTATTGTTATTAATGTCATCATTCTTGGATAGAACAGAGAGAAATCGAGAGAGGAGGGGAAGACAGAGGGGAGAGAGAAAGATAGACACCTGTAGACCTGCTTCACCGCCTGTGAAGCGACCCCCCCCTTCAGGTGGGGAGCCAGGGGCTCGAACCGGGATCCTTACGCCGACCCTTGCACTTCGCGCCACCTGCACTTAACTCACTGTGCTACCATGGGACTCCCGGGACTATTTCCATAGATAATATGGTGTTCCATTAGGGAAACAAACAAACAAAAAAACACATGTTCTCTTGCAGCTGTGTATGTTTTTAGAAAAAGTATTTTCTTGTTTTAAAAAATGAATTATATCGGGGAGTCCGGCTGTAGCGCAGCGGGTTAAGCGCAGGTGGCGCAAAGCACAAGGACCGGCATTAGGATCCCGGTTCGAACCCCAGCTCCCCACCTGCAGGGGAGTCGCTTCACAGGCGGTGAAGCAGGTCTGCAGGTGTCTATCTTTCTCTCCCCCCTCTGTCTTCCCCTCCTCTCTCCATTTCTCTCTGTCCTATCCAACAACAACAACAACAATAATAACTACAACAATAAAACAACAAGGGCAACAAAAGGGAATAAATAAAATAAATATAAAAAAATGAATTATATCGTTCAAAATGATAACTTCTGAGGGACTGGGCTGTCAGCAATAGAAGATAAGTCTTGTGTTTGTGGTCCCAGAGGACCCAAGTTTAGTTGTGCCCTTGCCTCCTCTCTCATAAAAATAATTGAATAAATAAGTCTTTTAAAATTATTTTACTATCTACAAGGTAGAATTATGGTTAGATGTGGTTTATTGTAGCAAAGCCAGAGGGAAAAACGATGGTAGGGTTTTTGGGATCCCGTTCAAGATAGTGGAAGAAGCCTCAGTTTATGGGAAGAGTGATACACAGACACCTGTCATGCGGAGATATGAAACTGTATTCATGTGGCAACAACTATCTTGTAAATGATCATTTCCTGGGGCCAGGTGGTGGTGCACCTGGTTAAGTACTTATATTACAGGGCACAAGGATACAGGTTCAAGTCCCTGGTCACCATCTGCAGGGGGGAACGCTTCAAGAGTGTTGAAGCAGGGCTACAGGTAATGCTCTCCCTCTGTTTCCCCCTCCCCTCTCAAGTCCTCTCTGTCTTTACTCAGTAATAAATAAATAAAAAATATAAAAAATAAAAAATATTATTTCCCCAGCTTTATGCAATGAAGCCGGGGTGCAGGTGTCTCTCTTTCTATCAGTATCTATTTCCCTCTTAATTTCTATCCAAAAAAAAAAAAAGAGAGAGAAAGAAATATGAAAAGAAAATTTAAAAGATGGCTTTTGGTAGCAATGGAGTTATGAGAACACTGGTGGAAGAAAAAAAATCATTATTTCCCCAATGAAGTGATTAAAAATCATTTTACTGTCAACAAATGTTAAAAATATATTAGCAACATGCTTTGCTTTGAGATATTAAAGGTGGGAAGAATTTTATATACAGGACTTAGTTTCTTAGACTTACACTTTTTTATCTTTTGAGAAATTTCAGCCAATTAGTTCTACCTTTGTGATTTACTTAAATCCTAATAAATTATACATTTCTGCACTTTAGCCACTCATGTGAAAATTATTTGCCACCATCTCAACAGAATGGTACTGTGCAGTTTCCTAGAGCCCCAAGTATGTCAAAGGAGTTTCATTCACTCTTACTTTTATATTTTCAAGTGCCTATTATTGATAAATCAACTATAGCCAAAGTAACATCTTTAAAGATTGAAGTAAATTATTAAAATCTACTTAGAAACTAGACCATTTATGAAAGGACTGTATTTTTATGGCAAGCCTCTATAGTGAGTTCCTAATATTTTTGGAAAACTATTTGTGAGTTGCAGGCTCCTATTCACTTCTCAGAAATGCCATATCTGGGGGGTGGTGTGGGGGGCAGAGAGCCTAGCTGATATATTAGACATGGTGAGAAAACCTTCAGCAATGTAAGAACAGTACACAGTATGTGTTATCTTTCCTGTTTTCATTTAGAGATTTGGACCATCACTACTGGCAGTAGTTGTATACTTCATAGACATAGTGTGAATTATAGTCAATCAGGGATGGGGAACTTCCCTCTTTTCTGCCACGGGTTGTTTGGATACTTATAGTACCATTCACAGGCCATACAGAGTTAATTATCAAGTGAAAATTTTGCCACATGCGCTTAACCCGCTGCACCAGTGCTGGACGAAAATTTTGCACTTAATGTTGCTGTGAAAGGAAAAAAAAACTCCTAGCTGTATTCAATTTTGAATACATGAGCAGTAGTCTGTCACCCTAGTCCCTCAGAAGTAGCATTCTAAATGACATAATACATTTTTCTAAGATTTGTTTCATTAGTTAAATCATATGTGTGTAAGAGAGAAGTCCTAGTACCACTCTACCCCATGTGGTGCCTACGCTGAAACGAAAAATAAAAAAAACTTTTCTTTTTTAGAAAAAATATGAAGTGTGGGTGGTAAAGGTGATGCTTTTTAAACAGGCTTCCATGTGTGCATGTGTGTTGGCTAGCCAAGCAAAAAGGTGTTTTTCACAGTAAAATGTCATCCTTGCTAACTAAATTTTGCCTTCTGGAGCCCTCTACAGGCTCAGTTACAAACTTGGAACATTTACAATGGAGAGAATGGGAATACAGAACTCTGGTGGTGGGAACAGTACAGAGCTGTAGCCCTGTTATTATGTAAATCAGTATTAAATTACTAATAAAATTTTTAAAAATTAAAAAAATCGAAACAAGAAGAACCTATAGCTCCTAAAGGAACTGAAATGTTTACATAAGGAAATAGGAAGTGTTTGGTCTAAGAACTCAAACTGAACATGTCACAGCACTGATTTTGAAGTCAAATCATCCTCAGGAAACCAAATGAATTGGGAATAATCTATATTATTAGTTCATTAGATAATTCAATATTGGGAAAATGAATCAAAATCTCACAGCTAAATAAAGAATAAGCAATTTTGAACAATTAAGTACTCCTACCCTAAATACTGCTTGAAGAACTAGTAGCCTGTGAAGTGACTCTGTGAAATGCTGGAAAGATTGTGGGGACAAAAGAACCCTACTGCACTGCTGGTGGGAATGTAAATTGCTCCAACCCCTGCAGTGAGCAGTCTGGAGAACTCTCAGAAGGCTAGAAATGGACCTACCCTGTGATCCAGCAATTCCTCTCATGGGGATACATCTTAAGGAACCAAACAAACCCATACAAAAAGATCTGTGTATACCTATGTTCATAGCAGCCCTATTTGTAATAGCCAAAACTTGGAAGCAACCCAAGTGTCCAACAACAGATGAGTGGTTGAGTAAATTGTGGTATGTATACACAATGAAATACTTCTCAAATGAGTGCAGCCTAGAATGTCCCTAGCTGTGACCATGGACTGTGAGGTCAGACTGACAGGGATGCAGAGGTTACTCAGGCTCTTATGCTAAATATGATTAGATATGGGCCCTAGGCTCAGAGCGATGGGGTTTTCAGTTAATAGTATTCATATATGTTCCTTATATTTGGGAGCTACTCTCTGCCCTAATCCAGCTTTCTAGTTCTATTCTCAAACATCTTCCCAGACAATATATTTAGCTCACTTCCATGTTAGCTATCAAGCTCAAGCAGAAATTACTAAAGTCATGGACCTGGAGAGACATACCTAAAATTGATTTCCTAGCTTTTTTCCACTCTAAAATCCCCATTCTCATCTGTTCTATTCCTTTTTGGTTTATTAAACATTTTGGTCTTGCTTTATATCTTACTGCCTTTTAGTTACCAAGTTACAGATGCTATTATGATTCCATCCTGAACTTCCTTGGCAGATGACCTAATCAATGTGTCCCAGAATCTCAGCCCTCCAGAACCCTATCCCACTAGGAATATAAACAGGCTGGGAGGGGCCAGATGGTGGTGCACATTGTTGAGCACACATTACAATGTGCAAGGACCCATGTCCAAGCCCCTCGTCCCACCTGCAAGGGGAAAGCTTTCCAAGTGGTATCTGTCTCTCCCTATCACCCCCTTTCCTCTCAATTTCTGGCTGTCAATCCAATGAATAAAAAAGTAAAAAACAAATAGGTATGGATCAACCTGCTAACACCCATGTCCATCAAAGAAGCAGTTACACAAACCAGAACTCCTATATTCTGCACCCCAAAAATAATTTTTGATCCATATTCCCAGAGGGGGAGAAGTGTTAGGGCAAGATGACCAGTGGGCTCTGAACCCCACCCAATTCCATCATGACCCTAAGAGGACAAAAAAGGAAGGACACTCAGGTATCTTAGTAATAGGTGTAGGTGTGACTTAGAAAGGAAGAGAAAATTTGGATTTTTATATATATTCCACCCTGGGCCCCTAGTCATGGAGTCCTGAGATTCCCAAACAGACATGTTGGGCCTAGACCTTAAATAAATCCTTCTCTCCATTGTTACCGGTCATCTATATCAGGAAGAACAAAACCAGACCCTTTGTGGACCCCCATAGGACCTTGTCCTCAACTTGGATCAACAATGGTAGAGACTGTTCCATCCTCTGAAGAGAGGCTGGACAACATACTCTATGCTACACCTGAAGAAGATGGGTCCTAATATTGGGGCAGCTTGGAATGTTCCTACTCATGACCACAGAATGTGAGGTTGGATCTACAGGGAGATCACATAGGCTTCTAAGCTGAATATGGGCCCCAGATCACATCAAATCGATGGGGTTTACAGTCAACAATATTTATACCCCTTTCCCATATTAGAGAGCTACTCTCTTCCCAGATCCAGCTTTCTGGTCCTTTTTCCAGCCATGACATCATCTCCCCAGACAATAATTAGGACCCAAATGCATATCAGATTTCAGGCTGAGGGAAAGAAAAAAAAAAAAACCGAAAAAAACCTAATATAGCACAGGCCCTTTGGAATATAACTAAAATATGCCTACTAGTTATCTACAGAACAGAGACCCCCCCTCCCCCAACTCTTCATCTGCACTACTCCAGTCTTTAGGTTCATGATTAGTCAACAACTTGTTTGGTTTTATATGTTAACTCTTCAACCATGAGGTGCCAGATGCTAGCATGATGACAACCAGACTTCCCTGGACAGATGACCCCACCAATGTGTCCTGGAGCCCCGCTTCCCCAGAACCCCACCCCACTAGGGAGAGAGGCAGGCTGGGAGTATGGATCGACCTTTCAACACCCATGTTCATCGGGGAAGCAATTACAGAAGCCAGACCTTCCACCTTCTGCATCCCACAATGACCTTGGGTCCATACTCCCAGATGGATAAAGAATAGGAAAGCTATCAGGGGAGGGGATGGGATACGGAGTTCTGGTGGTGGGCATTGTGTGGAACTGTACCCCTCTTATCCTATGGCCTTGTCAATGTTTCCTTTTTATAAATAAATAATAATAATAAAGAAAAAAATAGTCCACCCATATCTGTCACCTAGGGAGAACTAATGCAGTTTCCAATGGAAAGAATGGGAACACAGAACTGTGGTGGTGGGCATGGTGTGGAATTAGACCCATTATCTTATGGTTTTGTAAATCAATACTAAATCACTAAGTAAAAAAAAAAAAGTAAAAAAGAAAAAGTGAATGAATGAGTCACAGATAAGGGGGATAGCATAATGATTATGCAAAGACTCTCATGCCTGAGGCTTCAAAGTCCCAGGTTCAATCCACTGCACCACCATAAACCAGAGCTGAATAGTGTGCTCTGGTAATAATTAAAATAATGAGAAGAAACAGAGGTTGTGGATTAGAATTTAAAATGTGAGAATGACAATCTTACCCAGTGCAATATACAGATTCAATGCAATCTCTGTCAAATTCCTCTTAAGTTCATTAAGGGAATAAGACAAATGATATAGACATTTATCTGGCACCAAAAAAGACCCAGAATTGCCAAAGCAATCCTGATAGGAAAAAATAGACACATCACACTTCCTAACTTCACATATATCACAGGGCTGTAATAACAAGAACTATGTAGTACTGGAACATACATACATAGATCAATGGAATAGAACTGAAAGCCTAGAAATAAACCACACACACACACACACACACACACACACACACTCCCTCACTTACTCACTCACTCTTATGGACAGTTAATATGTAACAAAGGGACCCAGAACATTAAGTAGAAAAAGGAGAATCATTTCAATAATGTTGGGGAAACTGGGTTACAATATACACAAGAAACAGGACCATCACACATCACCCCTCAAAAAAGACAACTCAAATTTGGACCAGATTTGCCCAGAAACATAAAATACATAGAAGAAAACATTGGCATAACAGATGTCTGCTATGGAAATGTCTTCAGATTTGTATGTATGGGGGAAAAAAAAAGCAAATATGAACCAACAGGTCTCCTACAAACTGGAAAGCTTCTGCACAGCAGAAGAAACCATCACTAAGCCAGACATCCTACTGAATAGGAAAAAGACTTTTTACATGCTATCCATCAAAGGGCTTACAACCAACATATATGAAGAATTCACAAAATTTAGCAAGAAAAAAAAATGGGAAGCAAACATGAACAGACTTTTCAACAAAGATTCAGATAGCCAACAAGCTTTGGGGGGAAAAAAGTGCTCAGTCACTGGTTAATAGGAAAATGTAAATCAATGTAAGGTACTGCCTCACACTTGTGAGACTCATACATTAAAAAGAACAAACAAATGCTGATGAGGACAAGGTGGAAAAGAAACCCTGCTGTGTTGTTAGTGGGCATGTAAATTGGTCCAACTCTGTGAAAAAGTCTGGATTCCTCAAAATATGAAAATGGTCCTACCATACAATTTAGCAATTCCTCTTCTAGGAATCTAAGTAATATAAAAACTGACACCCAGAGATCTTTACACCTTTGTGTTCATGCCAGTACTATTTGCAACCACCCAAATTTGGAAACAAGCCAAATATTCAACAATAGATGAGTGGTTAAGGAAGTTGTGATATATAATTTACCCTATATGTTTCTAATATACATTAGTTCTAGAAAATTATAGTTAATACACACATAATATACATACACATATATAATATTGCTCAGCTGTAAGGTATGATGAAAATTTCTCTCTGGATGAAAGTTGAATCATGTTGAGAAATAAGCCAGAAGGGATAAACACTGGATGATCATTGTTCATAGGTAGGGCTTACAAAACAAAGGGAAAAAAAAGAGTAAAACTAAATGGAGGTGGGTGTCCCATGGAGGACAGAAGCTGGTGGAAGACGTGGTGTACTGACACCTAGCATGAAGAGATGTAAAACTTTACCTGTGACTGCAATCTTATAAATCAAACTCCCCCCTGTAAAGTGACTAATATTTTTAGATGTTCTTTTCGGGGCTGGGTAGTGGTGCACTGGTAGAGCACACATTACCATGAACAAGGACTGAGGTTCAAGCCCCAGGTCCCTACCTGTGACATTCCTGTTCCCTCACCACCTGGTCCTTCCATAAGTCCTTAAAAATATTCATTATGGGCTGGAAAGGTATTATAATGGTTATGCAAGACATTGGTGCCTGAGGCTCTGAGTTCCCAGGTTCAATCCCCAGCACCACCGCAAGCCAAAGCTGAGCAGTGCTCTGGTCTGTATCTCATTAGAAGAAATTTATATATTTTTTTCATCATATGAGACTGATGTATCTCTTCAAGGTGTTCTTTCCCTTCTCTCTCTATTCCATGTAAAAAAAACTGTGTTTTCTACTGTTGGCAGGCAGAGAGTATCTTCAAGATAATATTAAAGCAACTGTTTTCATATGGTGACGCCAAAGATGCTCCTGCAGGACAAGGTCATTCTGTCAAATGGCGGGCAGAATGGTAGCCATCTATATTCACTAAGACCCTCAGCCAGGAGGAAATAAAGCTTGAGACAAAAGTTCTACTACCTACAAGTCTGCGAATCTTGGCTTTCCAACAGTGGGGCCACCCACTCCTGTAGTTTCATCTACCTTCAGTAGCCAAATCACCCAGTAAATTTTCAGTCTTCTCTAAGAATAAAATAACTGCTTTCATAAAATTTTATTTTGTGGCTCAGAAGGTAACAACAATGGATAAAGCATTGGACTGTTCAAGCTTGAGTTCAATCCCCAGCATCACAAATGCCAGTGATATTCTGGTTCTTCTTCCCTTCTCCTCTCATTAATAAATATCAATAAATCTTTTTTAAAACTCATGTTTTACAATGGTGGTGAAAGAGATGAGAAATTGTACCTGTGTATCAACAACTGTTTTGTAAAACCATTACTTGGGGAAAAAAACTGTTTCATATCTGGGCTATGAAGACCCACCTATGAGCAAAGAAATATAGCTATCAAGTTACTTACTAGCAACACTTTAGTATCTTTTTTCATTTTCAATATTACCTTGAGTTACTCTAATGAATATTCAATAGCCAGTGACTTCAGCACCAAAATTCAAACTTAATGACATCCTTTCATGTAGACGAATCCAAGTTAAAAAGACACACATGTCCATTCCTCATCCATTCTTACACGCACGCACGCACACGTGCACGCGCACACACACACACACACTTTCCAGAACAAGCCAGAATTACAGCTCTTTTAGTGATTGTTATAATTTTTGGAATGGTTCATAAAATTTTCAAATTCTTTTAAATTTGTAATACTTTCATCTTTTTTCTTTTTCCAATTGTGAACCATTCCATATTGCATCTTTATTGCAAAAGTCAACATGCTTCTTAGAAATTCAGATTGTAATCAATAAAACAAAACATTACATATATGAATTTAAATGTATAAACAGTTAGAAATTCAACAATATCTATTATACTATTACACAAGTTCACAATTTTGTAAAAACTATAATACAGGCATACTATACATCAAGAGGAACCACTATTCCTTTTCACATGATTTTTTTCCTTCTTTTTGAAATAATGATCCACCACCATGAACCTACCAAGACTGTCTTCTAATTTATCATCTCAGCCAGTGATGTTTTCCCAGTGTTATAATATGAAGAAGTTGAAGGAAATTCTGCATTTCCTGGGGTTATGTTTCTATGCTTGGGCAATAATTCTCTAGCAAACCAGACTAACCTGACCAAATTGGTAGCTGTTATTGTTCATCAACTTCTTATAAATACCATACAAATTTACAAGTATAGAATTTGCCTCATATGTGAAATGCTATTTCTGCAAATGGAAATATACAAGAAAAAAAGTCATGGTAGTTACATGCCTTTAAGAGAAACTCTAATACTTATATTGATGATGGGGGTTAAAAATAATAATAATCCAAAGGGGAAAAATAATTATTCAACTACTTTATATAACTTTAATTTAAAATGTCTAATACTCTATTTAGCCATATTTAAAAAAAAAAAAAAAAAAAGCTTTCTTGAAGCACTTTACTCCTATTTAAGATCTATTAAAAACTGATTTTATACTAAGGCCTCAAATGTCAAGTATCTGTTCTTAAAGCCGTCTCTTTTATCTTCCTCTCCCCAAAAACTGAAAAGTCAAACAAATCCTCAATTCTCTGAATGGAGAGTATAGTTAAGATGTTAATTTTAGGTTAAAAAATCATATGAAAAGGAATCTCATTCTGTTGAACTGTCAGTCTACTGAAAATTTTCTTACAGCTCCATTAATTTACTGTAATTTTCAGTTTCCAAATACAAAAATACAACAATTCTTATTGAAATCTATACGCTGGTAGTTTTAGTACACACACACACAAAAAAAAAAAAAAAGAAAAAGAAAAAAACAAATTATTTACAAAATTATACAGTTTAAGAAAAACTTTGTACAAAAAATATATAAATCCTTTGTTCCCTCTATCACGTTTAAACTTGTCAGGACTCAAAATATTCACCACAATGAATCTTTCAAAATATATACCGACTGAGTCACAGACATCAAGAAAATTTCATTAGAGATGATGGAGGAGGAAGGAGCAAGATTGCTTATTCTAGGTACCCCACTGTAATATTTTCCTTCTTTTATAAGCTTATTTAGCTTCAGTGTTATAAGAAATGTAATAATAATCTTGAAAGAGGAAGTTATTATGAAAAGAAAATTTCATAAACTTAAAAATGATACTGGCTTGACATATCATTCCAGGGAAATGCAAAGAAAGACAACAGAACATGGGACTTCTTGTAGCTCAGTAAATCTAGATTTCTGATGATTTTATGTTTCTTAGTGAATAGTTTATATTTTGAGAAACATCTTTATCTCAAGAAACAAAATCCTTAATGTAGTAATCACAATGAATCTTCTGAAGCCAACAAGAAGTTTAAAATTTCACTTCACGCATACATAAAATAGATGTGCATATGCTTGGGAAAACTGACATCCTATATACATTTATCATATTTCCCCCAGGGGTAAATACAGTGTAGTGTTGCTCCTCTGCTTTTCCATCTAACATTCAGAACACAAGGACATAAATTTACATATAGATTTACTTAACAGACTCTATACAGTGTACAGTAAAAATGCACACAGTGATGGGAATTGACTACTCAAGGATGTTCATGGATAGTGATAAACTATAAAATAATGAAAATATAAGTTCATCTGATCAAAGTCAAGTTATGACTCCCATTTATTAATAGCATCCCCAACCCTTCCCTTAGTCACTGCACCATCATGGTTTAAACTTAGGAAAAAGAACTTTTAACCCCTGTGTTATTATAACTAGCTTGAAACAAAACAAAAAGGAAAGAAAAGGGGGGGGAAAGCCAGTGACCTTCTCTCTTCTACAAACCCTTCCATTATTCTCATCAAAATACCACATATATATCAAGGTGCTGGTTTAAACTTTTTATTAGGGATTGACTTTTAGTGGCCCGAGAGAATTACTTATTTCAGTACTGGGTAAATCAGATCTATGAATTTAAAGGGCAGAAGAAAATAGGATGAGGAAAGGGGCAACAAGTCAAAGCCTTTTATAGTTTAAGACTATTAATAAAAAGGACCAACTGTATCAAAGCTCATGAAATAGCAATAGCAGAAGTTCAGGAGAGTTACTACTATGAAAGAATAGAAGTATCATGGAACTAACTACCAATGCCTTACAGCATTTACGAATAGAGTCTATAAATGGCATTTACTACTGAACTCAAAACCTCCACCAAAATTCAGATTGAATACAAATTGGGCTGCTCCACAGTTTAAAAATAATACTAATAATAAATAAATAAAACAAATTTACTTTTCTTTCAAGAACTCTTGAAAGTAAAAGGGCATTTTAATTACAAATATCTTCTACTGTCTGACAACCCATCCATAATAGTTGAGAGTTAAGAGATAACAGGCAATTTTGACATTTAATGAAATTTTATCAGCAAATTATAATCAAAATAAAATTTCTGAACACCCTGTCATTTACATCAGAATCCAACACCAATAGCAAGAGAAACAGGTGGTGTGGGAAATAAGGCTCTAGAGATTATTCATGTCATTCCTGTGGATCTTCACAAGTGTGTAAAAGTCACTAGGCCTTTGGTGCTTTAATATCATGAACAGTTATGAGATGTGTTTAAATAGCAAACTTGCTGTCTTTAAACCTACTGTGTTGAAAAGAAAAATAAAAAAATTTTTTTGGCTCATTGACTTCTTTAAATAATTTTAAAAAGCTGTTCTTCTAAACAATATTCCTAAAAATTACACAGCTCGCAATAGATTTCATCTTCGCCATGAACGAGATTCATATTCATCTTCATCTTCATCGTCATCATCATGCAGAAACAAATCTGAGGTTTCTGTTTCCTAAGTAAGAAAAGGTAAAATTTAATTAGTTACTTAGATATGGCATTTTAGAAACCAAGGGACAGACCAGCATACCAAGCCCACATTGGATTTACAAAGTGATTCATTCAAATATTTTTGGTAGTCCTCTTTTGCACAATTCCCATTCTGGAAGTACACTATCATTTTGTTTTTTTAAATATATATATATATATACATATATATATATGTATATATATATATATATATACACACACATATGTGTGTATGTATGTTATTTTTCTTCATGAGAGAGATAAAAGAGAAAAGCCAGAGCACTGTTTGTACTACTTACCAGTTTAATGTTGCAGGGGGGTGAACCTGGGCCCTTTGGGGCCTCAGGCATGAAAGTCATTTTACATAACCATTACACTGTCCCCCCAGCCCTAATACTATCTTTTAATATAAGACTACTATACTTTACTTTCAATCACCCTCTTAATAAGAATATTTAAGTGAAATGTCCCCCCCCCCAAAAAAAAAAAAAGGCGGTCCAGGAGGTGGCGCAGTGGATAAAGCACTGGATTCTCAACTATGAGGTCCCGAGTTCGATCTCCAGCAGCACATGCACCAGAATTATGTCTGACTCTTCCCTCCTAACTTTCTCATGAATAAATTCTTTAAAAAAAAAAACGACTCATTTTTCAATACAAAAAACATTATATATATGGATATATTTGTGTGTATGTATTCTTTCCTACTAAATAAGCTAATTTAAACAGATTTCCAGTCTAAAGTCATCATGGAAATAAGTAATATAGTGTTCTTTAGGGAAAATTAAAGGGAAAAAAAACTATAAAGTACAGTGTTTGGTAAAGTTCAATTTTATTCCATTTGCTTTAAGTAAGGAGGTATGAGTGACTAGACCCCTAAATCTTTTCTTGTAATACTCATTACCTGTGAATGGAGAATATACTAACTTACTCCATAACATGGACATTCAAAACATGCCCAATGAATTGAGACTTCCCTCTTTATTTGTTTTTATTTATCTTTATTTATTGGATAGTCAGAAATTGAGAGGGAAAGGGGAGATAGAAAGGAAAAAAGACAGAGACACCTACAGACCTGCTTCATTACTCGCAAAGCTTCCCCTCCCCCCTGCAGGTGGGGAGCAGAGGGCTCAAACCCAGGTCCTTGCGCACTGTAACATGTGCATTCAACCAAGGGTGCCACCACCCAGCCCGAGACTTTCTTCTTTTAGAAATGTGAAGTGTAGGGAAAGATGACTAGAGAGCTCTGAACTGCAATTCCATCAGGACCTGGGGGGATGGAGGAAACAACACTCAGAAGTAGTAGGTGTGACTTAGGAAAAGAAAAACAGAAAAAGGGGGACGCAAATATAAATATATATATATATAAATATAGATAGATAGTTACAGAAACAATAGTCAACCCATATCTGTGATCTTGGGATAAGTAATGCAGTTTCCGATGAAGGAAATGGGGTCACAGAGCTCTAGTGATGGAGAAGGTATGGAATTATACCCCTATTATAATTTTTTAAGTCAATATTAAATCACTAATACAATTTTTTAAAATATTTATTTACTTATTCCCTTTTGTTGCCCTTGTTGTTTTATTGTTGTTGTTATCAATGTCGTCATCATCGTTGGATAAGACAGAGAGAAATGGAGAGAGGAGGGAAAGAGAAAGATAGACACCTGCAGACCTGCTTCACCATTTGTGAAGCGACTCCCCTGCAGGTAGGGAGCCAGGGGCTCGAACTGAATCCTTACGCCAGTCCTTGTGCTTTGTGCCACCTGCGCTTAACCCACTGGGCTACTGCCCGACTCCCCCAAAATTTTTTAAATAGTGGCATGTTGGGTGGGGAATATAACATATTGGTTATGCAGAAGACTTTCATGCCTGAGGCTCCAAAATAGGTTGAATCCCTGACACCACCACCATGAGCCTGAGTTGTGCAGTGCTCTGGCAAGTAAAGAAAAGGAAAAGGAAAAAGAAAAGGAAACAAGTGTTTCTGCTTTTGTTATGTCGAATTACTCAGTGAGTAAGAAGATCCTTGAGCAGAGCCAGGTGGAGGTGCACCTGGTTGAGCACACATGTCACAATGAGCAAGGACAAGGGCTGGGCAGTGACGTCCCAGTTAAGCACACATAGTACAATCAGGAAGGACCTCGTTCAAACCCCTGGATCCCACCTGCAAGAGGGAAGCTTCATGAGCTGTAAAACAGTGCTTTAAGTGTCTCTCTTTCTGTCTCCCCTTTCTATCTCTATTCAATAATAAATAAATAAATGACTTGGTCAACTATAAATGTTAAAACATCATTTTAAAACAAAATTATAATAAATCAGGTATAACTTGTAATGTTCTGTTCATTTTAAACGAAAAAGAGAAGACAACAGATTGTCATGTACATTTCAAAGGACTATATTATTTAGTACCTGTATAGGTCATTAGCTTTCTTTTTCTCTTATGTACAATTTCTCACACTCTTGTTTTAACCCATTGTATAAAAAAGGAAAATAATCTCAAATCTATTACTTAAGGAATCTGAATAAACAAACAGCTAAAGAGACCAAAATTTAGTTTGTTCATGTCATATAATCCATATCCTCATGCCAAAATAAAAATTTCTACAACCCAGATTGAGTAAAAACAAATGCAAATAGTTTATCTCTCTCTTTTTTTCTTAATTATCTTTATTTACTGGATAGAGACAGCCAGAAATTAAGAGGGGAAGAGGTGATAGAGAAACAGAGACAGAGAAACACCTACAGTCCTGCTTCACCACTTGCAAAGCTTTCCCCTGAAGGTGGGGGCAGGGTCTCGAACCTGGGTCCTTGTGTATTGTAATATGTGCACTTAAGCAGGTGTGTCACCACCTGGCCCCCGCAAATAGTTTCTCTGACACCAAGTGTTTTTTTTTTTTTACATTTCTTTACTTGTTCTTATTCTTCAACAATAAGCTTCTAGATTACACTTAAGCATATGCATAAAATAATTTAGTTTTTATATTTACATTTAATATCAATAAAACTACAATTGGAAAGCAATCTAATTCAAGTCTTATTTTTCAGTCATTAAATTTACCTCCTCCTTGACTTCTTCTTCCTCAGTCTCAGTGGATACAGAAGGCACTTTGGCCTTGTGCCATGATATTTGTAACCGACGATCTTTGAATTTTGACCCTTGGTTTGTACTCTAAAACAAATTTTTAAAAAAACAGTCAGGCTAATGATTTCTTCAATATATGTTATTTGAAATGTGTAGTGGGTTGGGGAGAATATATAAGGTAGACTCTACAATGTCTAAAGATGACTAGAAAACATAAAGTCTCTTTTAATTAAAAATCTGCTTAAATTATATAGTCTAATTTGTTCAAGTCTTTATGTATCAAATCGTTTGCTACCTTCTAAAAATACAGCAGCTAAGAGAGTAGATTCTAAAAGTTCTCATCACAAGAAAAAATTGTGACAGGTGATGAATATTCTCTAGCAATATTCACAGTATCATTATAATACATAATGCCACTGTTATTCACCTTAAACTAATAGTGTTATAATTCAATTATATTTCAATAAACTCGAGAAGGGAGCATCAAGTAAAGTGAATAGAACTTCTTTGCCCTTATTCTATCCTTTAACACACACACAGTCTAATCACTGAGTCCAAACAAAGCCAAATGGTTTCACCACTTACCATTTCACTTCTGTACTGTTGGAAACTTTCTTATCTGTCATCTCACATATTTACACCTTATTTAACTAATTTAACATTACAAAAGTATAAAATTTTTTCAGTATAACTATATTCACCTTTACCCCAGTTTTGGGGTGAAAAAATTCATTCCTACCTCAGGCGGTAACACACTTGGTTATAAACAGACACATTACCATGCACAAGAACCCAGGTTCAAGTCCCTGTACCCCACCTGTAGGGAGTGAGTGAAACAGGTACTGCAAGTATCTGTTTTGTGTCTTCCTTTCTCTAAGACAAAAAGAAAAAAGGTGGGGGGGTAAAACGATCAGCAGGAGCAGTGGGATTAATAGTAGTTATCGAGGCCTCCCTCCCAAGGGGTGGGGGCAGGAGACAGAGAGACACCTGCAACACTGCTTGCAAAGCTTTCCCACTGCAGGTGGGGACTGGGGGCTCAAACCTGGGTCTTTGTGCACTGTAACGTGTGTGCTCAACCAGGTGTGCCACCACCCGGCCCCTCAACTGTGTATTATTTTAGTTTTACCATTATTAACTGTATGCTTGAGTTGTCCCATTCGTACACATAGGATTTCAGATGCACTTTATACAGATATTTAAGGTTAAATGATTATCTATGAAAATGCCTCAGGTGGTCTAGGAGGTGCTACAGTGGATAAAGCATTGGCTTCTCAACCATGAAGTCCCGAGTTCGGTCCCCGGCAAAACATGTACCAGAATCATGTCTGGTTCTTTCACATGAATAAATAAATAAATTCTTTAAAAAAGAAAATACCCTAGCACAAATAATGCTAAATGAGAGCAACTGGGTAAGTCTGTGGCTCCTAGTTCAAATTCTAGCATATAGCCCAGGGTAGTGTCCTTACTTCTCTCTTCCTCTCTCATGGGAAACTCTATGCCATGTAAAATAAATCTTTAAAAAAATGAAATGAAGTAAGTGAGGCCCTGACTTTTGAGTCCCAGAACTACATATACAGAGTAATGATCTGGATTCTGTATATATAGTTCTGGCCTAGAGCAAATTTGTATTTATATGTTCACCGAAAATTAGTGGTCATCAGTATATATAGACTAAAACTAAAAATATCTCTCATCCTAATACGTTCTTCCTTTGAATTTTGGCTCTATCCCAGATTATATTCATGCACTGGTTATAAACACCTAGTAAATAACCAAGTAATAACACTAAAACACAGAATCAAATATAGCTGCAGAACAACATGTCACTATAAATGCATTTACGTGGAATATTATAGAATTACAGAACAAGTGCTGCCTCTTGACCTTCAAATATATTAATAAGAAATGACTAATATCCATGTTTTTACAACTTAATTTTCTAATCTATAAAGCATTTCATATTTATACAGAATGCAGCAAAAAATGCCAACTACAGAGTTTTAAGGAGTACTTGCTACTTTAAAAACTTACTGAGAGGGAGTCAGGCTGTAGCGCAGCGGGTTTAGTGCAGGTGGCGCTAAGCACAAGGACCCGCATAAGGATCATGGTTCAAGCCCTGGCTCCCCACCTGCAGGGGTGTCGCTTCACAAGCGGTGAAGCAGGTCTGCAGGTATCTATCTTTCTCTCCCTCTCTCTGTCTTCCCCCTCCCCTCTCCATTTCTCTCTGTCCTATCCAACAACAATGACAACAATAATAACTACAACAATAAAACAAGGGCAACAAAAGGGAATAAATAAATAAAAATAAATATAAAAATATATATATTAAAAAAAAAACTTACTGAGAAATGCTGAAGTAATTCATCTTTTTCCTCCTCCATGAATCCCCCAACGGTCAGTGCTTTGGGACGGTGGTCTACAACCATGTGATTTAGTGAGCCCCTTCCTCTTCCTCCACGACCACGGCCTCTTCCTCGACCTTGAGAAGACATGGTCTTTCCTCTACCTACAGATAAAATACCTAGTCGTACAGCCTGCAAACAACAACAAAGTAAAATATAATGTAAATCATTAAACAAAACCTTGGAAAATAGAAGAGAAAATTATCGTTTGAGATGGTAAATGTAGTGGATTAGCAAAAGACTCTTAAATCTCACCTCAACCTGTAACTGATTGAGCTTTTTCCGCAATTCAGTTGTGTCTTCACCTGAGGATAGCCTTTTGTGAAGGTCCAATTCAGTGTCTAATAGTTCTTTCTGTGCCTTTGGAAAAATTAAGAATAAAAATGGATTATTTTAAATAGTCCATTATTTGAATAATGTAAAGATCTCATTCAATGTTATAGAACACATATTTTTATTCTTTAGTAGAGCCAGAGCTTTATGCATGTATAATTTCCCTATTCCTGGGTTGTCTTTGCACACGCCCAATCTGGCAGAGACAGTGAAACTACAGTATTGAACAGGTGTCCTGGAATTCTCATGTGAGTCAAGCACATAGCCAGGCACACATTTTACCCTAAAAGCTATCTTTCCAGATATATGGATCTGGAAAGACATATTTCAGAGAATAAGAGGATGCAACAAACAAAGTTGTTTTAGGAAAAGTAATTTTACAGGCATTAATACTGAAAGTAGAAACTATAACATTAGTTAAAAATAATAAGCAATATTACTCCTCAGTGGCTTAAAAATCAGACCTCAGAATGCTAGCTGAGATGAGCTGAAAAGTAATTTTCACATAATAAGCTACTTGAAATGCAACATACTGATGCAAAGTTAATTGTATGGCAAAAATTCATTAATAGTAAAGATGTTAATATTTTAGTTACATAATTCTTTCAAATACAATCCTATTAACTACTGCTACTCTCTGGGTAGGAGATAAATTAACAGTTTTTAGGTGACATAGCTATATGAGATTTCCACTCTCCAAATGCCACCTTTTTTTTAATGTGCAAATGTTTCAGTTTACAATCAAGTGACATTTCAATGAAACTAACATTTTTATTAAACAATTTTATTGAAATACTTTACACTCCTATAGAACAGAAAATCAATTTCAAATGTAATATATTATACATAAACTATACATCTCACTAAAAAGTTATTCCCAATTCTCATGCAGTTGGAAAGTAATGTAAAATCCCACAGGAAAATTGTGGGATGGGGAGACAGTTTAATGGTTCTGACTTTCATGCCTGAGGCTCCTAGGTCCTAGATTCAATTCCCCAGCAATACCATAAGTCAGAGCTGAGCAGTTCTCTGGTGTGTGTGTCTTTGTCTCCTTCTCATGAAATAGTTTTTTTTTTAATTGAGAAAAAAAAAAACTAAATAAAGGAACCACTAAGTAAAATAAGAATTCTCCTAGAGTGCATAATCAAATGGAAATTAACAAATTTGAACTTGTTTCAAGTGACTTCCTTTTTCAACTTCAGTACCAAATTAGTGTTAAATGGATTTAAGAAACGTTCTTTTCAACTAACATGACATATTTTAACTCATGTCAAAAATCAGTAGTACTATTTGAATATCAGGAGTGATGTTTTTACTTACAAGTTACTACAGCATTAGAAAAAAAATGCTGCGGGGGTAGATAGCATAATGGTTACGCAAACAGACTCTCATGCCTGAGGCTCCAAAGTCCCAGGTTCAATCCCCCGCACCACCATAAGCCAGAGCTGATGAGTGCTCTGGTTAAAAAAAAAAAAAATTATTACTAAAAAAAAATGTACATACCTCCGTTTTTGTCTTTATTTTAGATGGTGTGGAGACTGCAGAAGATGTTTTTAATTCATCTTTCAATTGTGAGATCTTTTCTCCAAGTTCTTTCAAAGTCTTCATTATATTTGCTCTCTCTTCTGGTTTCATATTTTTGTTTCTTTCTAGTTTAGATATTAACATCTACAAAATAAGCCAAAACCAAGTAATAGTAAATTTTAATATAAATAACTCATAATAGCTTTACTACTAGAAATATCTTTACAAAATTCACATACATTAATTCCAGCAAGCTAAAATGAGCTCATCTTACCTTTTGGCATTCAATCTGCTTTTCTAACATTTCTTGCTTTCTTTTTCTCATATCTTGTTGTAGTTTCAGTGCTTCCTATATGAACAGATAGGGAAAAATTAGTATTATATAAGAAAATTTGCCAAAGATATTTTCTATTGACATATTCTCAATTTATTTCTTCTAAGTCATTCCTATATAAGATAAATTTTCCTTCCAATCAAAATGTAGCAAGTAACCAGAGATAAGTGACACTCTAGTCAAACAATAGTAATTTTGTGGTCTGGGTGGTGGTATAGTGAATAAAGCACTGGACTCTCTTGCATAAGTTTCTGAGTTCAATTCCCAGCAGCACACATACCAGAATGTTACCTGATTCTCTTTCTCTGCCTATCATTCATAAGTAAATAAAATCTTTAAAAATAACTTCAAAATTGTGGAACACTTTTAAAAGTCTTTTAATGTAATAAATCAAATCCTTGTTTTGTTTAAAAATTAAAGTGAAGCACAGTTATTGGGTATAAATAGCTAAACCTATAGATTTCTAGTAGGAAACTGTTGCTTCACATATCTGTTAATTAAATATCCAATTGCATTAAGACAATAATAAATATCTTACTTGACAGATCCTACTCAAAACTAATAATAAAACTAAGAATTATATATGTAACTAAAGAAATGTTATAATGTGAAACATTATCTAGCTTACAGTCAGAAAGGAATCAAAAGTGAAAACAATGTAACAGGCATGTCTGCTTTGAAATGGAAGGGACTGCCGCACTCTCTGAAGGGAGGCTGGGTCATCCTACTCTACCACTAGAGAAAAGACTGGTCCTGAAAAGAGTGCAGCCTAGAATGTTCCCAGATGTGACCATGGAGCTAAGACTGACAGAGACTCAGAGGTTACACAAGCTCCTGCACCAAATGTGATTATATATGAGCCTTGAGTAAGAATGCTGTGGCAAACAGTTAATTGTATTTATATAATCTCTTCTAGTTTGGGAGCTACTCCGTACTCTATTCCAGCTTGCTAGTTCTTTTCTCAACTCTGACCTACTATATTCGCAGACAATATTTTTAGTCCACCTCCATGTTAGCTATCAAGCTCAAACAAAAATTACTAAGTCATGGGCCCCTAGGACATACCTAAAATAGTCTCCCTAGCTTCTCTTCACCGGAAGATCCCCATTCTCATCTGCTCTATTCCGACTTTTTGGTCGTTTATTAAACATTTTGTCACACTCCATATCTTAACTGCCTTTTAGCAAACAAGTTGCAGATGCTTCTATGATTCTGTCCTGAACTCCCTGGACAGATGACCTCACTAATGTGCCCTGGAATCTCACCTCCCCAGAGCCTTTTCCCACTAGGAACAGACACAAGCTGGGAGTATGGATGCCAATGCACATGTCCAACAGAGAAGCAATTACAGAAACTAGAACTCCCACATTCTGAACCCCCCAAATAATTCTGGTCCATACCCCCATAGGAGGAGAAATGTTAGGAAGATGACCAGAGGGCTCTGAACTCCAATTCCATCAAGATGCAGAGAGAAAAGAGGAAAAAAGGACATTTGAAAGTAGCGATCGGTATAGGTGTGACTTAGAAAGGAAGAGAAGGCAGGAACATAGGAAAATGGGCAAACATATAAATATAGTTATAGAAATAATAGGGAGTCGGGCGGTAGTGCAGTGGGTTATGTGCACGTAGTGCAAAGCACAAGGACCAGTGTAAGGATCCCGGTTCGAGGCCCCGGCTTCCAACCTGTAGGGGAAGTCGCTTCACAGGTCTGCAGGTGTGTCTGTCTTTCTCTCCCCGTCTTCCCCTCCTCTCTCAATTTCTGTCCTATCCAACAACGACAACAACAATAACTACAACTAAAAAACAAGGGCAACAAAAGGGAAAATAAATGATAAAATTAAATTTAAAAAAAGAAATAAGTCAACCCACATCTGTGACCTTGGGAGAAGCACTATAGTTTCCAAAGAGGGGATGGGGACACAGAACTCTGCTCATTGGAATAGTATAGAATCATAGCCCTGTTCTCTCAATTTTGTAAATCATTATTAAGCCACTAATTAAAAGAGTACCTGCTTCTCATGGGGCTGGGGAGATAGTATAATGGCTATATAAAACAAACAACAACCAAAAAAAAAAAAAAAAACCGTTAGTGTCTGAGGCTTCAAACTCAATCTCCAGCCCCACCAGAAGGCAGAGCTAAGCAGTGCTAAGGTAAAAAGAGAAAAAGTGGAAGGGGGGTGCACAGGAAAGAGGAGACAAGTGTTTCTCTCCAAAGGGAAGCTCACTGTATGCTTTTTGTGTTGTTGGTGATGGTGCTTTACTTTTTTTTTTTTTTTTTCATTTTTGATAAGTGATCTAGTAGTTTTTTATATAAGATTTCAGGGGTATGATTTCACACCCCACACCATGGTGTATGTAAGTCAAAACCACATTTCTTTCCAACCAGAGCATCAAAGTTCTATGCCCTGTATTGGCAAAAAAAGTATATATATATATTTGATATAGTCACAGAAAAACAAATGAAAAAAAATTTCATATTTTTTTCCAGTTATTCTATATCAAGAAGCAGCTAAATAACGTATCTCCTTAACAACTAAACTGTTCAAGGATAAATTAATTGCTTAATTCAGTGAATATTTACATCGTTATGGAGTGGAGAAGTAAAGCTGTTACCTGTTTCTTTTTAAGAACTTCTTGAACATCATGAGATTTAGACCCTGAACAAAGTTTTGAAGGTGTCTTTAAGTTTGAGGTGCTGTAAACCATTTTTGGATGTCCTGGACTTGAAAATATCTATAAAGCAGAAAAGAGATTAGGTCAGATGCTAGAAATAATTTATTTAATGATATTAGCAACTGATAATGGCTTTTAAGATTTCCACACCACACCTACCACCAAAGTTCTGTGCTAATCCCCACACCCCAACAACAGTCACCATAGTCTAGAAATACTGTGAATAATTTTTTGAAAGATCAAGTATTTCTAGGTTTACATTAAAAAGCTTTAGTTACAAAACCTATTTTCTCATATGTAACTTCAACTGTCACTAAGAGCCAAACACAAATTTTAATTTTTTTTTTTTCCCTCTCTCCTCCAGGGTTACTGCTGGGGCATGGTGCCTGCACTACGAATGCACTGCTCCAGGAGGCTATTTTTTTCCTTTTTAATATATTGCTTTTGTTGTTTATAATTATTGTTGCTGTCATTGGATAGGGCAGAGAGAAATCGAGAGAGGAGGGGAAAGACAGAGAGGGAGAGAGAAAGACAGACACCTGCAGACCTGCTTCACCACTTGTAAAGTGACCCCCACTGTACGTGGGGAGCTGGGGGCTCGAACCAGGATCCCTAAGCCGGTTCTGTTTGTGTGCCGGTCCATGTGCTTTGTGCCACGTGTGCTTAACCCACTGAACTACTGGCCATCCCCCACAAATTTTAAATTTTAACAGTAACATTTAGTCTCTGATTACAATCACATATTTTTCTTTATACGTATTTGTGTATACATATATTTTATTTGTTTTGTCTCCAGAGTTATTACTAGGGTCGGTGCTGGCACTACCAATCGAACATTTTTTCCATTTTATTGGATAGGACAGACAGAAATTGAAAGAGGGGGAGACAGGGAGAAAGACATCTGTAGACACGCTTCAAAGCTTGTGAAGCATTTCCCCTGCAGGTGGAGAGCCCAGGGGCCTGAACCTAGATCCTTGTGCTTAGTTCTATGAGTGCTTAACTAGGTGTGCCACTGCCCTTGATCCCCTTTGATTTTGGTCACCATCTCGGTTTCATCTCTCTAGGCCAACTTTTTCAGTTAGAGAAAAGCAAGGAGTGAGGAAGCGAAAGAAGGCACAGTATCAAAACTCTGTTCAGTGAAGTGGTGGTCAGGCTCAAAATTGGGTTGCACACATGGCAAAGCAGCACATCCTTAGTAAGGAATGCAGTTCAGTTGGGGAAACAGCATAATGGTTATGGAAATGACTTTCATGCTTACGCCCAAAAGTCCCAATCCAATACCTAGCACCTCCATAAAGCAGAGCTGAGCAGTTCTCTGGTCTTTCTCTCCGTATAAGTTAAAAAAAAAAAAAAAAAAAGGACCAATAAAGAAAAATGCATATTAATGGCTAAGAATCTCAAATTCCAGGGAGCTGGGCAGTAGTTAAGCATACATGGTGCGAAGCTCAAGGATCCCAGTTCAAGCCCCACCCATGGGGGGGGTCACTTTCACGAGCAATGAAGCAGGTCTGTAGGTATCTTATCTTTTTCTCCCCGTCTTCTCTTTTCTCAATTTCTCTGTCCTATCCAACAAAAACAGCTATAACAAGGGCAACAATGGTGAAAGCAGTGTCACACCAGCTATCTGACAAGGTCCGAGCATGGTGGGGGCCTCTGAAAGGCCAGAGGCCCTGGACTGAACCAAAACTTCTCCACCTTTTTGTTCTATTACTCATATTGTTAGCATTGGGTATTATTAGCTATTTTATAAAATTTATTGGTTATTTCCAAATGACACCTAAGGAAAAAGAAAGTTCCTAAGGGGAATGCTATTTAACAAAACAAACCAAACCCTTAAAGACCCCCAGACTAAAGAGGTTTAAAACATAATTGGCCAATTATCAGATAAGCTGATTGTGAAGGAATTGTTTGCCCCCCCCCCCCCTTATAACCCCAGTACCTACACCCCAGGCAGAAAAAGTTAGGGGAAAATATATAGAAAGCAGTGGGTTTTTACCACAGCCTTGGGGCTTATAGAATAGGGAGTACTGTTAATTTGCTTCATAGAAATTGACCTTTTAGAAACAATAGATACTCTAGGAAGCTTGCTTAGCGATAATCAATCATTTTAAATGATTTAAATTAGAACAAAAAATAACCATAAGAGCTTAGTGAGTGCTAGGTCGTAGCATCAAAGCCATTTATATGGAAACAAGAAAGTTTCATTTAGGGAGTCCGGCTGTAGCGCAGCGGGTTAAGCGCAGGTGGCGCAAAGCACAAGGGCCGGCATAAGGATCCCGGTTGGAACCCAGGCTCCCCACCTGCAGGGGAGTCGCTTCACAGGCGGTGAAGCAGGTCTGCAGGTGTCTGTCTTTCTCTCCTCCTCTCTGTCTTCCCCTCCTCTCTCCATTTCTCTCTGTCCTGTCCAACAACGACGACTACAACAATAAAAAAAAAAAAAGGCAAAAAAAAAAAAAAAAGAAAGTTTCATTTACCAAATTACAAAGGGAGCGATGGTGCAGGTATCACCATGCGAGCTGCCTGACACAGTACCAGCTTCGCAGGAAGTTCAGCACAGCTGGACTCGCCAGGCCAAACTGAAACCATCTTACCTTCTGCCATGTATGGGCTTGGGATTAAGCTCTGTGTGGCTTTAATAATATTTACCTATGGCCAGGCTCAGAGCCTGACCAATAACAAAAATAGTGACTGTAAGATTGATCATAATGGAACAAGCAATATCAGTAATGTAGAATTTTTCAGGAGACTCCAAGAGGAAGAATCGTTTCCCCTTTATCTACACCACTTCCTTTAGTATTCCCCCTAAAATATAGAGAAAGATTGGTGATTCCCACAGTGAAGGGGCCACTTTACATAGCATAATTAATAAGTGGAAAGTTATGGTACCCACCTAGATACAATGGGCCTTTTAATCTACCACCCACCACTATGCTCCCACTTGCTTATAATACAGAAGAACCTAGGTCACATAGTGAGCATACAAGAAAGAATGGTTTCCAGTTAGAGAGCTTAACTTTATGAAGAGGCTGGCCAGGTCAGCATCACCTTAGTGCCTTCTCAGTAAGGAACAAAACAAAACTCCCTGATCAAACAATGGAACAGATTTTATGAAAAAATGAGCTGCTCAATTTGTTTAAGGTCCCTAGAAACATAACAAGCTTGAACTTTCTATGAACCATGGCTTCTGATGCATAGGGGCAAGAGAATGGCATAAACATACAAGTAGAATATTAATCTTAATCAATAGGACATCTGCCTTGCACACAGGCACAGGAGTAACAAAAGACATAGAAACTGTGATGTGATCTCTAAGGAGAAAAGTGCCCCTGGAATGTGAATGTTCCACAAAGCAGGAGATGTTCCCTTCATGTGCTGTTCTTACTTGGTGATTTTTGTTTCAATAATCAAAGCCTTGGTGATTTTTGTATTAATAATCAAAGCCTTGGTGATTTATGTATTAGTGACCAAAGCCTTGGTGATTTTTATTTTAATAATCTATACCTTGGTGATTTTTGTTTTAATGATCTAAACCTTGTGAGACTATAAAATAAAGTTCTGCCTGAGCACGGCCGAGGTGTCTCTCTCCTGCTCTTGAAGCAGTTGACATTATCTCTCCTCTCATTTTTGCTGACGCCCCTCATCTTTCAGTATACTCTAATAACCTCTGGGGCTGGCCCCTGGCACAACAATGGGGAAAAATGGCCTCCGGGAGCAGTTGATTCATAGTGCAGGCACTGAGCCCCAGTGATAATCCTTGAAAGCACACACACACACACAAAAAAACCCTCAAATTCCTAGTTAGTTGTGAATTAAAAAAAAAAAAATCTGGCAGAACAAGGAAATATAATGGAAATAAAGCTAGCATACTTACCTTGATAAAGAAAGTGATAAATTATAAATCTATACTAATAATCAAGTTGTTAATTCTTTGCCACTAAAGAATTCTACATTTATCTGAAGTTCACAGAAATACATACCTGGCAATCATCTCCAGCACCACCTGACTGATTCAGTAAGTGCACATCACTTTGATTTCCACTTGTATGTCCAAGACGATGTTTAATAGGAACTTTATTAAGAACATATGCACCTGATGTCTGAGGTTTGCTCATCATCTGCATATATAAAATACATGCATGTGTGTTAAAAGTTTTTATTTTATGAACACAAAATAGTGGAAGAGAAAGGAAGGATCAGAGTCACTCTGACACATGGAATGTCTCAGGACATCATGTTTCCATGGTTCAGGGCCCTATCCACTATGCCATCTTCAGGCTTTGATAAGTTTTAATGATTTTATTATGTATAAATTTAGGGTAGTGGCTCCCCTGAAGGAAGATAATGAAAAGTGCTTCATTAATTTTTCTTTTGTGAAGGTGGTGGACATAGTATAACAATTATGCAAAAGACTCATTCCAGTTTCAGGTTTAATCCCCTGCATCACTCACTATAAGCTAGAATTGAGCAGTGCTCTGGCAACAAACAAAAAAAGTGTGTGAGTGTGTGTGTGTGTGTGTGTGTGTGTGTGTGTGTTGAAATGATGGTATACAAATGACTATCATACATACTTGTATCAGAAGTATGAAACATCTAACAGAAAGTATCTATGTGTATATATCCATATAGTGAATAGTTTTTAATGTTCACTTCATGTGTAATGCTTTTGAAAGCTTCAAAGGCTTTAATTGATATCATCTTGGTAAGAAAAGCAGGATGGTATGGTCACTTTCAAAACATAACGCAATAGTGGGTTACCCTAACATAATACAATCTAATGAATCACAGAATTGAGGGTACCAACCACTTTTTTTTAATCTTTATTTATTTGCTGGATAGAGACAGTCAGAAATTGAGAGGGGAGGAGGTGAGAGAGAAGGAGAGAGAAAGAGAGACACCTGCAGCCCTGCTTCACCACTTGTGAAGCCTTCCCTCTGCAGGAGGGGACTGGGGGGCTCGAACCTAGGATCTTGCACACAGTAACATGTGCGCTCAACCAGGTGTGCCACAACCTGGGCCCCCACCAACCACTCTTATACACACTATTTAGCTATTATCTAAAGAAGCAATGATGTTTGGGACCTAACATTAAGTGGGACACAGACAAAAGGAAATGTAGTGTTAGGTGCAAATGAACAGAATTGTAAGGGGTGAGTGGTAGACAGCATAATGGTTATGTAAACAGATTCTCATGCCTGAGACTCCAAAGTCCCAAGTTCAAACCCTGCACCACCGTAAGTCAGAGCTGAATAGTGCTCTGGTAAAGAAAAAAAGAAAGAAAAAGAAAAAACCTAGAACAGTGGGATTCTGTAGTATATATATAAAAAAACTTTTTCATTTTTACTATTTATTTTTTGGTGCCAGAGATCAAATCCCAGAACCTCATACAATAAGCTATATACCCATTATATGTATTTTAATCAGAATACACTTAATCAAAATAACAGGTCATCTTGATGGAGGGTATCAACATCTGAAGTGCTCTGGGTTAGCTTACTCTTTCCTTGTTTAAGCTAATCTTTCAAATATTTGAACACTACGTGCTACGATCAATTTTAGGCAGTAGGCAGAGAATGACTATAGTAAACAAAATATCATTCTCCTGGAACTTCCTTTCAATTTTAAATGGAACAGTATTTTTCTACAAGGGAAAACATAGGAAAAAAAGGATTAAGATCGCTGATTTTAACATGAAACTATGAAGACATTCCAGATTCAGTTGTTTACTGGTAAACAGCTATTATACTTTAATTCTGAGAAGAATTACTGAAGAGCATTTCTTAAGCACACACATTTATGGTTCCCATATCTGGCTACTGACTATAGGTTTGGTAAGGTAAGGCCTGGAAACTGGTACCCAAATAAGTGATTCTGATGTAAAAAAACATTCCTCAGATCTTAAGAGTATATAAGAACCACCTAGAAATCTTAAAACACAGATTCTAAGCTCTATCCATAGTGATTCAACTTGGGTAAGGCCTAAGAAATTTCATGTATATATATTAAGCTTCTTAGAGACTAGATAACACTAGCCTATAGATCAAGATGAATGTCTCTGATACAGAAGATCCAATAAGCATAAACTGAAAATTGCTGATCTAAGGCTGAGGAGACAACATAATGGTCAGGCCAACAACTTCCAAGCCTAGGTTCAGAGTTCCCAGTTTCAATCCCCAGCGCCACCATCAGCCAGCAGTGCTCAGAGGAAGAAAAGAAAAAATAATAATAATAAAATAAAAATCATTCAGGGAGAGGGAACTGCTGATCTACAAGTAATGAACAGCGAACATCTACATCCTTCTGAAACACAAAATTACCTTCTGCCCACCAATATACATCCTGGAGCTCTGCTTCCCCAGAGACCCACCCTGCTAGGGAAAGAGAGAGGCAGACTGGGAGTATGGACCCACCAACCAGTCAACACCCATGTTCAGCAGGGAAGCAATTACAGAAGCCAGGCCTTCCACCTCTGTAACCCACAACCCTGGGTCCATGCTCCCAGAGGTATAGAGAATGGGAAAGCTACTGGGGATGGGATATGGAGATTGGGTGGCGGGAATTGTGTGTAGTTGTAACCCCCCCCCCCCATCCTATGACTTTGTTAATGTCTCCTTTCTTAAATAAATAATTTTTTTTTTAAATTACCTTCTGGATACCTCCATGGACTGTTGAGGGAGGAGACTGGGCTACCAACACCTGCTGTTGTTGAAGGTGCTGTGGCAGGTGATGGTGCTGTTGTGATAGGTGAGTAAGTGTTTGCTGCTGTTGCAAAAGCAGCTGTGTTGGAGACTGTAGTGCTGGTTGCTCATTATTTTCCCTATGCCACAAGACTCGAATGAACCGGTTGTTTAGAACTGCTTCAGTGCTGGAAATGGCTTTCCGTGCCTCCTCATTGGTCAGATACTGGATTAGAGCTGCTTCAGGATCTCCCTTAAATGCAACCTGTCAAGAAGTTAAAAAAAAAAAATAAAAGTTAAATGCATTACTATAAATGTACTTACAGAAGTTAGCTAGGACATGTACAGGTAAACCCAAAGAACTAAAAACTGACCATGTAGAAGTTACAAAAAAAAAAAAAATTACAAAATTAATTTTTTAAATTTTCCAACTGAAATTTTTTTAAAAATATTTTATTTATTTATTCCCTTTTGTTGCCCTTGTTGTTTTATTGTTGTAGTTATTATTGTTGTTGTCATCGTTGTTGGATAGGACAGAGAGAAATGGAGAGAGGAGGGGAAGACAGAGAGGGGGAGAGAAAGATAGACACCTGCAGACCTGATTCACCGCCTGTGAAGCGACTCCCCTGCAGGTGGGGAGCCGGGGTTCGAACCGGGATCCTTATGCCGGTCCTTGTGCTTTGCGCCACCTGCGCTTAACCCGCTGTACTACAGCCCGACTCCCTGAAATTTTTTTTTAATTCATTTAATTTATTTGTATCATAGTGATGGAAGAGCTTTCATATACTGCATTTGAAAGTATTGGCACAATTCTTTTGGAGAATCATTTGGCAGTTCAAATAAAAAGTCCTAATAATACCTTTAACTCAGGAATATACCATAAAAATATGAAAGGTTTACCCACAGTATCATTTTTTCTTCCGTTTTTATTTTTTTTTTAAGCTCAGCTCTGGTTTATCGTGGGGGGTGGGTTTTTTTTTTTTTAATTTTATTTATTTATTCCCTTTTGTTGCCCTTGTTGTTTTATTGTTATAGTTATCATTGCTGTCATTGTTGTTGGATAGGACAGAGAGAAATGGAGAGAGGAGGGGAAGACAGAGAGGAGGAGAGAAAGACAGACACCTGCAGACCTGCTTCACCGCTTGTAAAGCAACTCCCCTGCAGGTGGGGAGCTGGGGCTCGAACCGGGATCCTTATGCCGGTGCTTGTGCTTTGCACCACCTGCACTTAACCTGCTGCGCTACAGCCCGACTCCCGGGTGGGGGGTTTTGAACCTGAGACTGAGACTTTGGAGCCTCAGGCATGAGAGTCTATTTGCATAACCATTATACTATCTACCCCACCCACCACAGTATCATTTTTCTATAAACTAGTAAAATCTCAACAAAATAGCAATAAATTATAGTCCATTACTATGCACAGTTCCCCAAAATTAATTTGCTGAAGCCCACCCCAAAATGACTGTTATCTACAGATTGGGCTTTTAGGAGGTAGTTAGGATTAAATGAGATCATAAACAGGGGCTCTAGTCCCCCAACACTGGAAATGGTGGCTTTATAAGATCTGTCTTTTCCTTTTCTCCCTCTCCTTCCACACAATGAGGACACAGCAAAAAGAGACACCCCTGCAAGTCAGAAAATTCTCTTATCAGGAAATAAATTGACCAGCACCATGATCAAGAACAGAAGTCCTGTTTCTGTTGGGAAGTCTTATTTCTGCCAAAGTAAAAATAGTATCATTTCGGTCAAACAAAAATATCAACTTAAAAATTAGTATTTTAGGGAGTCGGGCGGTAGCGCTGCGGGTTAAGCGCAGGTGGCACAAAGCGCAAGGACCAGTGTAAGGATCCCGGTTCGAGACCCCGGCTCCCCACCTGCAAGGGGGTCACTTCACAAGCGGTGAATCAGGTCTGCAGGTGTCTATCTTTCTTTCCTCCTCTCTGTCTTCTCCTCCTCTCTCCATTTCTTTCTATCCTATCCAACAACGACATCAATAATAACTACAACAATGAAACAAGGGCAACAAAAGGGAATAAATATTTTTTAAAATTTTAATTATTTTAGTGTTGCTATTAAAAAAAAAACTCCTATATTTATTGAGTTTCAAGTTCCACCTATCATTTCCTCAGCAGGGTCAGACCAGATGATTTCTTGGGCTGTCTATGGCCAACTGGCCAGATGTTCTATACAAGCCAATCTAGGGCATCTATCCCAAATCAGTTGTTGTTTAAGCCAACTAGTCTATATTATTTCTTATAGCAATCTGAATCAACTAAGTGATACGGTCATCTACACTAATCCATCTAAAATTTTCTAAGTAGCATAGGAATTAATTAGAAAAGATTTCAGAGAAAGAAAGTAGTTATGAAAGGACTAACTGCATTTGTGTGTTTAAGTTTGTGAAGCACTTTTAAACAGAATGCAGATGTCCAGGTGTATTCATCATAATACAATTATTGCTTTTCACCAAAAATTAATGATTGTCATTGCTAAGTGGTAAAATAAACGTAATTTGCATTTTTTTTTTAAAAAAATAACTTATCTAAGAGATACCGGAGCACTGCTCAGCTCTGGAATATGATGGGATGCTGGAATTAAAATTGGGACCCTCTATGGTGCATTACACCAAAGTAAAAAATTCTGGGGTGGAGGACCTATGGGGGGGTTGAACTATTATGTGGAAAAATGAGCATTGTTACACACGTACAAACTACTGTACATTACTGTTGACAGCAGACCATTAATCCCCCAATAAGGAGATTAAAAAAAAAAAAAGGATCCTCTAGGTTAGCAGGCACCTAAGTCTGGAGATGTACCGCTGAGAAATCTCTCCAGTCCTTCTTTGGTTTCATGTATTTCCAATGATCTATAAAATTAAACATGTACTACTATGCATTTAGAAAAAAATAAATATTGCTTAGAGTCTCTCAGAAATAATTATTTAAATACTATATCCTACAATACTATCTTCTCTTAAAAAATGGGAGAAAAATTGTTTTATGAGAAATAAAGCCAGCACTACACCTAAACCAGAACCCCATTTATACCAACTGGACACCCCCCAATATTTCCTTCTTAAACTCAATTTTACATATTATAGTTTGGTTTGATAGCAATACTAAATATCAGAGATGATGAGACAAAATTCAAACTAGTGAGCACTCTAGCCTCTGTGCCACCTCCCAAGCCATACTGACTTGTTTGCTTGTTTGTGTGCAGATTCCAATTCAAAAATGTCTTCCAACTGGGGAATGTTATGCATGTACAAACTATTGTATTTACTGTTGAATGTAAAAACATTAATTCCCTATAAAGAAATTAATAATAAAAAAATGTCTTCCAGCAATCCAGAGGTGGTCACTGAATAAAATGTTAAACTCTTAAACATGAGTCCCAAATTTGATTCCTGACATTGCATGTGCCAGTGATGCTCTGATTCTCTTTCCTTCTACTCTAAGTAACACATAAATCTTTAAAGTCAAGTAACCTTCAGGCAAGGAAAATAGCATAAGATAGCAAAGAAATTCTCATGCCTGTGCCTCCAAAGTCCCAGATTCATTCCCCATACCACAATAAATCTAAGCTGAGCAGTGCAAAAAATAAGATAACTTCAATTACAGATTAACTCTCAACCACAATTACATAAATTTAAGAAGTAGATAGCAATGTTAAAGACATGATTTACTTCAGCATGGTACACTAAAAATAGCATGGTCCACTAAAATTCTTAAGTTTAAAGCCATCTTTAGTCAGTCTCTCATTCCCTAAATATAAAAATCTGTTAGTAGATAAAGTTAAAACATTATTTTACTTAGTTAGAATTCTTGTAAAGCAGAAAAAGCTCACTTGTCCAGAAATTAAAATTAGAGCAAAAATACTCTAACTAGTCTGCTGTTTGTTAAGAAGAGGTTCCATTTAAAAAGCAAATGAAATCACAATAAATTCAATTCTATCATAAAAGTGGCAATACGGATATATAGTGATATTTAGAACAGTTAGCACTCAACCAAGACTAATCACTAGCTCATTTAAGCAAGCTGAGATAACAGGAGTACTTTTACATAAGCATGAAAGACATGAATTCTGTCACCAACACAGTCACATTTACCTGGATGTTAACAATAGTTCCAAATTTGCTGAAGTGTTCATTGAGCTTGGTAATATTATTTAATTCCTGAGGGATTTTCTTGACTTCTAATTTGGTATTTGTATACTGATTCTTTCTCAAGAATCCTGGTTTACTCTGATTATTATTCCCTTGCCTGAAAGAAAGATTAGTCGATGTTGGTTAAACCTCTTGCCTTAATGCCAGTCAATAGGTACATCGATGTAGAATGCAGCTTTATTCATATCATCCTTATCACATGGAAACAGAATAAGTAGAAAAGAAAATCTTAACAATCATAAAAAGTAAAAGCCCAAGAGATTATATTCAAAAATGTATGCTAAAAAATATGCCATGATTATTAAGGAGTCTAAGATTAAGGCAAGGGTAGAATAATATTTTTATTTTATTTTTAAATGGTATACTACTGTTCTTTCCTATTCATTTCCCAAGATTTCAGTAATTCTTAATAATCGGGTTAGGTCAACAAACAAGTACAAACTACTAATATCCATAAGGGCCAGAGTAGCACACCTGGTTAAGCACACACATTACCATGTGCAAGGACCCAGGTGTACACCTGCAAGAGAGAAGCTTGACAGCAGTAAAGCAGTACTGCATGTCTCCCTCTGTTTCTATCCATATTTCTCCTTCCCCTCTCAAATTCTCTCTGTCCTATCAGATACAAGAAAAAATTTAAAAACACAAAGCAAAAAAAAAAAAAAATTACTAATGTTCACCATGAGTATTCTGCTACCACTACAACTTTTTAAAAAAAATTTTAATATTTATTATTTTCCCTTTTGTTGCCCTTGTTTTGTATTATTGTTGTAGTTATTATTGTTGTTATTGATGTTGTCATTGTTGGATAGGACAGAGAGAAATGGAGAGAGGAAAGAAAGACACCCGCAAACCTGCTTCACCGCCTGTGAAGCGACTCCCCTGCAGGTGGGGAGACGAGGGCTCAAACCAGGATCCTTAGGCCAGTCCTTGTGCTTGGCACCACATGTGCTTAACCTGTTGCGCTACCATCCAACTCTCACCACTACAACTTTTAAAGCAGTCTAATAATGACACCTCTTACAAGTTTACTAAAGCAAACACAAGAGAGTAAGAAAAACACCAATTAAATGTCAGTAATTTAGAAAATTATCTTACTTTCCCAGCCAAGGTTTCTTTGGGAGTTGCCCTTCCAAACCACTCAGGGCTCTTTTTCGACTATCTGGTTCAAGAACTACTCTGGTTATATTGCTATTAATTGAAACAGGAACTGGTGGTTCAGTTTGGATGACAATGTTAGCAGCTGTTGGGAGAGAAAAAAAAAAGTAGCATTTACTTACAATGCATCATATTTGGAGAATTTCAAATTACAAAGTATCTAAGCCCCAAGACCAACACTTGTGAATAGCACCAAACATAAATTTTCTTTTCAGTAAATATCAATTGCCTCCTTTTTCTTTAAGTGCTGCACTGGTTTTCTTTTGTTTGAAATGATTAATTTATAACAGGCGAGAGTCACACATGAAGGTGTGTGTGCGTGTGCGTGTGTAAGAGAGAGACAGAGACAGAGAGAGAGATAGAAGGGGGATAAAGGCAAAGTATCCCTCAGGTACATAGGATGCTAGAGATTGAACTGGAAACCTCAGGCATGAGGTTAAGCTATTTCTCCAGCTACTTTTCCTTCTTTTAACACAGAATACACAAGGTCAATAAGATAGCTCAAATGGTATAATCTTTCATGCTTGAGGCTCCAAAGGTCCTAGGTTTAGTTGCCAGTGTTCATATAAGCCAGAACTAAGCAGTGCTTTGGTAAGAATAAATAAATCATATAATAATAAAAATTATAAAATATTGATAATTTTCTTTAAAAAATATTTTTATTTATTATTGGATAGAGACAGAGAGAAAAGAGAGGGGAGGAGACAAAGAGGGAAAGTGACAGAGTGACACCTGTAGCCCTGCTTGACCACTCGTGAAGCTTTCCCTCTGCAGGTGGGGACCAGGAGCTTGAACCTGGGTCCTTTGCACACTATAGTGTGTGCGCTTAACCAAGTGTACCACCATTTGGTCCCTATTAATAAATTTTTTTAAGAGTTGGTGCACTTGCTTTCTCCTGGTCACATCCCAGGTACAAGTTTGGTCCCCAATGTTTTAAGGAATGCTTCAGTGATATGGATTTTTTTACCCCTCTCTCCCCCCCTTTTTTTTTTTGGGGGGGGGTAGAGAGATACAAAGAGAAAAGACCAGAGCACTGCCCAGCTCTGGCTTATGGCGGTTATGAGGACTGAACCTGGGACCTTGGATCCTCAGGTTTTAAGGCATGATAGTCACTATGCTCTCTCTCCAGCTTTGTTTCTGTCTTTCTATGTGAAAAAATACAGACCTGGTACAGTAAAGCACCAATGATGAACAATAGTAATAATTTAAACAATATCCAAGCTTTATTTATTTTGCCTCCACGGTTATCACTGGAGCTCAGTGCCTGCACTACAAATCCAATGCTCCTAGAGGCCATTTTCTCCCATTTTGTTGCCCTTGTTATTGTTGCCACTGCTGTCATTGTTGCTGGATAGGACAGAGAGAAATCGAGAGAGATGAAGACAGATGGGGAGAGAGATAAGATGCCTACAGACTTGCTTCACCACTTGTGAAGCGACCCCACAAACACACATACACAGGTGGGGAGCCAGGGGCTCGAATTGGGATCTTTATGCTGGTCCTTGAACTTCATGTCATGTGTGCTTAACCCATTGCACTACCATCTGAGAGGAAAGGAAGGAGATGGAGAGAGAACAATACCTGGAGCACTGTTCTAAGCACTTGTGAAACTTCCTCCCTGCCGGTGGGGGGCCAGAGGCTTGAACTCAGGTCTTCAACACTGGAATGTGTACACTCTACCAGGTGGTCCACCACCCAGTCTCTGAAGACTACATCTTATTGTCAGCTATAAACTACAAACTACAAAGTGTCATGATATTTTAGATTTAATTTTAAATGCCTTTAAGTGGGAAAAGAGACCCAAAAAGAAAAGAAAAAGAGAGGGAGAGAAAAGATGAGCAAGGGAGACAACAGTGGTAGAGCACCAAAACATGTAAGTTTGAGGGCCTAGATTCAATCTCCGGTACCACCATATGCCAGAGCTGGTGTCTGTCTGTCTGTCTCTCTCACCTGAAAAAAAGTGGCCCTGGCAATGACCAAAAACTACTCAACTAGAAGGGCTGGGGGAGAGCACGTAGAAGCACATTAGACTGGAGTGTCTGAGGTCCAGACTTAGTTCTCAGTACTCCATATGTCAGGGTCAAGCAAGCAGTGCTCTAATCTCTGCTGATTATGAAAATAAACCAGGGGGGGTGAGAATCAAGGAAAGGAAGGTGGAGAGGGGGGAGGAGGGAGAGAGATGGGGAGAGGGAAGAAAAGAGAGAAATACAGAACTTTAACTGTATTGATGCTCCCAGTTCAAGCCCTGCAGTGCTTTAGTTTCTTTCATGTGAAACTCTAGTTCATAAGAAACAGATAAATCTTGTTATTAAAGTGTGAAACACAGCTATTATGATACAAAGAGGTTTCTTTTTTTTTTTTCCCCTCCGGGGTTATTGTTGAGGCTTGGTGCCTGCACTATGAATCTACTGCTCCTGGAGGCCATTGTTCCCATTTTGTTGCCCTTGTTGTTGTTGTTGGATTGGAAAGAGAGAAATTGAGAGAAGAGGGGAGACAGAGGGGGAGAGAAAAATAGACACCTGCAGACCTGCTTCACCGCCCATGAAGCAAATCCACCCCACACACAGGTGGGAAGCCAGAGGCTCTTATCAGGATCCTTATCTTGGTCCTTGCGCCATGTGTGCTTAACCGACTGCACTACCACCTGACCCCCCCCAAAGAGGATTCTTAACTGATCAGTTCTTTGAAAGCAAGACACCTTTTATTTATTTTATCTTGCTACACTTAGCATTTTGTCCAGCAGATTGCTAAAACAGCCTGAGTTACCAAAAAAAAGCAATTAAACAACACTAGTATTTTCATTTAAAAACAAACATATTCTAATTATAGTTTTGAAATAAAATTTGAAGATAAGGTTGCTAAATATTCTCTTTGTGGGGAGTCAGGCGATAGTGCAGCAGGTTAAGTGCAAATGGCTCAAAATGCAAGGACCAGAGTAAGGATCCCGGTTCAAGCCCCCGGCTCCCTGCCTATAGGGAAGTCACTTCATAGGCAGTGAAGCAGGTCTGCAGGAGTCTTTCTCTCCCCATCTTTGTCTTCCCCTCCTCTCTCCATTTCTCTCTGTCCTATCCAACAACAACGATATCAATAACAACAATAATAACTACAACAATAAAAAACAACAAAGGGCAACAAAAGGGAATAAATAAAATATTTTTTTGAAAATTCTCTTTGTGGTCCAGAAGGTGGCGCACTCACTCTCAAGCAGGAGATCCTGCGTTGAATGCCTGGCAGCACATGTACCAGAGTGATGTCTAGTTCTTTCTTTCTCTCTCCTCCTATCTTCTTCATGAATAAATAAATAATAATTCTACAAAAAAATTTCTTCAAAGAGGTAGTTCGTAAGTACTATTATACTTAGTAAAATCAGAAATGCTATACAAGACTTATACAATAGCAGCAGAAAAAGTTCAAAGTATTCTCACCTCTCGGATTTGCATCCATATCTCCAGATGTTAAACCAATTAAATTTGGGCGTTGTGTCTGTGTTCTTGAAAAAAACTGTCTGTATTGAGATCTACCAGAACTGGTAATACTAGGAGCTTCTGGATTATAACCATCTGGCTCATACGTATCTGAGAGAAAACAAAACAAATCACATTAACAAATAAGAATAAGGGTGGAGGAGATAGCATAATGATCACACAAAAAGACTTTTATGCCTGAGGCTCTGAAATCTCATGTTCAATCCCTAGAACCACCATAAGCGAGAGGTGAGCAGTACTCTGGTCTCTCCCTATATTATTTTTCATTATTATAAACTACAAAAAAAAATGAACTTTCTCCAACATATACAACAATACACTTTTCTGATGTTCTTTGAATTAAAGTATTACCAATTCGAAGTATAAGAAATAAAAATTCTCACGTTACAAATATAAGATATACAAATTCGCTCTTGAATACCAATTAGTGTCTTGATTCAATTACCTAATCATTTTTATCCTATGTTAATTTTTCCAAACTAGTGTGCATTTTAAAGAAATTTTTCACATACACATCATCCGTAAATAACTGATTCAAATTCGTCTGTTAACTATCATATCTCACCAGTTTCTAGGCACTCTTCAGTGGGGGGTGGGGGGAGGGGCGCAGATTAATCTGTCACTTTGGTTAACAGTATTTCAAAATGGAGAGATAATTTCGTACATGAAATATTTTATTGACAACAGCTAAGTAAAATCAACTTTATAACAGTAATAATGGTCGCGGTCAATGTTCAGTGGTAGAGCACATGTTTTTACATCTCTGAGGCCCAGGGTTCAGTCAGCAGCACGAGCTCATGAAAACACACACACTCATTATTTCCTCTTGCCCTCCTCCTTCAACAATGTCATTTGTATCATGTTTCCTGTACTTTCTCTACAACTAAAATATAATCTTTAGAATTCTAAAGCTATATGGCTATTCTGTTACTGTTTTTTAAATTTTGGATTTGACAGTCCAGTACTCTCAAACAAATTCGATTCCCAGCATCTTCTTTCAATAACAAATAATTTTCATTTTTTTAATTTGTCACTCTCCAAATGGTATAAATCATTTTAGTCCTACACAAAATTTTTAAAATTGGTTAGGATTGATTAAAGATATGGCTTTTACAACTGTGATTTAGAGTGACCTGGGAAGTGGTACAGTAGTTACAGGATTAAACTTTATTTTTTAATATTTATTTTCCCTCTTGTTTACCTTGTTGTTTTTATTGTGGTAGTTATTGGTTATTGTTATTGATGTCGTCATTGTTGGATAGGACAGAGAGAAATGGAGAGAGGAGGGGAAGACAGGGCGAGAGAGATAGACACCTGCAGACCTGCTTCACCACCTGTGAAATGACTCCCCTGCAGGTGGGGAGCCGGGGGTTCAAACCAGGATCCTTAAGCCGGTCCTTGAGCTTTGTACCACATGCGCTTAACCTGCTACACTACCGCCCGACTCCCTATTTTTAAAAATGAAGTCTCAGAGCACAGAGGTGGTTTACCCAGTAAAACAAACATTTCTAGATTCAAGGAGCAGATCTGATTCCTGGTTCACCATACAGGAACACATGTAGGAAGCACACATTTCAAAAAGCACTGGAGTGGAAGTTGGGCAGCAGTGCAGTAGGTTAAGCGCAGGTGGCGCAAAGCACAAGGATCCCAGAGTAAGGATCCTGGTTCCAGGCCCCAGCTCCCCACCTGCAGGGGAGTCTCTTCACAAGTCTGCAGGTGTCTTATCTTTCTTCCCCCTCCTCTTTTCATTTCCCTCTGTCCTACCCAACAATGATGACAACGATAGTAACTACAACAATAAAACAACAGGGGCATCAAAAGAGAATAAATAAATTTTTAAAAATACCACAGTATCTCTCAAAGCTCCCTATCTCTCTCTCTCTCCCTCACTCTGTCTTTAAAAAAAAAGAGTGCCAGGTAGTGGTGCACCTAGCTAAGTGCACACACTATACCGTGCAATGAAGGACCCAGGTTCAAGTCCCTCAAACCCATCTGCAGGGGGAAAGCTTCACGGCCGGTGAAGCAGGTCTGCAGGTATCTGTCTCTTTGCCTCTCTATCTTCCCTACCCCTCTCAATTTCTCTGTCTCTATCCAATAATAAATAAATAAATACACCAGGAGTAGTAGAGTCCTACAGGTGTTGAGTCCCAGTGATTTTCCGGGTGGCAAAAATATAAAAGGAACAGCGGCAGCAACAACATGAGGAGCCCGGGTGGTCACACACCTGGTTGAGATCATGCATTATAGTGTGTAAGGACCCAGGCTCAAGTCCTCGGTGCCTATCTTCAGAGGGTGAAACTTCACAAGTGGTGAAGTAGTGCTTCATGTACCTGTTTTTCTCTGTATATCCCCCTCCTCCTCTCAATTTCTCTCTGTCTCTATCCAAAGTAAGTAAATAAATATTAAATGGGGGGAGCAGCAGCATGAGGTCTCAAGTTCAACCCCCATCACTGTATGAGCCAGAATGATGATCTGGTTCTCTTACTCTTTTGTTAATAAATATTTTTTTAATTGTGATTTAGAAGTCCTTGGGTCTCTTTTTTTATCCTCAGTAGAAAAATTCCTTATGTCATTTGTATAGTACATTTCAATACAATATACAATTCCTTATGCCATTTACACTACAAGATAAAGTAGATTTTATCTTTATTGCTGGTCAATCACTTCTATGATTCAGATAATAAGATCAGCAAATTATGATTTTAAAAGTTTTCAATTTACCACTTAACAGCCGACAGAAAAATCCAGTTTATCTCACATTAACTTATAAAGAATATTACGTAAGTCAGATAACCTTATTCTATGATTCCTAGAAATACACAAAACTTTTAGAAACTTAAAAAGTTCTTTAGCTAATGATGATGAACTGAGACCTAAAACCAAAGTGAGACAGACATGTTAAAACCTTGTAAGACAGCCACAAAGCTCCAAAGATCTTCAGACTGTATTACTCAATAGAAGAGGAAAAGTTTTCAAGAATCTCACTGAACATAGTCCATATGAGAGGCAAAGGGGGAAAAGACACACTCATCCAATGATCAGAAGAAACTAAATGGTTTTGTTTGAAAAGAAAAATATACTTAGTTTTTCTTATAAAAAAATACTCATTAGCAAACATTCAAATAAATATTCTCTTCTCATCTATCAGATTATAAACTTGTTCAAGTAGCATGACTGTGTTACTAAGGTACTGAAAGTAAATACAGCGAACACAAGAGATGATAGACACACATGAGGCCTAATCATCTAGTAGTCACTAGGGACAAAGAAGCAGAGGAACAGAAAACAAAATTCAGTAGGAGTTTGAATGGGAATTTGAGACAACAGATCAGGATGCCAGGCCACCTCTTAGACTGGTCAGTTTACATTACAAGAGATCAGAGTGGTGGATGGTCATCTGTAGCAAAGCTTACCTGGGACCAGAGGGGTGGGACTGGAGACTGAGGTATGGTACCCAATGGAGGATCCCATGAGGTTTCGAGGTGGCACCAAACGAGCTGCCAACAGAGGAGGCGGTGTCCCCAACTGAAGTCGCTCAGATGCAGCAGCGCCATGTTCACGAGAGTACATGGGCTGTCCTATAGAGGAAAGAATAGGAGGGCAGCTGGGATTGAAAGTCATGAGCTCCTCTTAAGTAATGATACTCTTGCTGAGACTTGGAGTCAAGAACAGAGAAATCACATCAGCAAGAATAGTAGTTAAGGAAGATGTTACTGAGATTCTAACTCAAGAAATAGACATGCACCTATGATTAGGATGTACTGAAGTATAAAGAGGAAGAATTAGATATATGAATTAGTGTTCTCCATCTTCTTAAATCTTAAATGGAATAATGCTGATTTTATCCAAAAGATTAACCATATGAAGTTTTCAAAGGAACCCTGATTTTATTCATATATATATAATGAGTTTTACATGCAATGAAACCTGTGAATTTGAAGACTAGGGCTCCATAGAAAAATATTAATACTTCTCCCTAAGCTAACATCTTCAGATTTGTACAAACTGTACTCCCATAACTAGGAATATAAAAAAAGGAGAATGAAGGAATTAGAATAAAACATAAGCATACTAAGAGTAAGAAATATTCAAAAGAAAAAAAATGTTATTCAACACACAGGTGAGAAAAACAAAGAAAAGAAAAAGACAAAAGTCCATATAAGCAGGTCAATTACTATACACATGAAACTACCTCAGACATTAAGAACCATTTTTTGAAGAAAGCACATGTACAGTTCATATGTACTGATGCAAGAAAGTTAAATTTTACGGAACAGGATTTAAAAAATGGCAAGAAATCATAATGCATAACTTCCTATTGATTGGTCATTTGATAGTTCCCTTTTCACTGAAAAGTATTCCACATGAGAACTATTCATAAGACTTAATATTTTATAAGCAAAGTCTGCCATAGACCTGATGACAAGACAAAAATAAAGCAAATTTGTAACTTTGCAGATAATTAAATGGCCATAAAAACTGCAAATTTCCTAATAAATCTTCAATATACCATAATAGGAAAGCCACAAAGCAAACACTGAACTTCCCAGTAAAAGAAACAGACAGGCTAAACTTTTGATACCTTTGTCTTTGCATGTAAAAAGTAAAGATGATAGATCACACAGGCATCAATCTTTTAGAAATTCACATAAAAGAGTCACTATAAAACCAATCTGATGTCTCTTCTATAACCCAGAAATAACTTTAATAATGATAATTTCTTACAGAATGAAGTAATGTATACTGTGGCTAAACATTTAGAAAGAAACAGTCCCACCTGCAGGAGAAAAGCTTACGAGTGGTTGCAGGTGTCTCTCTCTCCCTCTTCATCACTCCCTTCCCTCTAGATTTCTGGCTGTCTCTATCCAATTAATAAAGATAGTAGGGAGTCGGGCAGTAGTGCAGCACATGGAGCAAAGCGCAAGGACTGGCATAAGGATCCCGGTTCAAGCCCCCCCCCACCCCTCCCTACCTGCAGGGGAGTCGCTTCACAGGCAGTGAAGCAGGTCTGCAGGAATCTATCTTTCCCTCCCCATCTTCCCCTCCTCTCTCCATTTCTCTCTGCCCTAACAACGAAGACATCAATAATAACAATAAAAAAGGGCAACAAAAAGGGAATATTTAAAAAGATAGTAAAAATAAAAATAATTTTTAAAGAGAAAAATGGGAAGTGCAATCTCAATCCGTGTGCCTTGTGTAAACTTAGAATACAGAACTCAGTGGATTAAGTCTATTTAATAACTTTCAAATTAGTTTACATAATATCTTTTTAAAAAGACCATACATTCAGCCACTCATCATCAGAAAGATGAGTGTTTATTCAAATGAAGTCTGATTTTCTTAAACAATGCATACTAATGCCTTTGAATACTATTTAAAAAATGAACGGCTCGGGAGTTGGGCAGTGGCGCAGCGGGTTAAGCACACATTGCGCAAACGCAAGGACCGGCGGAAGGATCCCGGTTCCAGCCCCAGGTCCCCACCTGCAAGGAAGTCCCTTCACAGGCGGTGAAGCAGGTCTGCAGGTGTCTGTCTTTCTCTCCCCCTCTCTCCATTTCTCTCTGTCCTATCCACCAACAACGACATCAATAACCACAACAATGTGAAACAAGGACAACAAAAAAGGGAAAATAAATAAATAAATAAAAATTATTTAAAAAAATTCTTTAAAAAAAAAAAGGCTCCTTAAATAAAAAGGATATTCTAGGTCCATAAGCCACATGGTAGTATACTTTTTCCCCAAAGCAAGACACAAACAAGAGCATGTCAAAATTAAAATGACCTGTAGGAATCACTAAAGAGAGAGATCTCTACTGGGGTCACAAATGAGACAATCTAAACATCAAAATGAACTAATGGAACTAAAAATGTTGAGACTCCATAAGGTCAAATCCATGCTTTCTTTTACTTTTTTGAGGGGTTAATAATTTACAGTGTAGTCTTTAACATAGGCACAACCTCTTTGTTGTTTTTTTTTTTAGAATTTCAATTCAAACTATACTATAAATATGCAAAGAAACTGGGCAAATACTGTCATTTAGATGAATGGTCATAAATTACACTATTATGCTCCCTTTGGAAAACAGCAGAAAGCCAACTTTCAAAACTAGTTGGGTTTCTGCTGTTTTCCAAAGGGAGAATCATTGCATCTTTAAAAGTATCATTAAAAGAGACGCTGTGCCTTGTAATTCCACCTTATCATCAAAGAAGCTTTAATAAGTGTAATTTATGACCATTCGTCTCAATGGCAGTATTTGCCCAGTTTCTTTGCATATTTATAGTATAGTTTGAATTCAAATTCTTAAAAAAAAAAAAAAAGAGGTTGTGCCTATGTTAAAGAATACACTGTAAATTATTGACCCCCAATAAAAGAAAGCAAATATAATTCCTATTTTCTTTTTTTTCTTTTTTTTAATTTATTTCTTTATTGGGGAATTAATGTTTTACATTCAACAGTAAATACATAATTCCTATTTTCTTATAAAAAATTACACTACAAGTGACTATCTGCAGTAACCAAGTGACTATCTGTAGAGCATAGTCAATAAATGTAGAAGAAATTATAGAATTGAATTTAACACTTTCATAGAGCCTAAGGAAGCAACAGGTCTAGGCAATGTTACTAAATTTGTTAAGGCTATCAGGAAAAATACACTTGTATACTGGTCAATAAGTATAACAAAAAAGGAGACAACTTGATATTATGCACATGATATGTTGCAATAGGAAGTATACAGCCACATCAAATAAATTTAAGTCCAGAAAAGTGAAGTCTCTCACTTAAATCTCCAACTTCAAGGAAATACAGGAGATTGGGAAATGTGTTAAATGACAACAGGAGATACAATGTGTCTTAGTCCAGAACATGAAAAAATTCTTCAGGATAAATGATCTGTTTCAACAACATGGTAGGGGAAAAGTATGGAGGGGAAATCATTAAGATTTAAGAAACATATCAACTAAATTTAATGTGTTTTTGAGCCAGATCCTCAAGGACATTTGTTGAAGTTGGGTGACAAAAGACTAGGTTTGGACTATTTTAAATGGACCTGGGGAGAGGGCGTGGCCAGACACTGACAAATTGGATTAAATTTAAGTAAAGCAGTTAGTATGCTCAAACAGATTCTGGAAATAAAAGAAATTCAACCTCACCACCTAGCTGATAGCATTCTTTTTTTTTTTTTTTTAACACAGGAAAAGACTGGTTAGAGCTCATTATGTACTTTTGTTCTAGGAGGGAGTTCTGAGGAGCGGATAGCTCTAAAGGTAGAAAAAACTGGGAGAAGAGGGGGAGATGCAAAGGTTTGGGAGTCTTCCATTCCCTCACCTGAATGTCCAAAACCCAGTCCCTGACTTTCCTGTCCTCTCCCACTTCCAGTTGTATGAAAGGCTGGCACTCTCTGGAAAGAAAGAGACTGATTTAACAGACCCCAGGCAATAATGCAAGATTCTTTATAGATGTAAAAGCTGGTATAGCAGAATTTAGCTTTCTGTGATATTGGGTTGTAAGCTTTTTCCAGCTTCATTACAATACAACTGGGAAGTAGCAATGATTGGGTATGTGACAATAATAAACTGTCTTCCCCTCCTCTCTCCATTTCTCTCTGTTCTAACAACAATGACATCAATAACAACTAAAACAAAAGGGCAACAAAAGGGAAAATAAGTAAATAAAATTTGAACTAAAAGTTTAATTTAGAAAAACTAAAATGACATTATCTTACAAATATTGATCCTATTTACCAGTTATATTATCTTTTCTATAAGAATCCAAAGTCCCTGGCACACATTCAAAAGTTCCAAGAGATAAATGATCCCAGATTTCTAATAGGAACAAAATCATTTAAAGGAATAAAATAACCCACTGACAAATTTTTTTCTTTGGATGGCATACTGTAAGATGATGAAATGAGTAACACAACAACTAATGCAACGCAAATCCAAGTAAAACACCAGAGAAGAAAAACTATAAAAAAATACAGCAATTTGGAGTTAGTATATTGCATCAAAGTAAAGTAAAAGCCTCTGGGGTAGGGGGAGGTTCAGGTCCTAGAACATGATGATGACAGAGGAAGACCTAGTGGGGGTTGAATTGTTATGTGGAAAACTGGGAAATGTTATATATGTAAAAACTATTGCATTTTACTGTCAACTGTAAACCATTAATCCCCCAACAAAGAAATTTTTTTAAATAGTGATTTGAGTATGATTTGGCATAGAGAAATGTCAAACATTCAAAAATTAGATGAAGCACTTTTTTAGGATAACAAGAACTACTAATGCTTATATAGCATTTTAGTAGCTTTAAATAGCTGGTAGTAGGAAATATACTTTGAGAAAAATTACATAAATTCATTTGAAGACTAACAGCTTCAATCTTATCAAGGATAGTACAGACCTTATCTTTTAATTTTTTCCACAAAACTAGTACAATAAACTTAACAATTATAAAATATTTCTAATATGCATGTCTTCTTCAAAGTAGCAGAAGAGACAAACCAAATTTAAGGCAGAAAGAATGTACTTTAAAAAGATCCTGTGAAAATGGTAAAAATACAGTCAGTGGCTGAAAATCTGAGTAAAATGTTTTTTAACTGTATGATATTGCTATCTTCCCATCTAGTTAATCTCACTGTACATTTCATTGTAGTTTAGTTTGGCTTCATTTTCCTATTAGAGTAAACAGAACCCATTCATTTCATGCAATACTGAGAATCAATCCAGAGACCCACAGGTGCAATGCATGCATATGCTCTACCACTGAGTCACTCACTTCCCGTCCCCACATCTCCTCAAAGTCTCCTTCAAGAATATGTGTCACATTTTAGCTCAACCAGAACAAAATTTCAAACAGATTTTTTTAACTGTTAACATTGATTATTTTACCAGAGCACTGCTCAGCTCTGGCTTATGGTGGTTCAGGGGACTGAACCTGAGACTTTGGAACCTCAGGTATGAGAGTCTCTTTGCATAACCAATAGGCTTATCTACCCCCATGGCCCTTGATTTCCTTTTTTTTTTTTTTTTCTATGAACATTTGCTATTAATACTTAAACACTACTATCAGAAACCACAAAAACCCCACTCAGTTTAATAAAGGGGAAACTATTTTTCTTTTAACATTCAATTGTTCTATTCCAGAACAAATCATAACTAAAGACTTGATGAAGTTTACTTTTGACAAAATTATTTTCTTTGTATGTCACTGGCATTTCAAGTATTCTGTCCACTTAGTAAAATACACTGCAATAGTATTTTGGATTTTGCAAGTTTATAAACACCTATTTCTTTCCCACTACAAGATTTTTAGCTTCTTGTTAATTATTTATCTGTATATTCTCTGTACCTGATACTGAGCAGACTCCCAGTCTTGCCTCCATAAAATCCAAATTTGAGTTTTCTATAAAAATTTTCTCAATAGTATAATTGCTGTCCTTCACTTACATTTTCTATGGTATGAATTTAAATGGCAATAAAATATCTTGTAATTAAAACTTTTGCAGGGCTAGTGATTGGGCTGTGGCGCACAAATTTAAATGCACGTTACAATGCTGCAGGTCTGCCTCTCCCCACCCCCCTATCCCCCATCTTCTCCCCCATGCCTCTTGATTTCTATTTCCTAGTACACTAGCTCCTAGTACATCCTTGGTACATTAGCAGGCACACAAATATTTGCTACCTTAATGAGTAGTAACTAAGTGGATTAAATAAATATAACTTCCATATTTCTCTAAAGTAAAAATGGAACCTTCACAGTGAGCTGCAACGTTGAATTTAACAATTTTAAAATAAATAGCAATTACCAATTTTAAAAATTAAAAATAAAATGGCGTTTTTGTTATGAGTCACAATGCTAATATTAACAGTATGAAAATATGCCACTTGCAACACCCTCAGATAAAAATGCAGCTTTTTTTTTTAAGTCCAAAGACATTAATAAATGTTGAGCTGATTTAAGGGGACAAAATGAAACAGTACTAATATATCTTGAAGTTGTGATATGAGAATATGGAAGTTTATTAGACAACTTTACTTCTATGTATGTTTAAAACTTCACATAAATACAAAATGAGATGTGAAACATGCACCAAACTAGAAGACTTAAGTGCTAGTATGAAACAAGAAAGTCAGATGTTTCTTTTCTAAGGTTCAGCTGAATATGATTACATACATATTAAAATTAAATAGTAGGTGTAATGCAATTATACCTCATTTATTAGTAAATGGTTTTTGTTAAGAATTTATATAAAAAAAAAAAAAAGGAATATTCTTCATGTACTTGGAAATTTGGGACCTTGGTAGGATAAAAGAAAAAAACTGTATATGACAGAACCTAGGTCTGTTTCCTCAATAAAATGAAGTGGGGGGAAAAAAAGGTTGTGTGAGTAACCCAAATGTGAAGTAATTCAATGTGGACAAGGGCAGAAATCACTGTATGAATAGAGAGAAAAGATATTTTAAGCACAAAGAGAAAATATTTAATTCATTGGATATAAAAACAAAGAAATGAGTCAGCCACATCTAGATTTCAATTGATGATTAGGTAGCTGAAATTTTCACTGACAAAGAAAATAAGGAGAGATGAGGGAAGAGCTAAGGAAAAGTAATACATTTTATTCAGATTTCAGAAAAGATAAATTTTAAAAAAATGTAATTCAAAAAAGCTGGGGGAGTTAACTAGTACCAGAAAAAAAACAAAACTTTCATGCCTGAAACTTCAAGGTCCTAGGTTCAATCCCTGGCACTACCAGGAGCCAGAGCTGAGTAGTGCTCTGGTAAGAAAGGGGGGGGGTGGTATTGAAGAAGGGAAGGAAAGAGGGAAGGATTGGGAAGAGGAAGAGTACGTGGAAAGGAGGGGAGAGGGATGGATGGATGAATGGGATGGGTGGGCTGACTACAGAATGTGGGCATAAAAAACTGTAACTATAGTATACTATTGTATAGTATACAATAGTCCTACTATATAAATCACTAGATGCCAGGTGCTGCTTTAGATGCTTGAAATATATTGCTTTCTCTATTACCCAAAACAACTTTAACAGCATGAGCAATGTTCTTATTTCCATGTTACAGAAGATAAAGCTGAAAAAACAGAAATGGGGAGTCGGGCTGTAGCACAGTGGGTTAAGCGCAGGTGGCGCAAAGCACAAGGACCGGCATAAGGATCCCGGTTCGAACCCCGGCTCCCCACCTGCAGAGGAGTCGCTTCACAGGCGGTGAAGCAGGTCTGCAGGTGTCTATCTTTCTCTCCTCTTCTCTATCTTCCCCTCCTCTCTCCATTTCTCTCTGTCCTATCCAACAACGACAACAACAATAATAACTACAACAATAAAACAACAAGGGCAACAAAAGGGAATAAATAAATAAAATAAATATTTAAAAAAAAAAAGAAAAAACAGAAATGACAATTGGCAGTAAGTAATGGGGAAACAGGATTTTAATCTGAGTTCAATTACTTTGCTGAATCATTTCTCTGTAAGACAGAGATGATGTTTAGTCGGCAGAACAAACTTCATGATAAACACTGTTACATGAATATGAATATATTCATAAAGTGATCTGGCTCTATAAAGAAAATCTCACAGTCTGATTATTTTGCCACCAGGGTTATCACTGAGGATCAGTGCCTCCACGATGAATCCACTGCTACAGGTGGCCATTTTTTCTTTTTCTCCTTTCTACTTTATTTGATAGGACAGAGATAAATTGAGAGAGAAGTAGTAGATAGGAGGGAAAGAGAAAGAGACCTACAAGTGGGAAGTAGGAGCTTGAACCTGGGTCCCTGCCTCCTCCCCTGCAATCTGATATCAACACACTTACTTCTATATTTGTGAAGAAAGGAATTTCTTAAAAGTTTTAGTAAACTAGAAGAGAAAAAAAAAAGAGAGAAAACGAAAAAGAAAAAAGTTTTAGTAAACTAAAAATAAATTAAAAAGACAATTTGAATTTAAATAAAAACAATGTTTACATACAGGTAAACATTAACTCTTTGGGCCAGGTGGTGGTGCACCTGGTTGAGAGCACGCACTACAGTGCATAAGGACCCAGGTTCAAGCCCCTGGTCCCCACCTGCAGGGGGAAAGCTCTTTCTCCTCTCTATCCCTTCTCCTCTCTCAATTTCTATCTCTATCCAGTAATAAATAAGTAAAAAAAAAATTTTTTTAAGGAAAAGAGAAAATTATTAAAAAATTATTTTAAAAATTTTAAAAAATTAACTGTCACAGTCTAACCAGTAATATAAAAGTTTGTAAAACATTCATTAGTTACTTTTAACATCCAGTGCCAAGCAATGAACATAGAACCTGTGGCATATGTAATACTACTGGCTAAAGACAGTTCCCAGTCCTGGTGTGTTGTTTTTTTTTTTGGTCATTATTTTCAAGGAGGAAAATGACAAGACATGAGAAACAGAGAAAAGACATCACAGTGCCACTCTGACATTCAGATTACTCCTACATGTGGAAAGGGCTCAAACTAAGGCCTCACTTATAGTGAGGGTGTGCTCTGCCAAGCAAGGTATCTGTCAGTCCTAAATATTCTATCAATAATTTAAATCACGCTATCTTCAGCTCACTAGGAATATTTTATCTGACCTACTGTGATAGTCTTATATTTTAGAAATTCTATCAAAGGAGTACTTTTTGCAGAGACGCTTCAAATGTAGTTCCTAAAAAAGAAAGTACAAGTTGCTAACACTACAACAGTGTTTCTTCAACACAGAAAACTTATTCTTGATCATTATCACACAAGAAATTTGAAATTTGAACTATATAGCAGAATCATATAGTATCAAGCCTTGTGAATAGTTTTTACATGGCACAGTGCATCAGGATATAAATTACATTTTTTTAACGTATGATATGAAAAAATGTGGCTATTCTACAACCCAGGAGTTCTAGGTGAAACATTCACTTACGTTCTGATACTGTATAAAGGAGGTTCTGGGGTAAAGGAGGAGGTAGTCTTGCTCCCACTGGTGCAAGATTGGGCACTGCACTTGTTCCAGGCGGGTCACGGTTGTTTATCAAGCTTGACTGTGTTATTGGTGGTCCTACAGACAAAAATGAGAGATGGGCGTTAGTAGTTTCTACCTGAAAAAGTACTCAATATACTAACTTGAATATGTCTATCTAAACTTTGGCAGAGACTAGAATTAAAGTTCAGGAAAAGAAATTCATAACTGCAGTTATTATTTTATTTGTTCATATATTTTAATAGACAGAGAAATTAAGAGGGGAGGGGTGATTGAAAGAGAGAGAAAGAGACACCCACAGCACTACTTCACCACTCCTGAAGTGCCCCCCCCACCCATATAGGGACCAAGGGCTTAAATCTGGGTCCTTGAGCACTGTAATATGAGCACTGAACCAGGCTCACCACCACCTAGGCCACATAAATGCAGATTATCTAAACAGCATTTCAGTTTTAAACAAAACTAATGTAGGCCAAAGAGGGAGAGTGGGGGAAAAAAAGGGAAAAAAAAGACAAAGAAATTACTGCTTCTAAGGGTGGGGGGTAGGATTTAGCTGGGAAAAAAGTTGAATTAAGTTTATGGGATGATGGCCAATTCTATAAACACATTAGATGTACTGGTATCTGCAAGAATCAAAATTCAGGAGTAGAAGGCTACATGACAATAAAAATTAACGTTGACTGAAGAAAATAAATAGTTAACGTATTTGTAGCCAATGTACAATTGTTTCAATCTTTCTGTTTAAAATAATTTATAGCAGAAGACTGAGGAGAAATAACATCTGGAATTTAACTATTTTGGTTTCTTGTTCGTCTTGTTTCACTTTTGAGTTTAAATTTTAATAAGATGATCTCATACTGAAATAACATCTAGACAGGCTTCTTTCACTATCCAAGTTATTGCATATCCATAAAATCCTTGGCTCATTCCCCCTTGACACATTAAAAAGTAGAAAGTTTCTTAAATTATCATTTTCAACATTTCTTAACTTTAATTTTCGTGAGTAGCATACTGATTGTTTAGAAAAAAAAGCTGCAGCAGGGCTGGGAGACAGCTCACTAGGACAGAGTATTATCTTATTGTACATGAGCCCTTAGATTTGAGCCTCTGCACAATTTGGGAGCACCATAAAAAGACAGCACCAGGGAGGAGCTGGTGATGAGACAGTGCTTCATCTCTCTCTCTCTAAAACAAACAAACAAAAAACAATGGGGAGAGGTAGAAAACTGGGTGAGACTGGCAACTCTAAGGTAGTACATCTCCATGGGGGGGGGGGAGTTGACCCTAAATAATAATAAAGAACTGGCAGTGGCACATACAACTGAGTGCACAGATTACCATGCACAAGGACACAGGTTTAAGTCCCTGGTCCCCCACCTGAAGGAGGGGAAACTTCATGAACAGTGAAGTTGTGTTGCAGGTGTTTTCTCTTTCTCTCTCCCCAAATTTCTATCTCTAAATAAAGAGAAAGAGAAAAAGAAAAGACAGCCACCAAGAGCAATGGATTCACTGTGCAGGCACTGAGCCCAAGCAATAACTTCTCGTAGCAGTTAAAATATATATATATATAGGGGGTTGTATTGTTAAATGGGAAACTGGGGAATGTTATGCATGTACAAACTATTGTATTTACTACTGAATGTAAAACATTAATTCCCCAATAAAGAAATAAATTTAAAATATATATATATATACATTACTCATAAACAAAGATTCAGATTAATATATGTATCTCTGAAAATAAGCAAATATAAAAAAGTGTATGTGAAAATGAGAGGGAGGGTAAATGAGTAAAAAATAAATATTGATAACAATTCAAACTGTATGGATGGAACATGTGGTAGAAATGATTGTTCTACCTCATTGTATACTTAAAAAACATTCTATAATAAAATAATTAACTTTAAACACTTATATCATTATTTTTAAGAGATTTAAAGGCTGGGAAAGTTCATTAAAATATTGGCACTGGCAATTTCATTTTAAATATTGCCTTTTATTATTATTATATTTATTTATTGGATAGAGAGAGCCAGAAATCAAGAGGGAAGGGAAAGATAGAGAAGAAGACAGAAAGAGACACTGTAGTACTGCTTCACCACTTGCAAAGCTTTAGGTGGGGACCAGGGGCTTGAACCCTGGGCCTTGTACAATGTAACATGTGTACTCAACAAGGTACAGCACCACCTAGCACCCAATACTGACTTTTTTTTAAGGTTATGCAAAAGACTTTCACACCTAGGTCTCTAAAGTTCCAGGTTCAATCCCCAGCACTATCACAAACCAGATCTAGGCAATACTCTGGGGAAAAAGATCCACTGATTTTAAGGGGACACCAGTGTGTGGACAACTCCACTGCTCCCAGATAGGTAAGAGACACTACAGCACCCTTCTACTCACAGTAAGCTTCACCTTTGCATGATGCCTGTGGCCCACACATCATCACCAGAGTAAAGAGTAAAGTGTGTTCCACCAAGTTTTTATGCCTGAGGTTCAGAGGTCCCATGTTAATCCCAAGCACCACCATTAGCCAGAGCTAAGCAATGCTCTGGTGAAAAACAAACTATGGACGAACCATACAAATGACAAGTCCTACACTCTACCGCTGAACTACTTCCCTGGTTGCTCCAAAATTTTATTTGTCCTTGCCATGGCTTCACCACTCTGGGCCAACTTTTTCAGATATAAGGAGGCTTGGCAAGACACCACAGTACTGGACTTTCTTTTGCCATGGGGTCCAGGACTCAAACCTGGGTTGCATGCATGGCTAAGTAGGTGCATTCCCAATTTTGCTATCTTACCAAGCTTTAAAAAAATATATATATATATAAAATTATTATTATTATTATTATTATTATTATTATTATTATGGAGGGGATGGAGGGAGAAGAGTGTGTGTGAGAGAGAGACAGAGACAGAGAAAACCAGAGACAGAGTGTGTGTGTGTGTGTGTGTGTGTGTGTGTGTGTGTGTGTGTGTGTGTGTGTGTGTGTGTGTGTTAGGGAAAACAGCTCAAGTGGTAGAACACTGGACTTAAGTGCCTGAGATTCCTCAAACAATCCTCAGCATCACATGCTGGACTCTGACTTGTCTTTCTCTGACTCATGTGAAACTTTCTCATATGTAAAAATAAATAAATGTTTTTGAAAGGGAGAAGAGAAAGACAAAGACCAGAGTCTCACTTTGACATATGCAGTGCTGGGCGTAGAAACTAGAACCTCATTTAGTCTATTAGACCAGAGCTCTACCACTGTACCACCTCCCAGGTCTTCCCTTACCCTCCCCCCTAAAAATTTAAATTTAGTGTCAAGTCAACTTAAGAAGATGTGTTCTTCTAAATGTAATTCTCCAATAAAGAAATGCATATTCAATAAATATATACTTACTTGGTATGGGAAGCACAACAGAAGGTGGAGGCTGGCCATGTCCTTGGGGAACAGGAAGTCTCATATTGTGTCCAGGACCTGGACCTGGGCCTGGGCCTGGACCAGGTCCAGGGCCTGGGCCTGGGCCTGGGCCTGGCATTGGAGGCATTAACATTGCAGGAGGTGGTGGAGGAGGAAGCCCAGGAGGAGGTGGAGGGAAAGGAATCATGCTTGGCAGAGCAACTTCATCAACAACCAAGGGATCATTTCCATGATCAAACTGACAAAGGTCACCAAGGACACAAAATCCTCTTTCTGTAAGAATTAAAAAAAAAAAAAAAAAAAAAATTGGTCACCATGGAAGAAGAAAAGTGGAGGAGAGGTGTGATATAGATAGAGGAGGTGGTAGGCAGTAACTAGAAATTTAAGGGGAGGTGTGGTATGGTATTTATAGTTACAAAGTGTAAAGTTGTACATCTGAAACTTAGTTTGTAAGCCAAGATTGCCTCAATTTTAAAAAGGGGGCGTGTGGCACACCTGGTTAAATGAACATGTTAGTATAAATGTTGTAAGGACCCAGGTTCAAGCCCCTGCTCCCCACCGGCATGGGGAAAGCTTCACAAGTGGTGAAACAGATCTGCACGTGTCTCTCTCCCCACTCTGGATCCCCCCTCCCCTCTCAATTCTTCCCTGTCCTATCCAATAAGAAAATAAATTTAAAAAATTTTTAAAGGTACTATTTATGATCCACCTAGAGTTCAGAAACAAGTCCTTAAAAAATATGCCAGTCTGATCTGTTAAGAAATCTTTCTTAACATTATTCTGAGGTAAGTGTACAGTCTACTTACTACACAAAAGAGCAGGCAACTAACCAATATAAGATTAACCCACCTACTATTAATAACTTTTCATAATAATAACTCCAGTATTTTAAAAAAAATATTAAGGATGGAGGTAGATAACATAATGGTTATGCAAAGAGACTCTTACACCTAAGGCTCCAAAGTCCCGGGTTTAATCCCCCACATCCCCAGACTCTAGAGCTGAACAGTGCTCTGGTTTAAAAAAAAAAGTGGTCCTGGAGGTGGCGCAGTGGATAAAGCATCGGACTCTCAAGCATGAGGCCCTGAGTTCAATCCCCGGCAGCACATATACCAGAGTGATGTCTGGTTCTTTCAATCTCTCCTATCTTTCTCATTAATAAATAAATAAAAATCTTAAAACAAAAAAAACCACAATACCTACAAATAAGTTGATGAAAGGAAAGGGTGGGGACAAACGGCATACTGGTTATGCAAAAAGACTTTCTTGCCTAAGGCTCAGGTTCAATCCCCTATACCACCATAAACCAATGTTGAGCAATGCTCTGGTTTAAAAAAAAGATATAGGTAAGGGAGGTAGCATAATGGTTATGCAAACAGACTCTCAAGCCTGAGGCTCCCAGGTTCAACCCCCTGCACCACCAAAAGCCACAACTGAGCAGTGCTCTGGTTTGGTTTAAAAAAGAGAGAGATCAAGGGAAAGATGGGAGAGAATAAAAGTAGCTGATTTAGATAAAACTTCAACTACCTATTTTTACCACATTATACCAAAATTACCATCTTGCCACATCTACAAGTTGAATTGTTAAACTATTTAAATAAATATGTCCCAAGACATTATTACAGCACTGTAAATGGTAGCAAAATAATAAAACATTTAAAAGTGCATCAAAAAGGAAAGATTTAAACACATTTTTTTAATCTACAGATAGAAAAGAAACCTAAAAAAAATAAAATAAAATAAACAGTAAGGAAGGGGGGCTGGGTGGTAGCATAGAAGGCTAAGTGCATATGATGCAAAACACAAAGACCGGAGCTAAGATCCCAGTTCGAGCCCTTAGCTCACCACCTGCGGGGCGGGGGAGGGGGGGGTCGCCTCACAAGCAATGAAGCAGGTCTGCAGGTGTCTATCTCTATCTCTCCCCGTGTCTTACCCTCCTCTCTCGATTTCTCTCAGTCCTACCCAACAACAGTAACAATAATAACAACAACAACGATAAACATGGGTAAGAAAAGGGAAAAAATGGCCTCCAGGAGCAGTGGATTCATAATGCAGGCACCAAGCCCCACTGATAACCCTGGAGGCAAAAAAAAAAAAAAAAAAAAGGTAAAGAAGTTCTTTATGTGTTAACTAGTAAGATGATTACGGAGGCAGCAAAAAGCTCAGCTGGGTAGTGTGCTTGTGCTGCTTTGCCAAGTGCATGACCCAAATTTGAGCCTGGCCCCAATTGCATTAAAGGGAGCTTCAGAGCTGTGGTGTGTCTGTCTATCCGTGTCTGTCTGTCTGTCTCTCTCTCACTCCCCCTTCCTGTCTCTAAATAAATAAATCACTATCAGGAAATATTGTGGGGACAGGCGGTGGTATACCTGGTTAAGTGTACATATTACAGTGCACAAGCATGCAGGTTCAAGCCCCTGGTCCCTATCTGCAGGGTGAAAGCTTCACGAGTGGTAAAGCAGGACCTCAGGTGTCTCTCTGTCTCTCTACGTCCCCCTTCTTTCTCAACTTCTGTCTCTATCAAATAATAAAAATAAAATAAAATATTGCTAAATGAATAGAACATAATTCAGAAGAGAGAGATTAGTAGGTAAACATTTATCTTTAAAAAGCAGAGGCAACTATATGTATTTGTTTCTGCATGCATGCATAGACTGTTTTGGTAAAGTTATAGAAGAAATTGTTCTTGGGAAGCAGATCTCTGAGATAGGAGGCCTGGATAAGAATGAGAAGACTTCTGAATTATAATTTGATTATATTCCCTACATAATGTATATATGCATAGTATCTATACAAGTGTTAATGAAATGTCACTGGCATACTGGACTAGGGTTAATTATATTGTCAGCTTCTACATGTTTAAGATACTTTAAAACAAAACAAACAAAAAAAACATACTCACTTTAAAATCATGATTTACACATGCTAACAAATTCCCAGTGCTACACACCACACAAACGACAACCGCTAGTGTCTACCAAATTTTATAGTACCTTATAGTGTTTAAATTTTAAGAACAAAAAACTAAAGGGTCTGACCTGAATATTTTCTTAATTAGAGTCTAACTATTAAACCGAATAAAACAAGCAGAAAATGCCAAGAGATTCTCCTCCTCATTTACCCACCTCTAGCAAAGTTTAGGCTGTGATTTTTAAGAGTATGCAATAGAAGCAACATTTATTAGACTTAGGGAATAGTAAGAAGAACAAAATAAAGAGAATTTTTACCATCATAATCTCTGCAGCGCCTCTTTGGTGGTGGGTTTCGGCCAAAAGAATTGGAAGAGCTGTGATTATTATAGTAATTAGACCAACTCTCTGTTGTGTTTTCAGAGTGGTGCGCAGGTGCTATCACAGTAACGGTGCTGGGAATAGACTGTGCCCCAGAGGAATACTGCTCAGAAGAGTTTGGAGGTGGTGCAGATACAGGTACATAGGAGCTCTCCAAGTCATTTCTTTCACTCTTAAACTTTGATCTTTCCCTGTGCTCTGCTTAAAGATAGTAACAAAAAATAGATCACATATTTATGTTCTTAGACTGTATTTTCTTACAAAGGAAGAAAGAAAAATACTGAAGTCAATGTACTGAATGGGGCATATTTCAAAGTGCTCTCAGGCTGAGGAGACTAAGTAATATTTATGCAAAAAGACTTTCATGCCTGAGGCACCAAAGGTCCTAGGTGCAATCCCTTGTACCCCATAAGCCACACTAGAACAGTGTTCTGGTTTAAATTAAAAAAAAAAAAAAAAAAAAAACCCTGGGTTTAAAGTGCTCTCATTAATAATAGGTACAAAAGGACATTAACAAAGTGACAAATTTTAACAGTAACTTCTGTAAAATCACCTTTTTATTTATAACATCAATATCAATACATAATAAAGGCCGATTTCTCCACTAATAAGAACACTAAGAACTGACTTAAAATCTGGTATCCGTGGATATCAGTGGTTGGGATTCTCAGTTATCTACTCATTCTTTTTTTTTTTTTTTTAATGTTATAAATATTACACAACCTGACAACAAACCAAATTAAGAGCTGGAGGGTGAGGTGGTGAGGAAGGTGGGCAACAATCCTCTTCCTAGTATCCTTTATTATTAAAGGATACTTATTTAAATCATAATTTAAAAATAAATTAAAAGACTTAAATCAAGGCATGTCATAAGGTACACTTATGAGCAGCTTCTTGTTTGGTCAAACTCCTTGACTCCATTCTATGCAAAGAATCCTGTCTTTGTAATAAAACCAATACTTAGTAGCTAGGACAGTGGCTCAGTGGGGGCTTGAGATCCTGGATTTTTACTCCTGGCTTATGCTGGAGCAATGTTCTGACCTACCTATCTTCCTTCCCTCTCTCATTAAATAAGTCTTTAAATAAAGAAAGGGAAAAAATAAGTCCAATTTTCACATGCTCAGACACTTTGTTCTTATGTGTTTTTGATAAAGGAAGATAAGCAGCTTCAGAGCTTCTAAAGGGAAATCTGACCAACTCACCAACATTCCTATTTGGATCCCGGTCTTTGCTGCGGCCCCTACTTCGGCTTCGGCTCCGACTCAGGCCTCGGCTCTTACTACGACTCTTACTCCTGCCTCTTCTCCAGTCATATTTATCACGGTACAATTCATTCCGCTCATAGTAACGGTCATAGTCTCTCCACTTGCCGTCTTCTCTTTTCTTCTCACGTGTCCTATAATGTACGGATATAAAAGCCATATGTACACTACAGAACTCAAATCTGTAAACAAACTGGTAGCAGGCAACACTTTCCTTGATTCATCAAAATTCATAACGCCTGTGAAGCTATAAAACTACCACATTACTCCTCTAACCCATTACATGAAAGAAAGAAAAAAATCATTCCCGCAACTACACTGGGTGGGGAAAAATAGAGGTGAATCCAAAATCTGGAGAGGGGTAGGAGGAAAACAGAAATTTTAAATTAGAAAAGAAATAAATGTTCGAAACAAGGATCTCCTAAACAAAGACAAGTTTTCTTTTGGTGGGCTAGTGATTCAACACATAAACTTCACTATTTGCAAGATATAATGCTACAAACGGTTTTGAGACTGAGCACCCCTAACCAAATGGAACATTTCATTAATGTTCTCTAAGGAGAATGCTCCCACCTCTGAGCTCTTGGGGAAAACACATAATAATGACTGTTTATAAAAGGAAGAACTAAGACAAAGGTTTAAAAAAAAAGAAAAAACAGAAAAATCAAAGAAAGGTAACACTATCATATTAGTGGTTAGAAATTAGCGTTGTTTTTTTTTTTTAATTTCCTTTAATGGTTCTTAAAGTAACTAAAAAGTGAGTATCAGTATCTTCCTAATTAAAGATAAACAAACCTTCGTTCACTAGATTCTGAACGAATCTTCTGGGGACTAGGATATTTCTTTTTTCTGCCATCTCGTTCTTCCTCTGCTGGCTCCTGAAATACCTATAAGAAAACATCAGAAAATATCCCTTTATAAATTATGATACCTAATAATCTTTCTGGAGCAACAGGACACAAATAAAAAGAAATAATAAATATCAAGTTTAAAATATTAACTTTTGAAGACTTTTTACTATTTATTAATAATAGAGAAAAAGGTAAGAGAACAGGGCATTACTCCTGGGATCATTCCTTGGTATCCTACACACTTTGGACCCAATGCTTGAGTCCAGCACCAACTTTCAGGTCATTAAAATATTAAAGTGTCCCAGGAAACAACACAGTGGATACTATGTTAAACTCTCAAGCATGAGGGGCCAGGTGGTGGTGCACGTAGTTGAGTGCACGTTACGGCACGCATAGAACCGGGGTTCAAGCCCCTGGTCCCCACCTGCAGGGGAAAGCTTTGTAAGTGGAGAAGCAGAGCAGCAGGTGTCTAGCTCCCCCTCCTTTCAATTTCTGGCTGTCTCTATCCAATAAATAAAAATAATTTTAAAATATTTTTTAAAAAACTCTCAAGCATGAGGTATCAAGTACTATCTCTGGTATCACAAGGATATACTGAGAACTCAAAGCACAATGGTGAAGAAAGTTAAGTTGGGGGTGGCAGTAGTGTTCAGACAACTATCAGAGTTAAGAAATTATACTCATGGGTAGGGAAGAAAGCATAGTATCATGTGTGAGGACTTGGGCTCAAATTCTAATATCATGAAAGCACCAGATGGAGCCCCATGGATGGTAGAGAGGTACTATAATCTATGTCTTCTTGACTCTCTTTTTTTCTCTCCCCCTGAAAAAAAGTTTCCTTCTTAGGTCAATTAAGTTACTGTGTACAAACTTCTTCTTCTTCTTTTTTTTTTTTAATTTTGTTTTGTTTGGTTTTATGATTTTCTTTTTTATTTTTATTGGGGGAAGGTATAGGGAGACAGAAAGGAAGACCAGAGAATCACTCAGTCATTTATGACACTCCATGGCTTTCTTTTTGCTTTGTTTTCTTTGTCTTGCCAGGGTTTCATGCCTGTGCTGCTACACCATCCAATAATGCACTTTTTTCCTCTTTTTTTTTTTCTCAGACAGATACAGAAGGAAAGAAAGACAAAAGGGGAAACAGCACATCACAGCTCCATCACTTCTAAAACCTTGTCTTTGTACTGTCCTTCTATGGGGAGAGAGATGTCAAAACCAGGTCCTTGAGCATGGTAAAGCGTTCACTCAGCTAGGTGTGCTGTCTCCTGGCACCCATCTTTCTTGTTTTTATGTGCTGCCTGGAATTGCACTTAAGTGCACATGCACACTACCACTGAGGCACCTCTCCAGACCCTATAACTATACATTATGCTATTATATGCCAACATTGTAAGAGTTTTTTGTCCCTTATTTCTAGGCTGACAGCCATATTTAAAATTACAACTGTGGTCTGGGAGTTGGTGCAGCAGGTAGAGCACTGAACTTGAATGGGTAAGGTTCTGAGTTTGATTCCCTATACTAAATATGCTAGAGTGATGTAATAGTTCTAATTCTCTTCCTCCCCTTGCTTGCTATTAAATCAGTAGTCTGAAAATCATGCGAGGCCAGAGTGGTAATTCACTGGGCAGGACGCATGCCTTGCTACACAAACAGTCCAGGTTGAAGCCCAAACACAACTTGAGAGGTGCTATAGCACAATAAAAAGCTTCAGTGCTACAGCACTGCTACTTGTGTTTATCTCCAAGTGAAACAAAAAGTGACCAGGGAAATGAAAATGTGCATAAAATACTAGCTCCAGGAAAAACTTAAGATTTTTGATTATAGTCAATCAAGAAGGTGGCACAGCTGTAAGTAAGGCTTTGGACTCTACAAGCATGAGGTCCCGAGCTCTATCCCTAGCATGGCATATACCAGAGTGATGTTCTGCTTCTAGTTTCCTCTCTCATAAATAAATAAATATCTTTTTAAAGTAGTGAATAAAAGTGTATTAGTAAATGATCTCACTTGATTTCATTATCAACTCAGTTTTAGTCTAGCTTTTCTATTTAACTAAGTTTCTTTCTCTAAAAGTAACTACTGGGTTGTTGGAAAAGTCATGAGGCATTTCTGCATAGAAAAATATAAAACAAGGTCAACAAAAAGTTAATAAATAATAAGTAAATATTTTTTTAAAAAAAGAAAAACAGAATAAAATAAATAAAACTTCTCTTAATGGGCTGGGGAAATAGTGTAATATTTATACAATTGCTAACACCACCACAGAGTGAAACAAAACTCTAGTTTAAAAAAAACAACTTAATTCTCAAAAAAAAAAAAAAAAAAAAAAAAAAACTCTTACATCTCTATAAACAAAGCTACCTGAATTTCTTACAATTTTAAGTCCAAGGATCCCTGATAAAAAATCTGTATCAAGACCCAAGCTTCAGTAATGCTTCTGAAAGATAAATCTGAACAATGATACTGGGAACATAATCTAAGAAAACCTTCCCAAACAAGTAAGAATTCTGTATTACCTCTTCTTTAATTTCTTCTTTTTCTTGTACTGGTGGTTTTGGCTCAAGTTTAACTGGTTCCAAAGGTGGAAGGTAGTTCTTAGTATAAAGACTCTCAAATAGTTTATCCACAAAACCTGAAGTTTCTAAAGAAAAGAAATAAAAAGCATTATCCAAACAAAAAAGTTTAACAACATACTCAAATGGCAGAACACACACTGTTGGTGAAATTAAAAAGAAGTCTATTGGGAAAGAATCCCAGTTCTGGGTTTTTTAATTCCTTAATTGTATGCATGCAAGTTGGTAATATATGCAAGAATAATTGTGTGGTATATAATTGTAAAAGAATAACAGTGAGTCGAATTCCCTAAATAAAAGACCATTTAAACTATGGGGCTACCATACAACATATACAGTAGCTACAACAACGAGTAAAGATACCAAAAGATCTCAAAATCCAGAAACTAGGTGTATATTTAAAGAATCTGCATTTTAAAAAATAGTATAATATATGTGAGAAGGAAACAGATTATCAAGTAAAAGACTTCTGACTGCATACCTTGTTATTTCGCACTAACCGCACCACCTACTAAAAAGCACTATTTAAAGGAGCCAGGCAGTGGCACACTTGGTAAAATTCACACATTACCATGCAAAAGGACCCAAGTTCAAACCCCTGGTTGCCACATATGGGGAGAAAACTTCACAAGTGGTGAAATAGTGCTGCAGGTGTTTTTCTCTTTCTCCCACTCTATCTCCCCTTTCCTCTAGATTTCTCTCCAACAAGTAAATAAGTATTTAAAATAATAATTAAAAATAACTACTCTAATTTTGTTTTCTTGCCAAATCACTTCATTGGAAGATCTGGTATATGGCCACCACATGTGCCACAGTGGTGCTCTAGTTCTCCCTCTCATTAACAGATCTCTGTTAAAACAGGAAAAAAAAAAAAAAAAAGAAAAAAAGAAACAAGAATGATATTAAAAGTTTTTGTGTATGTGCTTTACTCTTAACTGCTCTATTTTGTGACTTTCAATGAGAGTAGAGTACAATTGCTGGCACATGAGTACAATTTCTCACCTCCCAGTATATCTATAAAACACTCTCACCCCCAACTTAGCTGCCTTTCCCCCGTCATGCACTAGGGCTTCCACCCTATCCCTTCCCGAAGTCCATTGGTTTGGTGCAATAGAGGCCCAGGAGGTGGCACAGTAGATAAAGAGTCATGAACTCTCAAACATGAAGTCCTGAATTCAATCCCTGGTTTCTGATGTGCCAGACTGATACTCTGCTTCTCTTCCTCTCCTCAAATCAGTGAATAATTCCTGGTTTCTGATGTGCCAGACTGATACTCTGCTTCTCTTCCTCTCCTCAAATCAGTGAATAAACCCAATTTTTAAATTTATTTTTTAATAAATCAAAATTTCTACTTTATTATTAGAGAAGGTACTTGAGGTAGAAGGAGATGGGGGGGAGACACACACTGACACTTGTTACTTTACTACCTGTGAAGCTTCGCCCCCTGCAGGTGGGGAGCCAGCATCCTTTCACGCTTTATTGGGTGCACCACCACCCCAAAAAATGTATTTTAAAATCAGTTAAAAAAAAGAATGCCACGGGAGTCGGACAGTAGTGCAGGTGGCGCAAAGCAAACCACAAGGACCAGTGTCAGGATCCCGGTTTGAGCCCCTGGCTCCCCACCTGCAGAGGAGTCACTTCACAGGCGGTGAAGCAGGTCTGCAGGTGTCTTTCTCCCCCCCCCCCCGTCTTCCCCTCCTCTCTCCATTTCTCTCTGTCCTATCCAACGACGACATCAATAGTAACTATCACAATAAAACAAAAGGAATAAATAAATATTTGGGAAAAAAAAAAAAAGAATGCCATGAGAGTGGCACAGAAGGTGGTATAAAAGATACAAGGCTGAACTTTGCCCATGTGCTGTATTAGTTTTTTCTTTTTATGTTCTTTTTTTGTAAATTTTTTATATTTATTTATTTTCCCGTTTGTTGCTCTTTTTTTTTTTTTATTGTAGTTGTTACTAATGTTGTCGTTGTTAGATAGGAAAGAGAAATGGAGAGAGATGGGGAAGACAGAGACGGGGAGAGAAAGATAGACACCTGCAGACCTGCTTCACCGCCTGTGAAACGACTCTCCTGCAGGTGGGGAGCCGGGGGCTCAAACCCAGATCCCACCTCCGGTCCTTGCGCTTTGCACCACGTGCGCTACCACCGGACTGCTGTTTTTGTTTTATTTTTAAAATGGATTCAGAACCAGAGCAGCATTCTGGCACATGTAATGTTACTGATAGAACCCAGGACCTCATGTGTACAAGTCCTGCACTCTTACACTGTGCCACCTCATAAGCCACAAGGTCCCAAGCTGGCTTAAGATTTGATATATGGCCACCACATGGGCTCTGATTCTGGTTCTCTGGTTCTATCTCTCATTAACAGACAGATCTCTTCTAAAGCGGAAAAAAGTGACATGAGAGCAATATGAAAGTTTTTTGTATATGTTTTACTTACTGTTATAATTTGTGATTTTCTAGACTAATTCAATGAAAGAACCAGATGAATTTATTAAATTGTAAATGTCAAAAAAATTATTTTATTATTCAACTCAAATTTAAATAACTTTCATTGGTTCTGCCTTAAGCAAAGAACACAGTAAAAGTATAATGCGGGAGTCAGGTGGTAGCATAGCGGCTTAAGTGCACATGGTGCAAAGTGCAAGGGCGCGTGTAAGGATCCCGGTTCGAGCCCCTGGCTCCCCACCTGTAGGGGGGTGACTTCACAAGCAGTGAAGCAGGTCTGCAGGTGTCTATCTTTCTCTTCCCTGTCTGTCTTCCCCTCTTCTCTGTACTATCCAACAACAACAATATCAACAACAACAACTACAACAACAATAAGAAAACAAGGGCGACAAAAGGGGGAGAGAACTGATTTAAAAATAAAATTAAATTAAAAGTTCTTAAAAAAAAAAAAAAGACACTGTGGGACGTAGAGAGGGGATCATTAAAGCACAGGACTAGGTGGCCTAAGGTGACAGGCTTGGTCTCCAGTACTGCATGTGACAGAACGACACTGACTTCTCACACTCTCTCATATGAATTTTATGTAATTAAAATAATACAGATTTTTTTTATAATGAACATAGAAGGGCTGAGAAAATAGTTCTGTTCTGCATATATAAGCTCCTCAATTCAATCTCCAGCAATTAAAACAATGTAATAGCTAATTTAGTCCTAAAAATTGGAAATGCTTAACGCAAATGCAATGAAAATACCATCAGAAGCCCAAGGACTTGTTTAAGGATTCCGGTTCCAGCTCCCAACTCCCTACCTGCAGGGGGAGGGGACCACTTGACAAGCAATGAAGCAGGTCTGCATTAAATGTCTATCTTTCTCTCCCCTTGTCTTCCCCTCCTCTCTCCATCTCTGTCCCATTCAACAACAATGACATCAATAACAGTAATAATCACTACAAGGACAACAAAAAAACAGCAAGGGCAACAAAAGGGGGGTAGAAGCTTCTAGAGCAGTAGATTCATGGTAAAGGCACCAAGCCCTAGGAATAACCCCAGAAGAAGTAAGAGGGAAAAAAAAAATAGAAATACCATCAAAATTTAATATTAAATAATACTCAAGATTTTGTTTGATTTTTTATTTTCTTTATTTATTGGATAGCTACAGTCAGAAATGGAGAAGGAAGGAGATAGGGGAGAGAGTCAGAGACACCTGCAGGCCTGCTTCACCACTCGCAAAGCTTTCCCCCTGCAGGTGAGGGGCCAGGGGTTCAAACCCGGGTCCTTGAGCACTGTAACATGTGCTCTCAACCAGGTGCGCCACCACCCGGCCCCTCAGATTGTATTTTTAAGCATATTTAAAAGAATATATTTACTCAAAAGAATGTTAATGTAATATAAACTTACATTAAAATCTACAGAACTATGCTCTCTAATACAGTAAGTACTAGTTACATGAGACTGTTTATAGAATATAGTCTTTTTTTTTCCCCCTTGTCATCACTGGGCTTTCACTACTACATGAAGGTATGACACCACAGTACTGAAGTTTCCTCCAGTACAGTGGGGATTGGATTTGAACCTAAGTGCATGAAAAAGACGCAGCAGTATCCAAGTGAGCTATTTTGCCAGTCCAGGATAGTTTTAAAAGTAGCCAAACAGTTCTTGAAAACTATAGGGGTTGTCAGTGGGAGGGGGGGAGGGAGGGAGGGAGAGGAAGGAGAGACAGACAGATAGATAAAGCCAGCCAGCCAGCCACACACACACCTTTGGTGCTGGGTGTGGTGTGCAACTATACTTCTGTGATTTTAGTCTTAAAAATCACCAATAATAATTTAAAATAAAGCTGAACTTAAAAATCAGTTCCCAAAAGCCAGGAAATGACTCACCCACTAGAGCACACACTTTATACTATGTTTTTGGGGACCTGAGTTTGAGCCCCTGGTCAATAATGGGAGGACCAAGCAAATAGGAAGCTTCACAAGTGCTGAAGCAGTACACTGGTGTATATTCCTGCCCCCACCCCTCCATCCTGCCTCTCCTTCTCCTCTCTCTCTCTGCCTTTCAAACTATCTGGGGTGGAAAGGGAGAAATAGTCTACAGGAGCAGTGGAAATGTGGAAGCACTAGGTCCAGTGAAGTCCTGGAATCAAGGGAAAAAAAACAGATCATGAGTCACACACTAGGTATATTTAAGGGTTCAAAGGCTGATAGAGGCTAGTGATTAGAAAAGATAAAAACTACCCATCATGGGAGTCGAGCAGTAGCACAGCAGGTTAAGAACACGTGGCACAAAGTGCAAGGACCAGCGTAAGGATCCTGGTTCGAGCCCCCGGCTCCCCACCTGCAGGGGAGTTGCTGACCCAGGAATTTTTGGTGCCTTAGGCATGGAAGTCTTTTTGTATACCCATTATACTATACTCCTAGCCTTATTTTATTTATTTTTCATGACATGCATCTCAGTCCCTGCAAATTATAGAGAGAAAGAGAGAAAAGACACCTTTAGACCTACTCCACCACTTGTAAAGTCCTACCCTGCCTACCCTGCCCCTAGCAGGTGGGGAGCAGAACTAAAACCCCGGGTTCAATATGGGGCGCAAGGTACTGGCACACCTGATAAAGCACACACATTACAGTGCTAAAGGACCCAGGTTCAAGCCCCCAGACCCTGCCTGCAAAGGGAAGCTTCACAAGTGGTAAAGCAGTGCTAAAAGTCAATCAGTCCATCTCTATCTTCTATTTCCCTGTTCCCTTATCCAATAAAGAAGGAGAAAAAAGGGGGGAGGGATGGCCACCAGGAGCAGTGGACTCTTAGAACCAGCACCAAATTAAGAAAAAAAAATAAACACACACCCAAGCACTATAGGTTCCAACTCTCTACTCATGACAAAAAAATATCAATAGGAATCAGGGGAAAGGAAGGAAGGGCGAGAAACACACAGGTGAAAAGACAAACATGTAATACACAGGGTCTGAGATGCATGCCATGAAAAATAAATAAGGCTAGGAATATAGCATGATGGTTATGCAAAAATACTTTCATGCCTAAGGTACCAAATGTCCTAGGTTCTATCACCAGCACCATCAAAAACAACTGAGAAGTGTTCTGGTTAAAACAAAAAAGAAAAAAAAGGAAGTCAGGCGGCAGCAGAGCCGGTTAAGCATACGTGGCGCAAAGCGCAAGAACCGGCATAAGGATCTTGATTCGAACCCCGGCTCCCCACCTGCAGGGTGGTCGCTTCACAAGCGGTGAAGCAGGTCTGCAGGTATCTATCTTTCTCTCCCTCTCTCTGTCTTCCCCTTCTCTCTCCATTTCTCTCTGTCCTATCCAACAATGACGACATCAATAACTATAATAATAAAACAACAAAAGGGAATAAATATTTAAAACAGAACAAAAATAAACAAAAAAACAGAAAAAAAATAGAAACAAAAGGAAAAAGAAAAATAATAAAATATAAAGCAAAATAAATAAGTAAAGCAAAGCTGAGACAAAGAATGAAGAGGGACATGGGAAATTCATAGTACAGATATATATTTTTTTAATTATTTTTTAAATACTTACTTTATTCCCTTTTGTTGCCCCTGTTGTTTTATTGTTGTAGTTATTTTTGTTGTTGTGATTGATGTCGTCATTGTTATATAGGACAGAGAGAAATGGAGAGAGGAGGGGAAGACAGAGATGGGTAGAGAAAGATAAGACACCTGCAGACCTGCTTCACCGCCTGTGAAGCGGCTCCCCTGCAGGTGGTAATTATTATTTTTTAACCAGAGTACTATTCAGCTCTGGTAGTTACTGAACCTGAGACCTCAGAGCCTCAGGCGTGAGAAGTCTTTTTGAGTGACTATTATGCTATCTCCCCAGCCTATATTATTTATAAGACGAAGATGACATTTAAGAAGAAAGAAGAAACCTCAAAGGAGTACCAAGTTCCAAGCAAGGGTAAAGACAGTTCAAAAGCCCTGTGCAGAGAACATGCTTTTGCCATACAGAAAAAATAGCTCCGTGGTGCATTATGTCTTAAAAAGTACAAAGAGGGAGAATAGTAGATGAAGTCAGAGAAGCAGCATGGGATGCTCTCAGGTAGAATCCTTTGTAGAAAGCTGGACAAGGGCAAGAGACCAGCACACTTTAATGATAGCCCTTTTGGTCACTATCAGACCACCCCATCATCTGGGGCTCCAGTCAGGGAATCCTTGGATTCATATATATATAAATAAATAAATAAATAAATAAATAAATATATATATATATATATATATATATGGCCTAAACCTCTAATTGATCCCTCTTTCCATCATCACTGGTCATCTCCTTTAGGATCATCATCATAAACCCTCTTGTGGGCCTCTACAGGACCTTGCCCTCAATGTAGAACAGCAATGGTAGGGACTGCCCCACTCTCTGAAGGGAGGCTGGGCCACTTAAGGAAGACTAATCCTGAAATGAGTGCAGCCTAGAAATGTTCCTAGCAGCGAGCATGGACTGTGAGCTCAGACTAACAGTGATACAGAGGTTACACAGGCTCCTGTGCTAAATATATATTATATATATGCACGTCCTAGGTCAGATCAATGGGGTTTACAATTAACAGTTTTTATATACTTTCCTCATATTGGGAAGATACTCTCTACCCTGATCCATTCTCTAGTTCTATTTCCAACTCTGACACCATCTTCCTAGGGCTCAGACAAAAACTACTAAAGTTATGGGCCCTCTGGAATATAACTAAAATAGACTTCCTAGCTTCTTCTCACACAGAGACCATTAGTTCCATCTGCTCTACTCTTACCTTTAAGTAAGTGATTATTAAACACTTTGTCCTGCTTTCTATCTTACCACTTTTCAGCCACTGAGTTGCAGATGCTACCATGACACCATCCTGACCTCCCTGGGCAGATGACCTTATCAATGTGTCCTGGAATCTGACCTCCCCAGAGCCCTACTCCACTAGGGAAAGATAAAAACAGGCTGGGGGTATGGATCAACTGTCAACAGAGAAGCAATTACACAAGTCAGACCTTCCACTTTCTGCACCCCATAAAGAATTTTGGCTAAGGGGCCAGGCAGTAGCGCATGGGGTTAAGTATACATCGTACAAAGTGTAAGGACCCACAGAAGGATCTCGGTTCAAGCCCCTGGCTCGCCACCTGTGGGGGGTGGGAGGGGTGTCTCGATCACTTCACAAGCGCAAGGACTGACGTTAAGGACCCTGGTTCAAGCCCCCAGTTCCCCACCTGCAGAGGAGTCACTTCACAGTAAAGCAGGTCTGCAGGTGTCTATCTTTCTCTTGCCCTCTCTATCTTCCCATTCTTTCTCCACTCCTCTGTCCTATCCAACAACAATGACATTAATAACAACAACAATAACCATAACAATAAAACAAGAACAAAAGGGAAAAAAATATATATATATATTTTAAAAAAATTAAAAACAATAAAAGAATTGGGAACCTTCCAATAGAGGGGATAGGTTATGAAACTCTGGTGGTAGGAATTTTATGAAATTGGAATCCTCTTATCCTACAATTGTTATTAATCATTATTAAATCACCAATAAAAAATATTTAAAGTTTTTTTTAGATGAAACCGGGCATGTTCAGGGTGGTATAGCCATAGACTAAAAGGTTTTTTAAAGCAAAAAAAAGGAATCCTCTGTAGAATATGAAAAGGAGTAAGTTCATGAGAAGATGGACACAGAGGAGAAGTCTACTTCTTAAGCCCCAGCCAAGGAGAAGGGAAAAGGATAGCTTCATTGTCCTAATGACAGTAAGAGTAAGCAGCTTTATTATTCTTAATCAAGGAGGCAAGGTAGATAAAGCATTGGCCTCAAAAATGAGGTTCTGTGTTCAATCCCTGGCACCACATATACAACAGTGATACTAGGTTTATCTCTTCCCCCTCTAGTGTTAGTAAACAATTAAAAATAGTTACACCCAAACATCAACAAGGCTCTGCCATAAACTACAAAGAACACAGCCACCTAAAAAGGATTACAGTTATCACTGTCTCCATAAAAGAAAGAAGCAGAAAAGGGGGGGAGTGATAGTTCTGCCAAAAATGTGATAAATAATTAAGCATGAGAGGGAATATTTAAGTCTTTAAACAACTCTGACCACTTTATTCCTATTCAAGCTTATGACTCCAGATTTCATTATCAAGTTTTAATTTTTAAATTTTTACCCAAATATTTGAGGCCCACAATAATTACCTTTTTGTAAAAAGACATCAAGTTGATCAGCACAAAAGGCTTTCAATTCCTTCTCAGGTTTGTCCTTCTTGACCAGTGCTACAACATAGTTGGCTAAGGCTGAAGGGTCAGCATCACAGCTAGATAAAGAAAACAAACATTTTTAAACATTTTTTTCCAAACAATGATGTCACTGATGAAACCAACCGTACTTTGCAAAGCTAGAGGTCAAAACTATATTTTAAAAAAATATCACTTGGATAGTGAGCTACTATGACATGTGTACAACTCAGGTTGTAGCCTGATCCTCACTACACTATAGGAAGATTTGTGCTGTTTTCCTTCTCCCCTCTCTGCCTCCCTCTATCTGTAAAAAGTCAGCCCAGGAGTAAAACCCCAAAGATGACCCAAAAAAAAAAAAAAAATGACTACACTAGGGCCAGGCCTAAAGATAGCTAGCTCACTCTGTAGTCAGTAAGCCTCTTCCTTTGTGTGAGGCCGGGCTCAAGCCCAGGAAACACCATGGACAGCAGCATACAGAGTTAAGACTGGTACTAGGGTGTCCTAACTTTCTGCTGTCTCTCCTTCACCCTCTGATAGAGAATGAAAAAGTCAGGGTCTGGGTGGTGGCACACCTGGTTCAGCACACATGTTATAATGTGCAAGGACCTGGGTTCAAACCCCCAGTCCTCACCTACAAGGGAGAAAGCATTGCAAATTATGAAGCAGGTCTATAAACCTCTCTTTCTCTTTCCCTCTCCCTCTCTCTTCCTCCCTCCCTTTGTCCCTCCCCCATCTCCCCCTTCTCTCTGGATTTCTGGCCATCTCTATGCAATAAAGATAATAACGGGGGGGGGTGGTATGAGAAGGTAGGGAAAGACATGTGCAGGGGGGGCAGAAGGATTATGAAAAGACCAACCTAGGAGGCCCCTCAGAAATGGTGACACGTATCTAAGCTCATTCTCTGGTGCTGACAATACTGTTGCCAGAGAGGTGGCTCAACATCTAAAGAGTCTTTCTCCCATGCATAAGGCCCTTGATTCAAGCCCCAGCATCACTAATCAGAGGATGTGTAGGAGAGAGTGTGTGTCTGTCTGTCTGTCTCTCTCTCTCAGAGAACTCTTCCTCACAAATAAATAAGCCTTAAAAATGGAACTCAGGCGATAGCATAATGGTTATGCAAATAATTCACATGCCTGAGGCTTTGAGGTCCCAGGTTCAATCCCCACTATAAGCCAGGGTTCTGGTCTCTCTCATTAACATAAATAAAATACTTTTAAATAAATAGAGTGGCCCTGGAGGTGAAGTGCTGAACATGTATGACAGAGGTCCCAAGTTCAATTATCAACATAGGATATGTCAGAGTGATGCTCTGGTTCTCACTTTTGGATTAATAAGTAAGTCATTTTTAAAAGTAAGTAAGAGGAAGTCGGGAAGTAACACAGCAGGTTAAGCACATGTGGCACATGTGACAGTGAAATTGGGGGTTTAAGCCCCTGGTCCCCACCTACAGGGAAGAAGCTTCATGAGGGGTAAAAGCATTACAAGTCTCTCTCTCTCTCTGAGTTTTAAATTTGTTTTATTAGAGACAAAGAGAAATTGAGAGGAGAGGGGGGAGACAGAGAGGGAAAGAGACAGAGAGACATCTGCAGCCTTCACCACTTATGAAGCTTTCTACCTGCAGGTAGGGAGCAGGGGCATGACTTGAGTCCTTGTACACTGTAATGTGTGCATTTAACCAGGGGCACCACCACCTGGGACCCCTAAAAGTATCTATCTTTCCTTTACCTTTCAGTTTCTTTTTGTTGCCCTTGTTGTTTTATTGTTATAGTTATTATTGTTGTTGTCGTTGTTGGATAGGACAGAGAGAAATGGAGAGAGGGAGGGGAAGACAGAGAGGAGGAGAGAAAGATAGACACCTGCAGACCTGCTTCACCACCTGTGAAGGGACTCCCTTGCAGGTAGGGAGCCGGGGTTCGAACTGGGATCCTTATGCTGGTCCTTGTGCTTTGCGCTTAGCCCACTGCGCTACAGCCCGACTCCCTGCCCTTGTGTTTTTATTGTTGTAGTTATTGTTGTTGTTGATATTGTCGTTGTTGGATAGGACAAACAGAAATGGAGAGAGGAAGGGAAGACAGAGAGAGAAAAAGATAGACACCTGCAGACCTGCTTCACTACTTGTGAAGCGACTTCCCTGCAGGGGGGAGACAAGGGCTCAAACTGGGATCCTTAGCCGGTCCTTGCGCTTTGCATTATGTGCGTTTAACTCGCTGCGCTACTGCCTGACTCCCCATAGCATTCTTAAAAATGACTAAAGTATGCAGACTTTTTAATGAAAAGTTAAAACTGATTAACCATAAATAAAAGCTAAAGAAGAAAGTGCAAAAGGAAATCATCTGCCCACCCAGAGCTTGATTCCAATGTATCCACAGTAACTACATTACTTGAAAGCCTAACAACTGCTCTGAAATGCTATGTTGTAGCAACATGTCAATCTGCCTGGAATATGTCCTTAAAATTAGAATATGCACAAAGTAAACTTAAAATATAAGCCACTTAGCAAATCATTTGTTACATTTTAGGATACCTAAACAAAAAATAATCTCCCTTGACAACATAACAGGAACAAAAATATATGTGACTGTGTTGTGTGTGTGTTATATATTGCAATAAATCGAAAAAAGAATATTTTTAAAAATTTTTAAACATGAAGTGAGCTGGCAAGATAGCTCACACACATACTGTGCTTGCTTTGTCATATACAGACCCTACTGCACTACAGAATACTTCAGTGCTGGTATCTCTGTCTTTCTGGATGAAAAAGTCAGCCTAGAGCAGCCCCAGTGACAAGAAAGATAAATTTTAGAAACTAATAGAAAAGGGATGATGTGTGTTTTAAGTTAAACATATAATTCAAAACAACCAAGAAAAGGTCTGAGAAGACAGCAAAATGGTTATGCAAAAGAAAAGACTTTCATGCCTGAGGATCTAAGGTCACAGGTTTAATCCCCAGCACCACCTTAAAACACAGCTGATCAGTGCTCTGGTCTCTCTCATTAAAAAATAAAGGGAGGGAGTCAGGCGGTAGCGCAGTGGGTTAAGCGCAGGTGGCGAAAAGTGCAAGGACTGGCATGAGGATACCGGTTTGAGCCCCTGGCTCCCCACCTGCAGGAGAGTTGCTTCACAGGCAGTGAAGCAGGTCTGCAGGTGTCTATCTTTCTCTCCCCTCTGTCTTCCCCTCCTCTCTCCATTTCTCTCTTTCTTATCCAACAACGATGACATCAGTAGCAACAATAACTACAACGATAAAAAAAATAAGAGCAACAAAAAGGAAATATTAAAAATAAATAAAAAATAAAGGGGCTGAATAGTGGCGCACCAGGTTACTATGCATAGGAACCTATGTTCAAGCCCCCAGTTCCTACCTGGCAAGGGGGAAGGGGAATCATCAAGCGTTGAAGCATGGCCCACTACCTTTCCCTTTCTCTCTCTCTCTCTTCCCTCTCAATTTATGTCTCTATTAAACAAATAAGTTTCTTTTAAAAAGGAAATACTAAACTCTTTTTTTTTTTTTTAACAGAGCACTGCTCAGCTCTGGCTTATGTTAGTACAGGTTTTTAAACCTGAGACCTCTCGAAGCCTCAGGTATTTGTTTGCATAACGATTTTATTATCTCCCCCACCCTAATCTTATTATATTTCAAAGAAAACTTTACTCATGAAACTTACAATGGGGGGAGTTGGGCAGTAGCGCATCAGGTTAAGTGCAGGTGGCACAAAGTGCAAGGACCGGCGTTAAGGATCCCAGTTTCGAGCACCCAGCTCCCCACCTGCAGAGGAGTCGCTTCACCAGTGGTGAAGCAGATCTGCAGGTGTCTATCTTTCTCTCTCCTCTCTGTCTTCCCCTCCTCTCTCCATCTCTCTCCTATCCAACAGTGACATCAATAATAACAACAACAGTAACTACAACAATAAAAAAATGACAAGGGCAACAAAAGGGAAAATAATAAATAAAATTACAATGGGGTCAGATGGTGGTATACCCAGTATAGTGCACCTGTTATGCCCCCAGTCTCCACCTGCCAGAGGAAATCTCCATAAGCAGGAGTGGCGCTGCTGATCTATTTCCTCCTCCCCTCTCAATTTGTCTCTTTCCAAGAAACAAACATTTTAGGACTGAGGAGACAGTATGTTTATGGAAGACTCATACCTAAGGCTCTGAGGTGTCAGGTTCAATTGCCAATACCATCAAAAGCCAGAGCTGAGCAGTGCTCTGATCTCTGTCTCTCTTTCTCTCTCTCTCTGTATCTCTCTTTCATTAAAATAAACAAAATAGTAAAGAGCAGAGAATTAGTTTATCTATGCAGTTTCAGAATATATATCCAGAAAGCTCCTATCCAAATTCACTAATGACTCTGAAGAAAAATAATAATAATAACATGAAAGGTAAATTCAGTGACAGAGCACAGAACCGGCAGGATAAGGCCTCTGGCTCCACACCACATATGTTAAAGCAAACAAAGACCATTATTCTAAGGTTGGTGAGGTAGTGTAGTGGTAGTACAGTAGTACACTGGCTTCTCTTGTAGTAAGCTCTCTACCTCATAGGAAATAACACTACTAGGAGTAAAATATTTTAGAAAGTTCTTTAAAATATATATATATATATGAGAACCAGAGCATCAATTTAGCATAGGTTCAAGCCCCCACTCCCTAACTGCAGGGGAGTCTTATCTTTCTCTCTGTTTCCCCTTCCCCTCTCAATGGCCACCAGGAGTGGTGGATTCATAGCACTGGCTCAGAAATCCAGAGATAACCATAGTGACCAAAAAAAAAAAAACGTTTACCCTGAGGAACCAAAGGGTATCAGACTCAATACCCAACACCACAATAAATCAAATCTGAGTAGTTAGTACTCTTGTCAAGAAGAAAAAAAGGAGCCAGGCGGTAGCGCAGTGGGTTATGGGCATACAGTGCAAAGCATAAGGTTTGAGCCCCTGGCTCCCCACCTGCAGAGGGGGTTGCTTCACAAGCAGTAAAGCAGGTCTGTAGGTGTCTTTCTCTTGCCCTCGTCTCTCAACTTCTTTCTGTCCTATCCAACAAAACAGCAGCAATAAGAACAAAAACAACAAAATAGAATAAATGGCCGCAGGAGCAATGGATTCATAGTACAGACACTGAGCCCCAGGAATAACCCTAGAGGCAAAAAAGGAAAAAAAAAAATTTCACTGGAATTTTGTTGGTGGTGCATCTTACAGACTCACATATAGGTGTGAAACTAGACACAAGAAATTTTTTTATATTTATTCATTTATTTTCCCTTTTGCTGCCCTTATTTTTTACCGTTGTTGTTACTGATGTCGTCATTGTTAAATGGGACAGAGAGAAATGAAGAAAGGATGGGAAGACAGAGAGGGAGAAAGACACACGCAGACCTGCTTCACTGCCTGTGAAGCGACTCTCTTGCAGGTGGGGAGCCGGAGGCTGGAACCGAGATCCTTATGCCAGTCCTTGCAATTCACACCATGTGTGCTTAACGTGTGCACTAACGCCCAACTCCCCAGAAATTTTTAAAGACGTTTATGAGACAGCCAGATTTCCCCTCCCTTCCCCTCCTTTCCCTTTATGCTTTCAAGTCCAACTCCTCATCCACTGTATTAGCTTAGAGGCCCCTTTTATTTTATTTCCTTTTTTAAATATTTATTTATTCCTTTTTGTTGCCCTGGTTTTATTGTTGTATTGTTGTCGCCATTGTTGGATAAGACAGAAATGGAGAGAGGAGGGGAAGACAGAGAAGGGGAGAAAAAGATAAACACCTGCAGACCTGCTTATTTTCTTTATTTCTAACACAACACTGCTCAATTCTGATTTATCTAAAGTTATACAGGAGACTGAGCTAGGAGCTCGGGCATGAAATCTTTGGCATAACCCCTGTGCTATCTTATCTCCTCACCCTAAAATTCTATTAGTAATGTACACTGATGTCATATAAATTAAAAATAACACAAATAGGGACGGGGTAGAAAGCATTCATGGTTATGCAAAGAAATTCTCATGTCTGAGGTTCCAAAGTCCCAGGCTTAATCCCCACATCACCATAAACCAAAGCTGATCAGTGCTCTTGTAAAAAAAAAAAAAATGAAGCAAAAAAATTTTACTGTTGGAATAATGCTTTGTTTTGCCATGTGCATGACCCAGGTTCATGCCCAGCCCCCACTGCAGTAAAGGACGCTTTAGGACTGTGATTTCTTTCCCTTTCTCTCTCCACCTGTCTTGCTCCAGACCAGAGGGGAGTCAGGTGGTAACGCAGCAGGTTAAGGTGGCGCAAGGACCGGCGTAAGGATCCTGGTCCGAGCCCCCAGCTCTCCACCTGCAGGGGAGTCACTTCATAGGTGGTAAAGCAGGTCTGCAGGTGTCTATCTTTCTCTCCCCCTCTCTGTCTTCCCCTCCTCTCTCCATTTCTCTCTATTCTATCCAACAATGACAACAATAATAAAACAAGGGCAGCAAAAGGGAATGAATAAATAAATATTAAAAAAAAAATAGAGCAGTGAAGCCCAGGAGACAACAACAAAAAGTTCAAGTCTGGATAGTGTTTGGTTTTATTGTATACAGAGCAAAGTTGAGAGGAAAAGGGGAGACAGAAAGGGAGAGTAAGAGAGACATCTGCAGCCCTACCATACTACTTGTGAAGCTTCCCCCCCCCGCCCCGTAGGTAAGGAGGGGAGAGAAGGCTACAACCCATGTCCTTGCACACTGTGGCATGTCAGTTTAGCCAGGTGTGGCCCCTTCTAGCTCCTAGGTATTTGTCTTTTTGTTTTTTCTGATTGCCAATGGGGTCATCTACCTGTATTACACTGCTTTGCTTGGTGTGCTTTTCTTTGCATAGGCATAGAGCATAGGCAGAAAGAAGACACAGCCTTTGGACTTTTTTTTTTTTTCCACATGGACACTAAGGATCAAACTTGGGACTTCATGCCCGAGAGTAAAACTTGGCATCTCCACTTGGTGCTATACATGTACTCCTCTACTAGGTGAGTTATCTTCTATGCCCTTGTGTTTTCTGTTTATAATGCTAAAACTTGTCACCTAGTAGAGATTTAAAATATACATGCCCAAGGATCCAGGTAATCTGCAGAACCAAAATTGAAAAAGAAAAAAAAAAATAATGAGGGCCTGTAAGGTAACTCTTCTCGAGATACTTGTTACTCTCTAGCTAAAAGAAAATTGGTCCAGCCAGGTGGTTGAGCACCTAGCTGAGCACACGTTACAATGCACAAGGACCCAGGTTCAAACCTGCAGGGTAAAGCTTCATGGGTGATGAAGCGCAGCTGCAGGTGTCTCTCTGTCTATCTCCCTCTCTAGCTTCCCCTTCCTCTCAATTTCTGGCTGTCTCTATCCAATAAATAAATAAAACTTAAAAAAAAAAAAAAAAAAAAGTTGGCCCAGAGTAGTAAAGCCCTAGTGATGACCCAAAAAAAAAATTATTTTAATTTTTCTTTGATGAGCAGGGGGTTTTATACATGCACAACTGCACTGTTTCTGGACCACTTTTCAATCAGAGAGAAAGAGAAAACACAGAACTAGACCCCTCACAATCTGACCACCCCCTGCTACCTCCTATGTGGTACAAAGGTTTGAATCTTGGCCATGTACACACAGAGAAGCACATGCATTACCTGTCAGGCTAGTTCTCTGTCCACCCTCATCTTTAAGATAGCAAAAAATTAACACATTTAATATTTCTAGAGCTCACTCGCTCCAGCAAGATAGCTCACTTGGGAGGAAGCAGTTTTGCCATGCATATGACCCAGATTCAAGCCTGGCCCATACTACACTGATGGAAGCTTCAGTGCTGTGGTTATCTTTACTCTTCTTCTTTCTCTCTCTATATCTCTCTCCCTCTCTCTCCCTTATCTGAAAAAAGTCAGCTTCTTATAGCACAAAACCTACAGGCTCCAAACCCCAGAGGTTTAAAACAAAACAAACAAACAAAAAAAAAGCCCAGAGTTTCAATGTCTGGTTATGACAGAGTTGAGCAGAGCTCTAGTCTCCTCTTATTCCATCTCACTGTCATAAAAAAAAAAATTTTTTTTTAAAGATTAATTTGCTTTGTGATGGCTAGTAGCATACTTGGGAAGGGGCCTGCACAAGACCCAGGTTCAAGCATCCAGTATACCACACGGGAGTACTATAGCACTGGGGGAAGAAGCTTCAGGACTGTGGTATCATTCTATCTGTTAAGTTAGCAGGCAGGAGCAATGATAACAATTAATAATTCTCTTTTCTGATTGTTCCCAGGATTTCATTGGCTCTTTGTACCTACTCAACTCCACTGCTACTGGTAGACCTTCCCCCCATTATAAGAGTATGATAGGAAGGGGGGTAGGGGGTGAAGTGGCACATAGCACCACTACATTGCTCATGAATCTTCTCCTTTGCATGGTGCTCCCATGTGATGATCAGGGACTGGACTCCCAGTCCTCACACATGATAATCTAAAGGATGTACTCAACCAGGTGAGCTATCAAGACCAGGTCCAGTAATTATCTTTAAAAAAGAATTTTTTAGGGAGTCGGGCGGTGGCGCAGCAGGTTAAGTGCACGTGGCGCAAAGTACAAGGACGAGCCCCCCCACCTGCAGAGGAGTCGCTTCACAAGCAGTGAAGCAGGTCTGCAGGTGTCTCTTTCTCTCTCCCTGTCTTCCCCTCCTCTCTCCATTTCTCTCTCTCCTAACCAACAACAATGACATCAATAACCACAACAATGTTAAACAAGGGCAACAAAACGGAAAATAAATTAAAAAAAAAAAATTTTTAGCAGCCCACTAGGCACAGTGAATAAAGTGCTGCACTCCCATGGTCTGGGAGGTGGTGCAGTGGATAAAGTGTTAGACTCTCAAACATGAGGTCCTGCATTCAATCCCCAGCAGCACATGTACCAGAGTTATATGTGGTTCTCTGTTGCTCCTATCTTTCTCATTAATAAATCATTTAAAATGGATTTCCTAGCTTTCTTCTACCCTAAAGTTCCTAATCTCATCCACTCTAATCCCACTTTCTGGTTCCTGTTCATTAACTATTTTGTCTCAATTTAGGTCATGCCATGTTCCAGACACCAAGTTACAGGTGCTACCATGACTCCATTCTGACTTCTCTGGGCAGACAACCTCACCAATGTGTCCGGGACCCTGGCACCTACAGAGCTCTGGTCCACTAGGGAAAAATAGAAACAGGCTGGGGGTATGGATAGACCTGATAACACCCATGCTCAGTGGAGAAGCAATGACAGAAGCCAGAACTCCTACCTTCTGCTCCCCATAAACAACCTTGACCCATACTCCCAGAGGGGGGAGAAGTGACAGGATGAAGATAAGGACTCTGCACTCCAGCTCCATCAGCACCAAGAGACAGAAGGAAAAGGAGAGGGACATATGGAGGTAGTTCTATTGTCAGAAGTAGCTTGGAGAGGAAGAGATGATTGAATGAGGAAAAAAAGTGGCAACTATGTATACATGTGGACAGATAGCTGTAGAAATGATGGTTGGCCTATGTGTACAACCTTAGGGGAACTGTGGTGGACTGCAGTGGGGAGACTGAAGATTCAGAACTCTGGTGGTGGGTATGGTGTGGATTTAAACCCCTGCTGACATGTAATTCTGTAATATAAAAATAAATATAAAAAATTAAAATAGGACAGAGAGCATAATTTTTATGCAAAACACTTTCACACCAGAGTATTCTGAGGTCCCAAATTCAATCGCCAGCACCACCATAAACCAAAGCTTAACAGTGCTCTGGTAAAAATAAATTTGCCTGGACGGTAGTTAACATACTGGACTTATACTAAGTCTGATCTCAGGCAAAACATGTGCCAGAGTGATACTCTGGTACTCTGCTAGTAGTATTATTATTATTTAAAATAGAGCTAGGAAGACAGCATAATAGTTATGAAAAAGACTTTCATACCTGAGGCACTGAGGATCCAGGTTCAATCCTCAGCACCGCCATAAACCAGAGCTGAGCTTTACTCTATCTTTCTCTTGGAATCTTTCTCATCAAAAGTAAATATTTTTAAAATAAAATTAATGTAATTATTAAAAATAAACCTATGAGAGTCGTTAGCGCAGTGGGTTAAGTGCAGGTGGCGCGAAGCACAAGGACCGGTAAGGATCCTGGATCCAGGCCCGGCTCCCCACCTGCAGGGGAGTCACTTCACAGGTGGTGAAGCAGGTCTGCAGGTGTCTATCTTTCTCTCCCCGTCTTCCCCATTATCTCTCCATTTCTGTCCTAACAACGACGACATCAATTAACAACAACAACAAAAAAAAAACAAGGGCAACAAAAGGGAAAATAAATAAATAAATAATAAAAAATAAAAATAAACCTATCTGGGGGCCGAGTGGTAATGCAGCAATTTAAGCTCACATAGTGTGAAGCGCAAGAACCAGTATAAAGATCCCGGTTCAAGCCCCGGCTCCCCAAGTGCAGGAGGGTCGCTTCACAAGTGGTAAAGCAGGTCTGCAGGTGTCTCTTTCCCCCTCTCTTTATACCCCCTCCTCTCTCCATTTATCTCTGTCATATCCAACAATGACAGCAATAACAATGATAAAAAGGGGGGGGCAACAAAAGGGAAAAATTGGCCTCCAGGAACAGTGGATTCAAAGTGCAGGCACTGGGCCTCAGCAATAACCCTGAAGGCAAAAAAACAAAACAACTATTTATCTACTTATTTACTTTTGGTGATCTCTGAGACTTTACTGTTTAGGATTGACTTCTTCAGAAGGGGGGGTGGGGGGTTATGGGAGGGGCCTGGATTATAGAGACCACAGTACCAAAGCTTCCTTCAAAACACAGGTCAGGTTCAACCTGGGTTGAGGACATAGCAAAGCAGCACACTATCCAAATAAGCTAACTTTTTTTTTGTATTTATTTAAGAGAAAGAATGAATCAGAGCATCACTTTGATACAAGTAATGGCAGGGACTGAATTCAAACTCATGCTTTATTGTACTACACTTTAATCACTATGCCACCTCCCAGATCACAAATAAAAACAAAACAAAACAACAACAACAAAAAACTTGTGGGTGGGGTTAGATAGCATAAAGGTTATGCAAAAAGACTCTCATGCCTGAGGCTCCAAAAGTCCCAGGTTCAATCCCCTGTAACACCATACGCCAGAGCTCTAGTTAAAAAAAAAAAAAACCTTTAAGACTTTACTTATTAATCAATGAGATGGGTTAGAAAGGACCAGAGCATCTCTGGCACATGTAATGCCAGGAATCAAACTCAGGACTTCTCGTTTGTCCAATGCTTTATCCACTGTGCCACCTACTGGGTCTTAGTGAAGAATTTTTTAGACACAGCCCTTTTTTTTCTTCTAATACAATTTCATTATTTCTCACCATCAACAGTCCATCACCATCCTGCTCCAAAACTTTTTTTCCTGCTGCCAGGACTTAGCTGGTGTACTTTTTTATTTCCCCAGATAAAAGGTGAAAAGAGGGAGTCAGGCAGTAGCGCAGAGGTTTAAGCACATGTGGCGCAAAGCGCAGGACGGGCATAATGGATCCTGGTTCATCCCCACTCCCCACCTGCAGGGGAGTTGCTTCACAGGCAGTGAAGCAGGTCTGCAGGTGTCTATCTTTCTCTCCCCCTCTGTCTTCCCCTTCACTCTCCATTTCTCTCTGTCCTATCCAACAATGACAACATCAATAACAATAATAACTACAACAATAAAACAAGGGCAACAACAAGGGCAATAAAAAATTAATTTAAAAAAAAGGTGAAAAGAGAGGGAAGCAGGGGGAGAAGGAGGGAGGGGATAAGAGACACACCAAAGCACTGTTTCACTCTCATGAAGGTTTCCAATTGTGTAGTTCTCCCATGTGGTAGGCAAGGGTTCAAACCCCAAGTCCTTGCATATAAGTATGTGTGTGCTCTACTAGGTGAGCTATCTCCCAGTCCCGAAACATTTTTTTTCAAAACATTTTTTTTTATCAAACTAATACATGCACTCACAAGGACCATATTCTACAAAGCTGTCAGGTATACCCAGAATCATTTCACTAACAGTCACAAATGTGAAATTCAGAAACCCTGAGACCACCTGTATTTATTCCTGTGCTTTATAAATACGATCCTCAACCTTAAATGCAAATGCAACTTCAGATATAAACTTCTAATACAGCCTCCCCTGCACGTCCTACCTTCACAAGGCCCACACACTGGACTACTTTTGTGACTGACACTCTTCCCACCCCAAGAAACCACAGCAGCAAAACAATGAAAGTTGGTTAACAAGATTTCTCAGGAGGACCAGGAAATAGATAAACAGGGAAGTAGCTGTCTCCCTACAGTACCAACTTCACTCTACAGCTCGCAAATTTCCCCTTATTTCTGCTGCGGAGAAACTCAAATTTTCCCACTAAAGTAACCTGACCTTAAGAATCAAAAACTTTCCTATATATATATATGTGTGTGTGTGTGTGTGTGTGTGTGTGTGTGTGTGTGTGTGTAAGATTTACTGGGGAAGAAAAAAAAAAAAAGATTTATTGAGCAAAAAGACTTTCATGCCAGAGGCACCAAAGATCCCAGGTTCAATCCCCTGCATCACAAGCCAGAGCCAAGCGGTACTCTGAGCAGTTACTTAAAAGAAAAATATTTACTGTTGACTGTATGCCATTAATCCCCCAATAATGAAATTTAAAAAGAAAGAAAAATAAAAGATTGACTAACTTGGGAAAGGAGGAGAGAGAGGGGTGACCAGAGCATCACTATGGCCCACATGATGCCACAGATCTAACTCAGGACCCCATGCTTTCAAGTTCAGCACTCCAGCAATGGCGCCACCTCCTGGGCTACTGACTCATCTTTTCTGCAGCCCCTTTTCTTTCAGCCAAAAGTTCCACAGGATATAGAAGCAGAAATGAGGAAAGCCAGTGGGTAGAGAAAAGGGTTTGCTAGTATGAGGTATTGAGTCCAAGCCCTGGCATCACATATGCTAGAATGATGCTCGAATTCTCTCGTAAATAAACAGATAAATGCATCCGTCTTTAAGGCCCAGTGGACAAGGTGGTGGATACTCAGGTATGTATGAGATCCTGAGTTCCATCCCAGGCAATACAATACAGGCAATCTTTCCTGTTAATAAATAGCTTAACCTATGAAAAGAAAATATAAATCTTACAACAAAATAGAAGTGAAAGATGGTCAGGAAATGATTCCCACACTTGCCCTACTCCCTCAAGAGGGTTGACGATTATCTCTGATTCTCCCTCCAGTTTCCCCACTGGAAGAAATGTTTCAGAGATGACCACTAAGATGACCTACCATGTCCCAAACAACCACTACCATGCTACTCCCTTAAAATCATTATAAAACACTCTTATCTCAGGCCAGGCCGTGGCACACCTACTTAGATGCCACGTTCCCATGCCCAAGGACCCCAGAGCTCAGGTCCCTGGTCCCCACCTGCAGAGGGGAAGCTTCATGAGCCATGAAGCAGTGCTGCCAAGTCTCTTTCTTCTCTCTCTCAAACCCCTTTTCCTCTCAATTTCTCTCTGTCCTGTCAAGTTAAAGTTGAAGGAAAAAAACAAAAACACGGCTACCGGCTACCTCGTGGTCTGGGAGGTGGTGCAGTGGATAAAGCATGAGGTCCTGAGTTTGATCCCCGGCAGCACATTTCCAGTGATGTCTGGTTCTTTCTCTCCTATCTTTCTCATTAATAAATAAGTAAAATCTTTAAGAAAAAAAAAAAAGTACTAGCTCTTCTACCCCTTTTAAGTCTCACCAAGTCTACAACCAACACTACCCGAGGTATTTTTGAAAGACTGACATCTCTCATTCTCTCTCTCCTCTAAGATTGTATTTACTTATTAATGATAAAGGAGGAAAAGAGAAAGAACCAGACATCACTCCGGTACATGTGCTGCTGCGGGGAACTGAACTCAGCACCTCATGCTTCACAGAGTCCACTGCTGCCACCTTCTGGGCCAGGGACAACTCAAACCACTATCCTGTACCCCAACATCCTCAGTTTTTTCAAAGATGATCAGGAAGACTCATCTCTCAACTCCATTCATCCCTCCCAACACCTGTCTCTTTTCATGCCTAGAGGGGCCCTCGGCAGCAGCTTCAACCTGCGAGGGACACAACTTGCCTGCCTGAGGCCCCAGAGGTCCGGGGTTCAATCCCGAGCTCCACCTCACACACCCGCCCGGCCTCAGCGGGCCTCCACCTCACAAAACACAAGTGCACACAGACCCTTGTACCTCTTCTCTTGACTTAAAAAAAAAAAAATTTTTTCAGTGACCCAATAGAAACTCACTTAAAAACAAAACAAAAGTGATCAACTCTGAGCTCTCTCGACTCGTCAATAACAATTATTTGATAATTCCTAAATGCCCCCCCCCCGCTCCCCGGGTGTTTCCCCCCAGCCTTTCAGCACTGCTGCTCCTTGAGACCTCTGAACCCCAAAGCGCAGTCCTCTCTGCCCCCGTGTCCCCCCCCACCACCACCACCACCACACAGACATACAGACACACAGACACCCCCGAATCCTCGAGCTTTTTCACCCAGGGAATCATGTTGCTCTGAACCTCCCCGACATCTGGGGAGCCCTCCGGCCACAGTGTCTGTCTCTCTCTCTCTCTCCCTCTCTCTCTCTCTCTCACACACACACACACACACACACACACAAAATTAAAAATAAGTCCCTCAACAGACTCGCTGTCTGTCCGTCCGTCCGTCCCCCCACCCCGCGCCCTCAGCAAGATTTGAAAATTCCCTCTCTCGCCCCCAGACCCGCGCTGCCCTTTGCCCCGCCCGGCCCCAGGGTCCCGCGGCCGCCCCGCCTCTGCGGTCCCCCCCCACCCTCCACCCCCACAATGGGGCGAGGACTCCCGGGGAGACGCCGCCGCCCCACGCCGCCTCCCCTCCCCCACGCCCCCGCCGGTCGCCCCCCCCCCAACGCCCACGCTCGCCGGCCCCCCGACCCCCGGCCTCCGGCCCCCGGCTCACTCACATCGGCTCCAGTAACTTAGCCAGCCAGGACTTGAGGGCATCCACATCCTCTATGAGCATGGTGCAGGGGAGGCGGGCTCGGCCGCCGCTTCTCCTCAGCCCCGCCGCGGGTCTCTCCAGCCGCCGCCGCCGCCGCTGCCTCACGCCCTCTCTTCACAGCTCCCGGCGCCTCAATCCACTAGGCATCTTCGGAGACTTCAACCTACTAGCCCGGCTGGGGCCTAACAGGAACTAACCCAAGAGCCCTCACTCAATCTAGCCCGACGGCTCAGGCGGGCGGGAGATAGCACCTTATTGGCGTGTGTGAGAACCAATAGTAGAGAGAGGGCCGTGCGCGCATAGCCAATCAAAAGGCTCGCTCGCCCCCCGCCGGCCGGTCGTACCCAGTTAAAGAGGAGGGATTTTTTTTTTTTTTTTTTTAGCAAGGTAGGTAGAGAGTTTACGTGAACTCTTGGTGCAAGATGGTATCTTGGAGAAGGTGCTGTGCCTCTTAAAGGGGACGCGTCACCTTTTTTAGACCACGCCGCCATCCGCGGCGAAATACCGGTGTTTGCTGCCCGTACGGATTGCCTGGGGGGAACCCGACGAGCCCTTCAGCCTGGTTCCTTCCTTTCTCTCTCTCTCTTTTTTTTTTATTCCAGGAAACACACTGGTGTCCCGAAATGACTCAGCGGTAGTAAATCTGCAACACAACGTGCAAAGCCTTCACGTTCGACACACTGCACAGAATGCAAAATTTTACTTTTTTGCCTTTTACATTCATTTAGATCGGCGCTCATGATGGTGGTTTTTTTTTTTCTTTTTCTTTTTTTTTTGCCACCGTGCTTAAATTATGAGGAATGTTACTGACAACCATGCCTTGGACTCCAACAATCGTCCTTTTTAAAACGTGGCGCACATGGATATAAAAAGCTGAAGCCATTTCAAATTTTACTAGTACTTTAAATATATGCTTTACTTAAGAGAAACATCTATTTTAGTATTTTTTTTCTCCTGCGTATCTAAAATTCGGAAGAGGCTTTTTTCCAAGTCAGCAAAAAAAAAAAAAAAAAAAAAGTTTCTTAAATTTTAAATCGAAATTACCAAAATGTGCACTTTAATTCATAGTAAATGAAAAAATTAATTCCTTTGGAGTCTTTTGATTACTCACTTGGCACTGGTGTTAAAATATTTAATCAACAAGTACTGAGCACCTGCAGTATGCCAGTCCTGTGTAAGCCACTAGAGCAAAAACAGCTTTTTTCTTCTTAAAAAGCTGAACAGTTTATGGAATTATGCATCATAATAATTACATTTTGGAAAAAAAAAACAACCTGTTGAGCACACACCTCATATAAAAGAGTTAACCCAAATTAAGCAGATAGACTACATGTACATAGAACAGGTATAGACAAACTTTTTCTGCAAAGGTTTAGATAGTAGTTTTGGTTTGTGGGCCATGATTTCTCTGGCACCTATTCAAATCTGTTGTCTTGCCATGAAACTGGTCATAGGTAACAACTGTGACTGGGTCCCAATAAAACAAGTGAATTTTTTCTTTTTCTTTTTTTTTTTAATTATCTTTATTTATTATATAGAAACAGCCAGAAATTTCAAGGAAAGGTGATATATAGAAGGAGATAGAGTGACCTGCAGCACTCCTTCTCTAGTAGAGAAGCTTTCTTCCTGCAGGTGGGGACTGGGGGCTTGTACTTCTGTCTTTGTGCTCTGTAAGAAGTGCATTCAACAAGGTCTGTTACCACCCAGCCCCAGTGTTTCAACTTTTTTTTTTTTTTTTATTTAGATAAATGTCACATACCAAGAAATATCTGCAGCCTGGGTGGGAGGTGGTGTAGTGGATAAAAACTGCCAGATCCTCAAGCCTCGTGAACATATTAGTCCTGAAGAAAGAAAACAGGAATTGCCTTTATGTCAATAAGTCATTCCTCTGTGGGAATTTCAAGGTATTAATAGATGTATCTGTAGAGTCAAAGGAGCAAATTTGAACCAGCACTCCATGGGGCTATCAGAACACCAGGGAAAGCTCTAGTACTGAGATGTCTCTCCCTCTTTCTGTCTGCTTAAATGAAAAAGTGTCCCCAGAGCAGTGAAGCTATACATGTACAAGGTCAACTCCACAAAATGAAAAAAAGGGGGGGGGGAGAAATACTAGGTTTTTATCCACTTTGAAGTGTAAAAGTGATTGTTACCTGGCAGATGTACAAAAACAGGACTTATCTTGCTGGCCACAGTTTATGTATGGATTCCTTACATAAATAAAGACAAAAATGTACTTAGGGAGTCGGGCTGTAGCACAGCGAGTTAACCACAGGTGATGCAAAGTGCAAGGACCGGCTTAAGGATCCGGTTCTAGACCCAGGCTCCCCACCTGCAGGGGAGTAGCTTCACAGGCACTGAAGCAGGTCTGCAGGTGTCTATCTTTCTCTCCCCTTCTCTGTCTTCCCTTCCTCTCTCCATTTCTCTCTTTCCTATCCAACAACAACGACATCAATAACAACAACAATAAAACAACAAGGGCAACAAAAGGGAATAAATAAATAAAATAAAAAATAAGTTTTAAAAAAATGTACTTAAAAACCAACTAGCTGGGCTGGGGAGATGGTATTGTGGTTATACGAAAAGACTTTTATGCCTTAAGCTCCAAGATCCCAAATTCAATTCCCAGCACCATCATAAACAAGAGCTGAGCAGTGCCCTCATTATAAAAAAAAAATAGTAACAATAATATTTTATGTATTTATTTGGGTAGAGACAGGGAGAAATCGAGAGGGGGTAGGGGAGATAGAGAAAAAGAGAGAGAGAGAGAGACACCTGCAAAACTGCTTCACTACTTGTGTAGCTTTGCCACTGCAGGTGAGAGCACAGGGTCCTTGTGCATTGTAGCATGTGCACTCAACCAGGTATGCCACCACCTGGTCTCTAATTTTTTTTTTTTAAACCAGAATGCTGCTCAGCTGTGACTTATAGTGGTGTGAAGGATTTGAACCTGTGACTTTGAAGCCTCAGGTATGAGAGTCTCTTTGCATAACCATTATACTATCTACCCCTGCCTGCTCCTAATTTTTTTAAATAAAATAAATAAGAGACAGGCTCAGGCCCCCAACCCCCACCTGCAAGGGGAAAGCATCACAAGCAGTAAAGTAATGCTACAAGTATCTGTCTTTCTCCTTCTCTATCTTCCCCTCCCCTCTGGATTTTTCTGTCTCTATTCAATAAGTAAATATATTTAGAGGGGCAGGCAGTGGCACACCTGGTTGAGTGCACATGTTACAAAATTAAAGGCCAGAAACCAGTTTATTAATCCCCCATGCTGACAACACCTCCCCCCCCCCAAAAAAAAATGGGCCAGGTGGTGGCACACCTGGTTAAGCGCACATATTGCACTGCACTAGGATGCAGACTTGAGCCCCTAATTCACACCTGCAGGGGTAAACTTCATATACAGTGAAGCAGTGTTACAGGTTATCTCTCTGTCTCTTTGCCTCTCTACCTCCCCCTTCCTTCAATTTCCCTTTCTCTATCCAATAATAACTAAAAAGATTTTGTTTTAAAAAAAAAAAAAAAAAAACTTTACAAATGAAAAAAGCCCAGAGAGACTGAATTACCCCAGTATCACATGTCTTTATGGAGCAGAAGTAGCTACTAGTGTTTGAGTGTTCACAGCTGTCTCATAGTCAACTGTTACTTTATTGTCCCTCTCTCTTCTTTTTACTTCATACTTATTCATATTTTCTTTCTTATTTAGTTATTTATCTCTGGGCCTTCACCACTCTGGGATGATTTTTTTCTGATAGAGAAAGTGAGACAGTATTGTTATATGGGAAACTGGGGAATGTTATGCATGTACAAACTATTGTATTTACTGTTGAATGTAAAACATTAATTCCCCAATAAAGAAATTAAAAAAAAGTGAAACAGAGAAGAAGAAAGAAAGGGGGAAAGAAACCACAGTACTAAATTTTCCTTTGGGCTCAAGCCTGGGACGAGCACGCTTATGCACATTTTCTTTCCATTTCCACTGAAGAGATGATAATAATACAGATATCTAAAATAGAGAAATGTAAAAGTGATTTGTCTAGGCCTGAAACTAGGCAAAACGTGATAGTGTAATAAAAGTTAAAAAAAAAAGTATGCTTATCACAATAAGTCACTCCTCTGCAAAAATTTCAGCATCCTTTTTTCCCTTTATTGTAGCATACATTTTTACAACTCTTCCTTTTTCTTTAATAGAGACAAAAAGTGATAGGGAAGGGGGGAGAAGGGAGAGAAGGAGAGAGAGAGAGAGAGACCTATAGCATTGCTTTAATGCTTGTGAAGCTTCACCCCTGCAGTTGGGGAGCAAGGGCTTGAACTCCATCCTTGTGCATGGTAATATATGAGTTCTGCTGTGTGTAGAACCAACCAACTCAAAGTTACCATCTCCTTAGAGACCAAGCACTTTTTTTTTTTTTTGAGACCAATCACATCTTATAGCCAACACATTACAGGGAGCAGAATAGACATGGTTATAGTAATGATGTTTGGGTTTGGGTTTTTATTCTCTTTTTTCTTTGTTTTTCCTTTCCTTTTTTTTTTTTCTTTTTTTTTTAGATTTATTTATTTAGCAGTCCAGAAGGTAGCACAGTGGATAAGGTGTTGAACTCTCAAAAAAGAGGTCCCAAGGTTGACCCCTGATATCACATGGACCAGAGTAACACACTGACTGGTTCTTTCTCTCTTCTCTCTCTCCTAAAGTTTTTTTTTTTTACTTTTTAAAAATATTTTTTTATTTATTTATTTACTTATTTATTAGAGAGAGACAGTGAGAAATTAAAAGGAAAGTGGGGAGATAGAGAGGAAGAGACAGAAAGACACTTATAGCACTGATTTACTATTCATGAAGCTTTCCCCCTACAGGTGGGCTTTGGGGCATGAACCCAGTTCCTTCTGCATTATAGCGTGTGAGCTCTAGACCTGGCACACCACCATCTGGCCCCAAATTTATTTATTTTTGTTTGATAGTACAGGGAGGGGGAAATTGAGAGGGGTTGGAGAGAGGGAAATTTAGAGATACCTACAGCCCTGCTTCATAGCTAATGAAGTTTCACCCCCTACATTTGAGGAGTGGAAGTTTGAACCTGGATCCTTGCACCTGGCAACCAGCCCCTAAATGGTTTTTATTTATTTAGTAACAAGAGAGTGAGGAGGATTAAGAGAACCAGAGCATCACTAGCATAGCCATACTGGTGATCAGAATCAACTTCATGCTTTTGAATTTATTTTATTTTATCTTATTTATTTATTTTAAACATTTTTTAAAAATTATTTATATTTATTGGATAAAGACAGTCAGAAATCGAGAGGGGAGAGGGAGAGAGAGATAGACACCTGCAGCCTTGCTTCACCATTCATAAAGCTTTCCCTCCTGCAGGTGGGAACCGGGGACTCAAACCCCAGTCCTTGTGCACTGCAACATGTGCGTTCAGCCAGGTGTGCTACCACCCGGCCCCATTTAATTATTTTTTACCAGAGCACTGATCAGTGCAAGTTTAGAGTTGTGGGGGGTGGGGTGGGGTTGAACCTAGAACTTCAGCGCCTCAGGCATGAGAGTCTTTTTGCATAACCATAATGATATCTACCCCACTGGACCTCATGATTTTAAGTCCAAAGCTCTAGCCACTCATGGGCCATAACTACCCTATATATATATATATATTTTCAAATAGCAAAACCTTTACATCGTTTTTCTTTTTTCTTTAAGTATTTATTTATTTATTTACTTATGTATTTATTTATGTATTTGATAGAACATAGAGAAATTGAGGTGGGGTGGGATGGGGAGGGAGGGGGAGAGAACTGCAGTTTTTGATTCACTGATCCTTAAGCTTTCCCCAGCAGGTAGGGACTGCGGGCTTAAACCTTGGACCTTGCACATTATAACATGTATGTTCAACCAAGTATACCACTGTGGCCCCCCCCCATATTGTTTTTTGTTTTGTTTTGTTTTATTTTTTAAATGTAACTAAAGAACATTTATTTGTTTTTCCACTAACACTTTTAGCTTGAGGACACAATGAACTATTGTCACCCCCCCACCTCCCACTCCACCTTGTAGAAGGGTTAATGTAATGAGTATTATAGTAGATATGAACAATTGGAAGGACTGGAACCAACATAAACTGACAAAGAATCACCTCCATCTAAAACATCATAGAAATGATTGAAGTAAAAAAAAAAAAAAAGTGGGAGAAAGGGGCAAGAGGACTTTAGCTTGAACAAGATCCTCACATTTTCTCTAACACAGTCTGTATTGGTTAGAATGTACCACAATGGAAACAGGGTTACCGTAATACAAAACCTTCACTATAGGAGGCTGTCCACATCTGTGTTCTGAACCCAACCCCATGCCCCTCATGCTTCCAGCTTATTTCCCAGCCTGTTGGGCCTGTCGACGAAGAAGCACGTAGATCTTCTCTTTATTCCAATCGTTGTTATAAGGTTGGTATGTCTGGGTATCAGCTCGGTAAACAAGACAGCTGAGGTCTGCCAGATCATCAATAAAATCAAACAACTGACTGATGTCGTATGTGATAGAGGGACTGTTGGGATTCATTCTTTTCAGATGTTCTTCATACATTTTACAAACACCTTCCATGCATTCATTCACAGATTCGTAGTCTGCATAAGTTCTGCCTTCTGGCCTCTTGGTAAGCTGTACCAACAAAATGGTGTGAGACATGGCGCCAAACTCTTCTTTCGTTGCCCATATTGTTTTTTTAAGTATATATATTATTTATTTATTTTAACATTTTTTAATTTATTTATAAAATGGAAATAATTGACAAGACTATAGGATAAGAGGGGTACATTTCCACACAATTCCCACCACCAGAACTCTGTAGCCCATCCCCTGTCTTGAAAGTTTTCCTATTCTTTATCCCTCTAGGACCATGGACCTAGGATCAGTATGGGGTGCAGAAAGTGGAAGGTCTGGCTTCTGTAATTGCTTCCCCACTGAGCGTGAGCATTGTTAGGTCAATCCATACTCCCAGCCTGTCTCTTTCCCTAGTGAAGCAGAGCTCTGGGGAGGCAGTGTTCCAGGACATCTTGGTGGGGTTGTCTGCCCAGGGAAGTCAGGTTGGCATCAACCTGGAAACTGGACAGACATCTGGAACCTGGTGGCTGAAAAAGAGTTAAGATATAAAGCAGAACAAATTATTGACTAATAATGAACCTAAAGTCTGGAATATTTCAGATGAAAATTTAGGGTCTCCATTTTGGAAAAAGCTAGTAGGTCTATTTTAGGTATATTCCAAGGGGCCCATAACTTTACTAGTTTTTGCCTGAGTCTGACAACTAATATGCAGGTGGACCCAAGGTATTGTCTAGGGAGATGGTGTCAAAATTGAAAAAGGACTAAAAAGCTGGATCAGGGAAGAGAGTAGCTAGCTCCCAGATATGGGAAAAGTATATAAATATTGTTAACTGTAAGCCCCACTGGTTTGATCTGGGGCCCAATTCAGCACAGCAGCCTATGTAACCTCTGCATCCCTGTAGGTCTGAGCTCACATTTTATTTATTTTTTATTGGATAGAGACAGAGAGAAATTGAGAGGGGAGTGGGAGATAGAAAGGGAGAAAGACAAAGAAACACCTGCAACCCTGTTTCACCACTTGTAAAGCTTTCATCCTACAGGTAAAGATCAGGGGTTTGAACTCAGGTCCTTACGCACTATAATAATTAATGTGTGTACTTAACCAGGGGCACCACCACCTGTCCCCACCCCATATAGTTTTTCTAAGGGCTAGGGAGATGGTACAGCAGTATTTCACAGGACTTACATTCAAGACGTTCCAGGTTTAATTCCCAGTAATACTAGTAGCCAGAACTAAGCAGTGCTCTGGTAAAAAACAAAAATAAATTATTTTGGTGATAATAAATATATATATCTTAGTATCAATATTAATGCCTTGAATGTAAACATAGATCTCCAAACATTATCTTTGTTTAAAATATTTATTTGTTTTTACCAGAACACTGTTTAGCTCTGGCTTATGGTGGTATAGGGTATTGAATCTCAGACCTCAGAGCCTCAGGCATAAGAGTCTTTTTTGCATAACCATTAAGCTGTCTCTCCCACCTTAGAATATATATTTTTTGGGAGTCAGGCAGTAGCACAGCATGTTAAGTGCAGGTGGCTCGAAGCGCGAGGACCAGCAGGAGAATCCCGGTTCGAGCCCCACCTGCAGGGGGGTCGCTTCACAATCAGTGAACCAGGTCTACAGGTGTCTATCTTTCTCTCCCCCTCTCTGTCTTTCCCTCCTTTCTCCATTTCTCTCTGTCCTATCCAACAACAACGACATCAATAACAACAACAATGAAACAATAAGGGCAACAGAAGGGAATAAATGTAAAAAAAAAAAAAGAATATGTATTATTTTTATTGAGAGAGAGAATAAGAGAGGAGGCACCAGAGAACCACTCAGGCACGTGGAATGCCAGGGATCAAACTCATAACCTTGTGATTGAGAGCTCAATGGTTTTTTTTTAACATTATTTATTTATTATTGGACAGAGACAGACAGAAATTGAAAAGGAAGGGAAAGAGAGAGACAGACAAACACCTGCAGAGTGAAAGCTTCACGAGTGGTGAAGCAGGGGACCAGGGGCTTGAATCTGGGTCCTTGTGCACTGTAACACACGCACTTAACCAGGTGTGCCACCACCTGATCCCTGAGAGCTCAATGTTTTATCCACTACACCACCTCCCAGACCACAAAACTGTATCTTAATAAAATAATATGTGTAGAAGAATTGCTCTTCCGTGGTAAATGGCACATAATAATCAATCCCACTCTCAAGCCTGGCTTGCTTCATATCTTCATAGTTTGTGCAGATTTTGTCAGTAGCCATGACCAGAATTTTCCATATACTTTCATCAGTAACATACACAGAATGGACTCATCTGCAGTCAATGAATGAAGCATTATTTTCAATAATATGGGCTATACAGAGACACAAGTTTGAAAACTTCATGCATTTATCGCCTTTCAGAAATTCAGTGTAGCAGTCAAGCACTGAAAATGATCATCCTAGCCTAGCCAACATTGCTGAGTACATATGTTGTGCTGGATATTTACTAGGTAGTTTAGCAATGTGTTGCCTCTTGTTCTCACTACCCCTGTATAGTAGACAATAGTAATAGATAACAACAACAACAACAAAAAGGCTTTGCTTTTCGAAGTTTCCATTACTCCAAATATTTCTTTTCCTAATCCTTTCCTTCTCTGGTTGTTGGCTTTTCTAGTTATTCTTTGCTTCAAGTGGCTGAAATGAAAATATTTGCCTTCAAATTCTTTCAACTAATGTCACCTGAGTTGATTTCCCTGAGAGGAACATCCAAGTCAGGTGGGAAAAAAAGGCAAGCTATGAAAAGTGTTAACAGGTGGTGGTGTAGAGTGCACAATTTATAATGTGTAAGAACCCAGGTTCAAACCCCCAATCCCCACCTGCTATGGGAAAGGTTCACAAGGAGTGAGACAATGCTGCAGGTGTCACTCTTTCTCTCTCCCTCTCCCTTCTTAATTCTGCCTCTAAAATAAATAAAAAACCATAAACTGTATTTATAAGGAGGTAGGGTTTTGGAGTTCTTTACCATTTTCAGTGATATCACTTCAGTATGACTAAATTTTATCCTGCTTACAGAGAATAAGTTCACAACCAGATGCACTTCTGGGTAAATTTCAGTGCATGAGTCTTCATGAACTAAGCTTTCAATGCCATTGAAGAAATGTAATAAAAAACAAACAAGCAAACAAAGCACAGGCTGAAGGAAATCTAAGAACAGATATTATGTATAATAGAACTTAAAGGACTCTCAATAGGACAGATGTTTGTTTAGTTTTATACACATTTAAAAATATTTAATTGTCTTAGTAAAGTCATTTTCAAATTAAAAAAAAAAATGCTTTGCAGTGGCCGGGCAATATCTGAGGGTGTGAGATTCCAAGTAGGATCCCCAGGATACTGTGATAATGTGATTCTCTCCTTTTCTCTTTTATCACAATAGATAATCTATTAGGGTAAGGAAAGTGGCTTAATGGATATGCAAAAGACTTTCATACCTGTGTCTCCAAGGTAGAAGGAACAATCCCCACTGCCACCATATGCCGGAGTTGACCAGTAACAGGTTAAAAATAATACAAGAGGGAGTCAGGCAGTAGCGCAGCAGGTTAAATGCACATGGCACAAAGCACAAGGACCGGCGTAAAGATCCTGGTTCAAGCCCCCGGCTCCCCACCTGCAGGGGAGTCGCTTCACAGGTCTGCAGGTGTCTGTCTTTCTCTCCCCTTCTCTGTCTTCCCCTCCTCTCTCGATTTCTCTCTGTCCTATCCAACAACAATGACATCAATAACAACAACAATAATAACAATGATGATAAACAAGGGCAACAAAAGGGAATAAATAAATATTTTAAAAAATACAAGTGAGATAAGACACAGAGATATCACTTTGAAATCCAGAGCATCACTTTGAAATATGCAGTGCCAGGGACTGAACTCAGGACATTGTTCTTGAGAGACTAATACTTTCACTGCCTCTTTTCTCTCATAGTTTCTCTGTCATCCCAGTGCAGTGAGACCTGGAGACAATAAAAACTAATAATAAATAAATAAAAAATTTTGGCACAAGGGTTATCACTGGGATTTGCTGCCTGCAGGACTCCATCATTCCTAGAAGCTATTTTATTCTTTTTTTCTCTTCTTTTCTTTTTTTAAAGATTTTATTTATTCATGAGAAAGATAGGAGGAGAGAGAGAAAGAACCAGAGATCACTCTTGTAACATATGCTGCTGGGGATCGAACTCAAGACCTTATAGCTTGAGAGTCCAATACTTTATCCACTGCACCACCTCCTGGACCACTTATTTTTTTCTTTTTGATAGAGGATGAAAGACAGAGAGAGAGAGAGAGAAAAATGAAGAGAGAAGGAGTGACATCTGCAGTACTGCTCCATGCTTTGTGAAGCCTTCCCCTTGCAAGTGGAGGCCAGAGGTTTGAACCGAGGTCCTGGCTTATAGTAATGTTTGTATTCTATTTGGTGCTCCACCACCCAGCACCTAAAATAAATATTTAAAGAAAAATTGCAGTCTTGGAAGCCAGGTGGTAGCGCAGCAGGCTAAGTGTACATGGCACTAAGTGCAAGGACTTCGTAAAGATCCTGGTTTTAGCCCCCACTCCCCACCTGAAGAGGAGTCGCTTCACAAGAGGTGAAGCAGGTCTGCAGGTGTCTATCTTTCTCCCTCTCTCTTTTTATAAATTTAATTAATTAATTAATTAATCATTAGATAGAGACAACAAGAAATTGAGAGGGGAGAAGGAGATAGAGAAACAGAGAGACACCTGCACCCCTACTTCACCACCATGAAGCTTTCCCCCTACAGGTGGGGGTCAGGGGCTTGAATCCATGTACTTGCACACTGTTGGTATGCTTCTAAAAACCCCTTCTGTTTCATTAGTTTAATCCCCCCTGCTTAACACTATTCTATTTACATAACCACTTCATTCTATTTACATAACCTCTGTTAACAAGCACCACCTTCCCTCCAGGGCATTGGTGGTTTAGTGGTAGAATTCTCACCTGCTCCGCCCCCTCTCCTTGTCATACCCTGATTTTCACCAGTCACTTTTCTCTCCACCCTCTCTGCCTCGCATCCTGTTCCCACCCTACTGGGCTAGTATATTTATAAGGACAAGATTGTTTGTAGTTTTTAGTTTAGCTTAGCTTGGTGTAGATTGCACTGCGTCCTGCATGAATAAATAAATACTGCGTACAACCCAGCCATGAGTCCCTGGTCGTCTGTTACCCGCCCGTGAAGCCAGCCCGGCAAAAACAACAGCACACCACTGTGTATGTACTTAATCTGGTGCACCACCACCTGGTCCCTCTCTCCCTCACTCTCAATCTTCCCCTCCTCTCTTGATTTCTTTCTGTCCTATCTAACTGCACAATAACAACAACAATATCAACAACAATAATAACAAGGGCAACAAAATGGGAAAAATTGCCTCCAGGAGCAGTGGATTCATAGTACAGGCACAGAGCCCCAGTGATAACCCTGGAGGAAAAAAAAAAATTACAGTCTTGCATGTGAAAGGTAAGTCCCAGGTTCAACCTCCATCAACACCAATAACCAGAGATGAGTGGTGTTCTGTTCATATAACAAGCAAATAAACAGAAATTGTAGGGTTGTGGTGATGAGTCAACAGTAGGGTTTAATCCCCTGGGTTTGATTCTTGGTCCTCTGAATATCATTGAAAACAAGAATGACTTTCATACCTGAGGCACCAAAGGTCTCAGGTTCAATACCCAGTACCACCATAAAAAGCTGGAGCTAAGCAGTGCTCTGGTAAAGATAAAAGGAGAAGAAAGAAAAAGAGGAAAAAACAAAAAAACAATAAAAGGAGCAAACGAGAATGATGAGACAGGAAGTAGCATAGCAGTTTTACTCAACACTTTCATGCCTGAGGCACCAAAGCACGCCACTGTAAGCCACAACTGAATGGTGCTCTGCTAAAAAGTAATAATAAATAAATGAAATCAGAGTGATGGTGTGGACTGGGGACCGGGATATAGCTCAACACACTTTACCATGCATGAAGACCTGGTTCAATCCTGTAGCCACCACGTAGGAGTCTGAGGGTCCAGAGTTCCAGGTTCAGTCCCCCCACAGCACCATAAGCCAGAGTTAAGGAGTGGGTTTGCACATAGAATCCTCCCCCCCCCCCCATTCTTTGTTTTTCTGGATTTTTTCCCCAGAGAACTACTTAGCTCTAGCTTATGATGGTGCAGGGAATTGAACCTGAGACTTTGGAACTTCAGATGTCAAAGTCATCTACTTCCCTGGCACTGGTGCATTCTTGAAAGGTTTTGTCGATTTCTACTAGACCGGCATCAGGATCCAGGTCTCTCATCCTTATAGATTAGAAAGAGATACAGGAGAAATTTACAAAGGTTCACTGTAGTAGTGACTTTTTAATTTTTTTGTTGGCAACAAGAAACAAAAGTAGTGGGCTGACTGGACTCTAGTCCTGTGATTACTTTGCTATTAGAAATGGGAAAGCTATCAGGGGAGGGGGTGGGTTATGGAGATTGGGTGGTGGGAATTGTGTGGAGTTGTACCCCTCCTACCTTATGGTTTTGTTCATTAATCCTTTCTTAAATAAAAAATTTAAAAAAAAAGAAATGTCCTGTCTTCTTTAGATTGAATAAATCCCTTGGGATTTGAATACATGAAGTAATAATAACAACATATACCCTTTTTGTGCCAGGTACTTGGCCAAGACAACTTTGCATGGATTAACTGCATTTGTTTACTGCATTCAACTTTTCTTCCAAAAAATATTGATTGACAATCTATTCTATGCAAAGCACTGCAATAGGCGTGGAGGATACAGAAAAATATAGGCATACATTTGGGGACTGTAAAAAGATAACTCACTTGGGAGAGTGCCTGCTTTGCCCAGTTTGAGCCTGGCCCCCTCTATGTTGTATTTCTCTGTCTCTCCCATATAATTGAAAAATCTGGCCAGGAGCAGAGAAGCCCTAGTATTGACCTTTTTTTTATCAGAAGGAACTGACAACAAACATCTATATGTTAGGTGAAACATATTCAATAAATTATTATTATTATTTATTATTATTATGCAGTGACTGGGAAGATAACTAGTAGGGCAGTGAAATTATATGCCTAAGGTTCCTGGTTCTATCCCCAACACCAAGTATATCAAACTGTTGCTCTGACTTCTTTCTCACTCATGTGACATATTAAAAATTTTTTTTTCATTTATTTTCAATATTTTATTTATTTATTTATTTACTTTGCCTCCAGGGTTATTGCTGGGGCTCAGTGCCTGCACTACAAATCCACTGCTCCTGGGGGCCATTTTTTCTCTTTTGTTGCCCTTGTTATTTATCATTGTTGTTGTTATTATTGTTGTTATCATTGCTGTCATTGCTGATAGGACAGAGAGAAATGGAGACAGGATGGGGAAGACAGGGGGAGAGAAAGACAGACACCTGCAGACCTGCTTCACTGCCTGTGAAGCAACTCACCTGCAGGTGGGGACCTGGGGGCTTGAACCAAGATCCTTACATTGGTCCTTGTGCTTTGCACCATGTGCACTTAAACCACTGCGCTACCGCCCAGACCCCAATATTTTATTTTTTTATTGGATAGAGAAAGAGAAAATTGAGAGAAAGAGAGAGAGAGGAAAAGAGAGACACTTGCAGTACTGCTTCACCACTTATGAAGCAGGTGGAGGCCAGGGGTTGAACCTGGGTCCTTGAGCATTGTAATATGTACACTCAACCAGAAGAGCCATCGCCTGGCTATTTATTTATTTACTTATTTATTTGTTTGTTTATGAGAGAGGTAAAAGGGAGAGAATGAGAGCCAATATCACTCAGGTATAGGGAACAAGCTAGGGGCCTAATACTTGAGAGTACAACACTTTATCCATTGTACTACCTCCTGAACTATGTGACACTCTCTTGAATGTAATAAATAAAATAACCTCTGCATGGGAGGTTAAATAGTGGGTAAACTATTGACCTCTCAAGCATTAGATCCTGAGTTTGATCCCTAGCAGTGCATGTCGCTTTACAAGTAGTGAAGCAGGTCTGTAGGTGTCTTTTTCCCTTCTATCTCCCCCTCCCCTCTCAATTTCTCTCTGTCCTATCAAATAAAATGTAAAAAAATAGTTAATCTTCCCAGACAATATTTTTAGTCCACCTGCATGTTAGCTTCTGAGGTTAGGCAAACACTACTGAAGTCATGGGCCCCTAGGAACATACCTAAAATAGACTTCTTAGCTTCTTTCCACCCCAGGATCTCTAATCTCATCTGTTCTATTGCTACATTTGGTTCCTGTTTATTAAACAGTTTGTCCCGCTTTATATCTTATTGTCCTTCAGCAACCAAATTGCATATGGTACTATGGTTCCATTCTGACTTCTCTAGGCAAACGATCTTACCAATGTGCTCTGGAACCTCTCTACAACTCTACCCCACTAGGTAAAGATAGGAACAGGCAGGGGATATGGATCAACATACCAATATCTATGTCCAACAGAAAAGCAATTACCAAGGCCAGAACTCTCACCTTCTGCAACTCATAAAGAACTTTGGTCTATACTCCCAGAGGGAGAGAAATGTTAGGGGAAGATATCCAAAGGGTCATCTGAATTCTAATTCCATCAGGACCCAGAGAGAGAAGAGGAAAAAAGAAGGACATTCAGAAGTAGTACTAGGTGTAGTGTAAGTGTGACTCAGAAAGGAAGAGAAGTCAGGTCCATAGGACAAAAAAAGAGCAAATATATATAAATATAGACATGTAGTCATATAAATAACTGTCAATCCACATCTGTGGCCTGAGAGAACTACTATAGTTTTCAATGGAGGGAATGGAGACACAGAACTCTGGTGGTGGGAATGGTGTGGGATTATACTGTTATCCCATAATTTTGTGAATCATGTTAAAACACACACACACACACACACACACACACACACACACACACACACCAAACAAAAAAACAAAAAACCAGTGATGCCAAGAAGTTCAATGTTTGGTACTGTATATGATCAAATGGTGTTCTGGTCTCTCTCTTTCTCTTTTCTCTTTCCTTCCCTCCTTCCTTCTCTCCTTCTCTCTCTCTCTCTCTCTCTCTCTCTCTCTATCCCTTCCTTCCTCTCCTCACTTCATTTTTTATTTTTATTTTCTCATTATTGGGTATCACTACCCCAGATTGGCTTTTGTCAGATAGAAAGAGAAAGATAGAGAAGAAAATACTTTAGTACTAGAGGTTCTTTCAGTGTGGTATGAGGCTTGAACCTGGGTCATATCCATAACAAAGCAAGCACACTATTCAAGTGAGGTATTTTGCCAGACTTTCTCTTTTTCTTATTGAGTAATTAAAATAAATCATATACATACGTACATATATATGTATACACACACACACGTGTGTATGTGTTTCAGTATCCTAGTCAATTAAGAGACAAAAAAAAGGTGTGGCCATAATTATGCCACAATTTATAGTTTAATTTCTAACTTCACTTTAAAATGGGGATACTAAATATTATAAATGCATAAAATATATTTGAAAAATATAATCACCAAATTGGAATTCTAATAATATGTTATTGATTATCTTATCTTTTCCTGTTCCTTTTTTCCTCCCTTTCTTTTGTGTCCTGCTTTCTGTTTTGTTTTTTTTCTTTTTGATACCAGCATAATTCCACTACTCCCTGTACATACCCACCTCCCTCATACACATTCTTTTTTTTTCTCTATGGTTTAGAGTCTACAATAAAATACAGTAGTTAGTACATGTGTAACATTTCTCACTTTTTCACATAACACTCTACCCCCACACACACCTAGATCCTCCTCCGTCATCCTGTTCCAGGACCTGAACACTCCCCCTCCCCACTGCCCCAGAGTCCTTTACTTTGGTTCAATACACCAAATCCAGTCCAAGTTCTGCTTTGACACACACATTCTTCCTTTTAAAAACATTTTTTAATTTTATTTACTTATTTATTGGATAGAAACAGCCAGAAATCAAGGGGGGAATATAGAAAGGAAGAGAGACAGAGAGACACCTGCAGTCCTGCTTCACCACTCATGAAGCTTTCCCCCAGCAGGTGGGGACTAGGGGCTCGAACCCGAGTCCTTGAGCATTGTAACATGTGCACTCAACCAGGTGTGTCACCACTCATCCCCCTTCCTTTTCTTTAATGGTTTATTTTACTTTTACTTTTTATTGATTTAATAATGATTGACAAGATAATGGGTATGATTCCACACAATTCCTGTCACCAGACCTCAGAATCCCATCCCCTCCATTGGAAGTTTTCCTATTCTGCATCACTCTGGGAGCATGGACCCAGGATCATTATGGGATACAGAAGGTGAGAGGTCTGGCTTCTGTAATTGTTTCTTTGCTGGATAATGAGTGTTGGCAGGTTGTCCCATACTCCCAGCCTATTTCTATCTTTCCCTAGTGTGTCAGGGCTCTGGAGAGGTGGGGTTCCAGGACACATTGGTAAGGTTGTCTGCCTAGGGAAACCATGTTGGCATCATGGTAGCATCTAAAACTTGGTGGCAGAGTAATTTACTCAGCTACATTCCTCTTTTTTTTTTTTTTTTTAAAGATTTATCTATTTACAAGGATGAGGAGGGAGAACTAGAGTATGTTGCTGGGGACCAAACTCAGGACTTTATGCTTGTTTGAGAATCAACCATTAATTCAGTTTGCCATCTCCCTGGCCATTTTTTTTCCTTTTTCTAAATTCAAGACAAAGACAGAGAGGGAGAGAAACAGGAGTAAATGGAATAGTATATAGAGAGGAGAGACAGCCCAGCACCTTTAGAGTATTGTGCTCCCATCTGATACAAGGTGCTTGAATCTGGGTCCTCTCCCATGGCAAAGTGTGCACTCTACTGGTGAGCTTTATCTTGACTCCACCTTCCTTCTATTTTTTTCTTTTTTTTCCATTTTACTTGATAGGACAGAGAGAAATTGAGAAGGGAGGGGAGGTAGAGAGAAAGACACCTGCAGACCTGCTTCACTGCTTGCGAAGCATCTCTGCGGCAGATGGGGAGTGGGCACTTAAGCCTGAGTCCTTGCTCATTGTACTATGTGTGTGCTTGGTCCCCTTCCCTTCTATTTTGTAAGGAACCCTTGGACTCTTCACAATGGTGATGTAATGGTGGTGGCAGTTTGGACAGGTAAGCTATTTAGGAACTACAAGCAGAATTTTGATGACTCAAGTGTCACATTTCCTATATAAACCCATGACATGACCCAAAATACTCTGTGGAATGTTGACAGGGTGGCAGGCTGAAGTTTATCACTCCTGAGTCTGGAGTGGCTTAGCATAAGTGAGTGACTTCTAATTCTTAAAAATTACAAATATCACTACTTTGAAAAAATCCAGGCAACTAGGATTTCTCCAAATTTGTGTTCTGGGAAAGTGTAACTTCTCTAATTTGGTTAGCTTGGTTAATATAAAAGTCTTCATAATTAAAATATCAATTTATTCCTGGCCCATGTTATTCTGACTAATAATTTACATTAGTTAAGTGGCTGTTTTAGGCAGAGGAGATAGCATATAGTTATGTACACTCTCATGCCTGAGGCTCCAAGATCCCAGATTCAATCCCTCCCACCTGCGTAAATCAGAGCTGAGTAGCTCTGATTTAAAAAAAAAAAATTCAGATTTTGTCCCTTAGCACTATCAACAGCTAGAGCAGAGTGGTAACATGGTGTTAAAAAGTTGAAATTTCATTTTTTTACTAACTTGATAGATGTGAGATACAGAGAGAAAAAAATAGAGAGGGAGAAGGGGGGGCAGGTAGTATCATCTGGTTAAGCGCACACATTAGAGTGCACAAAGACCCAGGTTCAGGTCCCTGGTCCCTACCTGCAGGGGGCAAACTTCACAAGTAGTGAAACAGGATTGCAGATTCTCTTTCTCTCTCTCTCTCTCTCTCTCTCTCTTTTCCAGAGCACTGCTCAGCTCTGGCTTATGGTGGTGTGGGGACTGAACCTTGGACTTTAGAGTCTCAGACATGAGAGTCATTTTGCATAACCATTATACTATCTACCCCTGTCCTCTCTCTCCCTCTCCCTCTCTATCTCCTTCTCCCTTCTCAATTTCTCTCTGTCTCTATCCAATATAAATAAATAAATAAATAATTTTAAAAAGGAGAGAAGTGGGGCTGGGCGGTAGCATAGCAGATAAAGCGCACATGGCATGAAGCACAAGGACCGGTGTAAGGATCCTGGTTTGAGCCCCCGGCTCCCCACCTGCAGAGGGGAGTCGATACACAAGCAGTGAAGTAGGTCTGTAGGTGTCTATCTTTCTTTCCTCCTCTCTGTCTTGCCCTCCTCTTTCAACTTCTCTCTGTCCTCTCCAACAGCAATAGCAACAAGGGCAACAAGATGGAAAAAATGGCCTTCAGGAGCAGTGGATTCATAGTGCAGGCATTGAGCCCCAACAATAACCCTCGAGAAAAAAAAGGGTGAGAGGGAGAGGGAGAGGGAGAGGGAGAGGGAGAGGGAGAGGGAGAGGGAGAGGGAGAGGGAGAGGGAGGAAGAGAAGACACAGGGAAGAAGAGACACTAACAGAACTGCTCCTGAAGCTTCCTCCACTGTAGGTAGAGATTGGGTACTTGAACCTGGATGTTCACACATGGTAATCTGTGTGTTCTAATGGATAAGCCACCACCCAGGCCCCAAAGTTAATATTTTATTATACGAATTTGGTGGTGACTGGGGGTGGGGGGGATGTTACCACATATATCTAGACCATGACACTAATCACACCGAATTCTGTTATTCTCTTCCTACCCATGCCTGTGCTAGTCACTTTGCTTACTGTGGCTTGTTTTATTCTTGCAGCAAGTCTAAGAGGCAGGTTTTTCTAGCATCAATATATTTTTGAAGGAGCCAGGCATACTATAATGTGCTCCCAGTTAGTATAATCTCAAGCCCCCAAGTCCCCACCTGTAGGGGAAAGCTTCATGAGTAGTGAAGCATTACTGTAGGTCTCTTTTTCCGTTTCTCTTTCCCTTACCAATCAATTTCTCTGTCTCTACCAATAAAGAAATAATTTTAAAACATTTTTGAAGTTTAAATTTAATTTTTTATATCTTTTAAAAAATATTTATTTATTCTCTTTTGTTGCCCTTGTTATAGTTATTATTGTTGTTTTATTGTTACTGATGTCATCATTGTTGGATAGGACAGAGAGAAATGGAGAGAGGAGGGGAAGACAGAGGGGGGAGAGAAAGACAGACACCTGCAGACCTGCTTCACTGCCTGTGAAGCAACTTACCTGCAGGTGGGGAGTCGGAGGCTTGAACCGGGATCCTTAAGCTGGTCCTTGAACTTTGCATCACCTGTGCTTAACCCGCTGCGCTACCACCAAACTCCCAGTTTAAATTTTATTTATTAACATTAGATAGCGAGAGAGAGAGAGAGAGAGAGAATATCAGAGTCTCACTCTGGCATACTAGATGCCATGGTTTCAACTCAGGACCTCATGCTTGAGAGTTCAGTGCTCTCTCCACTGTGCCACCTCCTGGGTCATTCCATTTTTAAAAAAAAATATTTTATTTATTTATGTACTTATTAATGAGAAAGATAGGAGGAGAGAAAGAACTAGACATCACTCTGGTACATGTGTTGACAGTGATTGAACTCGAGACCTCATGCCTGAGGGTCCAAGTCTTCATTCACTAATAGACCTCCTGGACCACAGTCATTTGATTTTTTTTTTTTTTAAATCTCCAGAGTTTTTGCTGGGGCTCAGTGCCTGCACTACAAATCCACTGCTCCTGGAGGCTTCCCCCCCGTTTTGTTGCCCTTGTTGTTTATCATTGTTGTTACTGTTGTTGGATAAGTCAGAGAGAAATCAAGAGAGGAGGGGAAAACAGAGAGGGAGAGAGAAAGATAGACACTTACAGACCTACTTCACCACTTGTGAAGCGACCCCCTGCAAGTGGGGAGCGGGGAGCGGGGGTTCAAACCGGGATCTTTATGCCGGCCCTTGTGCTTTGTGCCATGTGTGCTTAACCCACTGCGTTACCGCCCTTTTAAAAAAAATTATCTCCCTATTTATTTTAGATAGACAGAGATAAATTGAGGGGGGAAAGGTGAGATATAGGGGGAGAGGGAGACACACACACCTGAATTTCACCACTTTTGAAGACTCCCCTTTGCAGGGGGGTACTGGAGCTTAAACCAGAATCCTGGTATGTAATGTATGTAATGTAATGTATGTGTTCAACCAGGTGCACTACCACCCAGCTCCATCATTTGATATATATTTTTTCTTAGTCTTTTTAAAATTTTACTTATTTTCCCTTTTGTTGCCCTTGTTGTTTTTTCATTGTTGTTGTAGTTATTATTGTTGTTATTGATGTCGTCATTGTTAGGACAGAGAGAAATGGAGACAGGAGGGAAAGACAGAGAGCAGGGAGAGAAAGACAGACACCTGCAGACCTGCTTCACCATCAGTGAAGTGACTCCCCTGGATCCTTATTCCGGTTCTTGTGCTTTGCGCCACGTGCACTTAACCCTCTGCGCTACCACCCACCTTCCCATTTGATATATTTTTTAGAGATTTATTTTATTTCATGAAACAGACACACAGAAAGAGACCGAGAGATACCAGAGCAATACTCTAGTTTATATGATGTCAGAGATCTGAACTCAGGACCACATGTTCTAAGTCTAGAATTTTATTTATTTATTTTTTAATCAGGGGAGAATGTGAACACTACCACAAATTATGCAATCAAGTTTCCCACATTGGGGAAGTCCCAAGGGTCAGCACATCCGGAGTACAATTGATAAACCTCGCCCTGGGAAAACTACCTTGGTGTTCATGGTATCTCCCCTGTCAGGTAAGTATAGTCTATAGTTTTATCACTGTACCACCTCCTAGGCTATTATGCATGTTTAAAAAAAATATTTTATGGGGGCCGGGTGATGGCTCACCTGGTTGAGTGCACATGCTATAGTGCACAAGGACCCTGGTTCAAGTCCCTGGCCCCCACCTGTAAGGGGAAAGTTTCACAAGTGGTGAAGCAGTGCTGCAGGTATCTCTGTCCCTCTCCTCTATCTCCTCAGGCTCCTCTTGATTTCTCTGTCTCTATCAAATAAATTAATTAAATATTTAAAAAAATTACGGGAGGGTAGATAGAATAACGGTGATGCAAAAAGACTTACTTTCATGTTTGAGGCTTCAAAGTCCCAGGTTCACTCCCCTGCACCACCATAAACCAGAGCTGAGCAATATTCTGGTAAAAAATTATATACAGGGAGCTGGGTAGTATCGCAGCGGGTTAAGCGCAGTGGTGCGAAGTGCAAAGAACGGAGGAAGAATCTGGGTTAGAGCTCCCAGCTCCCCACCTGCAGGGGAGTCACTTCTTCACAATGGTGAAGCAGGTCTGCAGGTGTCTCTCTTTCTCTCCCCCTCTGTCTTCCCCTCCTTTCTCAATTTCTCTCGGTTCTATCCAACAACGGCGACAACAATAGCACAACAATAACTACAACAAGAAAACAAGGGCAACAAAAAAGAATAAATAAATAAATAAATATATTTTAAAATTATATATAGTGATCCGGGAGGTGGTGCAGTAGATGAGGCACTGGACTCTCAAGCATGAGGTCCTGAGTTCAATCCCCGGCAGCACATGTAACAGAGTGATGTCTGGCTCTTTCTCTATCCTTTCTCATGAATAAATAAATAAATAAATTGTTTAAAATAAAGTCAAATAAAATAAAATCATTGTAAAAATATTTATTTATTTATCACCAAAACAAAGGACTCTGGGAAGGGAGAAAACCTCGGAGGTCTAGAAATTATATGCATATGTAATGAATAATGAATCCATTGTAAAGCATTAACCCCCTCAATAAAAAAGACTAAAAATTTTATTTTATTTTTAATTTTCATTTCTTTTTATGAGGGACAGAGAGTTAGAGAAGGAGAGACCAGAGCATTGTTCAGTTCTGGCATATGGTACTGGTGGAGGTTCAGTCTGTGACCTTGGGAACCACAAACATGAAAGTGCATTACCCCTGTGCTACCTGGTCCCTATTCTTATTTATTTATGTTTTTATTCATTGCCAGAGCACTGCTCATCTTTGCTTATGGTAATGCAAGGGATTGAACCTGGAGCCTTTGGTGCCTCAAGCATGAAAGTCTTTTCTCATAACCATTATACTGTCTTCCCCCATCCACATTTTATATATGAGGGAGATCAAGAGGCCAGAGGCTGCAGGAATAGAGTTAGTATGGGACTGAATCTCAAACCCAAACATCTTCCTCCAGAGCCTGTGAGCACAGTCACAGCACACAGCTTTTCTCTGCTCTCCTATAATCAAGTGGTGTACATAGGATCACCTCAGGATCAGATAAGCCTTCAAATCCTATGAAGACTCTTCCTTTTCCTCCTCCTTATCCCTACTGTATCATTAAAAAAAAAAAAAACTGAGCCCAGAGAGACAGCATTATGGTTATGCACAGAACTTTTCATGCCTGTGGCTCAAACCCTACTCTCTACCTGCAAAGGGAAGCTTCATGAGTGGTGAAAATGTGTTGTAGGTCTTGGTCTTTCTCTCTCTCTCTTTTTCCCCCTCCCCTCTCAATTTATCTATCTCTATCCAAAATTATGTATATTATTTTTTAAATAAAAAGGAAAAAGTTGGGCTAAGAAGTCAGCATAATGGTTATGCAAAAAAAGTTCCCTGCCTGAGGCACCGAAAGTCTCAAGTTCAGTCTCAAGCACCACAATAATGCAGAGCTGAATAGTGCTCTGAAAAAAAATTAAATTAAATTATTAAGTAAATAAAAGATATCAGGTGGTCCAGGAGGTGGTACAGTGGATAGAGCATTGGATTCTTGAACATGAGGTTGAATTCAATCCCCAGCAGCACATGCACTAGAAACAAATAAAAATAATTTAAAAAATAAAATAAAAATAAAGTGTCAGGGCTAGGTGATTGTGCACTTTCTCTAGGTAGTTGTGCACATATTACTATGTGAAAGGACACAGGTTCAAGCCACCACTCTCCACCTGAAGGGGGATGCTTCACAAGTGGTGAAACAGATCTGCAGATGTCTATTTTTCTGTCTCCTCTATCTTCCTTTCCCCTTTCAATTTATCTCTGTCTTATAAAAAAGTAAGGAAAGAAAAAAGTAAGTAAAAGGCATCTAAGAGGGTAGAAAAGTGACAGTGGGGTGGGGGTATAGCATAATGGTTATGCAAAGAGACTTTCATGCCTGAGGCTCTCAAGTCCCAGGTTCAATCCCCCACACCACCATAAGCTAGAGCTGAGCAGTGCTCTGGTTAAAAGAAAAAAAAAAAAGTGATAGTGATATTCATTGGGTGCCATATGCTTTTGGAACAAACACATCAAAATAAGTGTCCACGTGTCTTCTGTCTGAGAACTGTGTCATCTAATGGTAGGTAAATAGGCATGCAAAATAAATGGGAACGAACTCGGAGACAGGTTAAACTTATTATAGTTTAATGGATCTAAATTTAGAAATGCTGACTCAGTTAAATTGAGTGGACTGACTGGTGAGGTGAGTTTGAAAAATAAATAAAACAAGCAGTGTGTTCTGTTGTGGAATTTAGAAGTGTGATTTCTTCTGAGAACTGACAAAGAGATTCCATGCAATGCATATGGTAATAACTTGCTTACTTAGACTGGGGAAAAGATTATTGTGGGGTGCAGGAACACACAGTCTATTTAATCAGACTAATTTTTATAAACTGAGTTTCCTAAAATCATAATAAAAATAGCTGACATTTTAAAGTGATTACTACATGCCAGGCATATATGCATCTGTGTGATTTATACACATATTATTTCTTTAATACTCATAGCAATCTTATGAGTTACTATTATTACCCTTGTTTTACAGAGTGGATAATTGAATTGCCTGAGGTCATGTGGCTAGTAAATGATGAACTCGGTCTGATTCAGCACCTGGGTTATTTAATTTTTTTATTGGATAGAGACAAGCCAGAAATTGAGAGGGAAGTGGGTGGTAGAGATGGGAGCGTGACAGAGAGACACCTGCAGCACTGCTTCACCACCCACAAAGCTTTCCCCCTGCAAGTGGGGAATGGGGGCTCGAACCTGGGTCCACGCGCATTGCGACATGTGTGCTCAACCAGGTATGCCATAACCCAGCACCAGCACCTGAGTTCTTACCCACTATACACGTTTCTATTAAAACTTTCACATATCAGGGCCAGGCAGTGATACACCTGCTTAAGTGCACACACTATAGTGTGCAAGGACCTGGTTCAAGCCCCTGGTCCCCACCTGCAGGAAGAAAGCTTCACAAGTGATAAAGTAGAGCTGCAGATGTCTCTCTGTCTCTCCCTTTCTCTATCCTCCTTACCCCCTAAATTTCACTGTCTCTATCAGAAATAAAAATAAAGTAAAAATAATTTCACATATATAAAGAGGATATTTCTCAGAACCTAGCAAAGAATTGATAGTCATCAATTAAAAAGTCACAGTACAGGACTAGGTAGGTGGTGGTGCACCTGGTAAAGAGAATATATTACCATGTGCATGGATCCAGTTCAAACCCTTGGTCCCTACTTGCAATGGGGAAGCTTTGTGACTCGTGAAACAGCCTGCAGATGTATCTATCTTATCATCTCCCCCTTCTCTCTGGATTTCTCTGTCTTTATCCAATACATAGATGCTTTTTAAAAATTTAGTTCATTTTTAAAATTTTTTATCAGAGCACTGATCTTCTCTGGCTTATGATGGTGTGGGGGATTGAACCTGGGACTTCAGAGCCTCAGGCATGAGAGTCTCTTTGCATGACCACTATGCTGTCTACCCCTGCTTTCTATTTCCTCCTCCCCTCTCACATACTTGATTTTTCTTTGTCTCTATCTGAAATATATATATATATGTGTGTATATATATATATTTTAAAAATTGTATTTATAAAATGGAAATAATTGACTAAACTATAGGATAAGAGGGGTATATTTCCACACCATTCCCACACCCAGAGCTCCATATCCCATTCCCTCCCTTGATAGCTTCCTTTTTCTTTATCCTTCTGGGAGTATGGACCCAAGGTCATTGTGGGGTGCAGAAGGTAAAAGGTCTGGTTTCTGTAATTGCTTCTCCACTGAACATGGACATTGGCAGATCGATCCATACTCTCTTTTACCTTCTAACTTTTTACCTTCTAACTGATGATGGCCTTCTTTTGGGAAAGCATCCCAAAGAGGTGAAATTGTGCAGGCACAATTAAAACTAAGGGGCTTAGGGGAGTCAGGCGGTAGTGCAGCGGGTTAAGCACATGTGGTGTAAAGTGCAAGGACTGGTGTAAGGATCCAGTTAGAAGGTAAAAGAGAGGGAGAAACAGAGAGAGAAGGAAGCACTGCTTCACCACTTAGGAAGTTTTCACCTTGTGTGGAGTTTTCACTTTGTGTGGTCTCATGTGTGGCTGGGGGCTCAGGACCCTGGGTCCTTTTGCATGAGAGAGAGAAGTGAGAGCAACACTCAGGTACATGAGGTATTGGGGACCAAACTGGGAACTTGAAGTATATGACTTAGTTCACGCCACCTTCCAGACACCAGGTTATAGGTGCTACCATGACTCCATTCTGACTTCTCTGGGCAGACAACCTCACCAATGTGTCCTGGACCCTGGCACCTCCAGAGCTCTGGTCCACTAGGGAAAAATAGAAACAGGCTGGGGGTATGGATAGACCTGATAACACCCATGCTCAGTGGAGAAGCAATTACAGAAGCCAGAACTCCTACCTCCTGCTCCCCATAATCAACCTTGACCCATACTCCCAGAGGGGGGAGAAGTGATAGGATGAAGATAAAAGGACTCTGCACTCCAGCTCCATCAGCACCCAGAGACAGAAGGAAAAGGAGAGAGACATATGGAGGTAGTTCTGCTGTCATGAGTGGCTTGGAGAGGAAGAGAGAATTAAATTAGGAAAAAAAGTGGCAACTGTGTATACATGTGGACAAATAGTTGTAGAGATGACAGTTGGAACACGCCTACAAATTTAGGGGAACTGTGGTGGACTGCAGTGGGGAGACTGAAGATTCAGAACTCTGGTGGTGGGTATGGTGTGGATTTAAACCCCTACTGACATGTAATTCTGTAATATAAAACTAAAATTTAAAAGAAGTCTGGTTTTCTATCTAACAGTTGAGCCATTTCCCCAGCTGCAGATGACCTTTAGATCATCAATTCCATGAGGGCCTGGACCATATCTATTTAGTTCCCTGGTGTATCTTTTTTAAAAAGTTATTTTATAAAAATATTTTATAGGCTTATTGCGCCAAAGTACAAGACTCTGGTGTGGGTGGGGAGAATACAGACCCAAGAAGGATGACAGAGGACCTAATGGGGGTTTTATTGTTATATGGAAAACTGGGAAATGTTATGCGTGTACAAACTATTGTATTTACTGTTGAATGTAAAACATTAATTCCCCAATAAAGAAATCGAAAAATATATTTTATAGGCTAAGGAGACAGCATAATGGTAATGCAAAAAAATTCTTTAATCTGTTTGGCATTATCTTTTTTAGTTATTGATAGAGACAACTGGAAATTGAGAGGCGAGTGAGTGATGGGGGAGAGAGAGAGAGAGACCTGCAACATTGCTTCAACACAAAGCTTTTCCTATGTAGGTGGGGACTGGGAGCTCAAACCTGGGTCCTTGAGCATTGTAACATGTGTGCTCAACCAGGTGTGCCACCATCTGCCCCCCCCCCAAAAAAAAAACACTTTCTCACCCCAGGCTCTAAGGGCCCAGATTCAGTTCCCAGCACCACCATAAGCCATAGCTGAGTACTGTTCTGGTGAAAAAAATTTTTTTTAATTTATTAATGAGAGCATGGGAGGAGAAAGAACCAGACCATTACTCTGGCACATGCAATGCCAGAAATTAAACTTGGGACTGAATATCTGAGAGCCCAATAGCTTATCCACTACACCATTTCCCAGGCATGTCTTAACCCTAAATCAGGTTCCTAACATGGAGTGCAATAAATATTTGCTGCATGGAAAATTCATTTGCAAATGTGCACTGGAAGCTAATGAATCAATGATGCCAAATAGTATTGATTAGGTTTATAGTCCAGTGGTAAGTAAACAGGAGACTTAAATTCTGAGGGCTAGGGGTCAGGAGGTAGCACACCTGGTTGAGCACACATGTTACAATGTTCAAAAACCCAGGTTCAAGCCCCCTGTCCCCACCTGTAGAAGGAAAGCTTTGTGAGTGGTGAGGCAGGGCTAGGTGTCTTTCTCTCTCCCTCTCTATCACTCCCTTCTCTCCAGATTTCTGGCTGTCTCTACCGAATAAATAAAAACAATTAAAATTTTTTTCTTACTTTTTTTAAAGACTGTTTTTTTTAAAGTATTTATTTATTCCCTTTTGTTGCCCTTGTTATTTTTATTGTTGTAATTATTATTGTTGTTGTCACTGTTGGATTAGACAGAGAGAAATGAAGAGAGAGAGGAGGGGAAGACGGGAGAGAAATTCAGACACCTGCAGACCTGCTTCATTGCCTGCGAAGTGACTCCCTTGCAGGTGGGGAGCTGGGGGCTTGAACTGGGATTCTTCCTCCAGTCCTTGCTCTTCGCGCCACATGTGCTTAACCCGCTGGGCTACTGCCTGACTCCCCAATTTAAAAAAATTTAAAAACAACATTTAAAGGAAAAAAAAACCCTTTCACGTAAAAAAATTCTGAGGGATAAATTTCCTTATGGATGGCTATAAAAGGGTGCTGAAGTGGTATGGGAGGTGGCACAGTAGATAAAGCATTGGACTCTGAAGCATGAAGTCCTGAGTTCAATCCCTGGCAGCACATGTACCAGAGTGATTTCTGGTTCTTTCTCTCTCTCCTCCTATCTTTCTCACGAATAAAGAAATAAAATCTAGGGAGTCGGGTGGTAGCACAGCGGGTTAAGTGCACGTGGTGCGAAGCGCAAGGGCCGGGATAAGGATCCGGGTTTGAATCCGCAGCTCCCCACCTACAGGGTTGTCGCTTTACAAGTGGTGAAGCAGGTCTGCAGGTGTCTTTCTCTCCCCCTGTCTGTCTTCCCCTCCTCTCTCCATTTCTCTCTGTCCTATCTAACAAAGACAACAACAATAATAACTACAACAACAAGAAAAAAACAAGGGCAACAAAAGAGAAAATAAATAAATGAATATAAAAAAAGAAATAAAATCTTAAAATAAATAAATAAAAGGGTGCTGAAGGGCCATCCAGGAAGGGACATTGCTGGACCTGGGCTTTTTCTGAGTGATGTTGCAACAGCTACTACCTACAGGTAGAGGGTATAGAAAATGATGGAACTATTTGTAGGTCTAAGAGCCCACAGGCAGCGGAGTTACTGGGTAGGTTGCCTGAAGCTCCTTCTTCCCACCCCACCTCAGGGTTCTTTCTTAACTTCTTGCATTTCTCCATTTCTTCTCTTCCCTTCTCTTCTCTTCCCTTCTCTTCTCTTCTCTTCTCTTCTCTTCTCTTCTCTTCTCTTCTCTTCTCTTCTCTTCTCTTCTCTTCTCTTCTCTTCTCTTCTCTTCTCTTCCCTTCCCTTCCCTTCCCTTCCCTTCCCTTCCCTTCCCTTCTCTCTCTTCTCCTCTCCTCTCCTCTCCTCTCCTCTCCTCTCCTCTCCTCTCCTCTCCTCTCCTCTCCTCTCCTCTCCTCTCCTCTTCTCTTCTCTTCCTTCATCACCCACCCACCCATCATAAAGCTTCATTACTGGAGCCTTTTTTTTTTCCCAGATAGAAAGACAGCTGGAAAATTTCCTTCTGGGCCAAGGTAGCTGTGCTGGAATGAAGGTCATGTGAATGACAAAGCAAGAGTTTGGGACTGTTGAGATAGCCTGCAAATTATGTGGAAAGACTTTTATGCCCGAGGCACCAAAGTTCCAAAGTTGAATCCCCAGCATCAACACAAAACAGTTTAGTTGTGCTCTGGTAAACGAACAACAAAGCAAGTGCTCTACCCAAGTGAACTATCTCATTGGCCCATTAACTTCTTCTTTTCTCTTTAAAATTATTTTATTATTATTTTTTATTTATTTAGTTTGGATGGAGACAGAGAAATTGAGAGGGAAGGGGTGGGGGAGACAGACAGAAAGACACCTGCAATACTGTTTCACTACTTGAAAAGCCTTTCCCTGATCCTTGTTTTCAACCAGGTGTGCTACCACTTGGCCCCAACTTCCTCCCTTTCATTGAACTATTTTAAAAATAATTTTATTATCTTTATTTATGTATTGGATATAAACAGCCAGAAACTGAAAGGGACAGCAGAGACAGAGAGGGAGAAAGAGAGACACCTGCAGCCCTGCTCCATCACTCACAAAGCTTTCTTTCTGCAGGTGGGGACAGGGGACTCAAGCCTGGGTCCTTGCACATTGTAACATGTGTGCTTAACGAGGTGTGCCATCACCTAGCCCCTCATTGAAAAATTTTTATTGAGCTCATACTTTGAGCCAGGCCATCATTAAATTAAACGAGGGCCGCGCTAGGCAGTGGTACACTTGGTAAAGCTGACATGTTACAATGTGCAAAGACCCAGGTTCAAGCCACTGGTCCCCACCTGCAAGGAGAAATCTTCATGAATGTGAAACAGTTTGCAAATACCTTTCTCTCTCCATCTCTCTTTCTCTCTTAATTTCTGTTTCTACACAATAAATAAACTAATTAGTTAAATTAAAAATGCATAAATATACACACCCAGAGAGAGAAGAGGGAAAAAAAAAGAATCTACTTGTGAAAGCTGATAAATCTGAAAATTATTACGTTGACATTAATAAAAGATTTATATACAAATTTAAAAAAGCCTAAATGACATAATGAAAAAAATACACACATCTATCTGTATATCTATCTATCTATTAATATATATGCATAGGCTGGCAGTAGCTTACTTGAACTGTTTGCTACTTCACCATGTGCAAACCTGGTTTGGAGCTTGGATGCTGTGCTTTCTTTCCACCTCTCTCTGCCTTACTTTATCTGAAAAAGCCATTTCAGAGCAGTGAGGCATATGAGATGTACATAAAATTTAAATTTTATTTATTTATTTTTGCCTTCAGGGTTATTGCTGGGGCTTGGTGTCTGCACTACAAATCCACTACTCCTGGAGGTTATTTTTTTCCCTTTTGTTGTCCTTGTTGTTTATCATTATTTTAATTTTTTAAAGATTTTACTTATTTATTAGTGAGAAACATAGAAGGAGAAAGAAACAGCCATACATCACTCTGTTACATGTGCTGCCGGGGATTGAACTCAGGACCTCATGCTTGAGAGTCCAATGCTCCATCCACTGCGCCACCTCCCGGACCACCTTGTTATTGTTCTTATTGCTGTCATAGAGAAATTGAGAGAGGACAGGAAGACAGAGAGGCGGAAAGAAAGACAGACCTGCCTCACTGCTTGTGAAGCAACCCCTCTGCTGGTGGTGAGTCGGGGGCTTGAGCCCGGGTCCTTAGCTGGTCCTTGCGCTTCACTCCATGTGCATTTAACCTGCTGCGCTACCGCCCACCCCTACATTTTATTTTTTAAATTTTATTATTTATTGGACAGATACGAAAGAAATTTAGAGGGGAGGAGGAGATAGAGATGGAGACAGAGAGACACCTGCAGCCCTGCTCTACCACCTGTGATGCTTCGCCCAGCAGATAGGACTTAAACCTGGGTTCTTGCTCATGTTAACATGTGTGCTCAATCAGGTGTGCCACTGCCTAGTCCCTAGAGTTTATTTTTTTATTTTTATTTTTTTTTTCCTCCAGGGTTATTGCTGGGCTCGGTGCCTGCACCATGAATCCACCGCTCCTGGAGGCCATTTTTCCCCCTTTTTGTTGCCCTAGTTGTTGCAGCCTCGTTGCGGTTATTATTGCCATTGTTGACGTTGCTTTGTTGTTGGATAGGACAGAGGGAAATGGAGAGAGGAGGGGAAGACAGAGAGAGAGGGGAGAGAAAGATAGACACCTGCAGACCTGCTTCACCGCCCGTGAAGCGACTCCCCTGCAGGTGGGGAGCCGGGGGCTCGAACCGGGATTCTTAGCCGGTCCCTGCGCTTTGCGCCACGTGCGCTTAACCCACTGCGCCACCGCCCGACTCCCCCTAGAGTTTATTTTTACAAAGAGAATTCCCTTATCCCCTTAGGAAAAATTTCTACAGTGAGCACAAAAGTACTTCATAGATGTACATTTTTTAAAAAGATTTTATTTATTATTATTTTTTTTATCCAGAGTACTGCTCAACTCTGGTCTATGGTGGTGCAGGGGATTTAACCTGGGACTTTGGTGCCTCAGGAATGAGAGTCCCTTGCATAACCTTTATGTCATCCATCCCTGCCGTATTCATTTCATTTTAATGGGAGAGATAGATAGACAGAGACACCACAGCGTTGCTCAGTTCTGGTTTATAGTGGTGCTGGGAATTGAACCTGGGACTTCAAAACCTCAGGCACGAGTCTTTTGAATACCTATTATGGTGCCTCCCAGCCCTAGATGTACACTCAATGAATATCTACCGGATTAATAAACGTATGAGAGTATAACTTGACCACCATAAAGTTATTATTATTATTTTTTTAACTAGAGCACTGCTCAGCTCTGCCTTATGATGGTGGTGGGGATTGAACCTGGGACTCTGGAGCCTCAGGGAAAACATTTTTTTAAAGATAGAAACACACAGTCTGAGAGGTAGAGAGTAGAGCAGCGAACCGACATTTCCTTCCATTCAGTGGGGGCTGTGTTTAAACTTGGGCTGTGAACATGGCAAAGCAGCACACTAACCAGTTGACTATTTCACTAGCCCCTGAAAGTTAAATCTTTAATCTGTACTTTTAAATAAATTTTATTCAATGATGAAACTGTTCTGTACCTTTCGTTTGACAAATCAGTAATCTATGCTTGGGAGTCCAACACTTTATCCGTTGCACCACTGACCCGGTGGATTATGAAGCATTGGAAAAGTGGTTAGTGTGACTAAAGAATTAAATTTAATTGCTCTTTAAATTAAATTAATTTTATTTTTCTTTTATGTTTATTTATTTGTTGGATAGAGAGAGAAACTGAGAGGGAAGGGGGAGACAGAGACACCTGGAGCATTGCTTTCAGGGTAAACCCCTCTGCAGGTGGGGTTTATACGTTTAACTTTAAATAACCACGTGTGGCCAGTGGAGTGCATCACAGCGCAGTCCTGGTTGTAATACAGGCGAAAGTCTCTGTCTGTATAGCATATCATAATGGTTATGCAAAGAGGCTCTCATGCCTGAGGCTCCAAAGTACCAGGTTCAATACCCTGCAACACTATAAGGCAGAGCTGAGCAGTGCTCTATTAAAAAAAAAAAAAAAAAAAGGTTTCCAGTGTCTTGTTTAAAAATGGTAATTTAAAATGAATGGCTTTAAAATGACTAAATTCTGGGCTGGTGAACGCTTCCTACAGCAATAAATATTTGTACACAGTGGCAAACTATAATTAGCAAATCAGTCACTTAACACTAATAAAACTTGCATCCTGGCATCCTGATAGACACCCATCCCAACTTCACAAGGCGAATAATTCAAAGGCGGGTTAAGTCCGCCTGAGTCAGGTGTGCCGGCAGTAGTTTGAGGTCCCGATCTGCATCATGGACTATGTAGTTCAACATTCCAATGACCGTCACTAAAGTGAATGGTTCTTAGGACAAGACTTCCGGTATTTCGTTGTCTTCTGGGAATTGTAGTCAATAAATGCCTTTTGGACGTAACTCTAGTGGCCTAGGAACTACAATTCCCAGTAGGCTCGGAGATGCCCCCGGAGGTAGTTGTCCCTGAGCCGGAGATTGCCTCAGCAGATGTGAAGTGTGAGCTTTAACCATCGTTGGAGGCCTGACTACCCAGAGGAGGGAGGGTTAGACGTTGTAATCACGACTCTGAAGGGGATCGCTTAGGTCACGGTAGTGGGTTTGCAAAATCGGTTGGGCGGCGCCATGGCGGTAAGTTTTGGCGGGAATAAAGTCTAATTGAGAGGCTCTAGAGCCCCCTGTTTTTGCAAGAATGTTACGGCTTGCCATATGGCAGCCGTTGTCCTGAAGGGAAAGAAGCCTTTGCTAAAGTAGAAAAGTGTGTGTGTGTGTGTGTGTGTGTGTGTGTGTGTGTGTGTGTGTGTTTTCTTGTCTTTTGCTAACTGATGAGCCAGGAACTATCTGTATTAACAGATAGGTTAATGTGATTTGTCAACTTTCTCTGAAATTTCTAAAACCGATTTGGAGTGAAAGGTATGTCCCATTGATTCCTCCTTTCAGTTAAAAACTGTCACCCTTTAAAGCAGACAAAAACCTCTCTTTCCAGGGTGTTTGACGAATATGTGGGTAATTAATGGAAAACTACTGTAAAATACTATGTGAGATACCGGAACGTGCCGTGGGAGCAAGCAGAGCAGGAAGGGATGACGACAAAATGTGGGGTGGGGGTAGTGTTGTTGTTTCAAGGAGGGTGATGGGTGATCGAGGGCGGGGGAGACAGCATCATGATTATGGAAGAGACTCCAAAGCTCTTGGTTTACTTCCTTTTAAAGATTTTTAAAAATATTATCTTTATTTACTTATTTATTAGATAGAGACAACCAGAAATCGAGAGGGGAGGAAGATAGAGAGGGAGAGAGACACCTGCAGCCCTGCTTCACCACTCATGAAGCTTTCCCCCTGCAGGTGGGGACCAGGGGGAACCTGGATCCTTGTGCACCGTAACATGTGCTCTCAACCAGGTGCGCCACCACCTGGCCCCTTTCAGGTTTATTTCCTAACCTCCACCATAAGCCAGTGCTCTGGTTAGGGGAAAAAGTTTAAAAAAAAAGTGGAAACAAAAACGAGACTGCTGAGAAGGTGGCATTGTGAAATAAAGTTTAGGGAGCTGGCCATACAACTTAATGGATGAAGAGCTATCCAGGCAGAGGCAACACTGTGAGAGGAAAGCGAGGAGTGGTGGGTATATGTAACAAACACAGTCATCCAGGGGAGATGGTGTGAAGGTTGCGGTAGGGTGGGGGTTGTATGTGTAGGAAGGTTGATCATAGGTGGGTGTAGGTCACAGAAGACCTTGCAGGTTGCTGATTGAAGAGTGGTTTCAAGAAGGAATGGGGGAAGGGAAAGGAAATCTATTTTTAGTTCATAGAATCTTTTTTTTTTTAAGACTTATTTACTATAAATGAGAGAGAAAAACATCACAAGACACAGAGATACTAGAGCATCTTCAGTATATGCGCTGCTGGGGGTCAAACTGGGAACCACAGGCAAACAAGTCCAGTGCTCTCTACTGGGTGAGCCATTTCCCCAGGCTCTCAGATCATAGAAATTTTTTTTTTTGATATTTATTCATTTTCCCTTTTGTTGCCCTTGTTGTATAACATTGTTGTGGTTATTGATGTCTTTGTTGTTGGATAGGACAGAGAGAAATGGAGAAAGGAGGGGAAGACAGAGAGAGGGAAAGAAAGATAGACACCTGCAGACTGCCTGTGAAGCGACTCCCCTGTAGGTGGGGAGCTGGGGACTTGAACCAGGATCCTTACACTGGTCCTTGTGCTTTGCACCACGTGTGCTTAACCCGCTGCGCCATCGCTCGACTCCCATAGAATTTTTTAAAAAATATTTTATTTATTTATTTATTTATTTATTTACTAATGAGAAATATAGGAGGAGAGAGAAAGAGCCAGACATCATTCTGGTACATGTGCTGCTGGGGACTGAACTTAGGACCTTATGCTAGAGAGTCCGATGCTTTATCTACTGCGCAACCTCCCGGACCACAGATCATAGAATTTTATACCAGAAAATAAGATTCTAAAAGCTATAATTAAGTTTTTTAATTCATGTATGATTCACTGGTGCTATTTTCACACCTGTCTGTCATATGTGATTGCTGGGTTTCTTTCATTCTAGCTTCCATACATCTAATATCTAACCATTCTTTTTTATGCTGTTAGAAACTGGGAATGGGGGCCAGGAGGTGGCGCACCTTGTTAAGTGCTCATATCACAGTGTGCAAGGACCCGGGTTCGAGCCACTGGTCCCTACCGGTAGGGGGAAAGCTTCACGAATGGTGAAGCAGGGCTGCAGGTGTCTCTCTGTCTCTTGACCTCTCTATCTCCCCATCCCTCTCAATTTCTCTCTGTTTCTAATAATAAATAAATAAAAATATTAAAAAAATAAACTGCAAATGAAGCTGTAGGTCATTTATTTACTTAAGAATTAGAGTTGTCATGAAACTCTTTCACTGTCATCTGAGTACTGTTTAAGAGGTAATGAGATTGTTGCGAGGTACACCCAAAATGAAGAGGTTTACTTGCCACTTTGTTTCTTCATATATATTTCTTTTGTTATTAGTTTTTCCCCATTTTTGTTGCCCTTGTTATTGCAATTATTGTTGTTGCATGGGACAGAGAGAAATTGAGAGAGGAGGGGAAGGCAGAGTAGGAGAGAAAGACAGACACTTGCAAACCTATTTCACTGCTTGTGAAGTGACCCACCGGCAGGTGGGGAGCCGGGGGCTCGAACCCAGATCCTTATTATACCGTACCTTGCTTGTGCACTTAACCCAGTGGGCTACCTCCTGGACCCCCTTGCCACTTTGTTTCATTTGAATTTCATCTTGACAGTTTGTTAACCATTTTGGAGATAAATTCTTCATTCATTTCTTTGAGGAAAGTCCAGACAGATGATTGGGGTCCAGCCTTTACCCACAGAGCCTTTAGGTCGCACTGCTCCACTTCTTCTTCTAGCGTTTGCCCTTCTTCCGTAGCCAGTCAACAGTGTCAGGTTGAGCCTGATGTAAAGTTTCAAGACCTCCTTTGAATCTGGAGAGGTGGCAGTCGTTGACTATGTGGGTCATAGTCTGTCTGGAGCCGCAGGGCAGTTCGGGTCGTCTCTGGCTCCCCAACGATGGAACATAGCGGCGCACCGGCCATGGCCTGTTCGATAGTGATTGAGGAGGACCCAATCATAACGTGCTAGGTCAAAGCCGGGTTGACGCTTGCAGGGGTCTGTGATGAGGTGTTTGTTCTTTACCTCAGCTGACTGCCAACTCTGTTTCCAAGAGTCTGGAACAGAGAAGTTCAGTGTAGGCGTAGGGGACCAGATTGGGTGACGAGACATCAAGCGTTGGACAGGGTGGGCGAAGATATCCTCGTATATTGGCAGGTCCGGTCGAGCGTAGACGTGGGAAATGAACTTAGATGATGCCGCATCCCGATGAATATCTGGCAGGGCGATGTTGCTAAGAACTGGCAGCCATGGAACTGGGGTGGAATGGATGGTTCCAGAAATACTGCTCCACTGATACTCTTCTAAGGATTCATATATATATATGATATTTATTCATATATATATGATATTTATTAATTTTCCCTTTTGTTGCCCTCGTTTTTTCTTTATTGTTGTTATTTTTAAAAATATTTATTTATTTTCCTTTTTGTTGCCCTTGTTGTTTTTACTGTTGTAGTTATTATTTTTGTTGATGTCATCGTTGTTGGATAGGACAGTGAGAAATGGAGAGAGGAGGGTAAGACAGAGATGGGGAGAGAAGGACAGACACCTGCAGACCTGCCTCACGGCGGGTGAAGCGACTCCCGGGCAGGTGGGGAGCGGGAGGCTGGAACTGAGATCCTTGCGCGGGTCCTTGCGCTTTGCGCCACATGTGCTTAACCCGCTGCGCTAACACCCGACTCCGGATTCATATATATTAACTAAATAGGAATGTTTGATATTGTAGTGTCTAATGATAAAAAAAAAAAAGGTACTACTAGTGGCTGGGTATGGCTGACCTGGTAGAGTGCACACTTGGTCATGCATGAAGACTTGGGAACACATGGGAGCATCTGGGTGGGGGAGACTTCATCATCAGTGGAGTGGTGCTGTATTCTCTCTCTCTGTCTCTCCTCCTATGTCTAGAAAAGGAAGGGGGAGGCTGTGTCTGCAGAGAGGGGAGAATTACACAGCCACCGGATCCTAGCTATAACCCTGGTGGCAAATAAATGAGTAAATTAAGTTTTTAAAAAATGCATCTCAGTGTGTGTGCATATATTTTAATAAGCATTCACGTGTCCCCTTGAGGTTTGCAGTGGACAGGTTGTGCTAGCTGTAATTTTTAATTTGGCTCATTTAAATTTTAAAATAACCATAAAAATTGATCTTTCAGTTAATAACAATTTTGAATGAACCCAGTTGTGGTTTTTTTTTGCCTCCAGCATTATCACTGGGGCTCCATGCCTGCACTAGGAATCCACTGCTCCTGGAGGCTATTTTTTTCCTTTTGTTGCCCTTGTTATTGCTGTCATTGTTGTTGGATAAAACAGAGAGAAATTGAGCGGGAAGGAGGAGATAGAGAAGGGGAGACAAAGATAGACACCTGCAGATTGCTTCACCGCTTGTGATGCGACCCCCCTGCAGGTGGGGAGCTGGGGACTTGAACCGGGATTCTTAGGCTGGTCCTTGAGCTTCAAACCATGTGCGCTTAACCTACTGCGCTACTGCCCAGCCTCCATGGTGTTTTAAAATTTTTTTTTTATTTTTGTAAATTAAAAAATTTTTTTTTTTATTATCTTTATTTATCGGATAGAGACAGCCAGAAATTGAGAGGGAAAGGAGTGATAGAGAGGGAAAGAGACAAGAGACACCTGCAACACTGCTTCACCATTTGCAAAGATTTACCCCCCTGTAGGTGGTGACCGGGGGCTTGGACCTGGATCCTTGCGCTTGGTAACGTGAACTCGACTAGGTATGCCACCACCCAGCCCCTTTTGTAAACTTTTTAAGGGTAAAACTGCTTTAAAAACAAAACTGAATGGGGCTGGGCATACCTGCTAGAGCCTACACATTACAGTGTGCAAAGACCCAAGTTCAAGCCCCAGACCCCGACCTGTAGGAAGGAAGCTTCACAAGTAGTGAAATAGTGCTGCAGGTGTTTTCTCTCTTTCTTCCATCCCTCTCAATTTCTCTCTTTCTATCCAAAATTAATAAGTAAAAAAAAAAAGAGCAAAAACAAGCCTGCTGAAGAATGGAGTGGGTTATGCTGTCTTTTTTTTGTCCAATAGGAGCGAAAAGGAACAGCCAAAGTGGACTTTTTGAAGAAGATTGAGAAAGAAATCCAACAGAAATGGGATAAGGAGAAAGTGTTTGAGGTGAATGCATCTGATTTTGAGAAGCAAGCTAGGTGAGTAATATACTTGTTTCTAAAATCATTCACTTTATAGAACAGAAATGTCCTATGGATAAGATTAAGGAAGATTGTGTTCACAAAAATAGGCTAGGCAAGAAAGTGATGTCCATTTTCTCCCTTTCTTTAATATTTTATTTTAATGAGATAGATACAGAGAAAAGATACAGAGAGCAAGACCAGAGCACTGTTCAGCTCTGGGTTATGGTGGTGCTGGTGATTGAACCTGGGACTTCAGAGTCACAGGCTTCTGTAAGTTTTTCGAAGTCCCCCCCCTTCAATTTTTAGTGTGTTTGTGTGTGTGTGTGTCTATGCTTTAAAATATTTTAATGAAAGTGATATAGAGTGAGATCAGAGCATTGCTCAGCTTTGGCTTATGGTGGTGATAAGGATTGGATCTGGGACATTAGAGCCTCAGGTTTTGCATAACTATTATGCTGTTTTTCCAGCCCTTGACTGGACTGTTCTGAGCATTAGTGGGAGTTTAAAAGAGTCTGGTGCTTTACAAGTGCCCAGTAGACATCAGCTAGTGCCATTATATCTTTTTTCTTTTCCTTTTTTTGATTGCCAGAGGGTTATTGATGAACTCAGTGTTGACACTATGAATCCACTGCTCCTAGCAGCTGTTTCTTCCTTTCCTTTTCTTTCTCTATTTCTTTCTCCCTTCCTTCCTTCCTTCTTTCCTCCTTCCCTCCCTCCCTTTCTTTCCTTCTCTTTCTTTCTTTCTTTCTCTCTTCCTTTTAACTTTTTCTTTCTATAGGATAAAGAGAAATTGAGAGAGGAGGAGGAGATAGAGAAAGAGAGATACCTCTAGCACTGATTCACTGTTCATGAAGCCTCTTCCCACTGTAACCACTATGCTACCTCTCCAGCCTATGATTTCCATTTTCTGTCTAGCACATTAGGATATTCTAAGCTCAGGATGTAGCTCAGTACATTAGAGCACAGGATTTGGATTTTTTTTTTTTCCCGCCAGGGTTATTGCTGGGACTCGTTGCCTGCACTATGAATCCACTACTCCTGGAGGCTTATTTTTTCCCTTTTGTTGCCCTTGTTGTTTATTATTATTGTTGTTATTATTATTACTGTTGTTATTGCTATGATTGTTGTTGGATAGGACAGAGAGAAATCAAGAGAGGAGGGGAAGATAGAGAGGGGGAGAGAAAGATAGATACCTGCAGACCTGCTTCACTGCTTATGAAACAGCCCCCCTGCAGGTAGGGAGCTGGGCCTCGAACCAGGATCCCAATGCTGGTCCTTGAGCTTTGTGCCATGTGCACTTAACCTGCTATGCTACCGCCCAACCCCCAAGAGGTTCTTTTTTTTTTAAGCTTAACATCATTCTTATTTTTTTCCTTTTTTAAGTTTTTTTTTTTTAATCTTTATTTACTGACTTGATACAGCCAGAAATGGAGAGGGTAGGTGGAGATAGAGAGGGAGAAAGAGAGAGAGACCAGCAACACTGCTTGACCACTCACAAAGCTTTCCCCCTGCAGGTGGGGACCAGAGCTCGAGCCTGGGTGCTTGCACATTGTAACATGCGCTTAACCAGCTGCACCACCACTTGGACTCTTTCCCTTTTTTAAAAAATTTCTTTATTGGGGGGTTAATAGTTTACAGTCAGCAGTAAAATACAGTAGTATACATGCGTAACATTTCCCAGTTTTCCACATGACAGTTCAACCCCCAGGTCCTCCTCTGCCATCACGTTCGAGGATCTAATTCCCGCCCACCCCCCAGAGTCCTTTACTTTGGTGTAATACACCAATCCACTTATTTATTTATTTATTTATTATTTTGGGGGGGGGACAACACATAAGAGTTTCAAGTTAAACTTTCAATACTTATATATTCATATTGAGCACAGGAACCTGTGAAACCTGAACCCCTGTGAATCTGAATTTGCAGCCCATGGTCACAGCTAGGAACATTCTAGACTGCACTTATTTCAGGACCAGTCTTTCTCGAGTGGCATAGTAGGTTGACCCAACCTTCTTCAGAGTGTGGGGCAGTCCCTACCATTGCTGTTCTACATTGAGGGCAAGGTCCTGTAGAGGCCCACAAGAGGACTTTGATGTTCCTGATGGAAGTGACCAGTACTGGTGGAGAGAGGGATCTGTTAGAGCTTTAGGCCCATTCTATTTATGTGGGAATCTAAGGATTCCTTGACTAGAGTCCCAGATGATGGGATGGCCTGGTATTGACCAAAAAGACCATCATTAAAGTGTGCCAGTCTCTTGCTCTTATCCAGCTTTTGTAGTTCTTATTTTATCTGATGAGGTTAGACTTAAAATGATTGAGGGAAGTGAAGTGGGTCTAGGAGAGGAGAGCATCTAGTCCTAAGTAGTAAATATTTGATTAGGTAATTTATAGTGTCTTCTTTAGGTCTTTCTACTTGCTTGCTGAAATTATTGAGTGTAAGTATTCAGTTCAGACTATTGAGCATTTTTCTTTGAGGTATATATTTTCCCTAAATTTCTGAACATGTGCGCGTGTACCCTGTTCCTTAGGCCGTGATCTATATCTAGGTTTTGTAACTATGTTAGGAAATGCACCATTTGAAAGGGAACTAGGGAGTACCATGTGTTAGGAAAGGTCTCACCCGATTATTAGAGTGGGAGGGTTGACATCTCAGGCTTGGCGTCTCTGGATACAGTCCAAAGTGAAACATGGCGTGGTAGCACTGGTTGAATTGCATTAGTTTAGTTGAGGTTAATACCTCTATATTGTTAAAGGAAATTAATGTTTTCTTTTCTTTTACATGGTTGTTTTACAGCAAGGACAAGTACTTCGTAACCTTCCCATATCCATATATGAATGGGCGTCTTCATTTGGGACACACCTTTTCTTTATCCAAATGTGAGGTAAAGTTTCTTCAGAGCTTAACACAGTGGTTTAGTGGGTTCTGTACTAAATACTGTTTTGAATAATTAACATGTACAGAATTTTTCTTATAAAAGAGAGAGAGAGAGAGAGATACTTGCAGCACTGTATCATGACTCCCCTGAAAGTGGGGACCAGGGCCTCAAACCTGGGTTCTTGCTCATGGTGACTGCTACACTCAATTGCGTGTACCACTGTCCAACACGAGAAATTATTTTCTCTTTTTAATATATACATATATTTTTAATTTTTATTTATTTATTTCCTTTTTTGTTGCCCTTGTTGTTTTTATTGTTGTTGTTATTGATGTTGTTGTCGTTGGATAGGACAGAGAGAAATGGAGAGAGGAGGGGAAGACAGAGAGGGGGAGAGAAAGACAGACACACCTGCAGACCTGCTTCACCGCTTGTAAAGCGACTCCCCTGTAGGTGGGGAGCCAGGGGCTCGAACCGGGATCCTCACGCAGGTCCTTGCGCTTTGTGCCACGTGTGCTTAACATGCTATGCTACCGCCTGACTCCCAAATTATTTTCTTTTAAGGAAACTTAGAATTCCTTAATCATAAGTGCACTTATGAATTTATTTTTCTCTTTCCTTCTCTCTTTCATTCTTTCTTCTCTCTCTCTCTCTCTCTCTACCAAAGCACTGCTCAGCTCTGGTTTATGTTGGTGCAGGGGATTGAATCTGGGAATTTGGAACCTCAGGCACAAAAAGTGTCTTTGTATAACTATTATGCTATCTATCCCTGCCCCCCTTAATAATTTTTATATTTAGTTTCCACATATTTGTGTATGTGTGCAGAAGTCTAATGGGTATATGGATACTGGTACGTATTAACTGGACAAATAAAAACAAAAGAGTGGCTTAGAATTTTAGAATGATTCTAAAATCTCTCTCTTTCTCTCTCTCTTTTTTCCAGAGCATTGTTCAGCTCTGGTTTATGATGGTGCAGGGGATTAAACCTGGGACTTTGGAGCCTCAGGCATGAGAGTCTCTTTGCACGACCATTATGCTACCTACTCCCGTACTTTAAAATCTCTTCTAAAGATGTCAAGAAGAAATCTGAATAGACTTTTTTTTTTCTGTGAAAAGTCAGCATTTTGTGTTCATTTATCATTTCAATTTGTAATTTAAATTTAATTTTGTTTCCTTAGTTTGCAGTAGGTTACCAAAGATTGAAAGGAAAAAAATGCCTGTTTCCTTTTGGTCTACACTGTACTGGGATGCCTATTAAGGTAAGATTGCTTTTGAAATTAGTTTCTACTTTTTAGCTTACAGCAAACTGTAAGATCCACTTCAACAACTTGAAAAAGAATTTTCTTTTTCATAAAAAAAAGAAAGAAAAGAAAAGAAAATGATTTATTTATGTATTAATGAGAAAGAAGAAGAAGGAGGAGTGGTTTGGCATATGTGATGCAGGGAATGGATTTCAGAACTTCATGCTTGAGGGTCCAACACCTTATCCACTGCACCACTTCCCAATGGCTGCTTGAAACAGAATTTTGAGATACTGTTAACTTATGTTAAAGTGTTTTTTGAAATGAGTTAATTTAAAAAATTGAAGTTTTAATAAAGGGCACATTATTTTATTTATTTATTGGATAAAGATAGAGAAAGAGGAACTAGGAAGTTAAGGAGAGGAGAGACACTTGTAGCACTACTTCACCATCCTTGAAAATCTTTCCTGCAGGTGGAGATAGGGGAATTGAACCTGGGTCATTCATTGCACACACGGTAACATGTGCACACTAAACCAGATGTGCTACCACCTGGCCTCTTAAGGGTCACATTTTCTTTTTTTCTTTTTTTTTTTTTTTAAAACTGTAACCTGAGAAGTAAATGAATAGAGTGTTTTCTATCCAGTCATCTTCACTAGCCTCTGTTTCAATGCCCCAAAGTTTAATTAACAGAACAGGGAAGAGGGTCACATTTTTTTTTACCAGAGCACTGCTCAGCTCTGGCTATGGTGGTACGAGGGATTGAACCTGGGACTTAGGAGACTGAGGCATGAGAATCTGTTTGCATGACCATTATGCTGTCTCCCCCACCTGTGGGTCACATATTTTAAAAACTTTTTTTTTTTTTTGCCTCCAGGGTTATCAGGTGCCGGCACTATGAATCCATTGCGCCTGTGGCCATTTTTTTCTATTTGTTTTTTAGTAGTTATTTATTTCATTTTGTTGCCCTTATTGCTTTATTGTTGTTGTTGATATTGTCATTGTTGGATAGGACAGAGAGAAATGGAGAGAGGAGGGGAAGACAGACAGAGAGAGAAAGATAGACACCTGCAGTCCTGCTTCACCACCTGTGAAGCGACTCCCTTGCAGGTGGGAAGCCAGGGGCTCAAACTGGCATCCTTATGCCTGTCCTTCCGCTTGGCGCCATGTGCGCTTAACCTGCTGTGCTACTGCTCAACTCCCTATTTTTTTTTTTTTTTATTTTAAACAGGATAGGATAGAGAGAAATTGAGAGAGGAGGGAAAGATATAGAGGGGGAGAGAAACATACCTGCAGACTCATTGCTTCACTGCTTGTGAAGCGACTCCCCCCCCCCCCCCCCCCCCCCCCCCGTAGGTGGGAAGGCGGGGCCTCCAATTGGGATCCTTGAGCAGGTCTTTGCACTTAGCACTATGTGCATTTAACCTGGTGCACTACCAGCCCCCCATCCTTTAAAGATTTATTTTATGAGCTTGAGGCAGCAAGACCAAGTAAAAAGCACAGTATTTTGTTCATTTGTGATATATATGGGAATGTTGGCATATAGCAATAAACAGATTATATTTTGATCATTTTTGTAAGAATCATGTTGGAGGCCTGGAAAGAGAATACAATGCTTATGCAGAGTAACTCTTCCATGCCTGAGGTTCTGAGGTATCAGATTCAGTCACCAGCATCACAAGCCAGAGCTGAGTAATGCTCTGGTAGAAAAAGAAACAAAAACAAAACTAATAATAATACTAAAAAGTAAATAAGACCTATCATATTAAAAATAATTCTCAATGAAGAAGATGCCTATAAATAAGTTGAAAGGTTTCTCTGAGTGTAATAGTCTTAGGAATACTACCTCCTAGGTGGGGGAGATGGCATAATGGTTATGCAAAAAGACTCATGCCTTTGATTCTGAAGTCTCAGGTTCAGTCCCCTGAACCATCATAAGTCAGAGCTGAGTAGTGCTGTGGTTAGAAAGAAAAAAAAGAAAGAATATTACCTCCTATTACTTATTTTTTAAAAAAATATTTTATTTATTTATTAGAAAGGTAGGAGGAGAGAAAAGAACCTGACATTTCTCTGGTGCATGAGCTGCCAGGGATTGAACTCAGGACCTCATGATTGAGAGTTCAGTGCTTTATCCACTGCGCCACCTCCCAGGCTACACATCCTATTACTTTTTATTTTCCAACTTTTTCTTTTGAGAAAAATATCAGACCAACAGAGTATACAATTGAATACCCATAATATTTACTACAATTGCCTTTGTTCAACAAACTTGTAATACTGCATTTTTTTAATGATTTATTTATTCTTTTGTTGCCCTTGTTGTTTTATTGTTGTTGTTGATGTCATCATTGTTGGATAGGACAGAGAGAAATGGAGAGGGGAGGGGAAGACAGGGGAAGAGAAAGACACCTGCAGATCTGCTTCAATGCTTGTGAAGCGACTTCCTTGCAGGTTGGGAGCCGGGAGTTCGAACCAGGATCCTTAAGCTGGCCCTTGCGCTTTGCACCACGTGTACTTAACCGCTGCGCTACCACCCAACTCCCAATACTGTATATGTATTTTTTAACCCTTTAAAAATACTTCAGTTTTATATTGACCTGGATGAGATAAGGACAGAGAGAATCAGAGTATCACTAGCACATGCAATGCTAAAGATTGAATCATAATTTTAAGTCCAAACTTCTAGCCACAGTGCCACCTCCCAGACGACATTTTTTTTTTAGTGAAAAAAATCTTTTTAAAATTTTTAAAATTATTTATTTATTTATTGGATAGAGACAGTCAGAAATCAAGAACAAAGGGAGGGATTGAGAGGGTGAGAGACTGAGACACCTGCAACACTGCTTCACCACTCACAAAGCTTTCACCCTGCAGGTGGAGACTGGGGGCTCGAACCTAGGTCCTTGTGCACTGTAATATGCGTGCTCAAGCAGGTGCGCCACCACCTGGCCCCATTCAGTGAATTTTCAATGAAACTGAAAGTAAAAGACTGGCTTCATGGCATGTCATCCCTAGCATATATTTTGTGAAACAAAAGCATTCTTCTAAATCACTGTAGTTTTCTCATCCTCTACAAATTTGACATTGATGTAATACTCTGTATCTAATCTATAGTTATATGTTACTAGTTTCTGATGCTCAGGAGGTGGTGCAGTGGATAAGGTGTTGAATTTTTTAAAAAAATATTTATTTCCTTTAGTTGCCCTTGTTTTATTGTTGTAGTTATTATTGATGTAGTTGTTGTTGGATAGGACAGAGAGAAATGGAGAGGGGAGGGGAAGACAGAGAGGGGGAGAGAAAGATAGACACCTGTAAACCTGTTTCACTGCTTGTGAAGCGGCTCCTCTGCAGGTGAGGAGCCGGGGCTCGAACCGGGATCCTTACACCAGTCCTTGTGCTTCATGCCACATGTGCTTAACCTGCTGTGCTAACGCCAGACTCCCCAAACTTTTTTTTTAAATCTATTTTTTCTTTATTAATGAGAAAGATAGTAGGAGAGAAAGAACCAGACATCACTCTAGTACATGTGCTGCTGGGGATTGAACTCAGGACCTCATGCTGGAGAGTCCAATGCCTTATCCACTGCACCACCTCCTGGACCACTAGGGTTTTTGTTTGTTTGGCTGTATATATATATATATGTATATGTATATGTATATGTATATGTATATACGTATACGTATACGTATACGTATACGTATATACGTATATATATATATATATACAGCCAAACAAACAAAAACCCTAGTATATATATTATATTTATGAGAGCACTGCTCAATTCTGGCTTGTGGTGGTGCTGTGGATTGAACCTGGGGGCTTTTTCCATAGCCATTGTACTATCTCCTCAGCCCCGACAGTAATCTTTACAATGGAAATTTCTTTTAATATTATTCTTTTAAAAAATTTTGATCTAGGGAGTTGGGCGGTAGCGCAGCGGGTTAAGCGCACATGGCACAAAGTGCAAGGACCGGCAGAAGGATCCCGGTTCAAACCCCTGGCTCCCTACCTGCAGGGGAGTCAATTCACAGGCGGTGAAGCAGGTGTCTTGCCTTTCTCTCCCCCTCTCTGTCTTCCCCCCCTCTTTTCATTTCTCTCTGTCCAACAACAATGACATCAATAACAACAATAAGAACTACAACAACAACAACACACACACAAAAAAACAAGGACAACAAAAGGAAATAAATAAATAAAAGAATCATGAAAAGAATTATGGTCTATACTCACATGGGGGGAGAAATGATATGGGGGAGATGACCAGCAGGTTTTGAATTCCAACTCCATCAGGACCTGGGGAGAGAAGAAGAAAAAGGGAGGGACATTTGGATATAGTAATAGGTGTTTGTGTGACTTGGAAAGGAAGAGAAGATGGAACAACAGGAAAAAAAAAAAAGGGCAAATATATACAAATATAGACAGACAGTTGAAGAAATAATAGCCCATATCTGCAACCTTAGAGCTGCTGTAGCTTACAATTGGAGGGAATGGGGATACAGAACTCTGGTAGTGGGAACAATATGGAGTTATACCCTTGTTATCCTGTAATTTTGTAAATCAATATTAAATCACTAATAAAATTAAAAATGTTCTTTTTAAATACTTTAATGAGAGATATATAGAGAGAAAGATACCAAGAGATAGTGGGTACAGTGTGTAAGATTACCCTGCAATCTTACAATCTTGTAACTCACTATTAATCACAAACAAAAAATGGAGAGGAAAGGGGGCCAGGCAAGCGCAGCAGGTTAAGCAAAGACCGGCATAGGATCTCAGCTCAAGCCTGCAGCTCCCACCTGCAGGGGGGTTGCTTCAGAAGTGGTGAAGCAGGTCTTCAGGTGTCTATCTTTCTCGCCCCCTCCTGTCTTCTCCTCCTTTCTCAATTTCTCTCTGTCCTATCCAACAACAATGACAGCAGCAACAACAATAATATTAACAACAACCATGATAAACAATAAGGACAACAAAAGGAAAAAATTGGAGAGGAAAAACAAAAAGATACCAAGAGAGAGACCAGATCACTGCTTAACTCTTTCTTATCATGGTGCTTGGGAGTGAATCTGAGAGCTGGGAGCCTTAGGTATGAAAGTCTTTGCTATCTCCAGACTGTTATTTAATTTTAGGGTGTATGGTTCACATCATTTGAGTTTTTATAATGACCTATATATGTAAATGTACCACAAAAAATTTAGTCAATCTTAATTGACTGTTGAAGCAACATACTCATTATTTACACCTTGAATTTTGTATTTCACTGTCTCTTTTATTTTATTTATTAAAGGCATGTGCTGATAAATTGAAAAGAGAAATAGAACTATATGGTTGTCCCCCTGATTTTCCTGATGAAGAAGAGGAAGAGGAAGAAGTCAATGTTAAAACAGAAGATTTAATAATTAAGGATAAAGCTAAAGGAAAAAAGGTTTGGTGATTCATCATATTTATCTTTTATTAATTTTTTATTAATCCTTTTTTTAAAAAAAATTTGTTTTATTTATTTTGGAGAAGTTTTAGAGGGTAGGGGGGAGAGAGAGGGAAAGAGAGATATAAAGAAATAATGCTTTACTGCCCATGAAGTTTCCCTTCTGTAGGTGGGGAATGGGGGCTTGAACCTGGATACTTGCACATTGTGATGTGTATACTCAACCAGGTGTGCCACCACCCAGCCCCCATCACATTTATCTTGGTTGAAGTTTTATGTATTTATTAAATTAAATTAAATTAATGAATTTATTTTTTGCCTCCAGGTTTATTGCTGGGGCTCAGTGCCTGCACCATGAATCCATTGCTCCTGGAGACCATTTTTGTTGCCCTTGTTGTTTACCATTGTTATTATTATTGTTTTTATTGATGTCTTTGTTGGATAGGATAGAGAAATGGAGAGAGGAGGGGAAGACAGAGAGGGGGGAGAGAAAGTCAACTGCAAACCTGCTTCACCGCCTGTGAAGTGACTCCCCTGCAGGTAGGGAGCAGGGGTTCGAACTGGGATTCTTAGGCCAGTCCTTGCGCTTTGTGCTATGTGCGCTTAGCCCACCGCACTGCTGCCTGAAACCCCCCCCCCCTTTTTAAAAAAGAATTTATTTATTCAAGAGAAAGATAGGAGAGAGAGGAGAGAGAGAAAGAACCAGACATCACTCTGGTACATATACTGCTGGGGATTGAACTTGGGACCTCATGGTTGAGAATCCAATGCATTATTAACTGCACCACCTCCTGGACCACTCTTATGGACCTTTTAAAAATAATTTAAAATTTCATTTTATGAGATGTGTACATGTGTGTGCACACACCATATTCTACTCTGCTTTAGCACATGCAGTTCAAATGATAAAAGCCAGGTCCTCACGTATGCAAGTTCTTAGCTCTGTCTTCTCAGCTATCTACCAGGTCACATATGGTTTGTTTTTTACTGGTTATTTTCAGAGTAAAGCTGTTGCTAAGTCTGGATCATCTAAATACCAGTGGGGCATTATGAAATCCCTTGGTCTGTCTGATGAAGAGATTGCCAAGTTTTCTGAAGCAGAACATTGGCTTGACTATTTCCCACCACTGGCTATCCAGGATCTGAAAAGAATGGGCTTGAAGGTATACCTATGATCTCAATATTTTAAGCAAATGTAAAGGATGCATCTCTTTCTCTACATAAACATATGATCAAATGAGAGTTGGACCACCTCTAATAGGGTAATGTATTCCATCTATGAATTGGTACTCTTATTGCCAGATTAGATTTTGAACTGCTTTGTGATCAGGGAAACATAATATTTGTTGTATTAGAGCATATGTTGATATATTAACAATTAGTGCAAAGAAAAATTCTGTTCAGGGAGTCAGGCTATAGTGCAGCGAGTTAAGCGCAGGTGGCGCAAAGCACAAAGATCAGTGTAAAGAACCCAGTTTGAGCCCTGGCTCCCCACCTGCAGGGGAGTCGCTTCACAAGTGGTGAAGCAGGTCTGCAGGAGTCTCTCTTTCTCTTCCCCTCTCTGTCTTCTTCTCCTCTCTCCATTTCTCTCTGTCCTGTCCAACAATGACGACATCAATAACAACAATAATAGCTACAACAATAAAAACAACAAGGGCAACAAAAGGGAATAAATAAAATAAATATTTAAAAAAAAAGAAATTCTGTTCAAAGAATATGGCAAAGCCAAAGGTTAACCTTGACAAATTAATTAATTTAATTAATTTACTTTTACCAGAACACAGCTCAGCTGTGACTTATGGTGGTCCTGGGACCGTTGGTATCTCAGGCGTAAAAGTCTTATTTGCATAACCTTTATGCTATCTTTCCAACCCCAAAGGTTAACTTGAATACTTAGGACTACATAAGAGAATTATTTCAGTATTTCTTACATTTCCTATGTTTTTTTTGTTTTTGTGATTTAGATTTGTTTAATGAGCTAGAGAGAGAGAGACTAGAGCACTGCAACATCACATGTGGAGCTTGTGTTTGAACATGGGCCTCAGACATGCAAGGGATATATATACTCTTCTTGCTAAACCATCTTTCCACTTGCTTTGTGTTTCAGTACATTAAATGAGTTTTTTATTTTGTTAATTTATTTTTAACTTAATTTTATTTAAAAAATTTTAATCTTTATTTTTTAAAGATTTAATTTATTTATTAATGAGAAAGATGGGAGGGGAGAGGAAGAACCAGACACCACTCTGGTACATGTGCTGTTAGGGGTTGAACTTGGGACCTCATGTTTGAGAGTCCAATGCTTTATTCACGGCACCATCTCCCAGACCACCAATCTTTATGTATTTATTGGTTAGAGACAGCCAAAAATCAAGAGGGAGGGTGAGGTAGAGAAACAGACACTTGAAGCACTGCTTCACCACTCACAAAGCTTTCCCTATGCAGGTGGGGGCTTGAACCCAGGTTTTTGCACATTGTAGCATGCATGCTCAACCAGGTGAGCACCACCCAGCACCTTTTAATTTTATTTTTAAACATGTATTTATGTATTTTATTTTTATTGCTACCAGGGCTATTGCTGGTGTTCAGTGCTACACTGTAGCTCTACTGTTCCTGGTAGACATTGCTCTTTTTTTTTTTTTAAATTATATAGGATAGAACAGAATTGAGAAAGGAGAGGGAGACAGAGATAGAGAAAGGGAGAGAGAGAGAGGCAGACAGAAATACCTGCAGACTTGCTTCATTGCTCATGAAGGTTCTCCCCTCCAGGTGGGGAGTTGCGACTCAAACCCCAGTCCTTGCACATAGTAACTGGGTGTGCCACTACCTGGCCCCCTTTAAGTTTGTCTTTTAACATGGAATTGAAGAATGAATACAAGATCTTGTGTATGTGTGATACTGCTGATACCGCTGTGATAACTCCCTGGTCTGGTATTTTAGTCTTTATTTTTCTGAGAGAGGAAGAGACAGAAAATGAGACCACAACACCCCCTACTGTCCATGGAACTCACTTGGTGCTGTTTGTGGTGCTCCCATGTTGTATAGGGACTTAGAACTCACACACAGCAAGATATATGTTCTTCCAGGTAAGCTATCTCTTTGCCTTTCAATATGTGTCTTAAAAACATACATTAAGCACCAGGTAATACTTTATGATGTATTATGTGTGTGTTTAATTGGCAGAGCTTGAACATTTTTTCTTTTAGTATTTGATAAATGCAAGTAGCCGGAAAATAAAAAGACAGGTAAATAATTGCTACATGGAAATTCTTGTTCATTAAGATTACTCAGTTCTCAAAAATTGCCTTTTCCTTTCTTTTTCTATAGGTTGACTGGCGTCGTTCCTTTATTACCACTGATGTTAATCCTTACTATGATTCATTTGTTAGGTGGCAGTTTTTAACATTAAGAGAAAGAAACAAAATCAAATTTGGGAAGCGGTGAGTCAGTATAACAAGGCAAAAATCATGTTATTTCTACACTGTGATTTAGTGCCCATAGCCTACACTTCCTGATTAACCTTTCTCTCTCTCTCTTTTTTCTTCCTTTCTTTTCTTTTCTTTTTTTTTAAAGATTTTATTTATTTATGAGAAAGATAGGAGGAGGGAGAGAGAGAAAGAAGCAGACATCACTCTGGTATATGTGCTGCCAGTGATCAAACTCAGGACCTCATGCCTGAGAGTCCAATGCTTTAACCACTGCGCCACCTCCCGGACCACTACCTTTTCTCTTTTTATATTTTTTCCTCTTGTTTTCTTTTGTGCCGTTTTTTTCACCTTTCTTGTCTTGCCAGTGTCTTTTTTCCCCCTTCATATTTCTTTTTTCTTTGGTTTGATTTGAAAGGAAAGAGAGAAATGGGGGGGGGCATTACCTTAATTTTTATAGATGTTTAGTGTCTGACAAAACCAGGGAGAATAGGGGCAGTTAACTTTCTTTTTTTTTACCAGAGCACTGATCAGCTCTGGTTTATGGTGGTGCAGGGGATTGAACCTGGGACTTTGGAGCCTCAGGCATGAGTCTCTTTGCATAACCATTATGCTATCTACCCCTGCCCTCTTTTTTTCTTTTTTTTGCTTCCAGGGTTATTGCTGGGACTCAGTGCCTGCACCATGAATCCACTGCTCTTGGAGGCCATTTTTTTCCCATTTTTTTGCTCCTGTTGTTGTAGCCTTGTGGTTATCATTGTTGTTGATGTTGTTCGTTGTTGGATAGGACAGAGAGAAACGGAGAGAAGAGGGGAAGACAGAGAGGGCGAGAGAAAGATAGACACCTGCAGACCTGCTTCACTGCCTGTGAAGCAACTTCCCTGCAGGTGGGGAACCCGGGGCTCGAACCGGGATCCTTACTCCGGTCCTTGCGCTTTGCGCCACGTGTGCTTAACCCGCTGTGCTACCGCCTGACCCCCAATTTACTTGCATTTAATTTTTTTGAGAAATTATTTTTCTTGATTATACTGACTAATTGTATGTATTAATTTGTTAGGGTATTCATTGATGTAATTTATTAAATGGATTAATTTCATTTTTGAAGCTTGTGTTTCATGAATGAATTTATTTCATGATCTTTTGCTCCATATCACAAAGCCACGTTCAGTGCAGATTTTTTAGTAGTTTTGTCTTTAATGAGGGCAGAAAGTTTTCATTACATAACTATGCTGGTACAGTGGGGAAGGTTTTAGTACTGTGGTATTTTTCTCTTTCTTTATCTCTGCTTCTCTGTTGGGAAAAGAAGTAGACCAGGCTGGGGAGACAGCATAATAGTTACGCAAAATCTTTCAAGCGTGAGGCTCTGAGGTCCCAGGTTCAATCCCCAGCCCCACCATAAGTCAGAACTGAGCAGTGTTCTTGTGTAAAATTGTAAAATTAAAAAAAAAAAAAGTTGACCCAGAGCAGTGACAGTAAAGTCCTGATAATGACAAACAAAAAACCCAATAGAATGACCTATTAAAGCATAAATTATAGGCATAGACATTTGCTTAGATGTTTTAATTAGAAATATATATATGGCTGGGGAGAAAACATAATGGCTATGCAAGAGACTTGCCTGAGGCTCCCCAAGGTCCCATGTTCAATCCCCAGCACCACCATAAGCCAGAGCTGAGCAGTGCTCTGATCTCTCTCTCTCTGTATCATATATATACATGATATGATATAAACAGTGTATGATATTTGTATATGTCAGGCCGGTGGTACATCTGCTTGAGTGCACATTACAGTGTGTAAGGACCTGGGTTCAAGTCTGCATTCTCTACCTGCATGGGGGAAGATTTAGGAGCAGTGAAATAGTACTGTAGATATCTTTCTCCTCTCTTATCTCCCTTTCCTCTCTTAACTTCTGTTTCTATCTAAAGTAAATAAATAAGATTAATTAAAGGAAAAAAGTATTTGCAAAGAGTCAATGCCATTTTATTAGGAGCAACACTAGCAAATATGTCAGTAAAATCTGTATATTTTATTATTTGTCATTTATGATTTACTTTTTAGGTATACCATTTATTCTCCAAAAGATGGGCAGCCTTGTATGGATCACGACAGACAAACTGGCGAGGTAATTATTTGTGATACAGAGTAGCTATGATGGTAGTTCTTAATATGGCCGTAAAGTTTCAGAAATAGTTTCAGAAGTCTAAAAATAACCTTATTCCACAGGTCTAAGTGGTGGCATATCTGGTACAATACACATGCTAATATGCCCAAGGACCCTGGTTCAAAGCTTGGGCCCCCACCTATATGGAGGAAGCTTCATGAGCAGTGAAGCTGCAGGTGTCTCTTTTCTCTCTCCCTCTCTTATCTCCCCTTCCCTCTCAATTTTTGTACATATCTGCAACTGATAAAAGGAAAAAAAATACACAGTATAAAAGAAAACTTAATTAAAATTTGTTATTCCAGTACTCATGTATATAGTTAAGTTACTCTCTGGTAACATGAAAGAAGCAGGCAGAATGTGCCTGTGTCTTATCTAGGACCTCTCTCCTCCAAGTGTAGGCTAGTTAGTACTAGGCTACCTGCATCAGCTTGTGATAAAAAAGCATATTCCTGAGCTACACCCCCAAACTGCTGAATCTGAAGCTTAGTGATGGGATTCAGCAATCTGTCCTCTAACAAGCCCTCATTATGATTCATGTGTATGCCAATACTTGAGAGGCACTGCCTTCTCTAAAGTACTAAGTGGGAAAGTAATATATGTGGCTGACTGAAGCAGTCAGTGTGTTTATGCCAACTTTAATAATGTTCTTACTTATTTCCAGAGTACTTTTTTCCCCCCCTGTTTCTTGTCCAGCCTTCACTGTCCTGGGATGACTTATTTTTTTTTCCCCAGATAGAAAGAGATAGAGAAAGAAAAGAGTGACTATAGTACGCAAACTTCCTCTAATGTGGAGGCACTAGGCTCCAACATTTCCCAAGTACTTCTAGCTATGCCCGGCATCACTTCACTCTATACTCCTGGTGGGCACATTAGTAACATTCTTCGTTATGATACTTAAGTAGAACAAGGATACATATTTTGCCTAAAACCTTGGCATACAGGTGTCTAAAATGATAAGAGGATTTTACTTTTTGGTCACCAGGGTTATTCTGGGGCTTGGTGCCTGAAGGATGAATCCAATACTACCAGTATTCCTTTCACCTGCCTTCCCCTTCCTTCCCCTTTATCTCCTTTTCCCTACATCCCTATACCCAAACTCTACAATTCCCCCTCCCCTCCTCCCTACAATTCTCCTCGTCTCTTATTTCCCCCCTACTTTTCCCTTCCTCTCCCTTCTATTCTTTCCTCTTCCTTCCCTTCCTCTCTCCCTTCCTTTACTTTTTTGGATAGAGGCAGAGAGAAATTAAGAGGGGAGTGGGAGATAGAAAAGTCAAGAAACAGACACCTGCAGCACTGCTGCCCCCTATAAGTGGGGACTGGAAGCTTGAACTTAGATGCTTTACTGTAATGTGTGTGCTCAACACCAGGTGTGCCACCATGTCTTTCTGTCTTTCCCTTCCTCTCCTTCCCTTCTCCCTTCCTCTCTTCCTTTCTCTCTCTCTCTTTTTCTCTTCTTTCTTTCTTAGACAAAGAGAAGTAGAGGGGCGGGGGGAGAGAGTGAGAGAGAAAGTGAAACATCTGCAGCATTCCACTATTCCACTGTTCATGAGTCTTCTCTCAGGTTGAGGCCCAGAATCCGCAAACATGGTAACATATTTACTTGACTGGCTATAGCACTACCTGACCCTGATACCAGGATCTTAAAAGCCTTTCTGTGTGCATTGTCCTTTGCTACTGTATTTGAAAACATCTGTAGTCTAGCCATTGCTCTTCAAAATTAACCTGTTAGACTGTAACTTGCCTGGTAGATAGATGTTTAAATTTCTTAATGATTTTTTAATGTAGTTTATTATTAAGGTTTTTGTTTGCTTGCTTATTTATTTACTTATGAGAGAGAACCAGAGTATCACTCTAGCAATTGTGATGCCAGGGACCAAGTTTAGAACCTACTGCTTTGAGTGTCTCACACCTTAGCCACTGTGCCACTTCCCAGGCAGCTAAGGTTTTTTTGTTTGTTTGTTTACTTATTTATTTATAGAGGAGAGAGAGAGAGAGAAAACCTGAACATTACCCTGACTTGTGATGTTGGGGATCAAACTCAAGACTTAATTGTTGGGAGTTCGACTCTAGACATTTTTCTTCCCTATTTTCTTATGTGTTCTAAGGACAGTCCTGTATGAAGATAGAACAGAGCTATTTTATAAATGAGAAAACAAAGGCTCAGGTAGTTTGTGACTCTTGGGCCAAATCATTAGTAAGGACCCAAGCTAGTTTAGAATACACGTCATCTGACTGGTGGTCCTGTGGTCCTGTGTATGTCTGTAATTATCATTCTGTAGGATTGGTGTTCATTATATCTTTTTTTTTTTTTTTTTTATAAATGTGTTCTGCCACTAAGTTTCTTTTCTTTCTTTTTTTAAATGTATTTATTTTTCCTTTTGTTGCCCTTGTTTTTTGTTATTGATGCCATCGTCATTGTTGTATATGACAGAGAGAAATTGAGAGAGGAGGGGAAGACAAGGGGAGAGAAAGATAGACACCTGCAGACCTGCTTCACTGCCTGTGAAGTGAAGTGACTGCCCTGCAGGTAGGGAGCCGGGGGCTTGAACTGGGATCCATATGCTGGTCCTTGTGCTTTGCGCCATGTGTGCTTTACCTGCTGCGCTGTTGCCCAATTCTCTCTTTCTTTCTTTTTTTTTTTTTAAGAATTTTTTTATTCACGAGGAAGATAGGAAGAGACAGAGAAAGAACCAGATATCACTCTGGTACATGTGCTGCCGGGAGTTGAACTCAGGACCTAATGCTTGAGAATCCAGTGCTTTATCTACTGCACCACCTCCCGGACCACTCCCACTAAATTTCTTTATTTTATTTTATTTATCAGTGAGAGGGATAGGAAGAAAGAACCAGACATCACTCTGGTACATGTGCTGCTGGGGATCGAACTCAGGACCTCATGCTTGAGAGTCCAGTGCTTTATCCACTGCGCTACCTCCTGGACCATGTGTTCATTATATCTTTAAACTCCTTGGTTGCTCTAATCACTGGCTTATGGTGGGATTGAATTTGGGACTTTGGAGTCTCAGTCATGCTAGTCTCTTTGCATAACCATTATGCTATCTGCCCCTGCCCCTCTAAGTCTTTTTTTTTTTTTCTTTTATTTTGGTCTGCTGTCTTCCAAGAGTTTATATCAAATTATACCATTAGCTCCTTAGTGAAATCTGTTTTCCCTTTACCAGTTCTCTGCTTATGGGGTGGGGGAGTAGTCACCCAGGTCACTCCTTACACATTAGACTTCCATGTGGACATGGCAGTCTCTTCATTGGAAAAAGGATCCTGGTAGGGACCAGGTGGTGGTGTACTTGGTTGCGTACACATGTTAGTATGTGTAAGAACCAGAGTTCAAGCCCCTGTTCCCTACCTGCAGGAAGAAAGCTTCACAAACAGTGAAGCTGTACTGCAAATGTCTTTCTCTCTTCCCTTCTGCCTCCCCCTCTCCTCTCAGTTTTCCTCTGTCTCTATCCATAAGTAAGTAAATAAATAAAGAACTCTTGAGTATGCAAGAATCCTCTTAGACATTTGATTCAGACCTTTTACATAATTAGTAGTTTTGATCTGAGGTGTTTTTTTTTTTTTTCCTCTCAATTTTTTTCAGGGTGTTGGACCTCAGGAATATACTTTAGTCAAGTTGAAAATACTTGAGCCATACCCGTCCAAATTAAGGTAGGCTTGCCTATGAGTTAATTGCTTCACTTTTTCTGTACCAGTGAATAATAGACTCCACAATGTTCTTTTACATAAATACATTTTTTTTTTTCTTAGTGGCCTGAAAGGAAAAAATGTCTTCTTGGTTGCTGCTACTCTTAGACCTGAGACCATGTTTGGACAAACAAACTGTTGGGTCCGCCCTGACATGAAGTACATAGGGTTTGAGACAGCGAATGGTGACATATTTGTCTGTACACAAAGAGCTGCCAGGAACATGTCATACCAGGGCTTTACCAAAGACAATGGAGTGGTGCCTGTTGTTAAGGAACTAATGGGAGAGGTAAGCTGACTATATATGTATTTATTCCTTTTGTTTTCCTTGTTGTTTTGTTGTTGTAGTTATTATTGTGGTTGTTGGTGTTGGATAGGACAGAGAGAAATGGAAAGAGAAGGGGAAGACAGAGAGGGGGAGAGAAAGATAAAACACCTGCAGACCTGCTTCACCGCCTGTGAAGGGACTCCCCTGCAGTTGGGGATCCTGGGGCTCAAACCAGTATCCTTACTCTGGTCCTTGCACTTTGCGCCACCTGCACTTAACCCGCTGCGCTACCGCCTGACTCCCCCCTGACTTTATATTTTAGGGTATACATTTAGAGGAGGAAAATGGTTGAATGAAGTTTGAGAAAAAGAAATAGAAAAAACAAACTTATCTTACCTTTTTTTTTTTTTTTTAACCACCAGAGCAGTGCTATGCTGGGGGATTGAACCTGGCACCTTTTGTGCTTCAGGCATGAAAGGCTTTTTACATAGCCATTGAGCTGTCTTCTCAGTCCATAAAACAAAAATAATTTTTAATTGAGCTGTACATGAAGTCAAATGTATAAATCATGATATCATATTTTGGTGCATTTTCATATGCATATACACTCATGCAAATACCACCTAAATCAAGACATAGAACAACTTAATTTTAAACATCTTATTTATATATGAAGATGGAAGGAGAGAGGGAGAGGGAGAGGAAGAGAGAAAGAGAGAAAGAAAGAACCAAACATCACTCTGGTACATGTGCTGCTGGGGATTGAACTCAGAACCTCAGGCTTGAGAATCCAACACTTTATCCACAGCACCACTGCCCGGACCTCAAGATAAAGCTCAACTTCAGCACCTTGGGAGGCTTTTCCATGTCTGTTTTGCATTCAGTACTGAACCCTTTCTTGCAAAGGGAACCTCTGTTCTGATTTCAGTCACTAAAAATGAGTTGCTGCTATTGGCCTTTACCTTGCGCTTTGTGCCATTTATGCTTAACCTGCTATGCTACCGCCCAGCTCCCTGTTGGCCTTTACCTAATGGGATTATACAGTCACACAATGTCTTGTGTCTGGGTTCTTTTGCTCAACATTCTATTTGTGAGATTTATATATGTCATATAAAGGAGTAATTGTTCTTTTCTAACCTAGTCACTAGATTTTCAACTCTTATGTTTCAGTTTAGTTAGCCCTTGGTTGAAAACAGACAGTCCTTCCCAAGAAATTTAATAACTTAATTAGATATTTTATTACTTTTTTAATATAATTGCCTGTGTTCCTGGTATGGAACTATACCTGTCTTTCTGAAAGTAAGTCTTGGTTAACATTAACTCAGTCTGGACTTAAAAAAAAGTTATTTAGGTAGTCGGGTGGTAGCACAGCAGGTTAAGCACACATGGCACAAAGCCCAAGGACCAGCATAAGGATCCCAGTTCGAGCCCCTGGCTCCCCACCTGCAGGGAAGTCGCTTCACAGGCGGTGAAGCAGGTCTGCAGGTGTCTATCTTTTCTCTCCCCCTCTTGGTCTTCCCCTCCTCTTTCCATTTCTCTCTGTCCTATCTAACAATGATGGCATCTATAATAACTACAACAACAATAAGAAACAACAAGGGCAACAAAAGGGTAAATAAATATATTATTTAAAAAAAAGTTATTTAAGTGGTCTGGGAGGTGGCACAGTGGATAAATCATTAGACTCTCAAGCATGAAGCCCTGAGTTCAATCCCCGGCAGCACATATATCAGAATGATGTCTGGTTCTTTCTCTCTCCTATCTTTCTCATGAATAAATAAATAAATAGAATCTTAAAAAACATTATTTAAGAGAAAAAAAGAGAAACAGAAAGGGGGGAAAACACCATACCACTGTGTAGCTTCTCCCAGTCATGGTGCTCTCTTGTGATACTGGCACATGAATGCTGCTAGAGCCTTCCACACTGATAAAGCCCAAAGGGTGAACTCTCTCTCAGTTCTCAGTTTCTCTTGTTCTTCTTCTTCTTCTTTTTTTTTTTTTTAATATTTATTTATTTCCTTTTTGTTGCTCTTTTTATTGTTGTTATTGTTGTTGGATAGAACAGAGAGAAATGGAGAGAGGAGGGAAAGAGAGAGGGAGAGAGAAAGACACCTACAGGCCTGCTTCACCACCTGTGAAGCGACCCCCCTGCAGGTGGGAAGTCAGGGGTTTGAGCCGGGGTCCTTATGCTGGTCCTTGTGCTTTGAGCTGCACGTGCTTAACCCACTGCACTACTGCCCGATTCCCTTGTTCTTATTTTTTATAATTATATTTTAGCTCTTTAAAAATATGAATGTCAAAATTTATTTTAATTATCTTTACTTATTTATTGGATAGAGACAGCCAGAAATCAAGACGGATGGGTGTGATAGAGAGGGACAGAGACACCTGTAGCACTGCTTCACCATTCGCAAAGCTTTCTTCCTGCAGGTTTTGAACCCCGGTCCTTGTGCACTGTAATTTGTGCTCACCAAGTGAGCCATCACCCAGCCCAACTTCTTTTTTTTTTTTTTTGCTACCTAGATTGTTGGAGCTTGGTGCTAGCACTATGAATCCACTGCTCCCCGTGGCCCCCCCCCCGATTTTTAATAGATAGGGCAAAGAGAATTTGAGAGAGGTTGGGGAGATAGAGAATGGGAGAGAAAGATACCTACAGACCTACTTCCCACCTCATGAAGTGCCCCCCCTGCAGGTGGGGATTAAAATCTATATACAGTATTCTATCTTGCTGATAATCATAATAAGTACCTTTTCTGTGATTTACAGGATTAGTTGTTTCCGGTTTTATTAGTGTAATTAGCATAGCATTGGACAGCTTTCTCAAAAGGAAAAGTTTATTTGCCATTGAGGAAAATTTCTAGGATTAGATGGTGTGAACATTTGTGTGGATCTCCCTATGAATGCCTGTGCTTTTCTTCTAAGAATACAATGTCTTAGCAATGTGTACTACTCTCACAACTTTATCAGCTTTGGTGATAGTATCTTTTTACAATTATTTTCAGTCTAGTAGGTTTGACATAATTCCTATTTTATTTATCTTTTTAGTTAATATATTTTTTATTACTGCCTGCTTGGGGCTTAAAATATTAACATTGTTTTTAATTTTAATGGTTAAAGTAAGTCTCTCCACCTTTTTTCACTGATCTTTTTCTTGCATAGGAAATTCTTGGTACATCACTCTCTGCACCTTTAACATCTTATAAGGTCATCTATGTTCTGCCAATGCTTACCATTAAGGAGGATAAAGGTAAAGAATTTCTTTATTTCTAAGAATTCTCCAGTGTCTAGCACATTGGGGCTGTACTGATCCACTCCACGCTTTCTTTTACAAGGCACTGGTGTGGTCACAAGTGTTCCTTCAGACTCCCCTGATGATCTTGCTGCCCTCAGAGATTTGAAGAAAAAGCCAGTGAGTATCTGAGCTTCATGTTCTTATTTTCTCTTTATTGACACATTAGTTATATATTGCTGAACTAACTATGGAGTTGGGCTAAAAAGCTATGAATTGAACTGCTCTATCTTAACTGTTTCTTGATTGTTTTTCTTTGATTTTTTTTTTTTTTTTTTTTTTACCAGAGCACTGCTCAGCTCTGGCCTATGGTGGTGTAGGGGATTGAACCTGGAATTTTGGAGCTTCATGCATAAGTTTCTTTGCATACCCATCCCCAATTAGAATTTTTAATGTGATATTTTATATGTATTTCATAGAATCTTTTTATTTTTCAAAGGCTTATTTGTTAATGAGGAAAAATAGCACCATTGGCATATGAGGTATTAGGGATCATGTTTGGGACCTGGTGCTTATAAGTTTGAGATTTTTCTGTACCACCTTCCTAAACCCTGTCCCCACCTCCACCAAGGTTATAGTTGGGGCTTTGTACCTACATAATGAATCCATAGCTCCTAGTGGCCATTTTTTCTTTTAAATTTTTTTCCATTCTCTCCTTTTATTTGATAGGATGGAGAGAAATTAAGAGGGAAGTGGGAGACAGCGAGGAAGAGAAAGAGAAACTTGTAGCCTTGTTTCACCACTTAGAAAGCTTCTTTCCTGCAGCCTGAGACCGGGTCCTTGTTCATAGTCACTGCCAGGCCCCAAAGCTAATTTTTTTTTTTTTTTTTTTTTGCATTGCTTGGGCTTCACTGCTGTGGGCTATTTTTTTCCTTTTTCCTTTTTTTTTTTTTTTTTTTTTTTTTTAAGATAGATTTAGACAGAGAGGTAGGGAGAGACATTATGGCACCAACACTTCTGTAAGTGCTATAGTCACTGGGGTTGTGTGCATGGCAAAGTTGAGCCATCTTGTTGACCCCTTTTTTTTTTTTTATTTCCATTTTTTTATTTGGTAGGACAGAGAGAAATTAGGATGGGGGAAACAGAAGGAGGAGAGAAGGATAAATACTTGTAGACCTGCTTCTCTGCTTTTGAAGCTTCCCCCCTTCAGGTGGGGAGTGGGGACTCAAAACTCTGGTCTTGCCCTTGGTCATGTGTGCACTCATCTGAGTATGCCACCACCTGGCCCTCTATCACTATTTAAAAAATATATATATTTTTAAAAGTTTAAAAAATTTTATTTATTTATTCCCTTTTGTTGCCCTTGTTTTATTGTTGTAGTTATTATTGTTGTCATCATTGTTGGATAGGACAGAGAGAAATGGAGAGAGGAAGGGAAGACAGAGAGGGGGAGAGAAAGATAGATTTGCTTCACCACTTGTGAAGCGACTCCCCTGCAGATGGGGAGGTGGGGGCTTGAGCCAGGGTCCTTATGCCTGTCCTTAAGCTTTGCACCATGTGCACTTAACCCGCTGTTCTACCGCCTGACTCCTATTTTTTTTTTTTAAAGCAGCTTTAGGTTAACAGTAAAATGACACTAGGAGTTTTACATATACACTAAACCCCCCCCCCCCAATGCATAAGACTATTCCCGACATATTTCATTATCAGCTTGATTCATCAGAATGGCATTTTTTTTTTTTAATCAATGATGAACCTACAGTAACACATTACAGTCACCCAAAGGGTTCACCCTCGACATGGGTTTGGAAAATGTGTGAAGACACATAATCTGGCATTATAGTGTTATGAAGAATAGTTTCACTGCCTTAAAATCCTCTGTCTTCTTCCTGTTCATCTCTCTTCTCTGCTATTGCTGGCAGTTACTTATCTCTGTAGTTTTACCTTTTTCAAAATGTCATAGTTGGAATCAAACTGTATATATATATATATATATATATAGCCTTATCAGATTGACTTCTTTGACATAGGATTCATCTTTTTATTTTTTTATCATAGCTTGATAGCTCATATCTTTCTATTACTGAATACTTGGCAGTATAGATATTCCACAGTTTATCTTTTCATCTACTGAAATACAAACTGGTTACTAACAGTTGTTGGCTCTTTCTTTTGATTTATTTATTACCAGAGAGAAAGAGAGATAGAGATAAATAGCTAGATATATATAGAGAGAGTGAAGAGAGAACCAGAGTATCACCCTGGAATATGTGACTCCAGGGATTGAACGTTGAACTTCCTTGCAGGTCCTGTGTTCTGGCCACTGCAGAACTCCCCAGGATGCCACTTTTCTTGTTTGGTTGATATATTAGTGTGAGGTTTTGTTTTTTTTTTTACCCTTTAAACTATTTATTTATTAGTTACCATTTATTTATTACTTGAGAGGACAGAGGAATTGAGAGGGTAATGGGAGATAGAGAAGGAAAGAGACACCTGTAGCATTGCTTCATGACTTTTGAAGCTTTCCTCCTATAGTTGGAGGTCTGGGGAATTCAATATGCCGCTGACTGGTTACCCCCCCTTTTTTTTCCTTCCAATTTTTAATCTCTATATGATTACAGTTTGACAATCCTTTGCAAGAGACTTCTGTTATTCACATTTTCATTGCAAACAAGAATATGAAAAATGTGACCATGTGTTTGTGAAATATTTCTTTTGACAGTACAGTTTTGTTACTTTAAGATATGCTCTAAAAAACAAAAAAAGACATTCTCTAGAACTTAAATTATTAAATTTTTAAAGTGGATAAGTCCCTCCTTGAAATACTTGGTACAATTAATTAACCTGTATGGAGAGGAGAAAAGAATAATCAGAAGTCTGGAGGTTGCCTCTGTCAATACCATATCATTAGTTCTGACTTGCAATTTTCTTTGTAGGCCTTGCGAACAAAGTATGGGATTAGAGATGACATGGTCTTGCCATTTGAGCCGGTGAGTACATTGATGGTTCACAATATTCACAGTCATTAATTAATTAATTAATTTATTTTTACCAGAGCACTATTCAGCTCTGGCTTATGGTGGTATGGGGGATTGAACCTGGGACTTTGGAGCCTCAGGCATGAGAGTCTGTTTGCATAACCATTATGCTATCTACCCTCGGCCCTCATTTCTTTGAGCAAAGACAGTGCTAATATTTTCCCTGTAACAAAATGAAGTGATTGGAGAAGTATGAAAACTAGAGGGGTTAGCTGAAGATATGCTAATTTAATTTGATGTATGCTGTGCAGACAAAAGAGACTAACAGTAAACATTATCTTGGCACCTGCAGTTTTGGAAGAGCTAACTTGTTAGCATCACCATATTTAAAGAAGTTTATTTTTGCTAGTTTGGGCACATTCTAGGGCTCTTTTACATTTTTTCTCTAAATAGTGTATTTTAATGAAAGAGGTAGAGAGACAGACAGACAAGAACACTGCTCAGCTCTGATTTAATGTAGTACAGTGTGACCTTGAAGCCTCAGACATGGAAGCCTTTTGCATAATCACTATACTATTTCCCGACCATTAAATTCCAGGTTTCTTTTTAAAAAAAAAAATTTTTTTTTTTAAATTCCAGGATTCTTAAAGACAAGATTTTGCTATCTTACTTAAGAGTGTTTCTGTATATAGATGCCTATATAAGAAAAATCTTGGGAGTCGGATGGTAGCACAGCGGGTTAAGTGCAGGTGGCACAAAGTGCAAGGACTAGTGTAAGGATCCCGGTTCGAGCCCCTGGCTCCCCACCTGCAGGGGAGTCGCTTCAAAAGTGGTGAAGCAGGTCTGCAGGTGTCTATCTTTCTCCCCCCCTCTTTGTCTTCCTCTCCTCTCTCCATTTCTCTCTGTCCTATCCAACAACAACATCAATAACAACAATAATAATAACTACAACAATAAAAAAACAAGAGCAACGAAAGGGAATAAATAAATAAATATTTATTGAAAAATCTATACTTTCAAATATCTGTGATGAAGAATCTAGAAAACTTACTATAAACCAAAAACACTGCCATTTTTTTTTTGGTCTGCTTACATCATTTTTCTAGTTTTAACATTAAGTTTTCTGTTGATTATGTGTCAGTACAGGGTGGTGAGCTGGGAAAATGTGTATATTATAAGGGAGGGACAGTGTGGGGCTTGATGTGCAGAATTTATGTGTTTTCTTGTGAAGCGGAGGAAGACAGATTAACATCTGATTGTTAGTCCATTCTGTGATTGCCCAATATGTGGCACTACTAAAATGAAAGCTGATAGACAGCAGAGGCAAAAGGACTAATTCCTATATGGCTGTTTTTGTGCTCATTCCTTGTCAATAAGTTTGGGTGTTGATGTTCTTTACAGGTGCCAGTCATTGAAGTCCCAGATTTTGGAAATCTCTCTGCTGTAACCATTTGTGATGAGTTGAAAATTCAGAGCCAGAATGACCGAGAGAAGCTTGCAGAAGCAAAGGAAAAGTTATATCTAAAAGGGTTTTATGATGGTGTGAGTCATATTTTTTATTGTTTATTTGATTTACTCTGTAATCATCTTAATGATTCAGAAAAATATAGAGACTTCAGTATAGTTTTGGCTGTATACTGAGATTAATATGAGGTGATCTTCTGTTTCCTATATCCTTTTTAAACATCTGTTTTTTACACTTTTGTGTAAAAATATATTTGTAAATATTGCAGTTTGTGTCCTCTATGAATGTGAAGGAATGAATTTCAAAGATAAATTTTAAGTTCATATTACACAGTAAACTCAGGTTTACTGCATTTATAATACCTGCTCCTTTCTTTTGGTCTTTTAATTAGTGAGCTCATTAGCTTAGTGCTGTAGTCTTTCACTCACATACAACAAAAAAGGGAAAAACCTGGAATAAACAATTTTTTGGGAATAAACAATATTAATTCAATTTATTAATCACAAACTTCTGGAATTTTCTTTTTTTCCATAACTATGCATATGTTAATATGACCTGTTACCATTTCCAGGGAAGAAAACTAAGATAGAGAAAGCAAGAATCTAACCAAATTGTTAGTAACTACAGCCTGTAATAAAATTTAAGGACATAAATGAGAATGCTCTTTATTTTTATTACTCTGGATAATTAAGAATTGGCTATATGTTTATTTCACTGGCCTGCCCATATTGGTTGATAAAAAACGAGATTCATATATAATGCTAACATACTAACTTATTTAAATGTCAAAGTAACTTTTTTTAATGAGAGCAATAACTTAAAAAATTTTATTACCTTTATTTTTTGGATAGAGACAGCCAGAAATCAAGAGGGGAGAGGATGATAGAGAGGAAGAGAAACAGAGACACCTGCAGCCCTGCTTCACCAATTGTGAAGCTTTCCACCTGTAGGTGGGGACTAGGGGCTTGAACCCAGTTGTTGTGCCTTATAACATGTGCACTCAACCAGATGTGCCACCGCCTGGCTCCTTAAAGTAACTTTCTGATGGGGGTATTTTTATTCCATTTCATAGATATGGAAGTTGAGGCACTAAGAAATTAAAAAAAAAAAATCAGCTAATATCAATCAGATATCCACTCAGCAACAGCATTGGCATTTACACTAGCCAACTTGGCTCTAGAATTTATGTTCTTAACTATTGCACCATAATAATCAAGAAGTTTAATTTCCTAATGATGAGCTAAATAATCATGAATCCTGTTAGTATTTTAGGAAATTAAAAGTCAAAAGAAGAAAAAGTACTTTTTAAAATTAAGACAGAAGCTATTTGAAAGAAATGCAGGAATTAGATCTAAGTCAGAACATCAGCTGGGAAGGGATTGTGGTTTAGCTCTGTGACAATAATGGGCAAACTACTCCTCTGTCCTAGAATTAAATTTCTCCACTAAGTAAAAGGCAAAAATTAAAAAACACTAGACCTTCCTATAAGAGACATATTTATTACATGGCTAAACAAAAGAAAATGCTTCGCAGTAGCAGGTGGAGTTGAAAAGACAAGCCTAAGGGCAGAGGTAGGTTGCTAATGGTTATGAAAACAGAATCATGCTTGTGGCGCAAATATCCCAGGTTCAGTCCCCTGCATCACCATAAGCCCGAGCTGGGCAGTGCTCTGGTTAAAAAAAAAAAATCTAGTTGTCCAACTTCTTTAAAAATAACTGTGCTTATAAAGACAGTGAAGTTCATACTGGAAATAGGTTGGTGGAATTTAAATTTTGTTAAGGGAAAAATTTCAAATGAATCTCAAAGCAAATGTTAATTGTTTTACATGTGTTTTTTCCTCTATTTCTTATCCTCATAGATAATGCTGGCAGATGAATTTAAAGGACAGAAGGTTCAAGACGTGAAAAAGACTATTCAGAAGAAGATGATTGACTCTGTATGTCATAAACTGCCCCCTGGTAGGGTGTTTTGGGAGAATAGAAGTAGACTAGGGTAGACTTTTTTTTTTTATAATTTATTTCTTTATTGGGGAATTAATGTTTTACATTCAACAGTAAATACAATAGTTTGTACATGCATAACATTCCCCAGATTCCCATTTAACAATACAAACCACACTATGTCATTCATCATCTTTCATGGACCTGTATTCTCCCCACCCACCCACCCACCCCAGAGTCTTTTACTTTGGTGCGATATGCCAATTCCATTTCAGGTTCTACTTGTGTTTTCTTTTCTGATCTTGTTTTTCAACTTCTGCCTGAGAGTGAGATCATCCCATATTCATCCTTCTGTTTCTGACTTATTTCACTCAACATGATTTTTTCAAGGTCCATCCAAGATCGGCTGAAAACGGTGAAGTCACCATTTTTTACAGCTGAGTAGTATTCCACTGTGTATATATACCACAACTTGCTCAGCCACTCATCTGTTGTTGGACAACTGGGTTGCTGCCAGGTTTTGGCTATTACAAATTGTGCTGCCAAAAACATATGTGTACACAGATCTTTTTGGATGGATGTGTTGGGTTCCTTAGGATATATCCCCAGGAGGGGAATTGCAGGGTCATAGGGTAGGTCCATTTCTAGCCTTCTGAGAGTTCTCCAGACTGTTCTCCACAGAGGTTGGACCAATTTACATTGCCACCAGCAGTGCAGGAGGGTTCCTTTGACCCCCATACCCTCTCCAGCATTTGCTGCTGTTACCTTTTCTGATGTATGACATTCTCACAGGAGTGAAGTGATATCTCATTGTTGTCTTGATTTGCATTTCTCTGACAATCAGAGACTTGGAGCATTTTTTCATGTGTTTCTCGGCCTTTTGGGTCTCTTCTGTGGTGAATATTCTGTCCAAGTCCTTCCCCCATTTTTGGATGGGGTTATTTGTTGTCTTGTTGTTGAGTCTGGCAAGCTCTTTATATATGTTGGTTATTAAACTCTTATCTGATGTATGGCATGTAAAGATCTTCTCCCATTCTGTGAGGGGTCTCTTGGTTTGGGTAGTGGTTTCTTTTGCTGTGCAGAAGCTTTTTAATTTGATGTAGTCCCATAGGTTTATACTTGCCTTAGTCTTCCTTGTAATTGGATTCGTTTCATTGAAAATGTCTTTAAAATTTATGCGGAAAAAAGTTCTGCCAATATTTTCCTCTAAGTATCTGATAGTTTCTGGTCTAACATCCAAGTCCTTGATCCACTTGGAATTTACTTTTGTATTTGGCGAAATACAGTGATTCAGTTTCATTCTTCTGCATGTTTCAACCCAGTGTTTCCAACACCATTTGTTGAAGAGACTCTGCTTTCCCCATGTAATAGTCTGGGCCCCTTTGTCAAAGATTAGATGTCCATAGGTGTGGGGCCTCATTTCTGGGCTCTCAATTCTATTCCACTGGTCAGTGTGTCTGTTCATGTTCCAGTACCAAGCAGTTTTGATGACAATGGCCCTATAATACAGTTTGAGATCTGGGAGTGTGATGCCTCCGGTTCTGTTCTTTTTTCTCAAGATTGTTTTGGCAATTCTAGGTCTTTTCTGGTTCCAGATAAACATTTGTAGCATTTGTTCTATTCTCCTAAAAAGTGTGCTTGGGATCTTGATGGGGATAGCATTAAATTTGTAGATGGCTTTGGGTAATATATTCATTTTGATGATGTTAATTCTTCCAACCCATGAACATGGAATATCTTTCCACTTCTTTGTGTCTTTTTCAATTTCTTTGAGTAGTGACTCATAATTTTCAGTATACAAGTCTTTCACTTCTTTGATTAGGTTTACTCCTAGATATTTTATTGTTTTTGTTGCTATAGTAAAAGGAATTGATTTTGGATTTCAATTTCTTCTAACTTAGTGTTTGCATAGAGGAATGCCACTGACTTTTGAATGTTAATTTTGTAGCCTGACACCTTACTGTATTGCCTGATGATTTCCAAAAGCTTCTTGCTGGATTCCTTAGGTTTTTCCATGTATACTATCATGTCATCTGCAAATAAGGAGAGTTTGACTTCTTCTCTTCCAATCTGTATGCCTTTAATTCCTTGCTCCTGCCTGATTGCTATGGCAAGAACTTCCAACACTATGTTGAATAGTAATGGTGATAGTGGGCAGCCCTGTCTCGTACCTGATCTGAGTGGAAATGCTTCCAGTTTTTCACCATTGAGTATGATGTTGGCTGTAGGTTTGCTATATATAGACTCCACTATCTTCAGGAATTTTCCATCTATTCCCATTTTTTGTAGTGTTTTGATCATAAAGGGATGTTGTATTTTGTCAAAGGCTTTCTCTGCATCTATTGATATGACCATGTGGTTTTTGGTCTTGCTTTTGTTGATGTGGTGGATCACATTGATTGATTTACGTATATTAAACCAACCTTGCATGCCTGGGATAAACCCCACTTGGTCATGATGAACAATCTTTTTGATATACAATGAACAATCTTTTTGATATCCGGTTGGCTAGAATTTTGTTCAATATTTTTGCATCTATGTTCATCAGAGATATTGGTCTGTAGTTTTCTTTTTTGGTTGTATCCCTGTCTGCTGTTGGTATCAGGGTGATGTTGGCTTCATAGAAGCTGTCAGGGAGTATTCCAGTGTCTTCAATCTTCTGGAAGACTTTTAAAAATAGAGGTATTAGTTCTTCTTTGAAGGTTTTGTAGAATTCATTTGTAAAACCATCTGGTCCAGGACTTTTATTTTTGGGGAGATTTTTGATAACTGTTTCAATTTCCTTAGCTGTGATGGGCCTGTTCATGTTATCCACTTCCTCTTTACTTAGTTTTGGAAGTTGGTAGGTATCTAGGAAATGGTCCATTTCTTCCAGGTTCTCTAGCTTGGTGGCATATAGTTGTACATAGATGCCTTGCATGATATGTTGAATTTCTGCGGTGTCTGTGGTAATAGCTCCTCTTTCATTTACTATCCGATTTATTTGGGTCTTCTCCCTTTTTTGTTTTGTGAGTCTGGCTAAAGGTTTGTCGATTTTGTTTACTCTTTTGAAGAACCAACATTTACTTTCGTTGATCTTTTGTATGGTTTTCCTATTCTCAATGTTATTTATTTCTGCCCTAACTTTAGTCATTTCTGTCCTTCTGGTTGCTTTAGGGTTCCTTTGTTCTTCTTCTTCTAGGTCTTTAAGATGTGCAATCAGGCTGTTTATTTGTGCTTTTTCTTGTTTCCTAATGTGTGCTTCTATAGCTATGAACTTCCCTCTTAGGACTGCTTTAGCTGTGTCCCAAATATTTTGATAGCTTGTGTCTTCATTTTCATTGAACTCTTGAAACATTTTGATTTCTTCCTTGATTTCCTCTTTGACCCAGAAGTTGTTTAGAAGTGTACTGTTGAGCTTCCACATTTTGGGACTTTTACTAATCTTTTGTTGATTGTTAAGTGTTAGTTTAATTCCACTGTGGTCTGAGAAGATGCATGGGATGATTTCAGTGCTCTTGAATTGGCTGATGCTGTCTTTGTGGCCTAACATATGGTCTATCCTTGAGAATGACCCATGTGGATTTGAGTAAAATGTGTATTCCAGTTTCTTGGGATGAATGACTCTGAAAATGTCCAATAGTTCTAGTTTATCTATCTCTTCATTTAGCTCCCTTATGTCTTTACTGATTTTCTTCCTGCATGATCTGTCAAGTTGAGATAGTGGGGTGTTGAAGTCCCCTACTATGATTGTGTTACTGTTAATATATTGCTGTAGCTCTTTCAGTAGAAGTTTGATGTATTTAGATGGCTTCTCATTGGGTGCATAGATATTAATAATTGTTAAGTCCTCTTGATTGACTGATCCTCTGAGCATTAAGTAGTGTCCATTCCTATCTTTTCTAATCTTATCTATTTTAAAGTCTATCATGTCAGATATGAGAATAGCTGTTCCTGCCCTTTTTTGTGGCCATTGGCTTGTATGATAGTTTTCCATCCTTTCACTTTAAGTCTGTGTTTGTCTTGTTGAGTTAGGTGAGTTTCCTGTAGACAACATATTGTTGGGTTGTGTTTTCTGATCCATCTTCCTACTCTGTGTCTTTTAATAGGTGAATTCAGGCCATTTATTGATATCAAAGATTGAAGATATTTTAACGCCATTCTTGAAGAGTTTTAGAGTGTTTTGATATATGTCCTGTTTGTGGTGGTCTGGTTGTTTATAGGAGACCTTTCAGAACTTCTTTCAGGGCAGGCTTGGTGATGGTTGCTTCCTTCAACTGTTGCTTGTCTGAGAAGGTTTTGATGTTTCCATCTAGTCTGAATGACAGTCTAACAGGATATAGTATTCTTGGTTGAAAGCCTTTCTCATTGAGCACTCGATAGATATCTTGCCATTCTCTTCTGGCCTGTAGTGTTTGTATGGAGAAGTCTGCTGCTAATCTTATGGGTTTTCCTTTGTAGGTGACTCTTTGTTTTTCTCTTGCAGCCTTGAGGATCCTTTCTTTATCCTTATTCCTTTCCATTCTAAGTATGACATGTCTTGGTGTCTTTAGGTCTGGGTTAATTCTGTTTGGGACCCTCTGGGCTTCTTGAATCTTTATGTCTTTGGTGTTGTCTAGACTAGAGAAATTTTCAGCTATTATGGCCTGGAGAATGCTTTCTTCCTCTCCTTCTCTCTCTTCCTCTGGTAAGCCAATAATGCGTATATTGTTTCTTTTGAAGTCATCCCATAGGACTCTGTTGTTGTTTTCAGCATCTCTTAATCTCTTTTTGAGATCTCTTACTTCTTTTTTAGTTGTATCTAATTCATCCTCAATCTTGCTAATTCTGTCTTCAGCCTCATAGATTCTATTCTCTCTGCCCTCTACTGCTTTCTGGAGTTCATCTATTTTGTTGCCCTGCTCTGATACTGTTTTAGCTTGTTCAGCTAGTTGCCTTCTTAGCTCAGCGATTTCAGCTTTCAGCTCTCTAATAACCATGAGATAATTAGAATTTTCTTCCATATTCTCATTTGTTCTTCCTGCATTTTTGATTACAATTTTTTCAAATTCTTTACTCACTCCTGTTATTATTTCCTTAGCTAATGTTTGGATGTTGAACTCGTTGTCTTGTGCTTCACCCTCTGGAGGACTTTTAGCTGGACTCTTGTCCTGGTTCGAGTCTCCAATATTTTTTCTTGTTGTTTTAACCATTTTATATATTATGTTATGATTTCCCTTTATCAGTACTTTTCAAATTATTGTCTGGATTGACTTGTGTCTAAATAATTTAATTAAAGGTTTTACCGTGGTGGAAGTTAACAGTTTTTTCAATTGCTGAGTTGGAGCTCAGTGATGTAAAAAGCCTCTTTTTTTTTTCCCTGTAGGCTATGGGAGCCTGAGGGCTTTTAAACTATCAATAGGCTTCTTAGCTTAATCACTGACTCCTGACCAAGAGATAAAGCAGGGTGTGGCAGAGATAATCCAGTGGTTATGCAAAGAGACTTTCACAGCCCCTCAGCTATGCCACCGAGGTATAGGTCTTCTCCTGAGTTTCCTGGTTAGATCTCTGTCCCCTGGTGTCCCTCCCTGTTGCTGCTCCAGATTCTGAGGGTAGTAGCAATGGAGACTCAGAGTTGCACTTGGTGAATCTCTGGGGAGTCCTTTCCTCCCTTTAGCTGTCCCCTTGTTGTGGAGCAGACTGGAGGTGGTGTCTCCACTGATAAACTGTTGAACTATTAGCAGTCACTTAATTTCTCCTTAGGCCCCTCTCTCCTCTCTGTCACCAGCCACATGTGTTTGTACTCACGGGTGATTTACTGGGTTCCTGTGGTCATTCTAGTCCTGTCTTGTTTCGGTCTGGGTGGTCTCCTTTGGTATTCCTGCAGGGGCAAAGCTTTGCAAGTGGTGAAGCAGTATTGCAGATTCTATTTCTCCCTTCCCTCTCAATTTCAGGCTGTCTCTATCTAAAATGGCTCCTGCAGCAGCCAAAATACAAACAGCTATTATTTGGTCTAGGATACTTTTTAATGGAGTATTTTTATTATCCTTGAGTGAGGAATCGAGGTTGACTTGACATAATATTTGATGTTTTTGCACAAGGATGGGCGTAAGGATCCCAGGTCGAGCCCCCAGCTCCCCACCTGCAGGGGAGTCGCTTCACAGGCAGTGAAGCAGGTCTGCAGGTGTCTTTCTCTCCCCCTCTCTGTCTTCCCCTCCTCTCTCCATTTCTCTCTGTGCTATCTAACAATAACGACATCTATAACAACAATAATAAGTACAACAACAGTGAAAAAACAAGGGTAACAAGGGAAAATAAATAAATATAAAAAACATTAAAAATATTTGATATGTTTTTATTTATATTCATTTAGAAAGACGCATTCATTTACATGGAACCAGAGAAACAAGTCATGTCCAGGTCTGCAGATGAATGTGTTGTTGCCCTGTGTGACCAATGGTTAGTCTTTTTTAGCAAGAAGACTTTTTTTCAAATCACTTTGCCTCTTTTTTTTTTTAACTCATTTAAAATCAAAATTGTCATTCTCAGGTACTTGGATTATGGAGAAGACAACTGGAAAAAACAAACCTCTCAGTCCTTGAAGATCCTAGAAACGTAAGAAGGGAGAAAGTGAGGAGGGGAGATTTAGGGGATATGAATGTGGAGAAAACAAACAAGAATGAGAAGAGAGACATCATATCTTTTACTCTCCTCAGATTCTGTGAGGAGACCAGGAGAAATTTTGAAGCTACTTTAGGTTGGCTACAAGAGCATGCTTGCTCAAGAACATATGGTTTAGGTAAGCAAATCTCAAATTTCTTTCTGACGAGCTTCTCAAATTGTACCAAAATAAATGCTTTTGTCATGTCCCCCCTGCTCCTACCTTTTTTAGTGGAAGGAGCCAGGCATGCTCCTATATGTGTGATTTCATTTCTCACATGTCCAACCCCCCTGCCCCCCCCACCATTTTTTTTTTCTTTTTTTTTAAGATTCATTTGTTTCATGAGATAGAAGCCATAGCAACACTCTTGCATATATGGTGCCTGTGAATCAAATTCAGAGCTTTATGCTTAAAAGTTGAGAGCTCTACCAATGTGCCACCTCCAGGGCCATTCAAGGCCAACTTTTTCATTCAAATAGAGAAGGTGAGACATTATAGTACTAGAATATTCCCCAGTGCTGTGGCAGGGCTCAAACCTGGGCTGCATGCATAGCAAGACAATTGCCCTACCTGGTGAGCAAATTCAGGCCTCCTCTTTTAGTGTGTTTTATTTTGACTTGGAAGTGAAGTCTTGCTTAAATATTTATTTATTCCCTTTTGTTGCCCTTGTTTTATTGTTGTAGTTATTATTGTTGTAGTTGTTGGATAAGACAGAGAGAAATGGAGAGAGAAGGGGAAGATAGAGAGGGGAAAGAAAGATAGATACCTGCAGACTTGCTTCACCACTTGTGAAGCAACTCCCCTGCAGGTGGGGAGCTGGGGGCTCGAATCAGGAGCCTTATGCCAGTCCTTGCGCTTTGCGCCACATGCACTTAACCCGCTGTGCTACCGCCTGACTCCCCAGTTATTTTTTTTAATTTTTATTTATAAAATGAAAATATTGACAGGACTGTAGGATAAGAGGAGTACATTTCCACACTCCCAGAACTCCGTATCCAATCTCCTCCCTTGATAGTCTCCCTATTCTTTATCCCTCTGGAGGTATGGACCCACGATCATTCTGGGATGCAGAAGGTGGAAGGTCTGGCTTCTATAATTGCTTCTGCACTGAACATGGGCATTGGCAGGTCGATCCATACTCCCCGCCTGTCTCTCTCTATCCCTAGTGGGGCACAGGTCTGGGAAGATGGGGCTCCACGTGGGGTCATCTGCCCAGGGAAGTCAGGTTGGCATAATGGTAGCATCTGGAACCTGGTGGCTAAAAAAGAGTTAATATATAAAGCAGAACAAATTATTTATTATTAAAAATTGTTTTAAAGTATTTATTCCCTTTTGTTGCCCTTGTTGTTTTTTATTGTTGTATTTATTGTTGTCACCATTGTTGGGTAGGACAGAGAGAAATGGAGAGAGGAGGATAAGACAGAGGAGGAGAGAAAGATTGACACCTGCAGACCTGCTTCTCTACTTATGTAGCGACTCCCCTGCAGGTGGGGAGCTAGGGGCTTAAACCGAGATCCTTACTCCAGTCCTTTTGTTTCACACCACGTGTGCTTATCCCACCGCGCTACTGCCCGACTCCCTAGAGCAAAACAAATTATTGACTAATCATGAACCTAAAGGCTGGAATATTACAGGTGAAGATTTGGGGTCTCCGTTTTGGAAAAAGCTAGTAGTTCTATTTCAGGTATATTCCAAGGGGCTCATGACTTTACTAGTTTTTGGCTGCACCTGACATCTAATATGCAGGTGGACCCAAGTTATTGTCTGGGAAGATGGTGTCATAGTTGGAAAAAGGATTAGAAAGCTGGATCAGGGAAGGGAGTAGTTCCCAAATATGGGAAAAGTATATAAATATTGTTAATTGTAACCCCATCGATTTGATCTGGGGTCCATAGTCAGCTTAGGAGCCTATGTAACCTCTGCATTCCTGTAGGTCTGTGCTCACATTCTGTGGTGACGGCTAGGAATATTCCAGGCTGCACTAATTTCAGGACTCATCTTCCTCTGGTAGTAGATGGAGTATGTTGTTCAGCTTCCCTTCAGAGAATGGAACATTCCCTACCATTGTTGATCTACATTGAGGGCAAGGTCTTATAGGGGCCAACAAAGATGACCAGTGGCAGTGGAGATGACCAGTGGCATTGGAGACAGGGATCTGTTAGAGGTCTAGATCCATTATGTCTGTGTGGGAGTCCTAGAACTCCCTGACTAGGGCACCAGGTGACGGGGTGGCCTGGTAATGACTAAAGAGTCCTCATTAAAGTATGCTAGTCTCTTGCTCTTATTCAGCTTTTGTAGTTCTTACTTTGTCTGACAAGGTTAGCTTTGAAGTGATTGAGAGACATATAAATAGGAGGTAGGTGAGGAGGATATCTAGGTCTAAGTAGAAACTGTTTCATTAGCTACTTTAAGGTGTCTTTTTAGGTCTTCGTACTTGCTTGCTTAATTTATTGACTCACTGCAAGCTATTGTGCACTTTTGTTTTGAGGTGTATATTTTCCCCTAACTTACGGATACATGTTCATATACCCTATCTCATAGGTCCTGGTCTATAGCTACAGTTATTTTTGAAGATGTGGATTTTATAAATGAAATGTCTCAGGGTTCCTCATGTATTAATTTTATTTTTAATTTTGCAGGCACTCGTCTACCTTGGGATGAGCAGTGGTTGATTGAATCACTCTCTGATTCCACTATCTACATGGCATTTTATACAGTTGCACACCTTTTACAGGGGGGCCACTTACGTGGACAGGCAGAGTCTCCTTTGGGCATCAGGTTGGTAAATGATTAAAGAGAAGAAATTGTTTTTTGTTGGCGATGGTTGTGATTAATACATTTAGAAACACTTACTTTGCTTTTACAGTGGGGATGTAGTGTAATGGATAAAACAGTGAACTCACATGCCTGACATCCTGAGTTTGATTCCAGGCATTGAATGTGCCAAAGTAATGCTCTGGTTCTTTCTTTCTAATAGATTAATTTTTTAAAGATTTATTTTATGTGTCAATGAGGGACAAAGTGGGGGTGGGGAGAGGGAGAAGATAAGCAGAACTGTATCATCATTTTGGTCAGTGCAGTACTAGGAATCAAATTCAGAACCCATGCTTGTGAATTCTGCTCTGTCCCCTCTGCACAACTAACCACTCACCACAAGAAATGTGATTGAGATTTTTAATATAATTTAATTTTTTATAGAGACAGAAATTGAGAGGGTAGCGTGGTAGAGAGGGAGATAGAGAGAAGCACCTACAGCACTGATTCACAGCTCATGAAGCTTTCCACCTACAGGGTGGGGCTGGGCACTTGACCTCATGTGTCAGTGACAAGTGCACTCTACCTAGTGTACCACTGCCAGAACTTGAGATGTGATCTTTTGATTTATGTATTGAATATTCCTTTTATTAGCATCTAGTTTTCATTTAGCAGAATTTTGTCATGATTTTACTTTTTTTTGTTGTACTAAGGAGAAGTAATGTTTTTTCCTTTATTACTAATCTATTCTTCACTCTTCTGTGAATTGACTTTGTTATGTTTCTACTTTAGTAAGAGATTCCTGGACTAGGGAGGTGGCTCAGTGTTGGAATACATACACCATGTGTGTGCTGCTTTGGGTTCAATCCCTAGCACTGTTGTTCTTTACTCCCTTCATTATTTCTTTCTCCTCCTCTACCTCCTCCTCCTCCCCTTCTTTTACAAAGATTTCTTTCCTAGTTCATATATAGGCTAAAATATTGGCTCTTTTGAAGAAACTATATGTGTATTTTGCAGTTGTTTGTCTGTCTTAATGCAGACCCCAACAGATGACCACGGAAGTTTGGGATTATATTTTCTTCAAGAAGGCTCCATTTCCAAAGACTCAGATTCCAAAGGAAAAGCTAGACCAGTTAAAACAAGAATTTGAGTTCTGGTATCCTGTGGATCTCCGAGTCTCTGGCAAGGATCTTGTGCCAAATCACCTTTCGTATTATCTTTATAATCACGTGGCTATGTGGCCAGAACAGAGGTGAGTGCTAAGAAAGATTTCTTATCAGTGTGTCTTGTGATCTCGTGTACATAAGAAGTTACTGTGTAGGATGTAGTAGATTTGCTGAGTACCTTCTCCACCTCCCCGAATCTTTTTTTTTGACCAGAGCACCTCTGAGCTCTGGCTACTGCTGGTGTGGGGGATCTAACCTGGCACCTCTTTCATGCAAACCCTATGCACCACCACTGTATCTCCCTGTAAACATCCCCACACCCACCTCCCATTTTAAAATTTAAAAAATATTATTTTACTTGAGAGCGAGAAGTCAAAGTACTCAGGTACTTGCTATCCTGGGATCAAATGGGGAGCCCCAGATGTGGAAGTCTCTCTCATGTTTTACCAGTTGTGCTATTTCCCTTGCTGCCTTAAATTCTTTTTCATTTTTATTTATTTATTAAAATATTTTTATTGGGGGTTAGGCAGTAGTGCAGCAGGTTAAGCACACATGGCAAAAAGCACAAGGACATAAAGATCCCGGTTTGAGCCCCTGGCTCCCCACCTTCAAGGGGGTTGCTTCACAGGCGGTGAAGCAGGTCTGCAGGTGTCTATCTTTCTCTCTCCCTCTCTGCCCTTTCTTTCTCAATTTCTCTCTGTCCTATCCAACAGCGGTAATAATAACTACAACAATGATAAAACAACCAGGGCAACAAAAGGGAAAAAATAGCCTCCGGGAGCAATGGATTCGTGGTGGAGGCACTGAGCCCCAGCAGTAACCATGAGGGCAAAAATAAAAAAGAAAAGAAAAAAAATTATTTATTTATTTATTACTGTATAGAGACAGAGAGAAATTGAGAGGAGAAGAGGAGATAGAGAGGGAGAGAGACAGAGAGACACTTGCAGGCCTGCTTCATCACTCATGAATCTTTCCCCTTGCAGGTAGGAGCCAGGACCTCGAACCTAGGTTCTTGTATAGTGTGAGTGTGCACTTAACTAGGTGTACCACTGCCTAGCCCCTCCTACATCTTTTTTTTTAAATTTTTATTTTTTATATTTAGTTTCCCTTTTGTTGCCCTTGTTGTTTTTCATTGTTGCTGTAGTTATTATTATTGTTGATGTTGTCATTGTTAGATAGGACACAGAGAGAAATGGAGAGAGGAGGGGAAGACAGAGAGGTGGGGAGAAAGACAGACACCTGCAGACCTGCTTCACTGCCTGTGAAGCGACTCCCCTGCAGGTGTGGAATTGGGGCTTCAAACCGGGTTCCTTACGCCAGTCCGTGTGCTTTGCCCACTGCACTACCGCACCGACTCCCCTCTTAAATGCTTTTTGATATTAAGTGTCCAGTAAAGCCAAACAAACACAAAAAAGTCATGACAAAAAGTCATTTCCATTGTGTCCAGAAATCCTCCTACCTACTTTTGCCACCAAACCTTATCATGTTTCAGGGTTATCAGTGGTTTATAAGTGATTCTTTTGAGGTCTAACATGATTTAAGACTGAATCTAGAACATTAGGATGAGGTGGAAACAACCCTTGAGAGCTTAGAGTCCCAAAGTTATAACACCTGTTGGTAGCGATGCTCTGAGTACAGTCTGGATCTGAGGCATTTTGCATACACTGTATGTGTGCAAGAGTAATCTTTCTACCTTCTTCCCTCTTGACCTAGACATACATTTGTATTGTTCCCTCCATTTCCACAAGTAGCTAAAGAAAAAAAAAATTCTTCCACCTGCTCAAATTGTGTTTTATAAAACTTAATTTCATATAACTTTTCATATTTAGTATACAGTTGCCTTTGCTTAAGACTCAGAGGGAAAAAATTGAAGTAGAGGAATAAAATAAGTGCAGCGTGGGTCTCACCTAATTATTTCCTCTCAATTGTGTAGAATATATATTTTTGAGAAATTGAGTATTCCATAAGTACTTGTGAGTAACATGGTTGAGCTCATGCTTTTGCCTAAAGTTTATTAGGTTTTAAAAAATTGCTTATAAACAGTGACAGCAAGTTTTTTTTTTTTGAGAGAGAGGGATAGAGACCAAGACCCCATTGCTACAAATTATTTTATTTTATTGGGGGAATTAATGATTTATAGTTGACAGTAAAATACAATAGTTTACACATGTATAACATTTCCACATAACAATACAACTCCCGCTAGGTCCTCATGTTCCAGGACCTGAATCCTTCCCCTGACTCCGGAGTCTTTGGTGCAATAATACACCAGCTCCAGTCCAAGTTCTGCTTATTGTTTTCCCTTCTGATCTAGAGCTACGAATTTTTATGTGAGGCACTGTTCTAATTACTTTTAGTAACTCATCTAATTTTCTTTTTTTTTAGGGATTTTATTTATTTATCAATGAGAAGGATAGGAGGAGAGAGAGAAAGTACCAAACATCACTGTGGTACATGTGCTGCCAGGGATTGAACTTGGGACCTTCTACTTGAGAGTCTAGTGCTTTATGCACTGCACCATCTCCCAGACCACGTAGCTCATCTAACTTTTAAATTAATTAACTAATTAATTTGTAGGATAGAAATCAAGAGGGAAGGGGAATTTAGAGGGAAAGAGGGATATCTAAAGCACTGCTTCGGTACTTGCAAAGCTACAGCTTGCAGGTGGGGATTTGAACTCAGGCCCTAGTGTATTATATAACAGATGCACTAAACTAAGTACTCCACCACCCGGCCCCTTATTTAATTTTCATTCAACTTTTTGAGGAAGGTCTGTAGTAATAATCTTGTTTTTCAGATAAAGAATCTTGCTAAGACAAGCTCAAATAAGTTATACAGAGTTACCCAGCAGTGACAGAATCAGGATGTAAACCCTGACTCCAGAATTCTTACTCTAAACCACTATGCTCCTTATGACTTAGTTTCTGGAATGGATAGTTTGTGTATAGTTTGAAGGTTCAAACATTTCATAAAGGTCAAAGTGAGCTTTCACCCTTGCCTTTATACTACTCTACATTCCAAAGCCCATTACTGCTAACTGCTTTCATTTGACTATTTCTGGAAGATCTATTATGTATATACCAACATCAGATATCTGTACTTAACTGTTTCTGTCTTTATACATTTACCTGTAAAGTGACAAATGGCCTAAAGCTGTGAGAGCAAATGGACATCTTCTCCTCAACTCTGAGAAGGTAAGGCGCATTACCTCTTTCAATAATTTTAAAGTTCTCCAGATTGACTTCCATAATTAGGGAATTTCATTAAGAAGAAATGCCATGAGAAGATTATGAAAAGCAAAATGTTTCCTTAGATGTGCTGCTCTGAGATAGAGTACAATATGAACAATTATTGTGAGGCATTCAACTCATATCTGAAAGATTTGAAAACAAAAATGCCTATCCAAGAAGATCTGTGCACACCAGTTTTTTTTTTTTTTTTTTTTTTAAAGAATTTATTTACTTATGAGAAAGAAAGGAGAAGAGAGAGAAAGAACCAGACATCAATCTGGTCCATGTGCTGTTGGGGATTGAACTCGGGACCTTATGCTTGAGAACCTAATGCTTTATCCACTTCTCTACCTCCCAGACCACCACCAATGCTTTTTTATAAGAATTTTTTTTTTGTTACCTTTATTTATTTATTACATAGAGACAGAAATTGAGAGGGGAAGGGAGATAGGAAGATAAGACAGACACATACTATACTTCTTCACCACTCACAAAGCTTTCCCCCTGCAGGTGGGGACTGGGAGCTTGAATCTAGGTCCTTGCGCATTGTAACCTGCGCTCAATCAGGTGCACCACTGCCTACCCTCCACATCAGTGTTCACAGCACAGTCTAGTTGGAAATAACCCAGGTGTCCAACAACTGATGAAAGCTAGGGAAGTCGTGGTACAAATACACAATACACAATGCACTATGCAGATGTTAAAAATGATGAACTCATCTCATTTACAATAGTATAAAGAACTCAAAGCCATCATGTTGAGTAAGAGAAGCCAGAAAACAAAAGACCGATACCAAGTGATCTCACTTACAGGTTGAACTTAAGAACAAAGAACAGTAAAGGAAAATATAAGGTGAAACTTGGACTGGATGTGTTGTATTGCACCAAAGCAGAGGACTCTAGGGAAGGAGGGTAAGGGACAGGGTGAAGTCAAGAGGAGATGAGATGAGAGGCTGTGCCTATGCAATAAAGACTGTACTATAAACCATTCATCCCTCAATTAAAAAAACACAAACTCTTCTTTATAGGCACCTGATATGTTCCAGTGTCAGAGTAGAGTCATTCCATGTGTATGTCAAAACCACTTCCCAGTGTCAATGTAGGCTAAAGGAGAAAGCAGTAAATTAAACAGCAGATTGGAGTTCCTGTCCTAGGTCTGACAACGACTTTGAGTGACCCAGACACAAGTCATTGTATTGAGGCTTCAGTTTTCATCTCTGTAAGATTAGTTTCAAATATCTTTTACTTTCCAAGTTTTATTTATTTTTTTGTCTTCATCATGGCAACTTACTTAATTTGATTTAACTGTTTTACTTTATTTTACTAACATGCTCTCACTAATGCCAGCTAATTGCCTTTCTATTTTTAGATGTCAAAATCTACAGGCAACTTCCTCACTCTGACCCAAGCTATTGAAAAATATTCAGCTGATGGTGAGTATGCTTTTCTTTCTTTCTCATATGTATATATACTATTTAATAAGAGAGGGAGAAAGAGAGATGGTGGTGCTTGGGATTGATCCTGGGACCTTGGAGCCTCAGGCATGAAAGTTTATTTGCATAACTATTATGCTTGTCTCCCCAGAGTGTGCTTTTCTTAACTAATGCTATTACATAGAGTCTGATTCTCCTTTTAGAAGGAAATTTAAAATGTTTTTAATTTTTTAAAAATATTAGTTTATTATTTATTCCCTTTTGTTGCCCTTGTTGTTTTATTGTTGTAGTTATGATTGATGTCGTTGTTGTTGGATAGGACAGAGAGAAATTGAAGAGAGGAGGGGAAGACAGAGGGGGGGAGAGAAAGATAGACATGTGCAGACCTGCTTCACTGCTTGTGAAGCAACCCCTGCAGATGGGGAGCCGGGGGTTCGAACTGGGATCCTTATGCTGGTCCTTGAGCTTAACACCATATGCGCTTAACCCGCTGCGCTACCGCCTGACTCCCCAAAATGGTTTTAATATTAACAGTGGTTTTAATTTGATCATTTTCACCCCAGATTTAGAATATTTATATTTTCCATACATACAAGCAACATAATACTTAAAACATAGGAACCACTGATGCCAACTCTAGGGATAAATTCAAGCTGAGGTTACTAGAGTTGTATTTTAGGAGAGCCACTGTAATTGCTACTTGTTTATTATTTTTTTTCTCTGTGTGATTTCTATGTCTTTCTTCCTTTTTTTTTTTTTTTAAAGAATTTATTTGTTTATTTATGAGAAAGATAGGAGGAGAAGAGAAAGAACCAGACATCACTTTGGCAAATGTGCTGCCGAGGCTTCGACTCAGGACCTCATAGTTAAGAATCCAGTGCTCTATCCACTGCCCCACCTCTCAGACAACGTGTTTTCTATTTCTAAGGTAGTTTGCTGAGTTTGTAGAAAGCTTTTCCAATGCGTTTCCTCCATACTTATTATAACTTAAGTGACTTGAATCTGGGCACATTTAATAGTAAAATATTTAGCACTGAGTTTATTACTTTTCCATTTGATTGTTACTTTATCTTTTAGTAATAGTAGTTGTTGGCATTTCACTGCTCTGGCTGACCTCTTCAGATAGAAAGGGAGAGACAGATAGGGAGAGAGGGAAAGATACAACAGCACCAAAGCTTTCTCTGGTGTGGTAGGGCCTGTTCTTGAATCTGGTTCACTTGGCACGACAAAGCAGACACACTCTCTAGATGAGCTATTTTTCCAGTTACTTTCTCAAGAGAAAAATGTCTAACCTGAAGGAGCCATTTCTTTATTTATGGAAAGGCTTACTACGGAAAGAGAATGACAGAACCAGAGAATCACTTGGCTATATTGGATAGAGACAGATAAATCATAAGAAAAGGGGGGAATAGGGAGAGAGGAGCTCTCCCCTCCCACAGGGGGTTTGAGGGCTTGAACCTGGGTCCTTAACCAGGCATACTACTGTTCAGCCTTACAGTAAGTAGTAATTGTTATAGACAAAATCCACCTGTGGTTGCCAAAATCCAAATGGATCAGTTTCATTAAAAAAATGGGAAATAGGATACTTTATTTTCAGAGTTTCTCTCTCTAGATATTTCTTAGTCACTAAGGGAAAAATAATAACATGAGAATTATTTAGAATATAGTGAATGTTCACAGCAACAGTAATTAATACTGTCTGCATCATGTGCTGACAACGTTACTTTTTTTTTCTTTTTCTTTTTGCTTCCAGGGTTATTGCTGGGGCTCAGTGCCTGCACTATGAAGCCACTGATCCTGGGAAGTCATTTTTTTCCCATTTTGTTGCCCATGTTGTCGTTATTGTTGCCATTGATGTTGCTGTATAGGACAGAGAGAAATGGAAAGAGGAAGGGAGACGGGGGAGAGAAAGATAGACACCTGCAGACCTGCTTCACCACCTGTGAAGCGACTCCCCTGCAGCTGGGGAGCCAGGGTCTTGAGCTGCGAACTTGCGCTTAACCTGCTGCGCCTGGCCCCCGACAACGTTACTTTTTTTTTTGCCCCCAGGGTTATTGCTGGGGTTCTGTGCCAGCACCATGAATCTACTGCTCCCGGAGGCCATTTTTTCCCCCTTTTGTTGCCCTTGTTGTTGTAGCCTTGTTGCGGTTATTACTGGTATTACTGTTATTGTTGATGTCATTCGTTGTTGGATAGGAGAGGAAGACAGGGGGAGAGAAAGGCAGACACCTGCAGACCTGTTTCACCGTCTGTGAAGTGACTCCCCTTCAGTTGGGGAGCCGGAGGTTCGAACCCGGTTCCTTAAGCCAGACCCTGCGCTTTGTGCCACGTGCGCTTAACCCACTGTACTACCGCCCTGCTGCCGACGTTACTTTTTTTTTAATATTTATTTTATTATTACTTATTTATTCTCTTTTGTTGCCCTTGTTATTTTATTGTTGTCATCGTTGTTGGATAGGACAAAGAGAAATGGAGAGAGGAGGGGTAAGACAGACAGGGAGAGAGAAAGATAGACACCTACAGACCTGCTTCACCACTTGTGAAGCGACTCCCCTGCAGGTGGGGAGCCAGGGCTCGAACCGGGATTCTTTTTTTTTTTTTTTTTTTTTTAAATTTTTTATTTAAGAAAGGATTAGTGAACAAAAGCATAAGGTAGGAGGGGTACAACTCCACACAATTCCCAACACCCAATCCCTATAACCCACCCCCTCCCCTGATAGCTTTCCCATTCTCTATCCCTCTGGGAGCATGGACCCAGGGTCGTTGAGGGTTGCAGAAGGTAGAAGGTCTGGCTTCTGTAATTGCTTCCCCGCTGAACAAGGGCGTTGACTGGTCGGTCCATACCCCCAGTCTGCCTCTCTCTTTCCCTAGTAGGGTGTGACTCTGGGGAAGCTGAGCTTCAGGACACGGGTCCTTGTGCTTTGCGCCACGTGTGCTTAACTTGCAGCGCTACAGCCCGACTCCGGACGTTACTTTTAAGCTATTCTCTTTAAAGGTTCGTAACCCCGGTGTTATTATGAGAAAACATGAGACAAGCCCAAGTTAGGAGATATATCGAAAGAGTCAAGGTCAGAAAATACTAAGAAACTGTCTCAGATTTGGATTGTCAAGAGAGCTCACCTGGTAATGTGTGTACTCTACCAGGTTCCCCACACCCACGGTACCTCACCCGGGAAGGCTCGGCATTTGCCACACAACCCAGGTTTGAACCACTCCCCACAGTGCCAAGGGAAGTTTCAGTTCTGTGTTCTCTCTGTCTTTCTGTGTGAAAGTTGGCCTAGGGTAGTGGAACTCTGAGGACTAAAAGAAAGAGAAACTGTCTTAGATTTGAGGGGAACAAGGAGTACAGCAGTTAAATGCAATGTGGGATTTTGGTTTGGATAGTGAACCAGAAAAAGGATGTGAGAGGAAATTGTGATGAAATCTGAGTAGGATCTATAATTAATGTATTGTACTCATGTTAGCTTCCTGGTTTTGAAATTGGTTATGTAAGTTGTTAAATTAGGGCAGCTGAGTACCTGGTGTATATTTAGCCTTTATACTATCTTTTGCAGCTTTTAAGTTTAAAATTATTTCAAAAGAAAGGATTCAAATTTAATTATTCTTGTGTATAATGAAAGTTATTTAACACATATATAACTTAATGTTACATGTTCTCATTACCCCCTTTTAAGGTGCAGATAGAATGTGTTTTGCACACAGTGGTTTAGACAGACCACTCGTCTTTTTTTTTTTTTTTTTTGCCAGAGCACTACTCAGCTCTGGTTTATGGTGGTGTGGGGGGATTGAACCTGGGACTTCAGAGCCTCAGACATGAGAGTCTCTTTGCATAGCCATTATGCTATCAACCCCCGCCCCCTGCCCAAAATATCTTTTTTTTCCCAAGACCACTCTTCATTGGCATATAAAGAGTTATTTTATTATTATTGTTTTGAAATCTCCCTCCTCCCTGCATATAAAAAGTTTTCCCACAGTTTTTTTCAGTGACTCGTGTCCCACTGCAAGGATAGTATATAATTTATCCAATTAGGATATTATATGTATTCTTTTCATTATCTTAATGAAGTATTTTGGTTGAAAGATAATTTTGTTAGAAAACTTAAAATCAGGGGTTGGGCGGTGTAAGTTAAGTGCACTTAGTGTTAAACACACACAAGGATCTGGGTTGGAGCCCCTGGCTCCCTACCTGCAGAGGGGAGTTGGGGGGGTCCCTTCACATGTGGTGAAGCAGCAGATCTGCAGGTGTCTATCTTTCCTTTCTCCTCTGTTCTATCCAATTAAAAAAAAAAAGCTGCCAGTAACAGTGAATTAATAGACCAGGCATCCGGCCCCAGTGATAACCTTGGAGACCAAAAAAGAAAAAAAACAAAACAAAACCAAAAAAAAAAACCTTAAAAGTACCTACTTTTGGACTAAGCAATTATTCCACTAATTGTGGAGCTTCCTCTGGTATTGTGATGCTCTCAGGTGCTTCAGGCCTGGGGCCTCATGCATGGTAAGGCATGTGCTCTATTGGGTGAGCTATCTCCTGGCTTCTAGGAATAATGGAGTTATACACATAAAAGACCAATATGTGCTCTCATGCACTAAAATATGTTTTGCTGCATCTGAATGAAGCTGAGATGTATTAAAGATTCTATTAAGAATCTTTCTTCCATTTATCATTTTGTTCTTCTACTTCATTAACGATCACTTTATATCATTAATGCAGCATGCCTAAGAAGAAATACATACTTATGCTAAATGTGTGCATATCAATGCAGCTAGTTAAAATACTTTAACACTATTAGGAATCCTACTTCTTGTGTTCAGTTTTTTTTTTTTTTAATTCTCTTGTTGATCTGCAGCACCAACAGGGAAAGCAGCCTTTTAAAGTATTTATTTCTTGTCCTCTGTAGGCTTCACAGCATATCCACTGGACACAAAGTTGATATTCAGTAACCACACTCTCCCCCCACCCCCCACCTCTTCTTCCAGGGATGCGCTTAGCTCTGGCTGATGCTGGCGACACTGTTGAAGATGCTAATTTTGTGGAAGCCATGGCAGATGCAGGTGTTCTCCGTCTGTACACCTGGGTGGAGTGGGTGAAAGAAATGGTTGCCAACTGGGACAGCCTAAGAAGTGGCCCTGCCAGTACCTTCAATGATAGAGTTTTTGCCAGGTAATCTATGCCCACCCCCCCCACCAGTCACTTTGTACTCTAGTTACTTAATTCGAGTGCATCCACCCCCACCCCTGTTCAATGAATTAGGTGACAATGGTGTTTACTCTTCATTCAAAGTTTATTTGTGCCATGTTCTTTTCTAAATACTGGCATCTGTTACCTGATTTTAGTTTCATGACAACTTTATATGTTAAACATAGTTTTAGTTCTAGTTTATACTTAAAGAAATTGAGATCTAGAAAAATTTAGGTATTTTTTAAAATGCCTTAAAGCTAGTAATCTTCAGCTTGGGATATGAATTTACTTTTATCTCCAAAGCCTAGTCTCATGGGGTTTTACATTAGGACATAGTGAAATGGTTAAAGGAAAAGTAGATTAAAAAAAAAAAAAAAAGTGAAGAGTTGTCCTCTCTTTAAAAGACTCTGTCAATCTGTATCAGGAATCATCCTAAGCACTATGGTTAGCAAGATGAGTAAGACTTTATCCTTCCTTGCTGTCAGTCAGGAGAAAACACCCAAGTATGATAACAAAGTAGAGGGAGTTCCGAGGAGATATGTGTGAGTTCTGAAATTTTGAAAAATAAACAAGATTTTTGCAATAAGAGGAGAAAGTCACGAGAAGAGTCTGAGTTTATTTGTATGATAGAAGTAGGAGGTAAAACAAGTTTAAAATGTAGCAATTAAACCTGACCACAAAATATGATTTAACCAACTATTTTCATACTGGTATTAGGAGATTTTCACCAAGGGTACCAGGCAGTGGTGCATGTGGCTAAGCACATAACAGTGCAAAAAGACCCAGGTTCAAGCCCCTGGCCCCCACCTGCCAGAGGGAAAGCTTCATGAGTGGTGAAGCAGGGCTGCAGGTATCTCTGCCTCTTTCCCCTCTGTATTTCCCCCTCTCCTCTCTGTTTCTTTATCTAGTAAATAAATAAAATATTTAAAAAGAAAAGAATTTTCATCAATAAATCTTTATAGAACAGTTGGGAGGCTGCAATAGGCAGTTTTAAGGAACACAAAGGTTGAGTTGTTTTGAGTATTTCAGGCATTGTTTTAATTTTGATGGCTAGCACGTGTAGTTTTTTTTTTAGGGGATAAATGTTTTACAGTTGACAGTAAAGACAATAGTAAATACATGCATAACATTTCTCAGTTTTCCATATAACAGTACAACTCCCACTAGGTCCTCTGCCATCATGCTCCAGGACCTGAACACCCCCCAACTCTGGGGTGGTTAAGGGTGTATTAATTTTTTTTTTAAGTTAATAAGTACTGGTTTTTAAACTTGTTAACCTTTCTTCCCATATTCACTAGTGAAATGAATGCAGGAATTATAAAAACAGACCAAAACTATGAAAAGATGATGTTTAAAGAAGCTTTGAAAACAGGATTTTTTGAGTTTCAGGTAAGCTATTCTTTTAGCATGTCTGTATGAATATGATGTATTCTTTACTTTTCCCCCCTTCAAATATAATGTAATTTGTCTAGAGATTGAGACTATTAATAAGAAAGCTTAAATATTAAAATCATTTTCTCTGGTGCTTTTTTATTGTGAATTTAAGTATTTTTTATTCTACCTGAGCTGTGAACACTAATAAAGAAATTAAATGCAAAAGTTAGTTGTTTTTCCCTAGAAAACACCTCAAATAAATAAATAAATAAAAGACAGAATTGAAACTAATAAAATATTTTCTAAAAATTTCCACAAGGTGTCAGTATTTCCTCATGTTTGGCAGTTTAGATACTTAAAATAAAAATGTAGCTTTACTCAGTTTTTATAAAATACCATTAGGATTTATGTAACTTGTTTTTCAGAGATATGGTTTAAATAAAGATAAGTATTGAGCATAGCAATGTGTCTTATTTATAGCCTTTTTTGAAGTTTAATATTTTCCCTGGTGCTGTCAGCATTTGTCATTGACACACAGTTTAAATTGTTCAACTTTGTCTTCTGTGTTATAAAATGTCTTAGAAAAAGTTTTGAGAATCATTAGTGTAAAACTGCAGTACATTAGACAAGGACTGATTTACATTTACGTGAAAGTTGCTAAAAATAAAATGTTGCAGATACTCAAAAAATTTTAAAAGACTAAACACTTGAAATGCATTACAAAGAACTGATTTTTTTAAAGACTTTAGTTTTACTCAAAAGCAGTAGTAAATAATTTTAAATTTTTTAGGCCTCAAAAGATAAATACCGTGAATTAGCTATTGAAGGAATGCACAGAGACCTCGTCTTCCGGTTTATTGAAGTTCAGACACTTCTCTTGGCTCCATTCTGTCCACATTTGTGTGAGCACATCTGGACACTCCTGGGAAAGGTACTTTTATGCATCTAAGATATTATGGGTTTTGATTTTGGTGGCACTTAATAAATGTTATGATTATATTGCTATTTGAAAGAAAGAATGAATCTGAACTCCCTCCCACAGCCAACTTTGCTTTTCTATTTTCCTTTTATCACTTATGTTAATAGTTTACAGTACGGCTGTTGACATAGGGCTGCAGATTCTCATCTTCCTGTGAGAGGTGTCTGCAAAACACTTTTTCACTCCCAACTTGGGTCCATTTCCAGCATCATGCACCAGGACCCTCACAGCTGCCCTATCCCCATGTCCCCTTCCACCCATCCTGTCACATTGCTCCCAGGCTCCACCCCTCCCCCCCCTTTTCCTTATAGTTCTTTGCTTTGGTGGAGTACACTAAACCCAGACCAAATTTTACTTTGTGTTTTCCCTTTCTGCCCTTCCTACCTAAGGTTATTTTAATTATTAAAAAAAAAATTATTAATGAGAAAGAGGGACTGAGGAGAGAACCAGAGTCTCACTCTAGCATATGTGATGCTGGGGAACAAACTCAGGCCTGAGAGTCACAATGCCTTATTAATTGCACAAGCTCCCAGGCCACTGAACATGAATATTTTAGAATTACTTTGGGGAGGGGGCTGGGAGATACTTCACCCAAAGGAACTTGAGGATAGTTCACTCGGTAGGGCATGTGCTTCAAACTATGTATGAAACCCTGGATTCAAACTTCAACCCCATGGACCAGGCTCAAGGACCCAGGTTTAAGCCCCTGCAGGGAGAAAAGCTTCACAAGTGCTGAGGTAGAACTGCAGGTGTCTTTCTATCTCCCCTCTCAGTTTCTCACTATCTGTATCCAATTATAAATTTAAAAATTTTGTTTCGAGCCCCTGGCTCCCAACCTCCAGGGGAGTCGCTTCACAGGCAGTGAAGCAGGTCTGCAGGTGTCTATCTTTCTCTCCCCCTCTCTGGCTTCCCCTCCTCTCTCCATTTCTCCCTGTCCTATCTAACAATGATGACATCAACAACAACAACAATAATAATAACAACAATTAAAAAACCCCAAGGACAACAAAAAGAAAATAAATATATATTAAAAATTTTTTAAAAATGGTCTAGGAGGTGCACAGTGGCAAAGCATCAAATTCTCAAGCATGAGGTCCTGAGTTTAATCCCTGGCAGCACATGTACTAGAGTGATGTCTGGTTCTTTCTCCTCCTATCTTTCTCATTAATAAATAAATACATTTAAATTTTTTTAAAAAAAATTAAAAAAAAAATTCCAAAAATAAAAATATCAAACTCCAACCCCACATGGGAGTGCCATGGCCCCAGAAGAAGCTGTGTGGATGGTGGAATGTTGCTGTGCACTATCTTTCTCTTTCTCTCCCTCTCTTCTGTATCTCTCTGAAATGAATGGGGAAAAAAATCAGTCTGGGATAGTGGAATTATGCATGTGTGAGGCCCCAATGCCTCAGTAAAGAAAAAAAAAAAAAGAGAGAGGAAGAATATTGGATCCATCATAATAATGACACCAATTAATCTGAAGCTACTTCCCATGTATATATAATGTTAGGTCTATGTCTTTATGTATACCTGGTACATTATAGTTTAGGAATATGATTTGTGCATGTAACTTTTATCATTTAGTTCCTATTAGAAAATGTTATATATTTGAACATATACAGGCATACATTTGAATATCTGTATAACTAAGGTGTGTTTTTTTTTTGAACAGTTTATTGTAAACGTGAAAATATTGAAAGCGATAGGAATAACTGTTATGAGCTGCTAAAAGATAAAGATAGTATGTATTTGCATAAGTATTCTTGTTTTGTATAAAATTCTTGGCATATATAAGGCTGCATATTTAGAGATATTACATTGGCATTCTTACTGTGAAGATAAATTTAATTATTTCTTCCAGGCTTGCAGATAAACAGATTGAGTGGTTTAATAACTCCTTCCCAACTTTATTAGCCAGGCTCTTTTGTATTTTTTAGTGCCTGAACAATGCAAAAATGTACCCAGGATGTATATACCAAAGAACTATATATGCTTAGTTCTGAATGTATTAATAGGAGAAAAACTGAGAATATGCATAATTTATATAATAATGATTCAATTTAGGGAAATTAGCATTACATAATTTTCTTTGAAAGTGAGCATATGTGTGTGGGTATTAATATGCTGTACAAATGGATGCTAATTAAGAATGTAGAGTCAGACTTCACAGCTTGAATTCTAGGGAACATTAGATCAGGGGCTGTGGAAGTGTGCTATGTGTAGTCAGGTTTGAACTTTTAGCACATAATTACAGATGGTAGCCTTGGTATGAAACTCTAATCAAATTTTATAAAATAGATGTGTTGTCTAATCTCATTGACCCCTCTCCTTGTATTTTTAAAGTCTGATTCACTTATGAATGCTTCTTGGCCTGTGGCTGGTCCTGTGGATGAAGCCTTGATCCGTTCTTCACAGTATCTTATGGAAGTAGCACATGATCTTAGACTGCGACTCAAGAACTATATGATGCCAGCAAAAGGGAAGGTAAAGTCCTCCCATCCCCAACCAGGTGGTGCACCTAGTTGAGTGCATAGGCTATCATGCACAAGGACCCAGACTCAAGCCCCTGATCCTCAGCTGCAAGGAGATGCTTTGTGGGTGGTGAAGCAGCTCTCCCTCTCTCCTCTCCCTTTTCATCTCAATCTCTCTCTATCCTAACCATAAGTAAACAGTATCCAGTGAAAAGTTATTGGCCCACGGGTCTGGGAAGTGGTGCACCTGGCTAAGTGCACTATTACAATACGGACCCAGGTTCAAGCTGTTGGCTCCCACCTGCAGGGATGGGGAAGCTTTACCAGCAGTGAAGTAGTGCTGTAGGTTGGTGTCTGTGTCACCCCCCACCCCCTCTCTATCCAAAAAAAAGTAGGATGTCTTTATGGCCAATGGGAACCTTATTGGGAGTAGGTTCTTTTTGACTTTTAAGAAAGCCATTAAATTCCCCCTTTTTTTTCTCTCTATAGAAGACTGATAAGCAACCACTGCAGAAGCCTTCACATTGCACCATCTATGTGGCAAAGAACTATCCACCCTGGCAACATATCACCCTGTCATTTCTACGGAATCACTTTGAGGTGATGCTCTCAGTAGAACTCTCCTGCACAGTTGTGTACTGTCTAGCTGGTTTTGTTTTTAGGATGTTGGCAATATTTGGGAAAAGGAAGGCAGGAAGTTTTGCTTAATTACCTCTTGCATGGAATGTATATATATATATATATATATATATATATATATATCATTAGCTTTTTAAAAATTTAAAAAAATTTTTTATTTATTTATTCCCTTTTGTTGCCCTTGTTTTTTATTTATTTATTTATTTATTTATTTTTTATTTAAGAAAGGATTAATCAACAAAACCATAGGGTAGGAGGGGCACAACTCCACACAATTCCCACCACCCAATCTCCACAACCCACCCCCTCCCCTGATAGCTTTCCCATTCTCCATCTCTCTGGGAGCATGGACCCAGGGTCATTGAGGGTTGCAGAAGGTAGAAGGTCTGGCTTCTGTAATTGCTTCCCCGCTGAACATGGGCGTTGACTGGTCGGTCCATACTCCCAGTCCGCCTCTCTCTTTCCCTAGTAGGGTGTGTCTCTGGGGAAGCTGAGCTCCAGGACATATTGGTGGGGTCTTCAATCCAGGGAAGCCTGGCCAGCATCCTGATGGCATCTGGAACCTGGTGACTGAAAAGAGAGTTAACATACGAAGCCAAACAAATTGTTGAGCAGCCCTTGTTGTTTTATTGTTGTAGTTATTATTGTTGTTGTCGTTGTTGGATAGGACAGAGAGAAATGGAGAGAGGAGGGGAAGACAGAGAGGAGGAGAGAAAGATAGACACCTGCAGACCTGCTTCACCGCCTGTGAAGCAACTCCCCTGCAGGTGGGGAGCCGGGGTTCGAACCGGGATCCTTATGCCGGTCCTTGTGCTTTGTGCCACCTGTGCTTAACCCGCTGCGCTACAGCCCGACTCCCGTATATATATTTTTTAATGAGATACAGAGAAAGAGAGAGAGAAGAGTCTTGCTCAGCTCTGGCTTATGGTGGTGCTGGGGATTAACCTGGTACCTCATAGCCCTAGGTAGGAAAGTCTTTTTGTAGAACCACTATGCTGTCTCCTCATCACTGATTTTTTTTTAATTTGTAGTAGGTTACAAGGGTATAAGATTAAAGTGTATAGCTGTACACCACACCCACCACCAAAGTTCTGTATCCCCACCCTCCAAACCCCCAAAGATAACCACCATAGTTCTCACAAGTCTAAGAAATAGCTTGCTTGTGAAGCTTAACTTCTGAATAATTTAAAAGAAAATGTTCAGCTTAATAATTATCTGTAACAGTGGAGAGCTCATTGTTATTTTTGACTGTGTCAAAAACTGTTAAATGTGATAGTTGCACTTAAGGAAAACTGAATACTTAAACTTAGTTTGAGGTTTTCCTAAAGAAAAAAAATCTACTACCTATTTCCTATCATATTCAAAATATGGAGGCAGAGTAGTCATTGTGGGATTTCCGTTCAATTTATTAAGAACAGGTATTAGTACACACAAACCACTAATAAGAACTTTAAAAGAGAAACAAAGTAGGATTTAATCAAAGCATCACGTGATAACTTGAAGGAAAGGTCCTTAGTTTGGATTTTCTAGGCCTTTATTGGAATTTTATGTCACTATTTTTCATAGTTCATTAGTATACATTCAGGAAAATCTTATATTTTTAATGTTGATGAAAAGAGACGAATGTGTTTCTGTATCCCTTGTGAATTCATTTTTTATGAAGAGCTAGCTTTTGTGTCTAACAGAAGTAGAAGATAGCTTTTAGAATCTTAAGAATTTGACTTTGAATCTGAGCACGCTGAAGCTGCTATGGTAGGCAAACACATGAAATTTTGTCTTATGGGTAACACAATCATGCTACCATTTAAAAGGAGATAGTGGAAGAACCAAGTAGAGCAGGTAAGGTCTCAGGTGTTAAAAATTATATCCTCACTATTCTTTTAGAAGTTATTATTTTTTACTTAGTATTCACTGTTTACATGTTACATAGCCTTATTTTTATTTTCAAAGATTAAAAAAAAAAAAAAAAGAAGGAAAGGTTTATTTACTTATGAGGTAGCGTGAGAGAGGAGAGAGAATGAGAGTGACCAACCAAAGCACTGCTCAACTCTGGAATAAGGTGTGCCAGGGATTGAACTGCAGCCTCTAGGGCCACAGACATGTAAGTGCTTTGCTCTAGTAAGTTCTGAGCTATCTCCCTGACATTATGTAATTTTAAAACATCATCTTTTGTCTTTATTTATAGTGATCAGCTTCCTCTGCAATTTTTGTTTTCATTCAGGGAACTAAAAGAATATTTGCTGATTTTTTTTTTTGTTGTTGTTGAACATGGCACCTTTTGGTCTATTTTCCACTGTTTTTATGTATTTCAGATCAATGCATTGACAACTGGAGAAAAAAAATCTCATTATTTTAATCAAGGTTAGGATTGAGATACTAAGTTATTAGGAACTTACTAAATGTTACATTTAAAGTCATTCTCAACCCTTGACGTTTATGTTATTCATTTATTTTTTTTGCAAGGGTTAACTTCTTATTTTATTTTTACCAGAGCATTGATCAGCTCATGGTGGTGTGGGGGACTGAACATGGGACTTACGAGCCTTAGGTATGAGAGTCTCTTTGCAAAACCTTTATGCTCTCTGCCCCCCACCAATGTTATTTTTACAGCATGAAGAAAATAATTCCCCCACAACTCTGAAAAGACTGCTTGCTCTGTGGAAGAAATTAATTTAATTCAGTCAGCACATTTGGGACTATATGCCAATTAGCAATACATGGTAAAGGCATTTATTTTGAGTGGATAGGAATGGAAACATTTTTAACAGGTTGGTAGCTATGCATTCTTTTTTTCCCCCCACATTTGTAGTAATAGTTTGTAAGGAACAGTGTTCAAGAGGAGACATTTTGAAACTCTCAGGGTAGTTTAGTTTTTCATTTTGTTATGACTAGAAGTTTGAAAACAAGTTAAGTTCTTAATAAAACAACTTAGTTTTTGTTGTTGTTTGTTTTTTAACTGGAGCACCAATCAGCTCTGGTTTATGGTGGTACAGGGGATTTTGGGAGTTTGAAACGCCAGGCATGAGAATCTCTTTGCATAAACCATATGCTGTCTCTAAGGTTAAAAATCCTTGAGGCTCTATTATTGTAAGGGGAAACTGAGGTGTTTGCTTTTGTCCTTTACCCTAAAGTGTGTGTCCTCCGAATTTAGAGAGAGAAGGGGATTCCCTTTATTTTATCTGATCCCCCCATCACGTCCCTTATGTCGTTAGGGTTTGCACGCTTTCTGCTGCTGTCTGTCAGACTGGCTGGGGCCACGTTCTATGGCTAGTCAACTCTCCTGTATCATCTGTAAAAACATTTGTCTCTAATTCATCCCTGGCTCTCTCTCTCTCTCTTTTTCTTTTTTTTTTTTTTTTAGACAAACAGTGGAAAATTGCCTGATAACAAAGTCATTGCCAATGAACTAGGCAATTTACCAGAATTGAAGAAACATATGAAGAAAGTGATGCCATTTGTTGCCATGATCAAGGTAATCTTGGACTTTGTGCAGCCCTGAGCATCCCTGACTACATGAGCAGTGGTTAGATGGCACAACAGAAGGAAGGGGAAACATTAAAAAAAAAATTTTTTTTTTAATCTTTTATTTATTGGATAGAGACAGCCAGAAGTTGAGAGGGAAAGGAGTGATAGAGAGGAAGAGAGACAGAGTAACACCTGCAGCATTTCTTTGCCACTTGCAAAGCTTTCCCCCTACAAGTGGAGACCGGGGGCTCGAACCTGGATCCTTGCACACTATAACACGTATGCTTAACCAGGTGCGCCACCACCCGGCCCCGGGAAACATTTTTTAATACAGTCCCCCCATCTCCTCCCTGAAGTTGCTGAAATAGCTCCTTTCAGTCATTAGCTATGGGAAATGAGCTATCAGATTTGGGGTTCATTTATGGAATTGCTGAGTACGTGAAAATACTATTTTGGAAAGGATGTGTTATGGAAGTCATTGCACTGATTCTGTTTATGTTCTACCTTCTTTTCAGTTGGGGAGGAAGTATATTCTTTTGCTTACATTAGAATGTTTTTACTAGATTTTGTTACAGGAACCAAGAGTCTGTGTTTGTATAGGTTTAGCTTAATGGGATAAGCATTGTTTATAGTGGTTAGACTAGGATTTCTTGACTGGAACTCTACTGATGTTTTGGGTTGGATGGTTCTTTCTTGTGGGAGACAGTTGTATGTGCTGTGGGAGATTGTTAAAGTCTCCTTTGGCTTCTAGCCACTAGATGTCAGTAGAACTTCTTCCCTCACTTTCAAAATGTGACAATCAAAAATGTTTCCAGATATTGTCAAATGTTTCTTGATTTGAAGTTACCGCAACCCTCACACCAATCTCATTCAGAGTCATCAGTCAGACTCTTAGTTTTCTTCATATTGTTGTCCCCCCTTATCTGTGGCTTTGCTTTCCAGTGTTAAGTCATCCAACATCTAAAAATATTATGAACAATAAACATTTTTTAAAAATAAACTTTCATGGAATGATCTCAGCCTTGTATGCACAATACTTCTGAGATCTCCTGCCCCCACATCTCAATTTTCTATTCTTTTTTTTTTTTTTTGAGCAAGAGGGAAAGAGGAAAAGTAGAGAGAGGGAGAGACAGAAAGAGGAGAGAGAACATAGCATTGCTTCACTTTCCATGGAGCTGCCTAGTGCTGTCTGTGGTGCTCCCACATGGTACTGAGGTTCCAACCCAGGACCTAGAACACAGGAAGATATTTTGAGAGAGGGGCATATTATACTCACATAACTGTTATTCTACTATATTGCTGTAGTTGTTCCATTTTATTGTTAGCTATTATTAATCCTTTATTATGTCTAATTTATAAATAAAAATAAAACTTTAACATAGGCAGGCATATATAGGGAAAAAAAATACAGGGTTCCATACCATCCACAGTTTTAGCCATCCATTAGGAATTGGAAAGTATGCCCTGTAAATAAGGGGTGATATTTGTGCAGAATTGACTTACTGGATTTCTTAATAAGGAGAAATGGGAGATTGTATGTTGCTTAAAATGTAAGAGTCTGAAGTCAGGCAAATTTGGTCCAAATCCTATTTATTCTTCCTCAGTTTTGAGGACATAGACAAATCACTTAAATTATCTGGGCCACAGTTTCCTCTTCTGTAGAATGAGGGATTTCTTTTTCTTTTCTTTTTTTATAAAATATAATTTTGTGGGGGCTGGGCAGTAAGGCATCAGGTTAAACACAAAAATGGCACAAAGTGCAACCCTGCAGGGGCATCATTTCACAAGCGGTGAAGCAGGTCTGCAGGTGTCTTTCTCCCTCTCTGTCTTCCCCATCTCTCTCAATTTCCTAGCCAGCAACAATAACAACAGTAACAACAACAAAATGGGGAAAATGGCCACCAGGAGCAGTGGATTCTTAGTATGGGAACCAAGCCCCAGTGATAATCCTGGAGGCAAAAAAAAAAAAAAATACATACATATATATATATATATATATATATATATATATGGTTTATTTTTATTGTTGTTGTCACTGTTCCTGGCTGCCTTCTTCAAGTGGACAGAAAGACACCACTGCACTGAAATTTCCCTCAGTGTGGTGGGTGCCAGGTTTGAGCCTAGGTTGTGCCCATGGCAAAGCAAGCATTCCATCCAAGCTATCTTGCCTAGGATGAGGAAATTCTGCCTTTTATGAATGCTGTAAGTAACAAATGAAATAATAGGCTAAACACCAGAAATGCTACTTGTCAAGAAGTAGGTTTAGTAAATATGACTTTCTTAAAAATCTAAATGAGGGGGTTAGGGAGTGGCTCTTCAGTTTGAGTGTATAAATATTATGATGACTCAGGAACCCTGTTCCAGGCCCCATTCCCAACTGCAGGGGGAAGCTTCATGAGCAGTGAGGCAGTTCTGCAGATGCTTTTCTCTCTCCCTCTCTGTCTCCCCTTCCCATTTCAATTTCTTTCTGTCCTATCACATAAAATAAGTAACTAAAATGTAAATTGAAACCTTTAATTTGCTAAATTCATAGAGATTATCTTGTCTTTTGGATTATTTCCCAAATCCTTGATTTTGATAGCATCATCTGATAGAATCTAGTGAAACTAATTTGGGAAATAGCTATATATTAGACTCAAGAATCAGCTTTAAAAAGAAACAAGGCTTTAAAAAGGAAGCTTCACAAGTGGTGTAACAGGGTTGCAAGTGTCTCTGTCTTTTTCCCTCTCTACCTCTCCCTGCCATCTCAATTTCTTTCTGTCTCTGTCCCATAATAAATAAAAACATTTTAAAAAACTTGAATCTCAAAGTTTATATTTTGAGTTGAAATTATTTCCTGTATTCAAGAAAATTAAGAATAAGAAATTTTTTATATCATCTTTTTTTTTTTTTTTTTTTAATCAGAGCACTACTCAGCTCTGGCTTATGGTGGTGTAGGGGATTGAACCTGGGCTTGAGAGCCTCAGGTGTGTAAATCTCTTTGCATAACCATTATGCTATACCCCACCTCATTTTTTATATTATCATAATGCTACTTGACTGTCCATACTAGGACTTTTTTTTTTTTTTGCCTCCAGGGTTATTGTTGGGGCTCAGTGCTTGCACCACAAGTCCTGGAGGCTATTTTTTCCCTTTTGTTGCACTGATTGTTTTATTGTTGTAGTGGATATTATTGTTGTTGAATAGGACAGAGAGAAATTGAGAGGGGAGGGGAAGACGGGGAGAGAAAACTAGATACCTGCAGACCTGCTTTACCACTTGTGAAATGACCTCCCTGAAGATGGGGAGCCAGGGGCTCAAACTGGGATTTTTATGCTGATAATAGAACATTTATAAAAAGTTTACATTTGCAAGGATATCTTTAGAATTTTCTATATTAATAATGTCTTGTTCTATTTGATAGCTTTTAAATTTTCACTAATTTTTTAATTTTTATTTTTAATTTTAAGAAGGAAACATTGACTAAACCATAGGATAAGAGGGGTACAACTTTGCACAATTCCCACCACCAGATCTCCATATCCCACCCCCTCCCCTGATAGCTTTCCTATTCTTTAACTCTCAGGGAGTATGGACCCAAGGTCATTGTGGGATGCAGAAGGTAGAAGGTCTGGCTTCTGTAATTGCTTCCCTGCTGAACATGGGCGTTGACAGGTCGATTCATACTCCCAGCCTGTCTCTCTCTTTCCCTAGTGGGGGCAGGTAGGACTCTTCTTCTTCTTCTAGCGTTTGCCCAGGCAGGACTCTGAGGAAGCAGAGCTTCAGGACACATTGGTGGGGTTGTCTGTCCAGGGAATTCTGGTCAGCATCATGTTAGCATCTGGAACCTGGTGGCTGAAAAGAGAGTTTACATACAAAACCAAACAAATTGTTGACCAATCATGAACCTAAAGGCTGGAATAGTGCAGATGAAGAGTTGGAGGGGGGTCCTTCATTTTGTAGATAGTTAGTAGGCATATTTTAGTTATATTCCAAAGGGCCTATGGTTATACTAGTTGTTGTTGTTGTTGTTTTCTTTTCCCCCCTAAGCCTGAGATCTGATCTGATATGCAGGTGGATCCAAGTTATTGTCTGGGGAGATGATGTCATAGCTGGAGAAGGAACAGAAAGCTGGATCAGGGAAGAGAGTAGCTCCCTAATATGGGAAAGGGGTATAAATATTGTTGACTGTAAACCCCAACGATTTGATGTGGTCTGGGGCCCATATTCAGTTTAGGAGCCTGTGTGACCTCTGCATCCCTGTAGATCTGAGCTCACATTCTGTGGTCATGAGTAGGAACATTCCAGACTGCCCCAATATTGACTCATCTTCCTCAGCTGTAGCATAGAGTATGTTGTTCATCCTCCCTTCGGAGGATGGAACATTCTCTACGGTTGTTGATCCAGGTTGAGGGCAAGGTCCTATGGGGGCCCACAAAGGGGTCTATTGTGTTGTTCCTGATAGAGATGACCGGTAACAATGGAGAGAGGGATTTATTCGAGGTCTAGGCCCTTCAAGTCTGTTTGGGAATCTCAAGACTCCCCGAATAGGGCCCCAGTTTTTTGTTTGTTCGTTTGTTTTTGTAAGAAGTTGTTTATTTGAGATAAAGAGCCAGAGCATCACTTTAGCACATATGTTGCCAGTGATTGAACTCAGGACCTCATGCTCAAGATTCCAACACTTTACACACTGTGTCACCTCTCAAACCACACACTGTTTTAAAGATATGCTATCTGGGAGGAATATTTTCACACCTTTGTTTGATTCCTTATCAAAGGAATTATTTGTATTTGCATCCTTTTTTTTTTTAAATATTTATTCCCTTTTGTTGCCCTTGTTTTATTGTTGTAGATATTGATGTCGTCATTGTTGGGTAGGACAGAGAGAAACGGAGAGAGGAGGGGAAGACAGAGAGGGGGAGAGAAAGATAGACACCTGCAGACCTGCTTCACTGCCTGTGAAACTACTCCCCTGCAGGTGGGGAGCCGGAGGCTTGAACCGGGATCCTTATGCAGGTCCTTCCGCTTTGCGCCACGCGTGCTTAACCCATTTCGCTACCGCCCAACTCCCTTGTGTTTGCATCCTTAATCAGTTTAAGTAAATAGTGACTAAAACTTTTTTTTTATATATCTGAAAAATGTTTTTTCCCCCAGTCTTTATCGTGTTATATACTTTTTCATATTTTATTTATTTTGGATAGAGACAAATTGATAGGGAGGGAGGAAAGGGCCCAGAGAGAGAGAGAGAGAGAGAGACCTGCAGCACAATTTCGCAACACATTAAGCTTCTGCTCTGTAGGTGGGGTTCAGCGGCTTGAACCTGGGTTCTTGTACACTGTAATTTGTGCTCTCTACCAAGTGCACCACCAACTAGCCACCCCCAGTGTTGTAGTAATCTTAGACTTCAACAGATAGTTGATCTGATTTAGTAGTTTTTCATAAGCAAGCAAATAGAGTTGTATTTAAGACTTCAAATTGGAAGATTTTGTCAATTGAGAGAAGAATGATTATTTTAGAGAAAATACAGTGCACAGACATACTTTTTGTGGTTATTAGGACCTCATGAATGTTCTATCCTGTGGTTTCTGGGTCTGCTGATTTTTTTTTTCCCCTTTCCTTTTCTTCTCCCCTCCTCTCCTCTCCACAGAATGAGAATCCGTAATACTCCTCCTCCACTTGTGGAGCATCTTCTGTTTTTCTGCTGCTGTAGTGCTTCCATGGGGTGTCAGGACTCAAAGTTGGAGCCTCACTCGTGGTTAGGCTCTAACTCTACTAGATGAGCTATCTTTTGGATATATCTGTATATATCTCTGTATCTCTATATCTGTCTATCTATCTATCTATCTATCTATCTATCTATCTATCTATCTCCACTAGGGTTATTGCTAGGATTTGGTGCCTGCACTATGAATCTGCTTCTCCAAGTGGCCTTCCTCCCCTCTTTTTTTTCTTTTTCTTTTTCTTTGTAAAAAGGAAGCATTGATAAAACCATAGGATAAGAGGGTTACAACTCCACACAATTCCCACCACCAGATCTCCACAACCCATTCCCTCCCCTGATAGCTTTCCTATTCTTTAACCCTCTGGGAGTATGGACCCAAGGTCATTATGGGATACAGAAGGTTGAAGGTCTGGTTTCTGTAATTGTTTCACCGCTGAACATGGGCATTGACAGGTTGATCCCAGCCTGCCCCTCTCTTTCCCTAGTAGAGTGGGGCTCTGGGGAAGGGGAGCTCCCGGACACATTGGTGGGGGTGTCTGTCCAGGGAAATCTGGTCAGCATCATGCTATCTAGCATCTGGAACCTGGTGGCTGAAAAGAGAGTAAACATACAAAGCCAAACAAATTGTTGACCAATCATGGACCTAAGGGCTGGAATAGTGCAGATGAAGAGTTGGGGCATCCTCCATTTTGTAGATAGCTAGTAGGCATATTTTAGTTATATTCCAAAGGGTCTATGGCTATACTATTTTTTTCCCCCCTGAGCCTGAAATCTGATACGCAGGTAGATCCAAGTTATTGTCTGGGGAGATGATGTCCTGGCTGGAAAAGGACTAGAAGGCTGGATCAGGGAAGAGAATAGCTCCCTAATATGGGAAAAGGGTATAAATATTGTTGACTGTAAACCCCATCGATTTGATGTGGTCTGGGGCCCATATTCAGTTTAGGATCCTGTGTGACCTCTGCATCCCTGTAGATCTGAGCTCACATTCTGTGGTCCAGAGTAGGAACATTCCAAGCTGCCCCAATATTGACCCATCTTCCTCAGGTGTAGCATAGAGAATGCTGATCCAAGTTGAGGGCAAGGTCCTATGGGGGGCCCACAAAAGGATCTATTTTGTTGTTCCTGATAATGATGACTGGTAACAATGGAGAGAGGGATTTAGTTGAGGTCTATGCACATCATGTCTGTTTGGGAATCTCAGGACTCCCTGAATAGAGCCCCAGCCCTTTTTTCTTTTTATAGGACAGAGAGAAATTAAAAGGGGAGAGGGAGATAGAGAAGAAGAGATATACTTGCAGCCTTGCTTCCCCACTCATGAAGCTGCCCCCTTGTAGGTGGGGACTAGAGGCTTGAGCCCAGGTCCTTGTAGATAGTAATATGTGCACTCAGCTTGGTGCACCACTGCCTAGCCCCTGTCATTAACATATCCATAGTGTGATTTTGTTTTCCAAACCATTTTGACTCTTAGGAAAATCTGGAGAAGATGGGACCTCGTGTTCTGGATTTGCAGTCAGAATTTGATGAACAGGTGGTGCTTATGGAGAATATAGTTTACCTGACCAATTCTCTTGAGGTAAGTAGGACCAAGGATTATATTAACTGTAGTAGACATAATTCATGTTTTGTTTTATTTTATCTTTTTTTAAATTGCCACCAGGGTTGTCACTAGGGCTTGGTGCTGGCACCGCTCCCAGATGCCATTTCTTCCTTTCTCTCCCTTTGCCTCTCCCTTGCCACCCCCCTACATTCTTTTCTATTTTTAGTTGATAGGACAGAGAGAAATTGAAGAGGAAAGGGATAGGTAGAGAGGAAGAAAGATAGACACCTACAGACCTCCTTCACTAATTGTGAAGCATTCTTCCTACAAGTGAGGAGCAGGGGTTCAAACCTGAGTCCTTAAACATGGTACTGTGTTTGTTTAACTGGGTATGCGACTGCCCATTCCCAGTTCTTTCTGTTTTATCATACATCTATTTAATAAGCTTCATCTTCTCTGTTTGGTCCCTTTACTAAGTACAGTAGTCATACATATTTTTTGGAGATTATGAGGAGTGGATATAGAAGTTATTAAAAGAAAAAAGTAATCTTTCATCTTGCTTCACTTATTCTGTACATAAAATACTAACTTGGGGCCAGGTGATGGTGCACTTGGTTGAGCAAACATGTTACAGTGCACAAGGACCCAGGTTTGAGCCCCTGGTCCCCCACCTGTGGGGGAGGAAGCTTTGTGAGTGGTGAAGCCCCGTGCTGCAGGTGTCTGTCTCTCTCCCTCTCTATCTTCCCTCTTCTCTCTCTATGTCTAACTGTCTTTATCCAACAAAGAAATAAAGATAATTAAAAAAAAAAGTTTAAGAAATACTAACTGTATATGCCTGGATAACCCCCCATTCCCAATTTGTTCTTTTATGAGACAGTCCAGAGCATCTCCTTGTCATGTATGGGGCTGAGAATGAAACTCATGCATAGAAAGCATGTACTCTGCCCACCGAGCCACCTCCTGGTCCCTCCAGACTTTCTTTAACTATCTGAGGTGAGCCAGGGAGGTGGCACAGTGCTAGAACTCTGAACTTGCAAATTTGAGGTCTGAACTTTGATTCCTGGTACTGGATATGGCAAAGCCTTTCTACCTCTGCAGTCTCTCTCATGAAGTAAGTAAATTATTTTTTAAAAAAATTGGAGAATCAGGCGGTAGCGCAGTGGGTTAAGCACACGTGACTCGAAGCGCAAGGACTGTCTAAGGATCCCAGTTTGAGTCCCCGGCTCCCCACCAGCAGGGGAGTCGCTTCACAGGTGGTGAAGCAGGTCTGCAGGTGTCTATCTTTCTTTCCCTCTCTGTTTTCCCCTCCTCTCTCCATTTCTCTCTGTCCTATCCAACAACTATGACATCAATAACTACAACAACAACAAAAAAAAACAAGGGCAACAAAAGGGAAAATTAAAAAAAAAATTGGAGGAGACATCTTATTTATTTATTTATTTTTATTTAAGAAAGGATTAATTAACAAAACCATAGGGTAGGAGGGGTACAAGTCCACACAGTTCCCACCACCCAATCTCCATATATGCCACCCCCTCCCCTGATAGCTTTCCCACTCTATCCCTCTGGGAGCATGGACCCAGGGTCATTGTGGGTTGCAGAAGGTGGAAGGTCTGGCTTCTGAGACATCTTATTTTAATATGCTTTCAAAATATATTTTGGGGGGTACTCTGAATTGCTTCCTTTTTTCTCTCCTCTTGAGCTTTACATTCACAGAACTGGATTATTTAAAATCTTTAGCTTATGATATGTTGTCATTGGTCCTGCTGTTAAAAAACAATCAGTCTCATAATAAACACCCATGAATGTACGTCCCTAGCCAAGAACTAGAGCATTGCCAATAGTGTTCACATTATTTGTGAGTGTCTTCCTCTTCCAACTTTTTGCCTTAGCCACAACCTCATTTTTAGATTCTAAAAAAAAAAAAAAAAAAAAAAAAAAACCAAAAAAAGAACTTCTCAGACAAGTTAAAGGAAAGATAATTTTCGTTAGAAAACTTTCTTTGGAGGACTCAAAAGATACTGTGCAAACATGCAGGCTTAGGGATTGAATAAAGTTGGGATGAAGGAAAGCTATCTCTAAATTCATACTATGTCATGTAATTATAAATTAGTCAGTAGTTGAAGCAGAAAATTACATATTAGTGAATGTATTTTTATAAAAAGATATGTTTATTAATGATAGAGAAAGAAAACTAGAATATCACTCTAGTACATGTATACCAGGAATTGAACTCAGGACCTAATGCTAGAGAGCTCAGTGAGCTCTGGCCAATGAGAGTCAAGGAGGGCAAGCTGGCAGTATCTCCAGTCTCTGGTCATTTTGAGGGCTGGCCCTGGGGAATCCAGCCTCCTCATGATGGATGGCAGCAGGGTGCTGGGAAGAGTCTCAGTGACTGGCAATGCTTCCATTCCTGTTCTAGCTTTGAGACTGAAAGGCTGGAATTTCTTTCCCCCCATGCATTTTGCTGTGTGTCCCTAAGAAGGCCGCAAAACAACACAATTTTGGCAGCTGTTTCTAAGCATTTGTTGGACAATAGGGGGTACAGAATTCCTCCACAATGCATTTGAACATGTGACTTGCACAGATTCAGTAAACATTACTTACACTGATGATGTGCCAGGGACTCCCTGGGGTGGGCAGAAGGCGACAAAGAACTGAGGGTCTGGCACCGGCACTGTACCAGCAAGCAGGTCCCAAGATCCACCATCAGTGCTAGTATAAACCAGAGCTGAGCTCAGCTCGGCTCAAAATGAATTGGAAAGAGACAGAGAGAGAGATAGGAAAGGAGGGAGGAAGTGGTTGGGGGAGAGAATATGAATATAAGCAAGAGCGATTGAGAGATAAGGAGAAAAGGGCTGAGGTAGAAGCTTAAAGTTTATGCAAAGATACTCTCATGCCTGAGGCTCCAAAGTCCCAGGTTCATTTCCCAGCAGCACCATAGCTAGAGCTGAGCAGTACTCTGGTAATATAAGTAAGTAAATAAATAAATACAGAAAAAGGGAGAACACTTGCAGAAGAGCATGGGAATTATCTTTCCCTTTTATTTTATTATCATTATTACTTTGTTTTTGTGAGATGAGTTTATTTACTAGGGGGATTGAGGTGGGGAGACAAAGCCAGTGCATCATTCTGGTACATGCCTTGCAGATGCAATGACAGAGATTAAACTGAGGGCATCCTGTTTCTGGATCTCACACTCATGTGCTTGTATGCTTGTTTCATTTAAATTAGCTATCATTGTGGCCCTGTGCCTGAAGAAAAAAAAAGAAAAGAAAAGAAAAAGAGAGTTCAGTATTTTATCTACTGCACTACTTCCCAGGTCACCAGGTGAAAATATTTTTATGCACTTCCATTATTTTTTTTCCTCTTCTTGTAGAACTGTGGCCTTGTACTTGTGCAATTTCACTATTCAGGCCACTTTTCTTATTTGAATAGAGAGGCAGAAAGATTGGGAGTTACCATAGCACTAAAAATTCCTTCATTGGATAAGATAGATGGCACTTAAAGTACAAATTTCTTACAATAATCAACAAATCAGGGACCAGGCAGTGGCACACCTGATAGAGCAGAAATGTTACCATGCATAAGGACCCAGGTTCAAGTCCCAGGTCTCAACCTACAGGTGGCAAACTTAAGAACAGTGAAGTAATGTTGAAGGTATCTTTTTCTATGCCTGTCCCCCCCTAATTTCTTTCTATATTCACAGATAAATAAAATAGTTAAATAAGTGGGCCAGGCAGTGGCGCACCTGGCTAAGCACACGTAGTACTAAGCACAAGAACCCTCTTAAGGATCTAGGTTCAAGCTCCCAGCTCCCCACCTGCAGGGAGGATGCTTCACAAGTGGTGAAGCAGGTCTGTAGGTATCTCTCTTTCTCTCTCCCTCTACCTCTTCTTCCTCTCAGTTACTTTCTGTCTTATCCAATAAAATGGAAAAATAAAAAAGACCACCAGGAACAGTGGGCTCGTAGTTCTGGCACCAAGCCCCAAGCAATAACCCTGGTAATAATAATAATATAAAATAGATAAATAAATATTTTTTTAAAAAATCCTCCATTGCTGTAGCATTACCCATGTGGTGCTAGATCTTGAACCTAGGTCATGCTTATGGCAAAGTGGGTATCCTTGGAGAACTATCTTAATGACCCTTTGTATTAAAATATGTCTGTGTGTGTGTGTGTGTGTGTGTGTGTGTGTGTGTGTGTGTGTGTGTAAAAAACACTTTTCTTCACTAGGGCAACAAAAACTCTTTAGGGTCATTCTATAATTAGGCATATGCTGTATGTTTACGAGTTTTTCTACTTCTTTGGAAGTATTTTTATTCTCAAATGCATTTTTGGACTTTAAGTGAAAGCCTTTTACGATGATTTTCATCTTCTCTTATACAGTGGACAGATATCAGATTTCATTTTAGAAAATGACAAACATGGCTATATAAATAATACTGTGAAACATCTAAAATGAGTGTTGCGTAATTGATTACAGATTTCACTTAATATTTATGTGGAAAATAATAAAATTGCAAGACCATTTCATGTTAAGTGGAGAACCTAGTTTTGTTTTTTGGTGAGATGATACAGTGGTTAATCTCAATCATATTAAGTGTTACTAATAACTTCCATTTTTTTTGTCTCCCCTCCCCCCCTTTAGCTAGAACACATAGAAGTCAAGTTTGCCTCTGAAGCAGAAGATAAAATCAGGGAAGAATGCTGTCCTGGAAAACCACTTAATGTTTTCAGAACAGAAGTAAGTTGAAAGAATCTCACAGAATCATTGCATTTTAGAGGTAGGAAAAAAAAAACCCAAAACCCCCCCAGAGATCGTTACATCTAAGTCCATCTAAATCCATCATTCTTAAGATGGAAGGAAGAAAGGCCTGAGAAGTTAAGTGGCTGGTTTGGTTCTGACCATGTAATTTGATAGAAATCTTTCTGGATCTGAGGTCTTCCAGTTTTCCACTTGGTCCAATATTTACTTTTCCTTACCACCATGGATTGCATCCGTTATTATTGTGGGATTTAAAAATAAAGATATGATTTTTCAGAGCCTGGTTTTTGTGAAAGTACACTGGACATTGAAATGTAAGACTTAAAACAGTGAAAAAGACCTTCCATTACCTCAGATGTGTGTTAGTTTAATAATGCTGTCCAAAAATTTTGGTTTCTGGCATGAGATAGACTCACGTCTCGTTCTAAGTCTTGCTAGGGTTGCTATTTTATTTTATTTTATTTTTTATCTTTGTTGTGGTTATTATTATTGTTGTTGTTGTTGTCATTGGATAGGACAGAGAGAAATGGAGAGAGGAGGGGGAGATAGAGAGGGGGAGAGAAAGACACCTGCAGATCTGCTTCACCGCCTGTGAAGTGACTCCCCTACAGGTGGGGAGCTGGGGGCTCGAACCGGGATCCTTATGCCGGTCCTTGCGCTTGGCGCCACGTGCGCTTAACCCGCTGCGCTACCGCCTGACTCCCCGCTATTTAATTTTTTTCTCATTTCTTGGCCATAATAAAGACAAACAGGTTTTGAAGTTGGGGGAGATTATATTTATTCACTCTGAAAAAAAAAAAAAAACCTTTCAGATGGCAGCATTTGATAAAAATCTGGTGGACTGTAATTGTGAGAGATCATAAAAATAATTAGTGTCTTTGACTATATATTTTATAAAATGTAGAGAGAATATAGCACAGAATTGTGTTTGGTACTGACTCTGTATTTTGTTGGCTAGGTGACCTAGAACAACTATGTTCATCTTTCTAGTTTTTAGCTTCTTATCTCTGAAAAGGGCTGTTAAGGAGATATCTTTATGAAATAAATAAAACAAAAATGAACTTTTGGACTGTAAGACCAGTTGGTGGTAACCAGATGGACAAAGTGTGGGTAAATTAAAACAAAAATGACAAAGGAGGGGCTGAGTGATAGCACACCTGGTTGAGTGCGCATGTTACATTATGCAAGCCCTTGGTTCCCCCCCTGTAAGGGGAAAGTTTCATGAGTGGTGAAGCTGTGTTTCAGGTCTCTCTCTCTCTATCACCCACTTCCCTCTTGATTTCTGGCTGTCTTTATACAATAAATAAAGAAAATAAAAATTAAAAAAAAGGGAAACGAATATCTAAGTATAGAATTGTACTTTTAGGGGGCTGGGGGTTGGTGCACCTGGTTGAACACACATATTATAGTGCCCGTGGACCTGGGTTCAAGTCCCTGGTCCCTACCCACAGGGGGAAGGCTTCATGAATGGTGAAAAGATGCTACAGATCTCATCTCTTTTCCTTCTTTCCTTCCTTCCTTTCTTCTTTCCTTCCTTCCTTCCTTCCTTCCTTCCTTCCTTCCTTCCTTCCTTCCTTCCTTCCATCTTCCCTCCCTCACTGCCTCTTTCCTCTCCTTTTCTTACCCCTGCCTTACCTTATTTCCCTCTTCCCTCTCATCTTCTCTCTCCAAAAGTAATTAAATAAAAAAGGAATTAAACTTGCAGTGGTGAACTTAATGTAATATTTGCACTCATTGATTTTTAATTATGTATACATGTAGCTTATATAATGCTAAAATGTAAGGTTAGTTCAATTAAAAAAACTCAGAATATAGGAATAATTTCTAATAAAGTGCTTAGTCCAATGCCTGGTTGATAATAGATATTTAGTAATTTGTGTTGGCTATAAAATAAAGTATTATCATAAATATCTAGGATATATATCATAATGTATATGTCCTGTCTATCTATATCATAGTAATATATATATAGTAGTATATATCATAGTAAGTTTTACCTAGGCAATGCTCTGTGTGAGCATGAGCCATGCACATCTTTCCTATTTGAGTATTCCTTAGGCTTAAACTAAATCTTGCCAGAGTTAAGAGCATATTTGGTTCCTGTGTGATTCCATGGCACTCCTGACAGACTCTTTGTTTCCTTTTTTTTTTTTTTTTTTTAATAATTTTTTATTTATATAAAGGAAACATTGTCTAAACCATAGGATAAGAGGGATACAACTTTGCACAATTCCCATCACCAGAACTCTATATCCCATCCCCTCCCCTGATAGCTTTCCTATTCTTTAACCCTCTGGGAGTATGGACCCAAGGTCATTGTGGGTTGCAGAAGGTGGAAGGTCTGGCTTCTGTAATTGCTTCCCTGCTGAACATGGGCGTTGACTGGTCTATCCATACTCCTAGACAGCCTCTCTCTTTCCCTAGTGGGGAAGGGCTCTAGGGAAGCAGAGCTTCAGGACACATTAGGGGGGTGTCTGTTCAGGGAATTCTGGTCAGCATCATACTAGCATCTGGAACCTGGTGGCTGAAAAGAGGGTTTATATACAAAGCCAAACAAATTGTTGACCAGTCATGGAACTAAGGGCTGGAATAGTGCAGATGAAGAGTTGGGGCATTCTCCATTTTGTAGATAGCTAGTAGGCATATTTTAGTTAAATTCCAAAGGGCCTGTGGCTATACTAGTTTTTTTTTTTTTTTTTCCTTTTTCTTTTTTCCCCTGAACCTGAAACCTAATATACAGGTGGATCCAAGTTATTGTCTGGGGAGATGATGTCATGGCTAGAAAAGGACCGGAAAGCTGGGTCAGGGAACAGAGTAGTTCCCTAATATGGGAAAGGGGTATAAATATTGTTGACTGTAAACCCTAATGATTTGATGTGATCTGGGGCCTATAATCAGCTTAGGAGCCTGTGTGACTTCTGCATGCCCCAATATTGACCAATCTTCCTCAGGTGTAGCATAGAGTATGTTGTCCATCCTCCTTTTGGAGGATGGAACATTCTCTACCATTGTTGATCCAAGTTGAGGGCAAGGTCCTATGGGGACCCACAAAGAGATCTGTTTTGTTGTTCCTGATAGAGATGACTGGTAACAATGGAGAGAGGAATTTATTTGATGTCTAGGGCCATCATGTCTGTTTGGGAATCTCAGGACTCCCCAATTAGGGCCCCAGCTGGTGGAATGGCCTGATAGTGACTAAAGAGTCATCGTTAAAGTATGCCAGTCTCTTGCCCTTATTCAGCTTTTGCAGTCCTTGCTTTGATAAGGTTAGCTTTGGAGTGAGTGAGAGAACTGTAATAGGAAGTAGGAGGGTATCTAAGTCTAAGTAGACACTATTTCATTATGAACTTGATACTGACTCACTACAGACTATTGTGTATTTTTGCTTTCAGGTATATATTTTGCCCTAATTTATGGATACATGTGAACATATGCTCTGTCTTACGGATATTGGTCTATATCTAGGTTTGGGACTTTGTTAGGAAGTGAACCTCCTGGAATGGAATTAGAGAATACTATGAAAGCAAAGGTCTCACCCTACGAGTAATGAGGGTGAGCGGTTGACATTTCCATGCCTGATGTCTCTGAACATTGTCTGAAGTGAAGCATGCTGAGGTGGTACTTGTTGCATTGATTAGGTTGGGATCAGCAGATGCAATATCATTTGGCCTGACTTGAGAGAAGCATGCAGGAAAGTGAGCCCCACCCCAGAGGTTCCAGGACTGGGGGAATATTGGCTCTATAGAGGAAGTGGGAGGTTCCTATTGTCTTAGTGTTTAAGAAGACAATAGATAGTTATTGCTATAATCACATTATGTGGCAATTGGGTTGATAGTTATTGCTATAATCACATTATTTGGTAAATCCCTTTGTTAGGATTTGCTGTATCATACACAACATCACCATATTTTATGTCCTTTGACATTATTTGTATATAGCTATGCTACCGGTTACTTCTGTTCTCCCTGGACTAAGCTTTTAAGAGAGTCAATATATCAAAGACTCAGCCTGTGTATTAAGAAGACTCAGTCTGTGCTTTAAAAAGTTTGAGACATCCTATCAGTTTTTATTGGATAAATAAAAACTCTCTTATTACTTAAATAGTGATTTATATGACTACAAACTAATAGGAGTGTACATAAACAACATTCTCACCACCAAAAGACTGTCCCATTCCACTACCACCTCCCATGAAGCTGAACATCCACTGTCATCCTCAACCCAGGGTTTTTACTTTGGTGCCCTACTCTGATTTTTTTTTTTTTTCATGTAGAGACAGAAAGGAAGAGCTAGACAGAGACACCACAATATCACGTCACCACTTGCAAAAGTTCCTCTTTGCGCAGTGCTCTCATAGGGTGGCTGGGGCTCAGGCCTGGGTCCTCATACATGGTAAAGTATGCGCTCTGCTGGGTGATCTGTCTCCTGGCCCCCTGTGCTTTTTTTTTTTCTTTCCCTTTTTCTTTCCCTTGGGGAGTTGGGTTATGGGGATCAAATCCAGGACCTCATGCATAGAAAACATGGACAATGTCCCCAGCTCAAAATTAAATCTGTCTTTCATTGGTTTAAAAACAAAACAAAACAAAACAGAGAAAGGAGGAGAGAAAAGGGACACGTGTATATAGTAATAATAATAAAAGTAAAGAAAATAGAGTGAAAAACCCTAACAGTCTGCTGCTGGACTGTTCTGCATTGGCTGCAGGTAGCCTGAGCAAAGACTGCCAATTATAAAAAGTATCCAACAAGAAAAGAAAAGAAACCTCTAGGTAGACTTTCCCAGACAGGGCTGAGGCTCTGATGGGTCAGATATTTTGTCACTCAAACAGAGCTCCAGCCACCTAAAAAGAAAGGGGAAAAGAAAGAGAAAAAGGTTTGGAATGACACTGTGGTGAGCCAGGAATCTTGGTAAAGAAAATAGCTCAGCGGGAAGCCTGTTATAAGGGGCTTCCCAGCCCCTGGAGGCTGTTTCTGGGGTGGGGGTGGGGTGAGTTCGATAATAAAGCCAAAAAGATTTTCCTTTGTTTGTCCTTTTGGCCTCTGTTTGTCAGCCCAAGAGTGAGTTATGGGACTCTATTTTGGTGTCACCCTGACTAGCCCGTGTTCATTGTCCTACAGACAGCCCAGTATCCTACCCTATCCAGAGAATCCCAGGTACTAAGCTGCTTTTGTTTGGAGCTCACGGCAGCTTCAAATCGCCATCTTGAGACACCCCTCCCCCCTCAACTCTTCATCTGCACTACTCTAGTCTTTAGGTTCATGATTAGTCAACAACTTGTTTGGCTTTATATGTTAACTCTCTTTTCAGCCACCAGGTTCCAGATGCTAGTTAGCATGATGCTAACCAGACTTCCCTGGACAGACAGCCCCACCAATGTGTCCTGGAGCTCGATTCCCCAAAGCCCCACCCTACTAGGGAAAGAGAGAGGCAGGCTGGGAGTATGGATCAACCTGTTAATGCCCATGTTCATCGGGGAAGCAATTACAGCAGCCAGACCTTCCACCTTCTACACCCCACAATGACCCTGGGTCCGTATTCCCAGAGGGTTAAAGAATAGGAAAGCTATCAGGGGAGGGGATGGGATACAGAGTCCTGGTGGTGGGAATTGTATGGAGTTGTATCCCTCTTATCCCATAGTTTTGTCAGTGTTTCCTTTTTATAAATAAAAAATTAAAAAAGAAAAAAAGTAGCAGTTTCCCTCTCCCTCAGCAGTATTAAAATCATATTTCTCTTTATTTTCTAGCCTGGTGTGTCAGTGTCCTTAGTGAATCCCCAGCCGTCCAATGGCCACTTCTCCACCAAAATTGAAATCAGGCAAGGAGATAATCGAGACTCTATAATCAGACGTTTAATGAAAATGGACCGAGGAATCAAAGGTGAATGGCTTCCCTAAAATATTTGACAGTGTCTGTGGATTTGGTGAGTTGTAAGCAGGAAGGAGAAATAAAAGTAGCTGGTTTGCTTAGAGACAGCTGTGTAATGTCTGGAGACTATTGGGTCCAGAATCAGGAAACTTGTATTCTCTTTGAAATAATGTGACTAGGTAGTTTGGTGACCTGGTCTTGTCACTTAAGCTTTAAACAAGTAGTTTTTTTTGTTGTTGTTTTTTACCAGAACACTGCTCAACTCTGGCTTATGGTGGAGCAGGGATTGAACCTGAGATTTAGGAGCCTCAGGCATGAGAGTCTCTTTGCATAACCATTATGATATCTACCCTCCTCACCCCCCCTTTTTTTTTTCAATAAGACAAGGAAATAGATATTTTTCCCAGGGCTTCTAGCTTTAAAATAGTAACTGCTCTTTCAAGTCTTACGGATTAAAGAACACATACCCGGAATATTCCTTTATTTTTTATTACTTTATTGAGGGTATTTATCCTTTATTACTTTGTTGATTTATAAGGCTTTTGTCACAAGTCCTTGGATTCATATCTCCCCACAATAGGTGTCAACACACCACACCCTCCACACAACTTGTCCTCTTCATCATAGGATACTGAGCTCCACCCCTGCTTCAACTCTCTTTCTCCTTCACTCTTCAGAATTCTTGGGTCTGTTGCTATAGACACAGCAAATTAATACTTGACCCTGCATTTTCTCTTTCTTTGTTTCTCAAGTCCCACCTGTGAGTGACATCATCTGGTGTTCATCTTTCTCCTTCCTGGCTTTTTTCACTTAACATGCTTCCTTCAGGTTCCATCCAGATTGTAGCAAAAGAAAATACCACAACTTCCATAAACACTCATCTGTCATGCCCTCAGTATTCCAGACTAGCCTGGCCAACTGAGGTTGTTCCTGACAAAGGAAAGGAAACAGTAAAAGTTAATTGATTATTTGCTGCGTATTACCAAATAATCCTTTTATGACCCTATCATGAAGAGGGTATTACTATCATGACCTTACTTTTAGAATTATTTATTTATTATTTTTATCACCCTCCTTTAACAATTGATAAAAGGGGGCAGTTGGATGGTAGCACATTGGGTTAAGCGCATGTGGCACGAAGCACAAGGACCGGTGTAAGGATCTTGGTTTGAGCCCCCAGCAGGGGCGTTGCTTCACAAGTGGTGAAGTAGGTCTGCAAGTGTCTATCTTTATCTGTCCCTCTCTGTCTTCTTCTCCTCTCTCCATTTCTCTCTGTCCTGTCTAACAACGACGATATCAGTAACAACAATAACTACAACAACAACAAAAAACAACAAGGGCAACAAAAGGGAAAATAAATAAATTTTTAAAAATTGATAAAAGGGAGGCCAAAGAAGTCCAAATAATTTGCAAGTATTATTCAGCTAACAAATCCTGGAGCAGGACTTCAAGTTCAGCTTTATATGACTCCAGAACTTACTTTTTAAAAATATTTTATTTATTTATTAATGAGAAACATAGGAGGAGAGAGAAAGAGCTAGGCATCACTCTGGTACATGTGCTACTGGGGATTGAACTCAGGACATCATGCTTGAGAGTCTGATGTTTTATCCACTGCACCACCTCCCGGACCACCTTACTTTCTTTTAAACAGTATGCTCCCAGGTTAAATATGCACATGACTTTTTTTTAAAATCAAGATTAGATCAAGATCTTCTTTGATTAGATTTCATATAATTTATAGCTTTTTTTTTCCTTTACACTCATCCAGGTCTTAGACTGAGCAGAGTGTTAAGGGCATTAGTGTATCTCTGTATTATTTTTCTTCCAAATTATGAAGACAAATTAATATTGAGATCCTCTGTTTTGCATCACCTTTTAATTCTCTGGCAATCAAGAATTGATTAGGCCACATTCCATCAGCATACTGTTTTTCAGGAAAGATCTACAAATTTCAGACAAGTACCTAATTTATGAAACCTATATTCAGGGTAACAATATTTTGCAGTCGTAGGAGACTTAAAATAGTTCTTTGGAATTCTTCCTGCCATATACATTTTGCTTTTTTGAACTTACTTTCAGCAGACATTTGTTGAAGCACTATCATATGCAGTATGTGTGTAGAGGTGGATATTAATACAGAGACTCCTGTGTCAATACTGTATATTCTAGGGAGTTTAAGAGCTGTTCATTTGCAGGTTGCATCTAGTAAAAGCAATTAAGCTATTAAGTATGTAGTCACAATGTAAGGAGAAACTGCTGACTGCAGTAAGAGAGATACTAAAACTTTCAACACAGAAAAAAGGTGAGATTATTTCCAGCTGTTGGTGATCAGAGTTGACTTGACAGAGAAACTTACTGTTTGTATCTGTCCTTGAAATTATACCTGTGAAGCATGGAGGGAAGAGTGTACTAGCAGGAGCAACACAAATATTTGTTTCAGTATATACTGTTTATTGGGACTGGAGAGTTTCCTGTTTGTAGACATTTTAAAAATTGTGATAAAATATACATTACTTGACATTGATCACTGTAACTATATTTCATTGTTACTGGTACAGTCACATTGTTATACAGCACTCACACTTTCTCTTGTCTACAGTTTTTTCATCCTTCCAAACTGAAGCACTATACCTGTTAAATAACAGTTCCCCATTCTATCTCCCTCTGCTTTCTGGTGTCAGTTCTTCTCCTTTCTGCTTCTGTGTATTTAAGAATTTGAGATATATTTATATAAGTGATAACATATGATATTTGCCCTTTTGTATCTGGTTTCACTTTGCAGAAATCTCCAGGATGTATTCATGCTGTTACAGTCATGTTCTCCTAGTAATGTAGAGAGCAGGGGCAACCTTAGGACTTGGATACCACAAATATCAGAATTTGAAAATTTCAAAATCTGAGCCTATAGAAAATAATCTTGTGGCCTTTCACTGGCTGTTCTATAGCCTATATTCTGAAGTCGTAAGATTGATTTTGCTGTGTGAGTAACTGAACTTAGAAGAACATTGTGATGACTTTTAAAGAAAATGGATATTTGTGTGGATCCCTGGACAGGATTGTTTATTTATTTACTTTAAAAAATTTTATTATATTTATTTACTTATTGGATAGAGACAGCAAGAAATTGGAGACTGGGCGGTGGCACAACAGGTGAAGTGCGCATGGTGTGAAGTGCAAGGACTGGCGTAAGGATCCCGGTTCGAGGCACCGAGCTGCTGGCTCTCCACCTACAGGGGGGTTGCTTCACAGGTGGTGAAGCAGGTCTACAGGTGTCTTATCTTTCTCTCCCTCTCTCTGTCTTCTCTTCCTCTCTCAATTTCTCTATCCTCTCCAACAATAACGATAGCAATAACAACAACATTAAGAACAACAACAAGGGCAACAAAAGGGAAAAAATGGCCTCCAGGAGCAGTGGATTCATAGTGCAGGCACTGAGCTCCAGTGATAACCCTGGAGGCAGAAAAAAAAAAAAAGCAGCAAGAAATTGAGAGGAAGGGGGGAGAGAGGGAGAGAGACACCTGCAGCACTGCTTCACCACTTGTGAAGTTTCCCCCCTGCAGATAGGGATCAGGGGCTTGAACCTGGGCCCTTGCTCTTTGTAACATGTTCTCTCAACCAGGTGAGCCACCACCTGGCCCCCACTGAATAGGATTATTATGAGATTATAGCACACTAGAAAATATATCTCCTGTATTGAAAATTTATTATATAAAGTTAAACTTGCCTCTTTTTAAAATATTTATTTATTCCCCTTGTTTTTATTGTTATTATAGTTATTATTGTTGTTGTTATTGATGTCATCATTGTTGGATAGGACAGAAAGAAATGGAGAGAGGAGGGGAAGACAGAGGGGGAGAGAAAGATAGACACCTGCAGACCTGCTTCACTGTCTGTGAAGCGACTCCCCTGCTGGTGGGGAGCCAGGGGCTTGAACCGGGATCCTCCCGCTGGCCCTTGCTTTGCACCACGTGCGCTTAACGCGCTGTGCTACTGCCCAACTCACAAACTTTCCTCTCTTAAATATACTCAGATACAGCACCAACTTCTTCTAAATTGTACTGAAATGTGTTTTCCATCTCTTGTCATTTCTCCCTCAGCCTCTGGCATAATTTTTACATCCTTTTTCATACTAGCTGTGAATGATATTACCCACAATGTGCTCCAAGTTTGGTGTGAATTTTTCAAGCTACTATGAGTTTTAGAAAATAGAATTGTTGGGGAAAGTTGGAAATTGATATTCCTCCAAGGATCTACAGAAGAACTCTAACCTTGAAACTGTTCCAAAAGCCCTCAGGATGCTTTGATATCTAAGGGGGTTGAGTGTATTGAGTCTATGAGATGGGGAAGGAGTGAAATTCAGTCACTTACTTCTTAGTCTGCCTGCTGCAATGGCTGGCAAGTCATCCAATTAGTGCCAATTGTATTCAGGGTGATTATGATCTAAGTCCAGGAGGAACTGGACTACAATCATCATTTCACTCCACAAAGGCCACTGAGCTTCTGTTTGATGATAATGACTTTAAATCACTCACAACCCATGCCACATATGAACTAATCACTTGGAGGTGAAAGGCTCCATTTCACATTATCAATCCTTGGAGACTTTCAATCACTCTCATCTTTTCTCTAAGTGCCTTAAATCTTATGTAGTTGCAGACTTAAATTTCAACATTTTCATTAATAAGAGAGGTCTGGGATAAGAAAAGATAGCAAAAGCACTCAGACTGCGCCGCGAATTTATTGGCAGTAATGAACTACACAGTGAAACATCAAAGCCAGTGTGTTTTGTCACTTAGAAGCCTGATTGTTAGAACTTCTTTGAAATAATTTGATTCAGAATCTCTTGCAGTACTCAGGAAGATCTGTTGTAGAGAGAGACAGAGGCCACTTAGTAAAAAATAATAAAACATCTTGTCACATAAAATCTACCAGCAGGACTAGTCACTGCTTTCGTTGTAAAATATTTGGTATCACCTGTGTACATGTTGAATTTCAGTTGCTGTTCAAATGAACTGTATAGTCCCCCTCCATACCCCCAATAAGATCACAGCTGTCAGAAAGGCTGTACCTGCTCCTTTCCCATTTTAATGTTCAGGCCTTGTACTATGTATGCTATATCTGGGAATAGATTGGCAGTCTCTGCAGATACTCTCTAGAGAATCTTGGGGCAGGTTTTGCTTTTATGGTAGTAGCAGGTAATTGCTCTATAAGCCCTAAGATCCCTACTGTAAACTTGCAGTTCTTCAATCTTTGTTTCCCAAAGAAACCAGAATGCCTGGATAACTTGTTCTCCTGGCATAGCCTCTAGCTGCATTAATGTCTCCTTTTATCTTTTATCCCTCTCATGCTAAGATTCATACTCGTGAGGGAACACGAGGAAGTATATAGCTCACAGACCACCCAGTGATCTGCTTTAAAAAGGGGTGGAAAGTGATTTTGAAAATAGCCTCTGAGTCAGTGGATCAGGTAGAGCATAACTAGCCATGCCACACTTTAGTGTTAGCTGTAACCCAGATCGGCATTTATAGTCATTGATTACCATTCTAAAAATAAATAAATATCACCATCATATAAAACAAAACCATGTTGGGAGGTCTCAGAATTGCTGAAATTTCATTTCTTTCATGCTTAGTTGTTGGCAGGATTGGCTAGATTATAAATTTGTCCAAGGGACAAGTGCTTTCTTTGCCAGGATCCATTTTACCAGCTTGCACAGGAGTAGATCAGGAAAATCTCAAGTAGGGAAGGGAGAGTTGGAGCTCATCCAGAGGCTTAAAACTCTGAAAGGCCGACTTTCCCCTGTCCTTCCTCTTCTCTCCTAATTTCTTGTTGTCTTGCAACACAGATACTTTCTTCTTTGAGCAAAACCAAGAAGCTGTTGATACGTTTTTTTTTTTTTCCTCTCTTAGTTAAGGTAATTCCTGTTCCAAAAGTATCTTCCAAAGTAAGCTGCAATGCGTACAGAACGATTTATTCATTACTACCAGAACTAGATCTGCGGCTCAGTACTTGTATGGCTGTACCACTTCTGATGGCCACCCCCTTCCTTTTTGATAGAAGATGAGAGATAGGGGTGTGTGTGTGTGTGTGTGTGTGTGTGTGTGTGTGTGTGTGTGTGTGTATGTGTGTAGGTGTATGTATGTGTGTGTGTGTGTGTGAGTGTGTGTGAGTGTGTGTGAGAGAGAGAGAGATATCTACAGAGCTCCACTGCTCATAAAGTACACCTGCACCTCCAACCGCCACCAGCACATGCACACACACACATAGGTACTGGGGCTTTGAACTCAGGTCCTTAAGTATGGTAATGTGTGTGCCAGCTGGGTATGCCACCACCTGGGCCCTCTTGGTTTTTACATATTCCAAGAAGCAAGATAAGAAGGATAAATATGTTTCAGACTATCTGATATTCTGAAAAATGATTCATTTTTGTATTTAAAAATTATTTGAAAGATCATATTGAGTATTACCTTTACTCAAAAATGTACTCAGTCATTCCTCTTGGTTTATAATTCCAGGAGATGTCTTATATATGAGTCTTTCACAATTTTTTGATCTGGGCAAAAACTGACAAGAGAATGAAGAGTTATTAGATTTATCTTGCTTTCTGAAATTGTGCCGTATGGAATAATCTGATGAAAATAAAATACCAATGACTAAGGAGGTGATTCCATGGGTTGGTTACAGGGTTTGCATGTGTGAAACCCTGGGTTGATCCCCAGCACTGCAGGTAGCCGAACAGTGCTCTGGTGTTTTCCTCTCCGTCTCTCTGCCTCATAAAATTAAGTAAATCTTTTAGAAAAGAGTAATGTGCTTCAGTCATGAATTATACTACCCGGGCATGCTTTTGAGTCAGTTACTGTAAACAAATGCTCATATCAATAAATTATTCTCTTGCTTTAGACCTTTCCAAAGTGAAACTGATGAGATTTGATGACCCACTGTTGGGGCCCCGGCGAGTTCCGGTCCTGGGAAAAGAGTATGCTGAGAAGACCCCCATTTCTGAGCATGCTGTGTTTCACGTGGACCTCATGAGCAAGAAAATCCATCTCACTGAAAATGGGCTACAAGCAGATATTGGTGATACAATCATCTACCTGGTTCATTGAACTCATGCAGCTTGGAGATTGATCCTGGTTTCTGGAGATAACAGCCATTCTGATTTTGTCTGCAAGTAGCCAGCTTCTACGACTGGGCATTTGGACTGACTAAATAGCTCTCATTTTTTAACCATCAAACTCTGCATGTAATCATAATTATACCAAATAGTCTTGGATTTCTAGACCTAATAAATTTTTTTTTTTTGCCCTTTTTGGGGATCGTTAAGAGAAATGTAGTTTGTACCATATTTTATTTTTTTCTTTGGGAAAGTTATTTCTGTTTCTCACTCTTTCAGATTAAAAGAAAAGTGTCTAACGACAAAGAGTATCAAATAACTTTTAAAAAGTCATATCCACTGTGGAGCTAAAGTTTTCTTTAACAAAAACAAACAGCTAATTTTGTTTTTTAAAAGAAAGATCACTCATTTTTTTTAAAAGAACAAATGGGACTATTTCGACTCAACTGTATTCACACAGACATGTGTACACACAACATATACATACCAAATATATAAATTATGCACAAAAATCACTAAGTAATTTGTAAAAGAAGAAATAGGTCTTGTATTTATAAGAGTGTTTAAAGCTTTTATGCATTCCTTTAACCGCCCGTAATGCTTTTATCAAGCTTGTTACTTAATAGTTCATTTATCTACACTAAAGTTGGGCACTCTAAAAGTTGATTTATTAAAATTGACTTATAGTGTTATAAGGCTTTAGTAGTATAGTTTTGTGCCAATGTGTGTATATAACTCACTGTTCTGCCACCAAAAGTTTCTGTGCCACTACACCAAAGAGAGCCCTCTACCTCTCCCCTCTACCTGCCCCTCCACACCTGTTTCCTCCAATAGCCACTATAGTTTTCACAGTCCACGAGTCAGCTTGGTAATTATTTTTGGGAGATCCTTTGTTTTTGTTATCTATATTCTACATATTTGTCTTTTTACTTCTTATTTAACTTCAAATAGTCACCTTAAAGTTGGACATTGAGAGGCTCTTTTCCCTGACAAATCCACATTTGTTAAATTTGTTTTGAGTTCAACTGTGTTTAAAGGTCATGGTGACTCTATTACAGTATATTCTTCCAGTCTTTCTGGAATGTCTTTTGATATTGTTTGTGCCATCTGTTTTTATATAAGGGGGAAAAATTAGGTGTTGTCTGGCAGAGGAAAAGAAGCATGTTCATTTTTTGAAGACCTCAATAGGGGGAAAGACCAACACTGCTGTCAGTGAAATGAATCCTGCATTCCAACTTTCAGGTCATAAAAAGAGAAGAAGAAATCTATAAATCAGTCCCATTCACTATAGCAGCAACCACAATAAAATATCTAGGAATAAACCTAACGAAAGTGAAAGATCTGTCTAGAAAAAGATACAAAGAGATGGAAAGATACCTTATATTCATGGATTAGAAGAATTAACATCAGCAAAATAACTATTCTACCCAGATACATCTATTTTCTATGCCTGTTACAAGGTTTTTAGATGAAACAATCTAGGAGAATAATGTGTGTGTGTATATATATACACACACATTATGTATGTATATATATAATATATATGTATATATTATATATACATATATATATGTTTGGCAAGTGGTAGCCTTTAGTGAATGTTACTAGTGAGGTTCTTGATATCTATAATATGCCAGGCATATGATTACTATAGTCATATATATATATGTATATATGTATATATTAATATTAGATTTTTATTTATAAAATGGAAACACTGACAAGATCATAGGATAAGAAGGTCACAATTCCACAAATTCCCACCACCAGAACTCTGTATCCTATCCCTTCCCCTGATAGCTTTCCTATTTAACCCTCTGGGAGTATGGACCCAGGGTCATTATGGGGTGCAGAAGGTGGAAGGTCTGGCTTCAGTAATTGCTTCCCCGCTGAACATGGGCATTGACAGTTCGATCCATACTCTCAGCCTGTCTTTCTCTTTCCTTAGTGGGGCAGAGCTCTGGGGAAGTGGGGCTCCAGGACATACATGGTGGGGTCATTTGCCCAGGGAAGTCCAGTTGGCATCATGGTAGCATCTGGAACCTGGTGGCTGAAAAAAAGAGTTAATATATAAATAAAGCCAAACAAATTGTTGACTAATCAGACATATTTTATACTGGTTCTCCGAAGAGCAACTGTTTTTTTTGCCCTTCTTTAGATTCTGCTAAAAAATTTCCTCCTCTGCATAGCATATATTTCCCAAATCAAGTAATCCTCCCCAGTATCTAAACACAAACATGTTTGTGTTTAATTCTGGAAAATTAAACTATAAAAAGCAAACTAGTTCAAAATAATAACAAAAATAATTTTAATGCTGCAAGTGATTTGGCCTGTTTTGTTAAGTAAGCCTGTAAATCTGTGCTCTGTTGGACTTAGTGTGAGTTGGGGTTCATGGATCCTTTATTCCCTCATTTCAGTTCTTATGCGTCGCTCTTAGAGCATCTTGCTAGACTGAACACGCTTGTTGTGCTTAATGACACTTAATTTTTGTACGACAAAGCCTCTAAGCATAAGCCCATTATTTCATTTGGTACTTAACTGAAGAAACAGCAGTTAATTGAAATGCTGAAGAAAATTTTGCCATACTGAGTTTATTGTATTGACAGGAGATTGGCATCTTCCTAAAGGCCTTTAAGATGTGAAATACAATGCACTTGCTCAAAAAGTGAATAACAGCAAGAAATAGGTAATAGATACACAAAATTGTATATAAACAATAAATCTCTTAACAAAGCAAGGACCTATGTAATCACCCAGTCATTGGAGAGCAGTGTCGACAGCCTCAGAAGTCTTCCACTGGATAAGCTGGTGGTCTAGTATATGATGAGTTTTATTTATTTAAATTTTTCTTTTTTAAAATTTATTTTCCCTTTTTGTTGCCCTTGTTTTTCATTGTTTTTGTAGTTATTGTTGATGATGTTGTCGTTGTTAGGACAGAGAGAAATGGAGAGAGGAGGGGAAGACGGGGAGAGAAAGATAGACATCTGTAGACCTGCTTCACCACTTGTGAAGCGACTCCCCTGCAGGTGGGGAGCTGGGGGCTCGAGCTGGGATCCTTCCGCCGGTCCTTGCGTTTTGTGCCATGTGCGCTTAACCCACTGCGCTACCTCCAGACTCCCATAAATTTTTATTAGTGACTTAAGATTGTAGGATAAGAGTGGTACAATTCCATGTAATTCCCACCACCAGAGTTCCATATCCCACCCCCTCCATCGGAAGTTTCCCTATTCTTTACCCCTCTAGTAGTATGGACCAAAGATCATTATGGGGTACAAAAGGTGGAAAGCCTGGCTTTGTCATAGCTTCTCTGCAGAGCATATTTTCTCTTTTGTTGACCTTGTCTTTTTGTTTCTGTAGTTATTATTGTTATTGATGTTGTTGTTAGATAGGACAGAGAAATGGAGGAGGGGGAGAGAAAGACACATGCAGACCTGCTTCACCGCTTGTGAAGTGACTCCCCTGCAGATGGGGAGCCGGGGACTCGAACCGGGATCCTTCCGAAGGTCCTTGGCTTTGCGCCACGTGCGCTTAACCCGCTGTGCTACTGCCTGACTCCCAGCATATTTAAGTTTTTTAATTAACATTTGTTTAAATATAAGATTTTGAGTATAGTCATAGCTTTTCTGCAGAGCATGGTCATTGGAGGGCCGACACATACCCCCATATTAAAGTTTTTAAATTAACATTTGTTTAAATATAAGATTTTGAGTATAGTTTCACACCTATTGGGTCTTCAGAAAAGTCATGATGCGTCTTTCTTTTTAAATTATCTTTATTTATTTGATAGAGACAGCCAGAAATCGAGAGGGAAGGGGAAGGTAGAGAGGAAGAGAGATGGACATTTGCAGCACTGCTTCACCACTCGCAAACGTTCCCCCTGCAGGTGAGAACCAGGGGCTTGAACCTGAGTCCTTGTGTTTTTCTATGCAAAAGTGCACCAGTTGACTTTTCCAAAAACCCAAAATATATGTGTATACAATTTACTGCACCCACCACCAGAGTGCCTGTGTCATCACAGAATATAGACCTCCCCACCTCTTTCACCTCTTGTTCCCCAATATCTCTAAAGTTTTTTTTATTATGTTTATTTATTTATTTGATAGAGACAGTCAGAAATTGAGAGGATGGGGGAGTAGAGAAAGCAAGAGACAGACACGTGCAGCACTTCACTCGTGAAGCTTCCCCCTCTGCAGGTGGGGATCAGGGGCTTGAACCCAGGTCCTTGGGCCTTGTAGCTACTGCATTCAACCAGGTGCTCCACCACCCAGCCCCCCCCCCCCATATCTCAACAGTTTTAAAAGTATTTTTTTTTTAAAGTGATGCTGGACAATTAATTCAGGGGTTCATACATGCTGCTGAATGACCTTTCCAGCCCAATCTCTCCTCCTCTCCTCACTCCTTGGGACCTCACTACCTCAGGCATTAAAATATGACCATTATGCTATCTTCCCAGCTGCCTTCTCGAATTTCATTCTTTATGTTGAGAAGAAAAGGGAGAAATAGGGTAAAGATACCACAGCGCCTCTGGTGCTGTTCATGGTGCTCCCTTACACTGGCACTCAAACCCAGGGCCTCACACACAGCAGGGTGTACATTCTAGCAGGGGAAACAACTGGCCTTCTTTACTTTTTTTTATCTTCATCTACTGAAATAACTTACTTGGATAATGCTCTGCTTTGCTGTGTGCCTTGTCCATGTTTGAGCCTGGCCTCCACCATAGTGAAGGAAGCTTGACTGCTGTGGTCTCTTTCACTCTCTTCCTCTCTATCTCTTCTCCCCTCTCAATTTCTCTCTGCCTGTCAAATAAAAACAAAAGGGGAAAAATGGCTGCTGCTAGTGGTAGATTTATAGTGCCGGCACTCAGTCCCAGCGATAACCCCGATGGCAATAAAAATAATAATAATAAAAGAGAGGGGAGAGAAAGACACCTGCAAACCTGCTTCACTGTTCATTTAATCTTCCCCTGTAGGTGGGGAGCGGGGACTTGAACCTGGGTCCTTTCGCAAGGTGATATGTGCATTTAGCCAGGTTCATCATAGCCTGGCCCCTGCTTTGAGTTTCCTTTCTTCCCTTCCTGTCTCTTCCACTTGTGTTAAGACTATTGTAAAGGCATACTATAGGTTTTAATTTAAATATTTAAATTTTATCCCAGAGCACTATTCAGCTCTGGCTTATGGTGGTGCTGGGACCTTGGAACCTCAGACAGGAGAGTCTTTTGTATGATCATTATGCTTTTTCCCCAGCCTAGTACTATAGTTTCTAAGTTCTCCATATTTTATAGAACCTGTACTGAATTCTATAATGAGTAACTTTGCATATGTGAATATTTGAATATTTATATTTGAATATTTGTAGAGTTGAATCTCATGTCTAGATGTGTATTTGCAGGTCCATGGGTAAATGTTTATGTAGTTTTGTTAGTGGATAGTCTGGGGGAAAAGCATTTTAGGGAGGAGGATCTGGAACAGAGGTATGTAGACGATATGCTAAAGGAATAGCAGAGAGAGAGGCCATGTGAAGACAAGCCTGGAGACCAAGTGTTTCAAATCCCACATGCTAGCAGCAGAACTGAATTGGAGCGGTAGTCTCTCCAGGTCTGGTTAATTGCAGCAACGCTTACTCAGTAGAAATGCATATGAATTCAGAAATACATCCATAGAAAACAGAAGTGTGTTTGACTAAAGCCAGTTTTCTCAGGTCTGTTAGGTCCCAAGAGGCAGGAGTTCACAATGCCAGGTGGGAAGTGAGGGATGAACAGGGTTACAGAAGCAGTCGAAGGAGAACAGGACCACATTCCTATCTTTTAGACAAGTGTGGATAATGGGTTCAGAGGTGAAATGATTGTACGGCGAATTTGGGAGAGACACCAGAAATGGAATGTTTTTTATTGGAGGAGCAAGGGAAAAACCAAAGAGGCAAGTAAACGGGCTATAATATCATGAAAATTCTTGCATTCAGATCTGAGAGACAGCCAATAGCTGGAATGTCGAACCTAAGAGCATGAGGTCTCAAGCTGAACCCCTGGAATTGCTACCCCGGTCCTATCTATATACATGTGATTATTAAATTTTTTTCATTAAATCTTTTAAAAATTCTTGGATCAGGGTAGGGCTGTAGTGTAGCAGGTTAAGTGCACATGGCACAAAGTGCCAGGATGGGTGTAAGGATCCCGGTTCCAGTCCCCCCCCCACCTGCAGGAGCGTTGCTTCACAGGCAGTGAAGCAGGTCTGCAGGCATCTCTCTTTCCTCCTCTCTGTCTTCCCCTCCTCTTTCCATTTCTCTCTGTGCTATCCAACAATGACGACATCATCAGCAACAGTAATAACTACAACAACAATAAAAAACAAGGGCAACAACAAGGGAAATAAAATAATAAAAAAATTCTTGGATCGCGAGTGGGGTGGTAGCTCAGTGGGTTAAGCGCATGTGGTGCAAAACGCAAGGACCTGCGTAAGGGTCACGGTTTGTCAGGGGAGTCGCTTCACAAGCAGTGAAACAGGTCTGCAGGTGTCTGTCTCTCCCTTTGTCTTCCCCTCCTCTTTCCATTTCTCTCTGTCCTATCCAACACAACGGCATCAATAACTACAACAATAAAACAAGGGCAACAAAAGGGAATAAATAAATATTTAAAAAAAATCTTGGGGGAGTCTGGCAGTAGCGCAGCAGGTTAAGCTCAAGTGGTGCAAAGCACAAGGACCCGTGGAAGTATCCCAGTTGGAGCCCCGGCTCCCTACCTGCAGAGGAGTTGCTTCATAGGCGGTGAAGCAGGTCTGCAGGTGTATCTTTCTCTCCCCCTCTCTGTTTTCCCCTCCTCTCTCCATTTCTCTCTGTCCTAACAATGACGACATCAATAACAACAATAATAACTACAACAACAATAAAAAAGACAAGGGCTACAAAAGGGAAAATAAATAAATAAAATTTAAAAAAATCTTGGGAGTCGGGCGGTAGTAGTGACAAAATAGTGTGCTGCTTTACTGTGTGTGCAGCCCAGGTCTGAGTCTGGCCCCTAACTCATAGAAGGAAGCTTTGGTGTTGTGAACTCATTCACTCTCTCTGCCTCTCTGTATCTATTTTACAATAATGATAATAATATATTGCTTCTCGGCCTTCTGGCTAAGATCAAGTGTAATAATAATAATAATAGTTATTATTAGAATCTAGGAGCATATTTGGCATATTCTCATATCCTCTACACATTGTGGTGGTCATGTCCATCTACTTTTGAAAAAGAATTTATTTAGTCATGCTAGTGTTCGCTAGTTATTTATGTATCTGACTCTGGTAGGTTTTCAGTGTTAGCTGATCCTTTGTTAAAATGTTTCCTTTTGGGGGCTGGGTGGTGGCACACCAGGTTAAGGGCACATAGCAGGAAGCTCAAGGACCTATGCAAGTATCCAGGTTCGAGCCTCCAGCTCCCTACCTGCCGTGTGTTTAGGGGGTCGCTTCACAAGCAGTGAAGCAGATCTGCAGGTGTCTGTCTTTTTCTCTCCCTCTCTATTTCTCCCTGCCCTCTCAATTTCTCTCTGTTCTGTCAAAAAAAAAAAATCAAAAGAATGGGAACAGGAACAGTGGATTCATAGTGCAGGCACTGAGCCCTAGTGCTAACCCTGGAGGCTATGTGTGTGTGTATATATATTTTAACATATTTAGATATAACTTTATAAATGTACTAGAAAATTAAACTTGCCACCCAAGACTTGCACATCAATTAAGTTTTCTAAGTGCCCACAGCTATGCTTAGAGCTTAATTGTCAGAAAGTAGGGCTGGGGAAGAACCCCACACAGATGAAACACAAAAAGCAAGATAGGGCATGATCTTCACTCCTAAGAGCCGCAGGAATGTGACAAAGGAATACTGACTGCATTTTTACTTTGGAGAAGTGGGTGGTAATTTGTTCTTCTAGTCCTTGTTTTCTTTATGCTTGAGTTAGATAGATATAGAGCTGTGCTATCCAGGAATTTAACCTTTCACTACTTGTATCTGTAGAACACTTGAAATGTGACTAGTGTGAATTGAGGTGTGCTCAAAATGTAAAATGTCCTTCAGATTTGAAAGACTTAGTATCACAAAGAGAATAGAAAATAGCTCATTTCTCTTATTTCATATACTAGAATATTTGAATACATTGGGTAAATAAAATACATTAAACAAGTTCCACTCACTTTTCATTTTTTAAAAACATGGTTACTAGAAAATTAAAAATTATGTATATTGTGGCTCTTATATTTCTGTTGGACAGTGTGGTCTAGAGATTTATTGACATCTAGGTTACTTCCTATTGCATTGTATCAAGAGGTACAGAATATCAGTTTGCTGCAGTGATACTTAATTTGATGAATATTAAAACTCCATTTAAAATATTTTAAGTGATTTAATAGTGTTTTATAAGATTACAAGAATGTAGGGGCATAGTCTCATACTGCAGCCACCATTAAAGTTCTCACTCCACCCTATAACCTCCCTAGATAGTTCTCATAAAGTCTTATATGCAGTTTGGTTATTTAACATGTTTTTCTCTTAACAAGTTTGCAAACAAAATTGCAAAAACAAACAAACGTTTAAACAAAAGCCATTTGCTAATTATTTATCTCTTATTTCACTTAGCTTAATAATAGCCTCCAGTTTCATCCAGTTTGTTCCAAAAGGTACAATATCATCCTTTTAAATTTTAGCGTAGTACTTCATTGAATATATATCATAACTTTTTTACTCAGTCATCTCTCAATGGGCACTTAGGTTAGTTACTTCCATTCTTTGACAATAGTACAGCTATGATTCCTTTGGAATTAGTGTTCAACTCTACATTTTAAAGATATATTTTTGGGAGTCAGGCAGTAGTGCAGTGGGTTAAGCACAGGTGGTGCAAAGTGCAAGTCCTGGCAGAAGGATCCTGGTTTGGGCCCCTGGCTCCCCACCTGCAGGGGAGTCGCTTCACAGGTGGTGAAGCAGGTCTGCAGGTGTCTGTTTTTCTCTCCCCCTCTCTGTCTTCCCCTCCTCTATTTCTCTCTGTCCTATCCAACAACGATGACAACAGTAATAACTACAACAATAAAATAACAAAGGCAACAAAAGATAATAAATAAATATTAAAAAAGAAAGAAAAAAGATACATTTTCATCACTTCCAGAAGTGCCATTATAGATACACCAATATATCTTCTAAGTTTTGTTGAAAATACACTTAACAAAATACACTCAGACATTCTTATTATAAAAATACATTTCTATAATATATTTATAGAATTGTCTAGAGTTAAGATAAATAATTTCTTTTGTAGGTGGGGGTGGATAGCATAATGGTTAAACAGACCCTCTTGCCTGAGGCTCCAAAGTCAGGCTCAACCTCCACCCTCCCCACCACCATAAGCCAGAGCTTATAAGTGCTTTTTGTAAAAAAACAAAAACAAAAAATAATAATTTCTTTTGCAATTAGAAATCTGTCGTATTTTGGCACTGGGAGTATCCAATTCCCAGTCTTTTTTTTTTTTTGACCTGTTAATTCTAGTAAGGCCCTTTCTCTGCATAAATTATGTTAGGAGGTATATAAAATGATGACTTTTAAAAAGCATGCAGTCATTTATTTTGTATAAATAGTTGTCATTCTTCTGTAAGGAACATTTCTCTCTATTTTTAGGTGAAAGGATTGTGTGGCATGCAGATTAGTCGTTTCATGCAATAGGTGTTTGATTAGATAAGTTTGGTACAAATGAGATTTCAAATTGTGGACTTAGGTAGAGTCTCAGTGGGACATGATGTGCTTTGCATGTGTGAAGCCCAACATTTCATCTGCAGCATCACCACTATCTGGAACAACAAAAAATTGTGGCATCAGCTTTTACATGTCTAATGGAGGTTCACTCTCCAGAGGAATCTTACAGTAAATCTTTTGCAAAGCTATAATCATCTCTTAATGTATGTTTCTATTATTAAGTTGTTTAATAAAATACTGAATGCTTGTGTTTTAAAAACTGTAAAGCAATTGGGATAGAGTGGTAAGCAAATGAAAGATCATAGTCTCCCTGTATGATGACCCTAATAGGAAGAATGAGTCACCCAGAACCCATCAAGCTTAGGCAATTATGAAGCTATCTTTAGAAAAATGTTTATTTATTATTGGATAGAGACAGAAATTGATAGGGGAGAGCGTGATAGAGAAGGAGAGAGACAGAGAGATACCTGCAGCCCTGCTTTACCACTGAGGAAACTTTACCCCTGCAAATGGACACCAGGGGCTTGAACTTGGGTCCTTGGCACTGTAATGTGAGTGCTTAACTAGATGTGCCATCACCTGACCCCTATGAAGCTGTCTTTGGAGAGTCTTCATTTGAAAAGCTTTTGCTAGTGCTGCTTTAGTCAATGCTTTGATGTTCAGGACATTAAACAATCATTGTCTATGAGTCTGGTGAGGAGAATGTACAGTATACTTGATAGTTGTCTCCTGTTTTCTTTCTAATGAAATGCTGAGTTGTGATTGCAGATTCCTTTCCTGTATGTGAAATTTTCTTTCCATTATTTTTCCCCTAAGAACATCTTCCCTTAGTCTTTCTGGGGTTCACATCTAGAAACATGCTACAAAAACTAAGAACCTGAAAATTCAGAGCAGCAGGTATGAAATCACCAGCCAAAGCCTGCTCTGTTCACTAGGTTCCAACTGAGCTGGATAGGGAAGTAACAGAACTTTCCTGCCATAATCAATGAATTTGATGGAATTATAGGGGCCTTCTAGATGTTCTGAAAAGTCCTAGAGATTTGGGATAACCAGAACTCCAACTTTGGCAAACCATCTTTCATGAGATGGACTGAAGTATCATGTCCGGGCTGAAAGACCTTCCCACTCCTGCTTTCAGATTAGCTATAGAACCAAATCATATCACTGAATTGGACCACTGGTCCTGAGACTGACAAGAAGCCTCTACTGTCTTTTTTTTTCATGGCATGACAGAAATCTGTAGCCTTTTGAGTTCCCTAAGGAAAACATTAAGTTCCACTTTACTAGATAAATGTTTACTAGAGGTATTTCTCAAAGCAAAGGACTCCTCTGCCAGATAAGTTTTTACCCCTTTTAGTTTAATAATATCTTTCCCAGTACTTCCTTCCAGATTAGTAAACTAATCTCCCTTAAGTGTTTCTTTGTCTTTAAAGAAACAAGGTAGTCTGTCAGTTACAGTGCTGTGACCTCAGGTTCCAGAAGACCAAGGCAACATTCTTTAGAGGACTGATGCTTCACTTTGAATCAAAGTTTAGAATCAGCTTGTTGTCAAGGGGAAAAGATAACCCAAGAGGCAAGACCTCTATGAATTGGTTTGGAAATTACTTCTCTAGATTTCCGGAGGATGTTTCTTTACTTGATATGCACTCACCTCTGTTGCTTTCACTCATATCTGAAGATGAGCAGCATTTCCTTTCCAACAGGAGGTATGGAGTGGGGGACCCCTCAGTTATTCCTAACATCACTGCCCTGACTTTTGGGAGTGCAAGCCAGCACTTCTCTCTGTCTGTCTCTGTCTCTCTCAGAGCACAGGTAAAGAAAAGGGGACTTGGAATGAAAGTGCTGGCTTTCATTTTCTGTGTGTACTTGAAAAGGGGCAACTGATTAGTTGCTTCTGACCTTGCTTGGTCAGTGAAAAGAGAAAGGCCAGTGTGGATGAAAGGGTGTCTATTTATTCTTAAAACTTAGAAATGTTGAACCTGACCAGCTGAGATTTTTTTTTTTTTCTGCTGGCAGTCAGTAATTTTCATCCTTTTGATATAAAAACTCAAGGGGTTTGACTTTGGTTAAGAGTCTGAGATAATCAAGGGAGCCTGAGTGAATGAAGGCAGAATGTATTGTGAATTACACTAAGGAAGAGACTGACATGAAACCCCAGGTAGAAATGCCAGGTGTGTGGGGACATGCAACGGGAATATACTTGCTGCTGGGAGGGGAAGGGCGACCTTAAAAAAAAAGGAGAAGAATGGGCAGACAACCTCACCAATATGTCCTGGAACCTCACCTCTCCAGAGCCCTACCCCACTAGAAAGATGGAAACAGGTGAGGGGCATTGGAGCTGCCAATGCCCATGCTCAGCAGAGAAGCAATTACAGAAGCCAGAACTCCCACCTTCTACACCCCATAAAGATCTTTGGTCCATACTCTCAAAGGGGGAGAAATGTTAGGAGAAGATGACTAGAGGGCTCTGAAACCTAATTCCATCAGAACCAGAGAGAGAAGAGGGAAAAAAAGGATAGACATTTGGAAGTAGCCCTAGGTGTAGGTGTGACTTAAAAAGGGGGGTGTCGGGTGGTAGTATATCTGGTTAAGTGTACATGTTATAATCCTCAAAGACCCAGGTTCGAGTCCCCAGTCCCCACCTGTCAGAAGAAAGTTTTGCAAGTTGTGAAGCACTGCTATAGGTTGGGGTCTCTCTCTTTCTCTCTCACCCCCTTCCCTCTCAATTTCTTGCTGTTTCTATCAAATAAATAAAGATAGTTATTTTAAAAGGAAGAGTAGGTAGATATCTGGGTGGAGGTAGATAGCATAATGGTTAAGCAAAGAGACTCTCATGCCTGAGGCTCCAAAGTCCCAGGTTTAATCCCCTGTACCACCATAAGCTTGACTGAGCAGTGCTCTGGTAACAAAACAAACAAACAAAAAAAAAATAGGAAGAGCAGGCAAGACCATAGGGAAAAAAAAGGGGATATATATATATATATATATATATATATATATATATATATATATATATACCTGTATCTGTAACCTTTAGAGAACCACTGCACTTCCCAATGGAGGGAGCAGGGCCACAGAACTCTAGTAGTGGAAATGGTGTGGTTCCCCTGTTTCGTAATTTTCTAAGTCATAAATAAATAATAAAAAAAAAAGTGGTTGTGGTCGAGGAAGAAGAATGTGTCTCATCTCCCAACACTGTTTTTGCATAGGAACAGACAACTAGGATGACTGGAGTCAATCTCCTGCCTCCTGTCAGTTGAAGTTTCTATCTGGTTCTGTCTGTGAGGGTGATCAGCCTGCTTGGTTTCCGGGGACTGCCCAGATTTTATGCAACTTCTCTATCCTGGAAGCCTTAACGTCCTGGGTGTGCTGGGGTGTTTGATCACTTTAACGGGATTTTAAGGTGTTTTGGGTCACACATATGATAACTGAGAAATTGCCCTGATCTCCTTTCTGCCATTCTCTGTTTCTCAGACAAGTGTACAGAAAGCTCTGGGCTATGTGCAGGATCTTAAGTCACAGTAGTAGTCATCTACCAGCTACCCCATGCCTACCAGGCATGATCTTGTTTCATTCATTTTCAGGGCATCTGCAGAGGTGGGAGATATATCTATGTCTTTTTTTTTTTTTTTTTTTAACCAAAGCACTTATCAGCTCTGGCTTATGGTAGGGCTGGGAATTAAACCTGGGACTCCTGAGCCTCAGGAATGAAAGGCTCTTTGCATAACCGTTATGCTATCAACTCTATCCTATCTATGTCCTTATTAAGATCTATCTACCTATCTGCCTGTATTAACCCAATTAAGCTATATTAAGATAGAGACTATAGCACTGAAGTTTCCTTCAATGTGGTGGGGGCCAGATTTGAACCTGGCAAAGCAACACACTATCCAAATGAGTTGTTTTGCTGGCCCTCAGAGATAAGATATTATAGATGCAATTTTATGGAATTGGAGACCAGAGCAGGGGTTTCCCAAGGTCAAAAATCTAAACTGCAGCTGAACTTTACTGTGACTAAATCTCCAATCTGCCCCCTTTCCACTACATGTAGACCTTTCTGTATTGGCTGGCATCTAGGTAGCTGCTCCAGTTTAGCAATGCTCTGTGACAATCAGCTTTATCCACTGTTTTCATACTTCTCTTCTTTAAAAAAATACATATACGGGTGGAGGGCAGATAGCATAATGGTTATGTAAACAGACTTTCATGCCTGAGGCTCCAAAGTCCCAGGTTTAATCCCCCACACTACTATAAGCCAGAGCTAAACAGAGCTCTGGTAAAAACACACACACACACACACACACACACACACACACACACACACACACACACACACACACATATATGGTAGTTACAGAGAGAAACTGAGATGGAAGGGGGGTTCAGAGAGAGGGATATCTGAAGCATTGCTCATGAAGCTACCTCCCTATAGGTGGGGACTGGGGACTTGAACCCTGAACCTTGTGCATTGTAACATGAGCACTCAACTGAGTTTATCACCAACCAACCACCCTCTTTTTTTTTTTGTTTGTTTGTAATGCAGCACCTGTGATCAAACAAATTTGAGACATGCAATTTTCCGCTGTATTATCTACCCTGCTCACTTTTAGTTGTATTGTGAGTTACGCTAAGGAAGATGTTGTTGTTGTTGCTAGCAATTTGACAGTGTTTTGCAAAATTATGAGATTTTGGGGTTATACTTTTTTCACTCACACGTGGTGCATGTGAGTCACTGCACACTCCACCAAAGTTCTGTTACACACACCCCCCTCCATAGCCATAGTTCTTATAAAATCCAAAAGAGTTGGCTACCTTTTCTTTTCTCTCTTTTTTTTAAAAGATTTTATTTATTTATTAATGGGAAAGATAGGAGGAGAGACAGAGAGAGAAAGAGCCAGATATCACTCTGGTACATGTGCTGCCAGGGACTGAACTTGGGACCCCCTGCTTGAGAGTCCAGTTCTTTATCCATTGCGCCACCTCCTGGACCACTACCTTTTCTTTTCTTTTCTTTTTTTTTTTTTTCAAGTTTGTTTTAGCCATCTGTAATTCACATATGAACAAAACTATCCTGAAATTGTAATTGTTATTTCACTAAGCATAATTACCTTCAGCTCCATCCATTTTGTTCCAAGATATAATAAAAATATAATCTCAATATAATCCAAATATAATCTTTTTTTTTTTTTTTTTTTTTTTTACTGTAGAGTAGTGTTCCACTGACTATATAGTTCGTCACTTCTGTATCCAGTCATCTGCTGTTGTGCATTTGGCTTGCTTCCATGTTTTGACTATTGTGTGTAATGCAGCTACAAACATGGGAGTTACCCAATTTGACTTTTTTTTTCTTTGCAGTGCTTAAACCTTGTACATGTATGATGCCAATGCTCAGTGGCTTTTCCAGGGTCAAACTTTATCATTCATGTATTTTAGGAGAGGGAGTGAGAGAAATGGGATCAGGGAAGAGAGACAGAGAGAACACTATAACATCTCTCCATCATCCATAGTGCTCCTTCAGTGTTCCCACATGCTGGGGCTCCAAACCAGGGCTCCTTACAGGGTAAGACTCATACCCTATCAGGTAAGCTATCTGGTAACAAAAAAAAAAAAAAAAAAAAGGAAGAGCAGGCAGGACCATAGGATCCTTATATTTGAATTTTATTTATTTATTTTTAACAAATCAGTTTTTAAAAAAATCTTTTTAAAAAGTTTACTTATTTATTATTGGTTAGAGACAGAAATGGAGAGGGGAGGGGGAGGTAGGTAGAAAGAGAGACACCAGTAGTTCTACTTCACCACTCGTGAAGCTTTCTCCCTGCAGGTGAGGATCAGGGGCTTGAACCCAGGTCTTTGAACATAGTAATGTGTGCATTTAAGCAGGTGCACCACTGCTTGGCCCCCAATATTTAAATTTTATTTAAGAGAAAGAGAGCACACAAAGCTCTGCTATGCCACCCATGGTTGCTTTACTTATTTATTTATTTATTTATTTATTTATGTTGGCATCACTGAAGCTTCACTGCTCTGGACTGACTTTTTCACATAGAGAGAGACAGACAGGGACAAACAGCAAAAGAGAGAAGGAGAGGGAGAGGGGGAGAGAGAGAGAGGGAGAAAAGGGAGACGGGGGAGAACAGCACGGAAGCTTCCTTTTAAATGCTGTGGAGACTGGACTTGAATCTGGGTCAAGCACATGGCAAGCAACACACTATCCAAATAAACTATTTTGCCCTCCCATCCATGGAGTTTCGCTCACTTTGTCTTTGTTGTTTTCAGGTGTCAAGTACTGAGCCCAAGCCCTCATCCATGTAAGGCACAGGAGCCACCTCTTCCTACCCATCCCCCTTTATTTTTGGCCTCCAGGGTTATCGCTGGTGCTCACTGCCAGCACTATGAAGCCTTACTCTCCTTTTCTTGATAGTGTAAGACTCTTTGGTGTAAGCCACATAGTTGAAAGCACAAGAAGCAATAGCAGCTATTTTAGTGTGATATCTGTGATAGACTCTGAATAAGCATTTAGTTCTTTAAGTAACTACTAAGTGCTTGGCATGTACATAGAAGGTGCTCAGTGATGGGAAGTTATGCTTGTTTTTATTAGAGCTCATAAACTATATTTCCTTGAATTGAAATGTAGTAGCTAGTGTATGTCGATTAAAACATTTTAATATAAAAATCACCATGATGATGCATATGGTGGGGCTATAACCCTATAGTTTATAATTTTGTAAATCATTACTAAGACACTAATTAAAAAAAGAAGAAGAAAACAAAGTTTGCAAGGAGATTCAGAATAGTAAGGAAGGAAAACCAGAAATATCTTTCTTTCTCTCTCTCTCTCTCTCTTTCTTTCTTTCTTTCTTTCTTTCTTTCTTTCTTTCTTTCTTTCTTTCTTTCTTTCTTTCTTTCTTTCTTTCTTTCTTTTTTGCCTCTGGGGCTGGGTGCAGTCACTACAAATCCACTGCTCCTGGAGGACATTCTTTCCATTTTTGTTGCCATCGTTGTTATTGTTGTTGGTGGTGTTGGATAGGATATAGAGAAATGGAGGGAGGAGGGGAAGACAGAGAGGGGGAGAGAAAGACACCTGCAGACCTGCTTCTCCGCTTGTGACGTTCTCCCCCCTCCCCCGCAGTTGGGGAGGGGGAGTGGGCTCGAACTGTGATTCTTACACAGGTCCTTGCGCTTTGCACCATGTGTGCTTAACCTGCTGCACTACCGTCTGGTCCCCTAGTAATATATTTCTTTTAATAATATTTACTTAATGTGAGATTCATATGAAAGAGAGAGGAGAGTGAGATGAAAAAGATCGGATCAGAAGCCTCAGCCATGCAAGTCCTGCTCTAAGCCAGCTGAACAATTAATATATTTCTTAAAAAGTTAAGCACACCAGAGAGATAAAGCAGTATTTGTGCTGACCTTCATGCCGGAGACCTAGGCATCCCAGGTTCAATTCCTGGCACCATTAAAAGTCAGAGCTCCGCAAAAGGCACGGGCCGGCTTAAGGATCCCCTTTCGAGCCTTGGGTTCCCCACCTGCTGCGGGGTCGCTTCACAAGCAATGAAGCAAATCTGCATGTATCTCTCTCTCTCTCTCTCTCTCTGTCTTCCCCTCCTCTCTCGATTTCTTTCTGTCCTATCCAACAACTGCAATGACAACAATAACAATAAATACGACAACAAGGGCAACAAAAATGGGGGGGAAAAGTCAGAGCTGAGGAGTGCTCTGGTCTCTGCCTCTTTCTTTCTCACATTAAAATTATTATTTTTTTTCTAAAAGGGGAGTTGGGCGGTAGCGCAGCTTAACGCACAGGTGGCACAAAAACACAAGGACCGGTGTAAAGGTCCGGGTTCTAGTACCCCAGCTCCCCAGCTGCAGGGGAGTTGCTTCACAAACAGTGAAGCAGGTCTGCAAGTGTCTCTCTCTCTCTCTGTTCTATCCAACAAGGGTAACAAAAGGAATAAATAAATAAATATTAAAAAATTCTTCTAAAAGATACTGAAAGGGGCTAGGTGGTGATGCACCTAATAGGGTACACATGTTACAATGCACAAAGACCCAACTTCAAGCTCCTGGTCCCTACCTGCAGGGGGAACGCTTCATAAGTATTGAGACAGTGCTTCAAGTCTCTATCTCTCTCTCCCTCATTCTCCCTCCCTTTCCCTCTGCTTCTCTCCAATCAATTTAAACAACATATAAAAGATATGGGAGAGCTGGAGACACAGCTCACTTGGATAGTGCATTGCTTTAGCATGTGTGTGACCCAGGTTTGAGACTGGTCCCCCAGTCACTGCACTGGAAGAAGCTTCAGTGCTGTGATCTTTTCCACTCTCTGCCTGTCTATCTTAAAAAAAAAAAAATTAAATGTTCATTCTTTGAAAAATTAGGCAAACACAAGAACTTTTTCCCCATTGAGGAAATCTAACCTCCTGGTTTTGTTTGTTTTTACTATGGTTTCACAGGTCCAACTTTTTTTTTCAGATACAGAGACAGAGGGGGAAATATACTGTGGCATAGAAACTTCCTTCATTGTGGCAGAGGCTCAGTTTGAACATGGGCCACATGCATAGTATTATCCAGCTGGGGATCTACAACTCCCCAGCCCTATCTACTTCCTCTAGATTTAAATCTGGGGCAGATAGAGGTGAGGATTTTGTGTTATAATAAGAGGTGATGCATCTCTATGTTCACAGTGCATTATTCATAATAGCCAGAGAGGGGAAGCAGACTAAATGCCCATTATCAGATGACTGGCTAAAGATGTTATGGGATATATATGGCACAAGGACCAGCCTAAAGATCCTGGTTCAAGCTCCCGGCTCCCCACCTGCAGGGGAGTTTCTTCACAGGCAATGAAGCAGGTCTGCAGGTGTCTATCTTTCTCTCCCCCTGTCTTCCCCTCCTCTCTCCACTTCTCTGTCCTATCCAACAATGACAACATCAATAACAATAATAACAACAATAATGACTACAACAATAAAAAACAAGGGCAAAAAAAGGGAATAAATATTTTTTAAAAAGACTTATCTGTATTCCCATGGAATACTATTCTGCAATCAAAAAAGATGATATCTGTTGGGTAGTTGCCATCTCCCCCTGGCTTCTGCTTAACCATATGCCTATATAGGGATTTTACTGATCCAAAGCTTTGGTCTATTTACATAAATCACTTTTACATAAAGCACTCCAGGGCATTGGTGGTTCTATGATAGGATTCTCTCCTGCTCCACCCCCTCCTTGTCACACACTGATCCCTTCTTTGTCACACTCTGATTTTCACCAGTCACTTTTCTCTCCACCCTCTCTATATCACATCCTGTTTCCACCCTACTTGGAGAGTATAAAAACAGCTGCTCTTCTGATTAAAGACACTTGGAAATTGCTTTCCGGCTCCGAGAGTTCCAGAGTGTATCTCCTGCGGAAGTTGGTGCAGCACGAGTTCCTGATCCTTCTCCCACACAGCAGCCTAGATCAGCTCCAGTTGAGTTCTCTCCAACCCAGAGAGCACTAGCTCGGGAAGAAGTACCCTCAGGCTATCCCAGCAGATATCATGTCCTTTGGGACAAAATGGATGGAACTGTAGGTGATCATGCAAAATAAAGAAAGGAAAGGCTATTAACAGGTGGTTTCATTCATATGTGGAATCTAGAGAACAAATACACATGAACTTGAAAGAGAGAGAGAAAGAGAGAAGCAGCCAAACAGTTTTAAAGACTTAGAACTGTGGTGGTTATCTTTGAGAGGTGGGGGTGTGGGTGGGTGTGATATGGAACTATACATTATAATATTATAATATTACAATTTTCTAACTACTATTATCACACACACACACACACACACACACACACACACACACACACACACACACACACGGTGCTGCAAAAGAATGCTGGGATAGAGGCAGATAGTTTTGCCCTGGAGCTACAAGCTGTAAAATGGTCCATTCTGGGGGTGGGGGGAATCTAGTCCAAAGGCTCAACCCTAAGGAATCTCTCTCCTAAAATCTGAGATAATTGAATGCTCTCAGTGTAATGGTGGAAGCCCCCACGTATGGGCATCATAATGAGACATAAATGTTTAGGATTGTGTGGCAGTAGGCAAGAGTTTTTAGGCCACTCTACTTTTATTTCATCAGTTCATATCTGAGAGGTGTGCCTTTACGAGAGAGTGAAGCAGCTAAGGTTATATGATTCATGGCCAGATTGAGAAGCATTCAAACAGACAAGACATGCATTCAATTTAATCCAATTTAACAAACATCACCCTCACCAGGTTTCAAGGTGGTGTCCTGGATTCCAGGATAAAAAGAAAGCAGCATGTGCCCACTGACTTCAAGGTGCTCACAAAGAAGTCAAGGGAATGAGATTTATATTTCCATTTGCGCTGAGAAATAAGGAAATAAAAATAAGTTCCTTTAGGACCAAAATGAAATCTTCATTTGTGTCTCAGTCAGCCTTGGCTTCCACAGTAAAATGCCAGGCTGTTGGTTTAAAGAACACATTAGTTTCCTCATAGTTCTAGAGACAACATCAGGATGTAAGGAAGGTCGGGTTCTGGTGAGAACTGTTCCTGGCTTGAAGTTTCACTGTGTGCTGTACCATACGTACTTATATAGCTTTTCTTCTCCTTCTCCTTCTCCTTCTCCTTCTCCTTCTCCTTCTTCTCCTTCTCCTTCTCCTTCTCCTTCTCCTTCTCCTTCTCCTCCTCCTCCTCCTCTTTTCCTCTACTTCAAAGGTTAGCAATCCTACTGAACTAGAATTCCACTTTCTTTTCCTTCAAAGTCAGGGTATCATGCATATGTTCACTGATCCCAGGTTGCTTTTTCATTCAATCATTCAGAGAGAGTTTTTTCATTCAGAAAGAGAGTGATGTAAGGTTTGTTAACATAAATCATTCTCTCAAAGGTGAGATGGTATCTTGGTGTAGTTTTATTTTGCATTACTCTAATGTCAAGAAAAGCAGAGCATTTATTATTACTTTTTTATATTTATGATTAATAGTAAGTTACAAAATTGTAAGATCACAGTGTATATTTCCACACTACACCCAGCACCAGAGTTTTGTATCTCCCTCCCAAAGATAACCATAAAGTAACTAAGGGGCAGGTGGTGGTGAACCTGGAAGAACATGCACTTTACCATGTGCAAGGATCTGGGTTCAAGTCCCTGGTACCCATCTGCAGTGGGGAAACTTCATGAGCAGTGAAGCAATGGTGTGGGCATCTTTCTTTTCTATCTCTCTCCTCTTCCCCTCTCAACTTTACTCTGTCTCTATTGAAAATAAACAAATCTTTTTTAAAAAGTAGTTTTAAAAAAGCAACTAAAGCTTCCACAATGTGCATGTTGATTAAAAAAAAGTCAGATGAAGATTTGGGGGGGGTTTCTCCATTTTGTAGATAGCTAGTAGGCCTATTTGGGAAAGGTGTACGAATATTGTTGACTGTAAACCCCATCGATTTGATCTGGGGTCCATGCTCAGCTTAGGAGCCTATGTGACCTCTGCTTCTCTGTAAATCTGAGCTCGCATTCTGTGGTCATGAGTAGGAATGTTCCAAGTTGCCCCAATTTCAGGAGCCATCTTCTTCAGGTGGTAGACAGAGTATGTTATCCAGCCTCCCTTCGGATAATGGAACATTCTCTACCATTGTTGATCCACATTAAGGGCAAGGTCACCAATATGTCCTGGAGCCCCGCTTCCCCAGAGCCCTGCCCCACTAGGGAAAGAGAGACAGGCTGGGTATATTTATGGACCTTCCAATGTCCATGTTCAGCAGGGAAGCAATTATAGAAGCCAGACCTTCCACCTTCTGCACCTCACAATGACCTTGATTCCTTACTCCCAGAGGGATAAAGAATAGGAAAGCTATCAGGGGAGGGGACAGGATATGAAGTTCTGGTGGTGGGAATTGTATGGAGTTGTAACCCCTCTTATCCTATGTTTTTTTGTTAGTGTTTCCTTCTTATAAATAAAAATTAAAAAGAAAATGTCAGAGGAGAAGGCCTGATTTGAAGAAGGAAGGGAGAGAGGGAGATCAGCTTCATCTGTGAATTACGAGTCAAGGGACTGGGGTTGGGGGGTTGGAGATAGCATTATGGTTATGCAAATGGATTTCATGCTTGAGGCTCTAAAGTCCCAGGTTCAATCCCCAGTATCACCATAAACCAGAGCTGAGCAGAGATCTGGAAAGAAAGGAAGAAAGGAAGAAAGGAAGGAAGGAAGGAAGGAAGGAAGGAAGGAAGAAAGAAAGAAAGAAAGAAAGAAAGAGAGAAAGAGAGAAAGGAAGAAAGAGAAAGAGAGTCACTGGGAAGGGCTGTCCCTGAGCACGTCCCTGTCACTCTGCTTAGCTGAATGGTGATCCTTCTGAACAGTCTTCATTTTTTCCATGTTCACCACCACCCTTAACTCTCCAGGAACCACACAGCATCCCAGGCTGTGGTAAAGCAGCCTGTCCAAGGAGCCAACGGCAGGTCCACCATCACTGCTGTCATCCAGACTGGTGGGGACTGGAGCACCGGCCTCTTCAGTGTCTGCAGAGACAAGAGAATCTGTATGTTTTACTCTTTCATCTGTGCTCTTCTTTCCATTTTTTTTTCTTCTCTAGGATATCAGTGGGTGGAAAAAAACAAACATCAATCACAGGATGAAAATTAAATGGCTTTAGATCATCTGGACTAGGGGCTGGGCAGTGGCACACCAAGTTGAGTGTGCATATTATCCTGTTTAAGGACTTGGGCTCAAGCCCCTGGTCTCTACCTGCAGTGGGAAGCCTCACAAGTCATAAAGCAATGCTTTGGTATCTCTCTGTCTCTCTCTTTCTCTAGCTCCCCCTCCCCTCTCAATTTCTTTCTGTCCTATCAAATTAAAAAATTAATAATCAAGGGCACAATGGCTGTTCAGAGTGGTGCATTTGTCATGTAGGCACCAAGCCCTAGAAATAACCCTGGTAGCAACTAACATAAAATGAAATAAAGTAAGGTGAAATAAAAGAGTTAATAACTGGGCTTATCTTCTGGTGGCTTGAAAGCAGTCCTTGGCAAGAAAAAAAAATGCTTTTCAGGGATGAGGATGCTTTTATAGAATAACTGGTGACTTAAACATTTTTTATCAAATGCCAAAACCCATCATTTGGCAAGGTCTCACAAAAGGACCTTCCTTACCTGCTGCTTGTTGGCCTAAAATTGGTGCAAGTTTTCTGGTGGGTGGCTCAGCAGTGCATAGAAAAAAGCCTTCAGTGTTACATGGCTACGGAAGCTGTAATTCCATTTTTAGGCATTTAGCCTAAGGAGATAAATTATGTGCAAAGGCTTAGCAGTAACATTAAATTTTGCAGCATTTGTTATTACAGCAGCAACCTTAGACAGCCTCGTTGTTCAATGGGGGCATCACACAATGAATTACTATACACTAGGAAGAGCCATGATGTTGAATGGCATTTAGTGGGATGAGAAGATGGTTTGGATACATTTTTGAGTTAAGTAGATTGTAAAATTGCACATTAGATACCATTTATTTTTTTTGTGGGGGGGATATTTAGAAACATGTCTGGGAGGATACAAATACAAATGTTTGCAAATTTCTCTAGGTGGGCTAAGGAATCATTTAAATAGTCTTTTTGCGGGGGTTGGGTGGTAGCTCAGCGGGTTAAGCGCACGTGGTGCAAAGCGCAAAGACCGGGGAAAGAATCCTGGTTCATGCCCGGCTCCCCACCTGCAGGGAGGTCTCTTCACAGATGGTGAAGCAGGTCTGCAGGTATTTATCTTTCTCTTTCCTCTCTGTCTTCCCTTCCTCTCTCAATTTCTCTCTGTCCTATCCAACAAAAACAGCAACAACAACAACAACGATAAACAACAAGGGCATCAAAAGGGGGAAAATGCAAATTAAAAAACAACTTCTGGGGGTCGGGCGGTAGTACAGCGGGTTAATAACAACAATAATAACTACAACAATAAAAAGGGCAACAAAAGGGTAAATACACAAATATATATATATGTGTGTGTGTGTTTTCTTTTTGCTTATCCATTTTTGGTACTTCCATGAGGCATGTGTAGCACTTCTTATTTTTAAATTAAAAATTTTTTTTATTTATATAAAGGAAACATTGATAAGACTATAGGATAAGAGGGGTACAGCTTTGCACAGTTCCCACCCCAGACCTCCATATACCATCCTCTCCACTGATAGCTTGACTTTTCTTTAACCCTCTGGGAGTATGGACCCAAGATCATTGTGGGATGTAGAAGGTTAAGGTCTGGCTTCTGTAATTGCTTCCAGGCTGAACATGGGCGTTGACAGGTCGATCCATACTCCCAGCCTGTCTCTCTCTTTCCCTAGTGGGGAAGGGCTCTGGGGAGGCAGAGCTCCAAGGCACATTGGTGGGATTGTCTGTCCAGGGGAGTCTGGTTGGCATCCTGCTAACATCTGGAACCTGGTGGCTGAAAAGAGTTAACATACAAAGCCAAACAAATTGTTGACCAATCATGGATCTAAAGGCTGGAATAGTGCAGATGAAGTGTTGGGGGTCCTCCATTTTTGTAGATAGCTAGTAGGCATATTTTAGTTATATTTCAAAGGGCCTGTAGCTATACTTTTTTTTTCTGAGCCTGAAATCTGATATGCAGGTGGATCCTAATTATTGTTCAGGGAGATGATGCCATGGCTGGAAAAAGGACCAGAAAGCTGGATTAGGGAACAGGGTAGCTCCATAATATGGGAAAGGGATATAAATATTGTTGACTGTAAACCCTAATGATTTGATATGATCTGGGGCCCATAATCAGCTTAGGAGCCTATGTGACATCTGCATGCCCAATATGGACCCATCTTCCTCAGGTGTAGCAGAGTATGTTGTCCATCCTTCTTTCGGAGGATGGAACATTCATCTACATTCTTGTTGATCCAAGTTGAGGGCAAGGTCACATGTGGACCCACAAAGGGGTCTATTTTGCTGTTCCTGATAGAAATGACCAGTAACAATGGGGAGAGGGATTTATTTGAGGTCTAGGGCCATCATGTCTGTTTGGGAATCTCAGGACTCCCCAATTAGGGCCCCAGCTGGTGGAATGGCCTGATAGTGACTAAAGAGTCATCGTTAAAGTATGCCAGTCTCTTGCCCTTTTTAAGCTTTTGCAGTCCTTGCTTTGATAAGGTTAGCTTTGGAGTGAGTGAGAGAACTGTAATAGGAAGTAGGTGAGGAGGGTATCTAAGTCTAAGTAGACACTATTTCATTATGAACTTGATACTGACTCACTACAGACTATTGTGTATTTTTGGCAATTGGGTTAACTTTGAAAAAATACCTTTGTTAGGATTTGCTGTATCATACACACCATCACCATATTTTTTCTTTCTTTCTTTCTTTTTTTTTAATTTAAGAAAGGATTAATTAACAAAACCATAGGGTAGGAGGGGTACAACTCCACACAATTCCCACCACCCAATCTCCATATCCCACCCCCTCCCCTGATAGCTTTCCCATTCTCTATCCCTCTGGGAGCATGGACCCAGGGTCATTGTGGGTTGCAGAAGGTAGAAGGTCTGGCTTCTGTACTTGCTTCCCTGTTGAACATGGGCGTTGACTGGTTGGTCCATACTCCCAGTCTGCCTCTCTCTTTCCCTAGTAGGGTGTGTCTCTGGGGAAGCTGAGCTCCAGGACACATTGGTGGGGTCTTCAATCCAGGGAAGCCTGGCCAGCATCCTGATGGCATCTGGAACCTGGTGACTGAAAAGAGAGTTAACATACGAAGCCAAACAAATTGTTGAGCAATCATGGAACCAAAGCTTGGAATAGTGGAGAGGAAGTGTTAGGGAGGTACTCACTGCAAACTCTAGTGTACTTCTGCTTTCAGGTATATATTTTGCAGTAGTTTATTGTCGGGCTGAGCTTCACTGACAGGAGACAGATGAACAGGGACTCATGGTTGAGCTGTAGGCAGTATCTCTTTATTCATGCAGGACGCAGCACAATTTAAGCCGAGCTAAGCTAAACTAAAGGTACTCTAAAACTCACAATGCTGTCTTTATATATACTTGCCAAGTAGGGTGGAAACAGGATGTGACATAGAGAGGGTGGAGAGAAAAGTGACTCGTGAAAATCAGAGTGTGACAAGGAGGGGGCGGAGCAGGCGAGAATCCTATCACTGAACCACCAATGCCCTGGAGGGAGGGTGCTTGTTAACAGTGGTTATGTAAATAGAATGCAGTGGTTATGTAAATAGAATAGTGTTAAGCAGGGGGGATTTAAACCAAATGAAACAGAAGGGGTCTCATGCATACCAACAGTTTATGGATACGTGTGAACATATGCTCTCTCTCATAGAAACTGGTGTATATCTAGGTTTTGGGACTTTGTTAGAAAGTGAACCACCTGAGACGAAATTAGAGTATACTATGAAAGGAAAGGTCTCACCCGAGTAATGAAGCTGAAGGGTTGTCATTCACACGTGAAGTCTCTGGACACAGTCTGAAGTGAAGCATGTTGAGGTGGCAATCGTTGCATTGGTTAGGTTGTGATCGGCGGATGCAATATTGTTTGATATGGATTGGGAGAGGCATATGGGAAAGTGGGCCCTATCCAAGGGTTCCAGGACTGGGGGAAGTAGGGGCTCTATAGTGGAGATGTGAGGTTCCTGCTGTCTTAGGGTTCAAAAAGACAATCGATAGTTAATGTTATCGTCACATTATTTGGTAATTGGGTTAACTTTGAAAAGTCCTTTTGTTATGGTTTGTTGTACAGTACCCAGTATCTTGTATATAGCTGTGCTATTGGATGCTTCTGATCTACTTGGTCTAGGCTTTTGAGAGAGTCCGCATATCAAATACACAGCCTATATATTAAAAAGATTCAGTTTGTGTTTTGAAAAACTTTGAGACATACAATTGATTTTCTCCCTCTCATATTAATTAACTAGTGATTGATATGTCTACATTTTGCTAGGAGTGTACATAAACACCATTCCCACCACCAAAAGACTGACCATCACCATATTTTATGTCCTTTGACATTATTTGCATATAGCTCTGCCACCGGTTGCTTTTGTTCTCCCTGGACTAAGCTTTTAAGAGTCAACATATCAAAGACTCAGCCTACGTATCAAAAAGACTCAGTCTAGCACTTCTTATTTTTTATGAAGCTAGGACTTTTACTACTCCTGGGCTGCTGATTTTTTTTTTTTCCCATTTAGATAGAGACAGACAAATATAGAGAGGGAGAAATCCCACAGCACTAAGGCTTCTTCTAGTGTTGTGATACTCTCCTGTGGTGCTGGGGTCTTAACTATGGCAAAGCAAAGCACATATACTTCCTGGTGAGCTATCTCTCTGGCCTTGTTGTACTTTCCCCCTTTATTTATTATATATATTATTTTAAAATTTATGTATTCTTTATTTATTTTTACCCCAGCACTGATCAGCTATGGCTGATGGTGGTGTGGGGGGTTGAACCTGGGACTTCAGAGTGTAAGGCATGAAAGTCTGTTTGCATGACTATTATGCTACCTCTTTATCTCAGATAGAAAGACAGAGCAGGCAAAGAGAATGAAAGAGACTGTAGCATGGAAACTTGATTCAAAGTGGTGGGTACCAGGCTTGATCCTGGGTTATGCACATGGCAAAGCAGCGCACTATCCAAGTGAACTATATCACTGGCCCTATCAAATTTATTTTGCCTTGAGAAAATAAATCCCTCATCTGAAGTGTCACAAATCACAGCCCCTTTCCAGGACCTGATATTGTTGCCCCAGCTTGCTTCATGCTTCCCTGTCTTCACTGTAAATCACAGCTGCGGTAGAAGTGCTATGTATGAATGCTGAGTTTCTTTCCTTTCTATTTTTTTATTTTATGTACTTATTAATGAGAAAGATAGGAGGAGAGAGAGAAAGAACCAGACATCACTCTGGTACATGTGCTGCTGGGGATTGAACTCAGGACCTCATGCTTGAGAGTCCGATGCTTTATCCACTGCACCACCTCCTGGACCACACTCCTTTCTATTTTTTTTTATGCAAAAAAGATTAATTGAGGGATTAATGGTTTACAGTCAACAGTAAAATACAATAGTTTGTATATGCATAACATTTCCACATACTACAACCCCCACTAGGTCCTCCTCTGCCATCAGAGGACCTGAACCCTCCTCCTCACCCCAGAGTCTTTTACTTTGGTGCAATACATCAAATCTAGTCCAAGTTCTGCTTAAAGTTTTCCCTTCTGATCTTGCTTTTCAACTTTTGTCTATGAGCGACATCATCTCATATTCATCCTTCTTTCCTTTCTATTTTAATTAATTAATCAGTTGTTATTTTACCAGAGCACTGCTCGGCTCTAGTCTATGGTGGTGCTGGGGATTGAACTTGGGACCTTTGGTGCCTCAGGCATGAAACTCTTTTTTTGCATAACTATTGTTATCTCCCCAGCCCTCTTTTTAATGTTTTAAAATAGCTTGCTTTATTTCATGAAAAAGAGAGAGTGGGGTGGGGGGGAGAGGGAAAGAGAGAGAGAAACAAGAATGACATTCTTGTACTTGGGGCAGTGGGGATTGAACTGAATGCCTCAGACATACAAGTCCAGTTTTGCTATTCCCCAACCTCCTACCTTGTTTAACAGCACTATTTCACTCACAAAGTTTCATTTCAAGCAAATCGCCATGACAATTTTTGTTGTGACAAACTTGGGAACTGAAAAGAGAATTTCTTTCCATGACTTCCTTCCATGCCAGATTCTTATTCTGGGACAGTTTCTCATTAAATATTGAGAATTATTGCTGCAATTTGTCATCCATTAAGCAAAGGGTACATTATGAGCCATGATGATTTCTATTTATTTCTGACATTGTGTGTCTTCGTTTTATTGTAATGGTATATTTTTAAACTGCCTCCCTCTCCCCACCACTGTGCTTTTATCATTTCATTCTGCAACTGGGATCAGCAAATGGGTGATTCTGTGTCCTTAGGCAATCTAGTTGCTGAAAGCTCAGATATAAAGATGAAGTCAAGGTGAAAACAGTGGCTGCTAAATGGCATCATGGGTAAAAGGCTCCGTCTTCCAGTTTGGAGGGAATGTGTGTGATGTTGCCCCAGAGAAGGCTGATGTGGCAGGTGTAATCAACATCGGTTTGTAACACAACCAATATTTCCCTGAGTCCCTACCTCTGAGTGGACTTGTGAGAGGTGTTACAGACACGAAGGCAGATGGTTTCCTCGAGGCTGTCGACACCAAGCAAATAAACAAATCAATAATATAAAATAATTGTGACTGTGGTAAGTGCCATGAAGGAAAGAGACAGGGTGTTAAAAAAGAAACTGTAGGAGAGTGGAATGAAGGATGGCCTTTGCAAGGAACCTGAAATATGCTTGAGAGGTGGGAAAGAACCAGGCTTCTCACAGACCCTTCTCTGTGGAGGATGCCAGAAAGTAGAGAGCTGTGGACTAGGAGCCATCCAATGGCCAAATGGGCAGAATGCAGAATAAAGTAGGCATTCTGATGAGCAGGCCAGGGTTTTCTTCCTTTTTTTTTTTTTTTTCTGGAAAAGAGATATCAAAACAAACAGACAGACAAACAAACAAAAACAGCAGCAGCAGCAACAACAACAACAACACAAAAACCCTTCAGCTGGGACCCTCTTTTTTTTTTTTTTTTTGGCACCACTGGGGTTTCACAGCTCCAACTTTACTTTTTTCAGATGGAAAGAGAGACAGAGACAAAGGGCGAGAGGGAAAGACACCACAGTCCTGAAGCTCCCTCCAATGTGGTTGGTAAGGGACTGGGCTCAAACTTGGGTTGTGTGCTTAACAAAGCAGGTGCTCTACCCAAATAATCTATCTTGCCAGCTTTTGGACTGGGGCTTTGTGGTCCTAAGCTGTACTTTAGGGAAACTATACTCCCTGGATCACAGCTGTCTTTGTTCACTATTCTGGTGTCTGACCCATAGGAGGAGGAGCTATAGAATATTTCCTGTCTATGGCCCCTGCATTCAAGGAGTGTAAAGCCCTAGTGAGTATCATGATTCCATTCTGACTTCCCTGGGCACATGACCTCACCAATCAATGTGTCTTGGAACTTCACTGCTTCAGAGACCGGCACCCACCAGGGAAAGATAGAAACAGGCTAGGGGTATGGATCAACTTGCCAGTGCCCATGAGCCAGAACCCCCACCTTTTGCACCCCCAAAATAATTTTAGTTCTTACTCCCAGTGAGGGAGAAATGATAGGGGGAAGATGACCAGAGGGCTCTGAACTCTAACTCCATTAGGAACCAGAGAGAGAAGAGGAGAAAGGGAAGGACGTTCATATGTAATAATAGGTGTATATGTGACTTGGAAAGGAAGAGGAGATGGTACCTTAAAAAAAAAAAGGCCAAATATATACAGATATAGACAGATGGTTGTAGAAATAATACTTGACCCATATCTGCAACCTCAGGAGAACTGCTATAGCTTACAAAGGAGGGATAGGGCATCCAGAACTCTGGTGGTGGGAATGGTGCGGAGTTGTACTCCTGTTACCTTGTATTTTTGTAAATCAGTATTAAATCACTAATAATAAAAAAGCAAAGCTGAAAACAAAAACCTTAGTGTGGAGGAAAATGTTTAAATGTTTTCTTTTTATATTTTTTATATTTATTTTTTCCTTTTTGTTGCCCTTGTCGTTTAACATTGTTGTGGTTATTGATGTCACTGTTGTTGGATAGGACAGAGAGAAGTGGAGAGAGGAGGGGAAGACAGAGAGGGGGAGAGAAAGACAGACACTGCAGACCTGCTTCACCGCCTGTGAAGTGACTCCCCTGGCATGCCAAGGGGAGACTGACAGATGAACTTCCAGGGGGGTCAGCCATCCATGCTCAAGCACACATCAGATCCACATTTCACCTGAGCCTGAAATCTGATATACAGGTGGATTCTAGTTCTTGTTTGGGGAGATGATGTCATGGCTGGCAAAAGGACCAGGAAGCTGGATCAGGGTTTTTCATGTCCCCAGGGTCTTGTACATACATGGTTTTACCACTTGGGTTCAACTTTTTCATTCAGATAGACAGAAAGGAAGAGACACAATAGCATCTGAGCTTCCCCCAGAGCTATTTGACACTCCCCATGTAGAACCAGGGCTTGAACATGGGCTGTACACATACTCAGGCAAGTGCTTTTCCCAGTAAGTTATTTCTCTGGCTCCAGTGAACAACATTCCATGTTCCTTCCCCTCCCTCCATTTATATTTACTCTTTGTAAATTACTTGTTCAAGTCTTATGCCCAGTCTCTTCTTTTGTTTCAATTACATATTGATTCATAGTTATTTATATATTCTGAATATTTACCTTTGAACTATGATATGTGTCACAAAATTTTCTCCTATACGATCTTTACACAATGGGTCCCAGAGCTAGTTGTTGGCTTGTCCAACAGAGCATACAATTTTCCTTCCTTCCTCCCTCCCTTCCTTCCTTCTTTCCTTCCTTCCTTCCTTCCTTCCTTCTTTCTTTTTTCTTTCTTTCTTTCTTCCACATTTAAAAAAATTGGGGGGCCAGGTGGTGGCACACCTGGTTGGGCACATACGTTACAATGCACAAGGACCCAGGTTCGAGCCCCTGGTTCCCATCTGCAAGGGAAAAGCTTTGCTAGTGGTGAAGCGGTGCTGCAGGTGTCTCTCTGTCTCTCTTCCTCTCTATCACCCCTTCCCTCTCAATTTATGAAATAAAAATATTATTTATTTATTTATTTGATAGAAAGAGAAATTGAGAAAGGCGGGGGAGGGGAGAAGGAAAGAGACAGACACCTGCAGCCCTACTTCACCACTCGTGAAGCTTTCCCCCTGCAGGTGGGGATCAGGGGCTTGAACCTGGTCCTTGTGCACTGTAATGTGTGTGCTTAACCAAGTGTGCTGCAGCCTGGCCAGAGCATACATATTCTATGCATGAGGATTGAATTCAGGACTTCATGACTGCAAGTACAATGTTTTTTCTACTGAACCACCTACTGGACTACAATGACCTAACATCTTAACTATATTTCAGGGACTCTTAACCTATGATCTACTGGTAGTTTTTAATGGACCCTTGGACCCTGTGAAATTGAATGTGCAACTCTGCATGTCTGTGTTCATATATTTTACTTTTCCCTTGAAGAGAAAGTTCATAGGTATGACCATATTCTCAAATGGATTTGTGACCCAAAACATATTTAAAACAGGACCTCTGTGCTAGATGATTTATGCAGAATGTGGATGGTATTGTAAAAAGGAAATGAGTGAATAAATGACAGGTTTTGTTCCTTGAACATCAATTGAAAACAGTCTATCAGTTTAGAGATTAAAACTGGCAGATGCCAGTGAGGTTATGAAACTAACAAAATGAGAGTAACCTTCTGGTCTGAGAAATAGAATAAAGTCCTGATAAGAATAACAAGCAGAATCAGTGTACCGTGAAAAAGCTTTTTTATCACATGCATAGAGAAAGATGTCTTTAATTCAAAAGTATCATATACTGTGTCCATTTTTAAATATTACAATTATATAGACGAATGCAGTAGAAGCAACAGTTATGATTCAACTGTAAAAATAATTTTTTAATGTTTTTCTCTTGACAGCAAAAAACAATTACCATAGTGAATGCTCATAGAATTATACCAGGTTCAGCTTTGCCAACATTTAACAAAAGGCAGTTTTGATGTGTCTCAGTTATGGCCATTTTCATATACCGAGTCTTGAGAATTGGTTCTTCATTCTCAGATCCTGATTTCAGGAAGACAATGCTACTCTAAATTGGTGATGTCACACTGTAAATGTTCTTTGACATGTAAGGTTGCTTCCAGAACATTTGAGAATCTTGGCTTTCTTTTATGTGTTCATTGATAGGTTTCTGTGGTCTGTTTTGTCCCCTGTGCCTGGAGTGTGACATTGCTAGGCATTATGGAGAGTGTTTTTGCTGGCCAATGCTACCTGGCTCCACTTTTGCACTGAGAATTGGTACCAGAGAGAGACATAAAATAAGGGTATGTATGTATGAACATAGAGGTGAATTTGGGTGTCTTTAAAAAGTGAAAAGAAATGTGGGCAGGATATTAGAAACACAGGTAGCCAGGGAAGTAGCTGAGTTGGTGGAGCACAAGACTTGCATGTCTGAAGCTCCCTGTTGAAGCCACACTCCCTCCCTCCCATAAATCTCTATTACTTATGATATAAAGGAAAATATATATTTTTCCCTAGTGGAGTAGGGCTACTAACAGGCTAGGGGTATGGATTGACCTGCCAATACCCATGTCCAGTAGAGAAGCAATTACAGAAGCCAAACCTTCAACTTCTGCACCCTTTAGAGATCTTTGATTCATACCCCCAGAGGGGTAAAGACTAGGGAATATTCCAATGGAGATGGATGCGGTACACTGATGGTAGGAACTGAATGAATTGTACTCCTCTTATCTCACAATCTTGTCGATCATTATTAATTCACCTATAATAAATTAAAAAAAGAAGTTGGAAAAATAAGAAAACACAGAGCAGAGCTTAGACTGGGTTTGGTGTATTGCACCAAAGTAAAAGACTCTGGTGTGGGGACGAGGCTCGGGTCCTGGAACATGATGGCAGAGGACCTAGAGGGGGTTGAATTGTTATGTGGAAAACTGAGGAATGTTATACATGTACAAACTACTGTATTTTGTTTTTTGTTACTCTATTTTATTATTTACTGTAAACCATTAATCCCTCCCAATTAAAAGAAAACATCACAACAGTTAAGTTCTGCAGATAACAAAATAAAAAAAAATTTAAAAAATACACTTAGTGGGAGACTTTGGGAAAGGAAAAATAATTTGATTTCACTCACTACTAGGATGCACATTAACTCAATGCCACACTGTGAAGGACATTTCTAAGGGGAAATTACTATAAAGTAGATCATTGTTATCAGGTTACTTCTGTTTCCCCTCTCTCATATTGATAGAATCACATCAAAAGAAGATGACAGGTTGAATTGCACCAGATCTGGAGGTGAAACTTAGAAGGGTTTGACTTAAAATGTAGCTTGTGTAGCTTATGCAGACTTCACTTTGGGCCCTCCCCAGGGGGGGCCCTTCAAAGAGACAATTTCCAGTGTAGCAAAGAACAGACTCCAGTGAGAGACTGAGGACAGACAGATCATACATATTAAGATGTAGATGCATTGGATCGACCTTCTCGTGGTGCATCCCGTGAGTACCCATTCACTGGGGAAACTGACGATCCTTCCTAGCCGACTGAATCCACATGGATCCCAGTCACTTTCAAAGCCAGCAACAAGCAGCTCCTGACAGCTTTCAACCTGACGCTGTTGACTGGCTACAGAAGGGCAAACGCTAGAAGAAGAAGATGTAGACGGTTTATAAAAAAAAAAGTCATCTCTTTTTCTATTCATATGGAATGATCCCTAAGATATTTTTAAGTGGAAAAAAAGGGCAGGCATAGAAGTATACAACTTTTTATATAAAAAGACTATAAATGTATATACTTGTATAGCCTGAAAATTTATTTGGAAGTGTTTAAAACTGCTAATAATGGTTGCTCCCCAGGCTGGTACCTAGGTGGCTGGGACAACTATAGAAAGGAATGTACTTTTTTTTTTGTCACTGGGATTATCACTGGAGCTGTGTTTGCTGGCCTCTATGCCTCTGCTGACTGTATTTTCTTTTTCTTTTATTGGGTTGTTGGAAAAGTCATGATGTACCTTTCTTTGTTTTCCTATGCAAAAGTGTGTCATACTTTTTCTGACAACTTGATAAAGGGTGAGAGACATAGAGAGACTAAGAGGAATGGAAAGATTGCAGCAGCACAGTTCCACTGCTTGTGAAGCTGCCCCTGCAATGCTCCCACATAGTTGGCGGGGACTCACACCCCTGTCCTTGAGTCTGGTGATGTGTGCTCTCTACCAGGTGGGTCACTTCTCATGGGACTTTTTTTTTTTTTAATTTCTTTATTGGGGGATTAATGGTTTATAGTCAACAGTAAAATACAAGTTTGTACCTGCATTAACACTTCCCAGTTTTCCACATAACAATTCAACCACCACTAGGTCCTCTTCTGCCATCATATTCTAGAATCTGAACCCCCCACCCCAAGATTCTTTTACTTTGGTGCAATACTTTTTTTTTTTTTTTTTTACCAGAGCATTGCTCAGCTCTGGCTTACAGTGTTGCTGGAAGTTAAACTTTGGACCTTGGAACCTTGGGTCATGGAAGACATTTGCACAACGATTATGCTATCTCCCCAGGTCTGGGACTGTACTTTTTTTTTTTTGGATTTTTTTTCTTTTTCTTTCTTTCCTTTTGTTGCCCTTGTTGTTTTATTGTTGTAGTTATTATTGATGTTGTTGTTGGATAGGACAAAGAGAAATGGAGAGAAGAAGGGAAGACAGAGAGGGGGAGAGAAAGACAGACACCTGCAGACCTGCTTCACCGCCTGTGAAACGACTCCCCTGCAGATGAGGAGCCGGGGGCTTGAACCAGCATACTTATGCTAGTCCTTGTGCTTAGCACCACCTGTGTTTAACCCACTGTGCTACCACCCGACTCCTGGGACTGTACTTTTTACTTGCTATCCCATATTATTTAATAGCAAGCTTTAAAAAATACTATTTATTTATTTATTATTGGATAAAGACAGAGAGAAATTGAGAGAGGAGAGATAGAGAGCAGAAAAGATACAAATAGACACCTGCAATTCTGCTTCACCACTCATGAAGCTTACCCCCTTCAGGTGGGGACCAGGGACTTGCATATTGTAATATGTGCACTTAACCAGGTGCACCACCGACTGGCCCCTACTATCCCATATTACTATGGGGATTTTGGATCATGTGCACATACTATCCAGTCCAAAAAAAGAAATAAAATAGAGGCCGGGTGGTAGTGCACCCAGTTGAGTGTGCATGTTACAATGTGCAAGGACCTGAGTTCAAGCCCCTGTTCCGCATCTGTAGGGGGGAGAATCTTCACTAATGGTGAAGCAGTGCTGCTTATATCTTTCTTTCTCTCTCCCTATCTCCTTCTTCCTTCTCAAATTTTCCTTGTCTCTATTCAGTTAATAAAGAAATTAATAATTATGAATATTAAGTCTTCAGAGGAAAAAAATGTTGACTGAGTAACTGTTAGCTTCTATCTTGAAATTTATACCCAAAGCCCCTGGCACATGTCTTTGAATTGCAAGACTTGATTGGTAATTGGGTAATTGAGTGGAGCCTGTGCCAGGACACTGGCTTGGGTTGGGTGTTGGTGGGCTTGAAGGCAACAGTAAGGGTGGGTCTGCAGGTGACATCACACAGCTTCCTGGGTGATGGACTGGGACCTGTGTCATTGCTCCAGGGTACACTGTGTGAGGACTGGCTGGCGGTGCACTGTTGTTGGCCTTTCTCCATCTGCCAGATGGCCCGGGAATTTAAGATGAGGAGCTCGCGCCTCTATGAGATCTACACAGACCCTCCAAGCACGGACACCCTCATTTGACAGAGCCAGAGAACTCCCCCTCTGCACTGCCGACATCTCTTCTCTAACCCCTTCCAGTATAAAGATGGTTCTTCTTAACTTTTTTTTGCTGTAATAAAAATAAATATTCTCCCTACTGTCTTTATGGTTGTTGTTTCTTTGTACATGCCTTTGGGGAAGACCCTTATGTGTCTGGTTGTGCTATTCCAGCCCAGCCATGAAAGGCAGATTGAAGTGGTTTGGTTTTATGTCCCCTTGCCTGGGATTTTACTTGAAAGCATCCCTCCCACCCCCCCAGCTTTCTACTGTTATCCTTTCACAAGAGGTGTCTGGGAAGCTGGAAGAATTGTTATGTGATTTTCTTATGCTTAACTCCCTTTCTGAAATCATTAAGTATGGGGTAGACAACGGTGAATTTTAGTTGCTAACTGGATGGGACACTAAATGTCATGGATACACAGAAGCATATTCCTTCCTTTCCTGACACCGCTAAGGAAAATGGCTCAGTTTCTTGCTAGTCTTTTTCCTTCCGCCCCCTCCCCTCCCCTCCCCTCCCCTCCCCTCCCCTCCCCTCCCCTCCCCTCCCCTCCCCTCCCCTCCTTTCTGCTCCCCTTCCCTTTTCTTCTCTTCTTTTCCCTTCCCCATTCATCTCCCTCTCTCCCCCTTCCCCTTTTCTTTTTCCTCCACCTCCTTTCCCCCCTGTTTGGGGATGATGTTTTCAGATAGAGACAGAGGGAAAGAAACCATAGCACTGAAGCCTCCTTCATTGCAGCTCTGCTGCACACATGGCAAAGCAGTGCACTATTCATCTGAGTAGTTTTGCTGACCTGGTTGCTGCTGATATGAACACTTCTAGCACTTGTGTCTCCATCTGTACCTCCATTATATATAGAGAGAGGAGAAGAGAGGGAGAGAGGGAGAGAGGGAGACTTCAGCATTGGAACTTTCTTCACTACAGCAGGGCCCAGTTTGAACCTGGCTTGCACACATGGCAAAGCAGCACAGAATCCAAATGAGCTAGTTTGCCAGCCCTCTCCCCAAATATATTAAACTCCTGATTTCTGCTATTTGTGAGTGTGCCTTTATTTAGAAATAGGGTCTTTGGTGGGGGAGATAGCATAAGAATTATGCAAAAAGACTCTAATACCTGAGGCTCTGAGGTCCTATGTTCAGTCTCTAGCACCACCATAAGCCAGAGCTGAGCAGTGCTCTGGTAATGCGTACCACCTCAGCATGCTTCACTTCAGACTGTGTCCAGAGACATCAGGCAATGGTAAGGGTGGGCCTGCAGGTGACATCACATAGCTTCCTGGGTGATGGACTGGGACCTGTGTGATTGCTCCAGTGTACACTGTGTGAGTACTGGCAGTCGGTGGTGCACTGCTGTTGGCCTTTCTCCATCTGCCAGATGGTCAAGTAATGGACTCATTACTAGGGTGAGACCTTTCCTTTCTCACAGGCTTCTCTAATTCCATTTCAGGTGGTTCACTTTGTAACAAAGCCCCAAAATCTAGATATAGACCATATCCCATTAGATAGGGCAGATGTACACACATATCCATAAATTAGGGCAAAATATATACCTGAAAGCAAAAGTGCACAATAGTCTGTGGTGAGTCCATAAATGAAGCAAGTAGAAAGACCTAAAAAGACACCATATAGTTGCTAATGAAATAGTTTCTACTTAGACCTAGATACCCTCCTTGCCTACTTCATATTGCACTTTCCTCAGTCACTCCAAAGGTAACCTTATCAAAGTAAGGACTGCAAAAGCTGAACAAGGGCAAGAGACTGGCATACTTTAATGATGACTTTATCTATCTTCTTTCTACCTCGAGACCTACCCTGCCTGCAGGATAACATTAATCCCACCAATTAAAACCATTGAAACAGTTGCTAAGGAAGTTCCCAGAGTGCCTTTTTCCTTTCTCTATCCCCTTTTCCTAGCTATTTTGTTTCTGACTTGCCACTTCCGGTTTTATCCTATAAAGCCACTTCTGTTTCCAGTTTCTCGCTCTTCTCTTTCTTTTTCTGTGTCCTGACCTGGAGGAAGGCAGGTGTGCAGACAGGGGGGCAGACGCCAGCCATTGCAGTTTGGTGCCATGTGGCTTAACCTGCTATGATCACACCAGACTCTGGGGCATCCGCATGAATAAAGAATTGTATTACCACACCGCCACGAGTTCCTGGTCTCTCCCGCGAAGCTAGCCCAGCACTAGTATAGTCATGGGCCTTTTGGAATATAACTAAAATAGGCCTACTAGCTACCTTCAAAATGGAGACTCCAAATCTTCATCTGCAATATTCCGGCCTTTAGATTCATGACTAGTCAACAATTTGTTTGACTTTATATATTAACTCTTTTTTGAGCCACCAGGTTCCAGCTGCTAACATGATGCCAATCAGACTTCCCTGGGCAGATGACCCCATCAATGTGTCCTGGAGCCTTGCTTCCCCAAAGCCCTCCCCCACTAGGGAAAGAGAGAGACAGGCTGGGAGTATTTATCAACCTGCCAATGCCCATGTTCAGCAGGGAAGCAATTACAGAAGCTAGACCTTCCACCTTCTGTGCCCCATAATGACCCTGAGTCCATACTCCCAGAGGGATAAAGAATAGGAAAGCTATCAGGGGAGGGGATGGGATATGGAGTTCTGGTGGTAGGAATTATGTGGAGTTGTATCCCTCTTATCCTATGGTTGAGTCAATGTTTCCTTTTTATAAATAACAAAAATTAAAAAAGAAAATAGTAGGGAAAAATAGGAGAAGGAAGAAGAAGGAAAGAGGGTCTTTCAAATGTAATTAATGTGAGATTGTTAGGGTGGACTAACCCAGTATGACTGCTGCCCTTATAAGAGGGTATGAAAAGGGTGTGAAGATGGAGGTAGAGACTGGTGTCATGTTGCCACAGCTAAAGAATACCTGGGACTACTAGGAGTTGGAAGCCCCAAACATCTCCTTGCCAACAACTTAATTTTGCATTTCCAGTTTCCAGAACCTCCAGGAGGTGTCTGTTTTAGGTAACCCTGTTCATGGTACTTTGATACAGTTGCCCAGGAAGCAAACAAATCAGCCTCTCCAGCAGGTAGAGAACATTCTGGAAAAAGAACATTCTATCTTTTGTTAGGGTGACAACACAGAACAGCACTGGAGGTGGGGGTGGGGTGGGGTGTGTATGTGTGCTGGATTCTGAGGCCTGACCTGCTTCCTCCATTTACTGACTGAGTAACTAGAGGCGAATTGGCTCATGTGGCTGTGCCTTGGTTTCCTTATCTATAAAATGTTGGTATGACCTTATAAGACTGACTGTTCTTACAAGTCAAAACACATAACAAAGTGTCTGACAAGTAGTGTGAGGGCTCAGCTATTAGGAGCTAGTAAAGCATTTCACTCTCACCTTATGTTCATGATAAATTAAATAACTTTCCATGGAGAGTGGAAATACAATTTTTCTAAACAGTACTTCTCTGTCTTTTAATTTTTAAAAACTTATTTATTATTGGATAGAGACAGAATTGAGAGAGGAAGGGAGATAGGGAGAGAGACAGAGAGACACCTCTTCAGCTCTACTTTGCCACTGGTGAAGCTTTCCCCCTACAGGTAGGGACCAGGGGATTGAACCTGGGTCCTTGTGTACTGTAGTGTGCGCTTAACAAGGTGCACCACCACCTGGCCCCCTCTCCTCTTAGGACTTCTTTGAAGCTTCACAGCTTTGTGACTCCACTGCTCCAGAGGATCTTTTTCTTTTATTCCAGGTAGAGGATAAGGAAAGACAGAGAGAGGAGGAAAGACACCACAGCACACAGCAAAGTGTGTGCTCTACCGCTTGAGCCATTTCCCTGCCCCCTCAAGTTTTTTAAATTAAATTTTAGATTAAAATTATTTAACTGAAATATGATTTTTCTCTTTCTTTCTTTCTTTTTGTCCAGTGTTATCATTGGGGCTCAGTGCTGGTACTAAAAATCCACTGCTCCTGGTGGTCATTTTTTTTCCATTTTACTTGGTAGGACAGAGAAATTGAGAGAGGATGGGGAGATAGAGAGGGAGAGAAAAAGGTAGACAGCAGTAGATCTGCTTCATTACTTGCGAAGGGTCCCCCCTGCAGGTGGGTAATGGAGGCTCGAACCTGGATCCTTGCGTGTGTCCTTGTGCTTAGTATTATGTGTTCCACCACCAGCCCCCCCCAAATATGTCTATTAAGTAAATAATATATATGGTTGGGAGATGTGGCAAATGTTAAAGTAGTAAAAGATAAGCTTTATTGAGTACTTGTATGTTCCAGGTACTCTAAATCATTTTTTTAAAAGATTTAAAAAAATTTATTTATTTATTTTCCCTTTGTTGCCCTTGTTGTCTTTTTATTGTTGCTGTAGTTGTTACTGATGTCGTTATTGTTGGATCTAAATCTTTTAAAGTACACCTCAGGATATGACCATTTTATTTTAAAAATTAAAGAAATTCCTTTATTTGATAGAACAGAGAAAAACTGAGAGGAGGAGGGAGAGAGGGAGAGAGAAAGAGAGACACTTAAATCCTTGCTTCACTATTCGTTAAGCTTTCCACATGGAAGTGGGGACTGTGTATTTGAACCTGGGTCCTTGCGCATGGTAATATGTGTATTCAACCAACTGTCCCAGCACTTGGCTCCTTAAATATTGTTTTCATTTTATTTTAATGAAAGGGATACAGAGAGAAAGATAGATAGATCTGAGTACTGTTTACCTCTGGTTTATGGTGGTGCTGGGGACTGAATATGGGATCTTGAAGCCTCAAGCATGAAAAGTCTTTTTATATAACCATTATGTTATCTTCCTGGCTTCATGACCATTTTGCAGAAAAGGAACCTGAGTCACCGAGATGTTATGTAGCATGCCCAGGACCATACAGCAGGCAAGGGGCCCTGAGGCTGCACTTCTAACCTCTGTACTAAGTGAACAGAGAAGGCTTCTGACCTAGAGGTCCTCTTGGGCCCGTGTGTTGTACAAACACATTTGCTCTACAGAGGCGACCTCAGCCTGATGATTGCTGAGGGGAAGTGTCACTGAAATAATTTATCCACAGTGAACAGAAGCAGAAACAGTGACCCCCTCTCCTCCTACTGCTCCCTTTTGAATGTCTAGTCCCGCTGCCTGCAACCAGAGCCCTTCAGGACAACTTGAATGAGCTGGTAAAGCACTCCCCTCTCCAAGTCAGCTACTAAAAAACTAGGCTGGAGGGATGACTCAATTAAGTGAAAATAAACCTGTTTTATTGTTTCATGCTAACACACATACTGGGCCGCACACGCAGACAGCTGGAAACAATATGCATTCTTTGGCAAAGGAGACTTGGGTAGATGGACCTTTTCTTGTGTGAAGAGCAGATGGTATTTCAAACACTGTTTTCTGGCTGGTCTGGCTCTCTCTGTAGGTGAAGGTGAAGGTGAAGCAGGCATCTCCAGCAAGGGATCCCTTATCCCCCTCTTTGCTTCTTCTGATCTGTTACTGCAGTAAAGAGCAAACAGTTTTTAGAGCCACAAACCCAGTCAAGTGAAGCTCTGAGCTCTGAAACACCGAGTCCACTGCTGATTTCACAACATGTGAGACAGAGAATGCACATGTGAGGAGTTCTTTGAGAGTGGATGGTGGAGCGCGGTTTTGAAGCAGGGTGGTTTAGAGTCACAACTCTTGGCTTCTTGGATGTGTCAAGTCCAGGAAAAAAAAAAAAGAAAGAAAAAAGAAAAGCTAACCAAAAAAATGTGCTTTCTTCCTAAGAAAAATATTGAGCTAACACTAAAAGTCTATGTGAGACAACTCTTATAGTGAACTCCCCACTTCTTCTGCCTTGTCAAAAGCTGCCATTGGTTAGCCAACAGAGAAGGTATGTTCTGCGTACTTCCTTTTCGCTGGAAAATTTCCCTTTTGGCTTTCCAAGATACAATGTGTGGAACAGATTTCTGATGACTCCATGTGTGTATACAACACACTAAAACGCATGTGACAGACACTTTTCAAAGGACTCCCTATAGATGATTCTAAATCACTCCCCCCAAACACACAATTCCCCCACCCCCTCAGCTCCTATCTTCACAGTGGAGCATACTAAGGGAATAATCTGCCGGCCTTTGGAATCTAAGTTTTTAAACAAAGATAATAATACAAAATGCCTGGAAGTCTTTAAGTGTCCACTGCTCTATGAAAATTTTTAAAATGTATTTATACATTTAAATTTTTTAATTTATTTGCCTATTGGATAGAAACAGAGAAAAATCAAGAAGGAAGGGGGAGATGGAGGAGAGACTCAACTGTGGCACTGCTTTGCTTTACTATTGTGAAACTTTCCCCTTACAGATGGAAGGCAGGGTCTTTAGCCCAGGTCCTTGCACGTTGTAACATGTGCACTCAGGTGCACTACCACTTTTATACATTTTACTTCTATACAGTTTATATGTCTAAGGCTTATTTGTACTGTAGTCCATAATGACTAACATATTACACCACTTTCATAAACATTATTCACATACATATTATCCCATAGAGATTTTCTTCTGGTCTATTAAGAACACTGTACTTAAAAACAAAACAAAACAAAAACAATAACCAATAAGCAAAAACAAGCAGAGACTCAAGAATCTTTAGCTGTTCTGTTTGTTTGCCTGTGGAGGAGTCAATATTTTTCCTCTTCCATTTTCTTTTTTCTTTAATTCTCTAATCCTATGTGTAGTTAATAAGAAAGGATCATTATAGGAGAGGAGACTCAGACTTAATGGCTAGCAACCTGTTGTAGGGTAAACTTCTGGGTTGATCTCATTCTTATCATTCTAATTCATCTTCCCCTGACTCCCTGCCACCTCCACCTCTACCTTTTGGACCCAAGACTGCTTGGACTCTACATCCTGGAATTGAGAGTTAAGCCATGAAGATTTCAGGAACTGAGAGCTTTTCCTATGCTTGCTTTGGCTGGGGATACATCAGATTCTTCATCTTGTGTTTGCAGAAAGCATTCACTGTACTGGTTAAGTAAGTTCAAAGGAAAAACCAAATCTCCATAAAGTCCTGCACTATTAGCCATGGAAAACTCCCAAAGACTAAAAAAAAAAAAAAAAAGCCTGTGTAAACATTGTGAGTTTTGCTTTCCTGTTCCTAAGTGTGAGAGGAGGAAGTCAAACTAAGAAGAAAATCTGAGCTAGAGAGCCTTGCAGACAAGGCTGCCATTAGCCAGTGAGGTCTAGTTGTCTCTGGGGGAGCCTCATTTTCCTCCAGTTTATGTGACCTGGCTTTCGTGTAAGCAACTGGCCTATACTTAACTTCTCCATACATCATCTATAGCAGCAAATGCTTTCCAACTCTGACATTCTGGGATATCCCTCTGGCAAATGAAATTGTAAAACATTTCAATAGGTGGGTTGTAAGGTCTTCACGCTGGTAACAGAATCTGAAGGCATCATTGGTACCTTCCTTAAGATATATTTGTTTTGATAGAGACAAAGAAATTAAGAGGGAAGGGTGGATAGAGGAGAGAGAAAAAAAAAGACATTTAGAGAACTGCTTTACCACTGGTTGAATTTCCCCCCTGCCACCTCCCCACTGCAGATGGGGACCAGGGGCTTGAACTCGGGTATTTACACACTGTAACACTCACACATTAACCAGGTACAATCACTGCTTGGTTCTGATGCTGAAGAATTCTAAAGTCAACCAAACCTGAATCCATCCCAGAGGAAACAGAAGCAACCATTCAGTCCCAGTGGTTCAGAGCAAAGCGAGGACTGACACTTGACAACAGCATTGGCTATGACCATGTGTGAGTTGTCACCGCAAGCATCAGGCTTTCTGGGGCCCCTGTTTGTCTTTGCCTTATTTACAGCTTGGCAGGCCAAGTCCACTCTTTGATGTTTCTTGCTGCTTTATCATCCCTGCCCCCTAAAGTTAATTGAGAAAAAGATACGGTGAAGTCTGAGTTATTCATCCCAGTAAGAGATGGGTGCCAGTCTGAGTCCTGCAAGGGACAACTTTGGACAGAGGCAAGCATTTCCATAACCACAAACTATAATACAAACCTCACCCTGCTCATGGTTTGGCTGAAGCTTGCTTCTGATCACTGGCAAAAATGGTTGAATGATCGGGAAGGCTGATTCAGTGCAGACTCAAGATCTTGAACTTGAAATCCATGTAATGTTGCATTTGTACCATTTTTCTCTCATGATCCAGGCAGCAGGTGTTCTTAAAAATAAAATTCTTGGGGGTCGGGCGGTGGCACAGTGGGTTAAGCACATGTGGTGCAAAGCGCAAGGACCGGTGTAAGGATCCCGGTTCGAGCCCCCAGCTCCCCACCTGCAGGGGAATCACTTCACAGGCGGTGAAGAGGTCTGTAGGTGTCTATCTTTCTCTCCCCCTCTCTGTCTTCCCCTCCTCTCTCCACTTCTCTCTGTCCTATCCAACAATGAACAACATCAACAATGGCAATAATAATAATCACAACGAGGCTACAACAACAAGGGCAACAAAAGGGGGGAAAAATGGCCTCCAGGAGCGGTGGATTCATGGTGCGGGCACCGAGACCAGCAATAACCCTGGAGGAAAAAAAAAATTCTTATTGATGTCTCAGGGGTCACAGATGGAAAGATGTGGCTCAAAGAGTTTCAGTATATTTGTGAAGTTCATTTGTTTGTGTAATCTCTCTCTCAGGATAGTACAGAATACTTAAAATGATCATTTTTAAAAAAGACAAGGGTTGACTATGTCCTAATCAATTGATTCTTTTTTTTTTTTTCTCTTTCACTCAGACATCAAGAGAGAGGGAAGGATTCTAACTTCCTCTGGTGCTGTACCACTCTCATGTGATGCCAGAGTTTGGATCTGGGCCATGCCCATGACAAGGCACATGACCTATCTACTGAGCTATCTCTTGGCCCTAATGATTTTTCCTTTATGATGACTTATTTCTGAATGGAAAAAAATGGAATTCATGGTTGTAACTCATTTTAGATCTTTAGACTTGACATACCCTCTTTTAGCACATCATCCTGTGACCTCTCTTCTAACATCATGAGTTTTTCCTGCCTGGAGTTGTTTATGTAGCAAATTCTTACTGCCTACATCAGTCTGTTGTCACAGAAGGCTCCTGGATCTGAAGACATTTGTGTGGAAAGAAAGAATGAAAATGGAATGCAGTAGAAGGAGAGTATGTGGTGGAGGGCTGCAGGAGGCCTGGTTAGGAGTCAGGAGATGGGTAAAGGCAAGAGGCTTTGTGCAGATCCAGTGGACTCTCTGCTTTGAACACCAGGAAGAAGAATATTACACAATCCCCTGGACTGCTTGAACTCTCAGCTGCAGAGATGAGCCAGCGTCAGAGCTGGCAGGCATCCAATATCCAGTCTTTTCATTTGTCAGTTAGGTGGAAGAAACTGGAGGCATAGTGTTTGGCTCTGTGAACAGAATGGAATACCAGGCAGAGAGGAAATCTGCTGTGATCTGTAACAGCAAGTGTTTCTTTGGCTTTTCTCCCTCTCATTGCAGCTACCACACACTGCAGCTGCGTTGAAAACAGATTTGCTCTCTCTAATACCCTTTGCTCTTGGAGGCCAGTCTGTTGGTATTCCTGTGCCATCCCCGATGTCCAAGGACTATCATATGGTCCACAAACCCTCCATTGAGCTGTTTTCATCCAAGCAGATCATTACTCTCTTCTCTTTCTTGTTGTTGGCTCCTCCTGGGAAGATGATCAAGGCAGGGCCTGTGAAGGGAAAAAAGAGTTTCAGAATTTAGAGTGTGTGAATGTAGCCAGGAGAGAACGAAAGTACTTTAAGATTCTTAAGCTGGGAGTCAGGCGGTAGCGCAGCGGGTTAAGCGCATGTTGCGCAAAGTGCAAGGACTTGAGTAAGGATCCTGGTTCGAGTCCCCAGCTCCCCACCTGCAGGTCTGCAGGTGTCTATCTTTCTCTTCCCCTCCTCTCTCCATTTCTCTGTCCTATCTAACAATTACAACAACAATAATAAATACAACAATAAAACAACAAAGGGAATAAATAAATAATAATAAGAAAAGATTTTTAAGCTTTTGAGACAAGAACTTATCCTTTCATTTCACAGAAGAGATGGCAATTTCTTAGTTTACTGTATGAGGAGGTACATAGTATATCTATTTCCCTATACTGGTGATGCTCACTTTAGTCTTTTGGCAGTTGTCTACCAGATATCTCCACTGTAAATTATTCTTATTTTATGGCTGCAGAGGTGACTCAGCAGTAGAGGCTCTATCTCCCCTGTATGAGACCCTGGATTTGATTCTTGGCCCCACACGAGGCCAGCAAGAACAGAGATAAAGGGGAGGCCAGGGATAGCACACTGTTGTTTCTCCTCTTTCTCTTATTCTGTCAATAGAAAGATAAAGTAAAAAAGCTGGTTGGGAAAGTAGTTCAATAGCAGATTGAATATATGAACTCCCAGGCTTGGTCTCTGGTACTGCATAAAAAAATAAAGTGTGAGGTGGTACAGTGGATAAAGCATTAGATTCTGAAGCATGAAGTCCTGAGTTCAATCCCCAGCAATACATGTACTAGAGTGATGTTTGATTCTTTCTCTCTTCTTTCCCCTCTCTCTTTCCTCCCTCTCTTCCTTCCTCCCTCCCTTCCTTCCTTCCTTCCTTCCTTCCTTCCTTCCTTCTCTCATTCAACATATTTTTAAGGGGCCAGATGGTGGTGCACCTGGTTAAGTGCACATATTACAATACACAGGGACTCAGGTTCAAGCTCCCAGTCCCCATCTGCAGGGGGAAAGCTTTACAAGTGGTCAAGCAACGCTACAGGTGTCTTACTTTCCTCTCTTCCTCTCTATCTCCCCCTTACCTCTCAATTTCTGGCTGTCTCTATCCAATAAACAAAGATAATAAAAAATTAAAAGATATTATTAAAAGTTTATTTTTTATTATTAGATAGAGACAGGGAATTTGAGAGGAGGGAGATAGAGAGGGAAAGAGACAGAGATACCTGCAGACCTTCTTCAGCACTCGTGAACGCCCCTTCAGGCCTCCCCTTGGCATCATACTGGCTCTTGCTGCTCTCCTACTTGTTTCTCCCTGTCTTGTGCCAGTTCTTTTGAAAATGCCTGCACGATAGAGGTTTCTGTTCACCCCACACTCCTGATACTATGGCCATTAGTTAAAAAGAAAGGGGGAAACGTTGGTCTGCTTCTAATTCTGCTTCTGTTCCCCTGCATTGCTCGACACTGTGGTCTATTTGCATAATCACTGTTTTACCTGAGAACCGCCCTGCCTGCAGGGCACTGGTTTAATCCCACTGACTCTCACTCTCTTTTTGCTCTGCCCCCTCTCCTAGTCACACCCTGTTTTCCACCACTGGTTTGCACTCTCTTTTTGTTCCACCCTCTCTACGTCACATCCTGTTTTCCACCCTACTATTTCCTTCTTGGTGAGTATAAATACAGATGCTCTTCTGATTAGACATGGGATTGCTTTCTGGCTCCGAGAGTCCCAGAGTCTCTTTCCTGCAATGCTAGCCTCACATGAGTTCCTGATCCCTCTCCCACGCAGCAGCCTAGGTTGGCTCCAGTCGAGTTCTCTCCAACCCAGAGAGCACTTGCTCAGGAAGAAGCACCCTTAGGCTATCTTGGCATTTATTTATTTAGATAGCAAGCACTCAGGGATCCCTATTTGAGGTGAAGGATTATCACTGGTGACTGCCAAAAATAAAAAATCTGAAACTACTGATGAAGTATCAGGTAAACTCCAGTTGAGAGCCATTCTGTAAAGTAAATCACTTATATTCTTCAAAAATGCCAAGATCATAAGAGGCAATGAATCTTGTTAATTGCCCAGAATTATATAAAAGAAATTAAAGAGATATGATAATTAAATGCAACATGTGGTCCTGAATGAAATCCCAGATGAGATCTTAATTCTTTTCTTTTCTTTCTTTCTTTTTTTTTTTTTTGGTCTTTTGTTTGCCACCTGGGTTATCACTGCAGCTTGAAACCTGCACAATGCCTCCACCATTCCTGTTGGCTAGTTTTTCCCCTTTCTTCCTTTTTTTATGTTAGAGACAGAGAGACAGATAGAGACACACAAACACAGAGAGAGAGAGAGAGAGAGAGGAAAAAGAGGAAGAGGGAGATGAAGAGAGAGAAAGAGAGAGAGAGAGAGGGAGAAATGGAGACACCTGAGGCACAGCTTCTCCTTTCACAAAGCTCTTCTCCTGTAAGTGTGGACCAGGGACCTGAATCTAGGTCCTTGCACATGTTAATATATGTGTCATATCAGGTGCACCCCCATCGTGGCCTCTTAATTTTTTTTGTAAAGGAAAAAAATAGTATAACAATTAAATATAAGTAGACTAATCAACAAGTCTATACCAGTGTTAATTTCTGGATTTTGGTGATTATATAGTGATTGTGTGAGAATACACCTTTGTTTTTAAGACGTACATACCGAAATGTTTAGGAATAAGTGAACATTTGATCTTACTTGAAACGATCCACACAAATTATATATGTATAATTATATTAGGTATTTAGTCAATATTATTTAGATTATGTATATATGTGTGTGAACCTGACTCAGAGGGTATATGAGAATTCTTTTTGGTGTATTTCAGCAACATCTACTAAATTTGAAATTCTTTTTTTTTTTTTTTTGTATTTTTTTCCCCTCCAGGGTTATTGCTGGGCTCGGTGCCTGCACCATGACTTCACTGCTCCTGGAGTCTATTTTTCCCCCTTTTGTTGCCCTTGTTGTTTTACCATTGTTGTGGTTATTGTTACTTTTATTGATGTCGCTGCTGTTGGGTAGGACAGAAAGAAATGGAGAGAGGAGGGGAAGACAGGGAGGGGGAGAGAAAGAGAGACACCTGCAGACCTGCTTCACCCCTTGTGAGGTGACCCCCCTCCTGCAGGTGGGGAGCCGGGGGCTCGAACTGGGATTATTATGCTAGTCATTGTGCTTTGCGCCATGTGTGCTCCACCTGTTGCACTGCTGCCCGCCTCCTTTTTTCATTTTGTTACCCTTGTTGTTTTATTGTTGTTGTGGTTATTATTGTTGTTGTTGTTGGATAGGACAGAGAAATAGAGAGAGGAGGGGAAGATAGAGAAGGAGAGATAAAGATAGACACCTGCAGATCTGCTTCACTGCTTGTGAAGTGACCCCCCCCCCCCCCGCAGGTGGGGAGCTGGGAGTTCAAACTGGGATCCTCACGCTGGTCCTTGCACTTTGTACCATGTGCGCTTAACTTGCTGCCTGACCTCCTGAAATTATTTCTTAAATACAGTTGAAATCCACAAGCCCTGGTGGCCGGGGACATGGCTCAGTGGTGGAGAGTAGGACTTGCATGTTTGAGGTTCAATCCCTGGCACTGTATATGCTAAAGCATATGATCTCTCTCTGTCTCTATTCAGTAATGAATAAATAAATAAATATATTTTTAAAAAAAAACTCAGGGTAAGCCTAGAAAATAAATGCAATTGTTAGCCTTACCTTATAGATAATGAAACTAAGGTTTCTCTAGAACAATTGAATGATTTCCATGAAGTTCTACAACTAGAGATTGGTGGGATCTGGAAATGAACCCAGGCAAACTGACTTTAGGTTGTGCTATTCTAAACTTGCCACCTTATTTAAGATGGGTTGCAGAAACTTCCCTGCAGCCGTCAGTGTTTTCTACTTCAAATAGACTTGTTGTCTGAGTGTTCAGTAAACAAAGCCCTATGCCCTTCCTTTCCTAATTCAGAAACCCCTGGACTGTAGACACAGTACTAAATGAGAGCTCTACTGAGCACTCAATGCCAGTCAGAGACAAATTCACACCTCTTACCCTTGATGGGATTTTCAGGTGCCTGTTAAAATGTCAGTGGATCTTAGAGGTGAAGTTCTCTACATCATTTAGCACGACCTGGAAGGTCAGAATAATATGGCAGCCTTCTTTCCTTTGGTAGTTACTCTCTATGACCTCCTTGCCCCTGCACTCCTCAGAAAAGCTACATGACAGTAAGGGTAGAAAAGAGAACAAATGAGCCACAGCACTCCCTGAGAGCCAGGTGCTGGAACATGGCCCCAGCTGCTGGTGGGATGTCTGATCTACAGATCAAAGTGACCTCTTCCAGGCCTGCAGTGATATTCACAATCTGACCCATCTCCAAAGGCACCAACCCAGAGAAAAGAAGCTAAGCTGTGGCTGACATAGGTGTCTTCCTTTTTTTTCTTTTTCTTTTCTTTTTTTCCCCTTCACCAGAGCTATTGCTAGGTTTCAGTACCTGCAAGACAAATCCACTGCTCTCAATGGCCTTTTACTTCCTTTTTAAAATTATGATGATGATGATGATGATGATGATGATGATGATAGAAACAGAGAGAAACAAGTGGTCCGGGAGGTGGTGCAGTGGATAAGGCATTGGAATCTCAAGCATGAGGTCCTGAGTTCAGTCCCTGGCAGCACATGTACCAGAGTGATATCTGGTTCTTTCTCTCTCTCCTCCTATCTTTCTCATTAATAAATAAATAAATAAAATATTTAATAAAAAGAAAGAAAGAAAGAAAGAAGCAGAGAAACAAGGCAAGAGAGGGAGAAAGAAAAAGACACCCACAGCATTGCCCCACCACTTATGAAGCTTCCCCCAGCCACCCAGCCCCATGAACTGGGGGCTTGAACCTATATCCTTGAGCATAGTAATTTGTGCACTAACCGTTTGTGCCACTCACTACCCAGCTTGGCCCCTCACCTTCCTTTCCAGTGGCTAACAGTGGTGAATAGCAGGGTGGAGCTCACACCAGATGGTCAAGCGTGAAGGAGTATGACCACAAATGCATGGGATACAGAATACATCTTGGTACTCACACATTTTGTTTCCATGCCTGCCTATCCCTCTGAGTGTGCAGGTGCCACCTGGTGACTCTGGCAGCTCTTGATTGCTATTTTGCTAAGAAGAGAAAGCCAGCAAAAAAGGCGGGGGGGTGGGGGCATTGCATTTGCCTGCCCTGAGAACTCTGAGATGCTCCATTTTGAACCCAAGTATGACTATGA